>NW_022103920.1:49300413-49435694 GCF_000313985.2 Echinops telfairi | reverse complement strand
AAAGGCGAGGCTTCACCACCCATTTATCCCTCCGCCTTTCAACCAGCACCACATGTGATTATCGGCCAGGCTGGCACAATTAACTAATTCAGGAAGCAACTGTGATATTGCAATTCTGGCTTTTTAATAGTGAGGACAAATTTATGTAATAGTCCCAGAATCTGCTAATTATTTTAACATTATCCACTACCAACACTCATCGGTCAGCCTGTTACACTGTGGTGGCTCCTGTGTGGTGCCTCCAAGAATAGACAGAATGCAACCAAAATGTTTCACCAAATGGACGCAGGGCTGGAAGTGTTCACTAATTGTGGAAGTTACAGAATCTGGTGTCAGTTGGGACTTGAGAGGATTAAAAGTGAAGGGGTGGAGTCTAGTCTGTCACTTGGGTCATAGCCAATGAGGCCTCTGTGTGGGCATGGCCTTCTCCTGAGAATTCTGGGAAATCCGGGATTTTCTCTTTGGAGGCAGGAGGCACCTCTCTCTCTCTGCTGACTCCCTGGGAGACATTGCAGCTGACAAGACACATGAAACTATGCTAGTTCCCTGAGCTGGAGAAGCCACATGGACCTACCCTGATGTAACCAGACCTCTGAAGCTGGAAAAGCCACATAGACCCCTGCCAATGCTGAGATCCTTACACCAGCACTGAATCCAAAGACTTTCTACACACTGGCCTGTGGTCATCATGCATTCAGCATCATTGCATGTGTTTTGTGAGTCTGAAGAGGACTTTATAAATTGGTATTGGATATATGGGTTAATATCAGACTTATGGGCTTGGGACTGGACTAGGTTGGGATGCTTTCTTAATGCACTATTATGCTTTATATAAAACTCTCTCTTATACACATGTGTCGATGAATTTGTTTCTCTAGTCTATCAAGTCTAACACACAAATCTATGGCGAGAAACTCCAACTGGAAAAAAAAAACCCACTTCCTTGTTCATTTCAAAGAAACTGATCCAACAAAATGCAGAAAATATTGAAAAAATACTATTTATATCACACGCAAATTTTTTCTGAGGAAAATTTTAAAATGGATGCAACAAGACATCAGCAGAAAACTGCTAGAAATGCTTTCCCGATCCAGAAGAGGGTATGGAAGAGAAATTTCCCAGAATTCTCAGGAGAAGGCCATGCCCACACAGAGGCTTCATTGGCTATGACCCAAGTGACAGACTAGACTCCACCCCTTCACTCTTAATCCTCTCAAGTCCCAAACTGACACCAGACACATTGCTTTCTGACAGATGAATCTTGGCTGAAAGCAGAGAAGACCAGTAAAATGTTTACCTGTGTTTAACTGATCATGAAAATTGACGGTGTGGATCATGACACATTATGGATAATATTTGGGAGGATGGAAATTTCAGAGCATTTCATTGTGCTCATGCAGAACCTGCACAGAACTGTGATGGTTAGATGTTTTTCACGCCAACAAGGCATCTATAAGCCGATACGGTTGGCATCTAGCCTATGAATCAGGTTACAGCCTAGTGATGTCTCCTTGGGGATATGGACTAGACATAAGAAGATGCTGCAGTGGACAGGCCAATCCTTTTTCTTTTCTCTTCTTTCCTGGACAGGTGCACTTGATCCGGTTGTTTTACATTGCCACCAAGAACTACCAGGTCCCACTGCCTCACATGGCCACCTACGACATCTGTTGTCTGCCTCACATCCCCATGCTGCCCTGCCTGGACCTGCTGCACTGAATCTCTGGCCAGTCATGCCTTGCACTCTCATATGAGCTATCCCTACCTCTGCTAAGCTTCACCACGACTTGCTCTTCTACCTCCTATTTCTCTGGCTCTTGGGTCTGATAGCTGCATGAATTGGAAAGACTTTCAGCACATTAAATGATACACAAGAGCGAGTCAGAGTGGCCACTCTCTGCAGTTATAAGGCCCGCTTTCCTGTTATAAATCCCTTTCTCAAAATAAAATTATCTGCTTATAAACATTCATAAGTGTCTTGGTTTTGCTTCTCTAGAGAACCCAGCCTAATAATAACACCAAGAGGCAGTCAAACAGAACAAGAGGATATTGTGTGGTTTCAAATCAGGAAAGATGTGTGCCAGGGCTGTACTCTTTCCCCATGCTTTTTCCATCTGTGTGCTGAGTTAATAGTCCAAGAAGCTGACCTAGACGGAGACTGTGGCATCAAGATAAGAGGAAGACTCATTAACAACCTTTGATATGCAGGTGACACAATTTTGCCCTCTGAAAGTGGACTTTCTGATGAAGATCAAAGACTGCAGCCTTCAACATGGGTTACACCTCAACTTGAGGCCAAATCCCTCCCTACTGGCCAAGAAGCACTATCACAACACATGGTGAAAAGACTGAAGTTGTCAAGAATTTTATTTTACCAGAATCCACAATCAATGCTCATAGGAGCATCAATCAAATTACACATTATGTTAAGCAAATCTGCTTCAAAATATCTCTAAAATGTCAAAAATCAACCATGTCATTTTGAAGACTAATGTATCACCCAAACCATGGTATATTCCATTATCTCATATACATATGATAGCTTACAAAGAATAAAAAATACCAAAGAAGACTGATACATTTGGATGATGGGGGTTGGTGAAAATATTAAATAGACCTTGGGTTTTCAGAAGAATGAACAAATCTACCTTGGAAGATGCAGAGCCAGAACATTCTTTAGAAGTGAGAATTGCAAAGGCTTGTCTCACATACTTTGAGCATGTTATCAGGAAAAGGACATATGACACTGTAATGCAGCAAAGAGGAGACTTCTCCAGGGGATGAATTCACAGAGCACAGGGACCCTTCATCTCAAACATGCAAACAGTTGTGTGGATGGTGCAGGACCAGGCAGTGTTGGTGTCCCTCTGTTTTCCATAAGTCACTATGAGTAGAAAATGACAGCAACAAACAACAGCATGTTTGCTGAGACACCAATTTTTATTTTAAAAAACTATTTTTATATAAGTCTAGTTTAAATGTTATTCTTGTCTTTTCAGTACTGAAGCATTTGTATATTTTAGCATATATAGAAATGTTGGCAACTAGACATCACACTTAAAGCGACTTTGCCATCTTATATTTGAGATTAAGACATTTTGAAGACCACCATTAATATTTGATTAAAAGTATCTTGTTGAGTAAATATGTGTACTTACACCTAAAATTTCTCATTAAACTACAGAATATTTAAGATGTACCTATTTTGTCTTCATTCCTTCACTATTAGTCGTCATTTTCTACAGACTCTACAACCTGGTCCCTTCCAAGCTGTCTGACTACTAATTAGGTGCAGACAGTGGCAGACCCCAAAAGAGATAATAGGAGGGCAACTGTGAGAATGGTGGGATTTACTTGGCTTGATCCTGCTCACCTTGCTGTAGTCTGGAAGATTCTTTCAGGTGGTACCTCTCCTACAGCTCAAGGTCTTACCAAGTTCTGGTAACACTTCTTCCAGTCTTGACATTTCAGGTTCAAGACTGCTAATAAATTGCTGTCTCTGTAAACCCTAACACCTGCTGTTGGTTCATTTTCTTTTTTCCACAATTGCAAGCATTATCTGTAAGCTCAGTGTGGCCACACAAATGGAAGAACAAACCCAGCAGAGACGTATGATGCCCCAGAAAGGTTAGTTGGGGTAAACATAGGATAAAGAAAGATGTCTGACCTCTGCCTCATAGGAATCAGCCTTTGGCAAACGTGGAGTTGTAGTCACCTTCCTCCTTGCACAGCCACGTGATGTCAGACATAGTGCCCATAGCATCACACTTCCAAAAGCTGACTCCTCATTCTTCTTTCTTGGAGGTAGAAAGTCCCTCTGATATCTGCTTACTTATTTCATCTCAGTTAGAACTCCAAAGAAATGAAACAATTCTATCCATTTCTGCATTTGTCAAATTACCAAGCAGAGCATCAAGATAATGACTGGTGATGACCATGTGAAAATTGGAAACAAAGAAGAAGGATCAGTAGATGTTAAACACTGTCTTGGTGATAGAAGAGGAATTGAAATATCTGATAGAATTTGCTACACCAACAACTTCTTCAATGCAAAACCTTTTTTAAACAACAAAGGACAGCTGTACAAATGGACCTCTCCAGGTGGAATTAAATGGACTCCATTTGGGGGAAGAGACAATGTAGAAATGCAATAACAACAGCCAAAAGAGACCAGGGCTGACTGTGGAACAGATCATCACATGCGCAGGTGTAAATTCAGGTTGAAGTTGAATAAAATTAAAACAAATCCACAAGAGTCAGAAGAGAACCTTGAGTGTATCCCACCTGAATTCTGAGAACATTTCAAGAACATATTTGAGGAACTGAATAGTAATGCGAGAAAACCTGAGGAATCGTGGGATGGCATCAAGAATATCATACATGAAGAAAGCAAAAGATCATTCAAGAGGCAGGAAAGAAAGAAAAGAGAAAAATGGATATTAGGAGAGTTTGAAGCTTGCTGTTGAATGTAAAATAGCTAAAGCAAATGGAAGAAATGATTAAAAAACCTGAACAGAAACTTTCAAAGGGCAGGTTGAGAGGACAAAATAAAGTAATATAATGAAATGCACACAGGCTTGGAGTCAGAAAACCAAAAGGAAAGAGCACCCTCAGCACGTCTCAAGTTGCAAAGCTCAAGGCTTGAGTCGTCAGGGGGAAATGCTGCAGAATGTATCCAAAGAAAATGAAGGGGACAGAGTCATTGTGCTAAAAAGAATTAGTCAATAAGCAACCATTTTAAGACGCAGCATGTGGTCAAGAAGCAACAGTATTGAAGGAAGAATTGAAAGCAGGACTGAAGGCATCAGCAGAAAATATGGCTTCCTGGGGAAAAAGTTATATTAACAAATTGATAGAGCACAGTAAACGCCCACCCATTTATACCAACAAATTCGCAAGATCTGCCCAACCGACTAGAATAGATTCATATTTGTGCACATTTGAATAAATGTCACCCAACAGAATGCAGAAAGCATTAAACAGTTTCAATAAAATCACATGAAAGTAAATTTGTGCTGGAAAAAAACCCCTAAAGCCCACTGCAGTAGTACATCAACAGAGAGCTGCCGGAAATTGAAGCTGGATTCAGAATAGAACATGAAACAAGAGATACCGTACTGACTTCGGACAGATCTCAGCTGAAAGCAGAGACCAGGAAAATTTTTACTTGGAGGCTGCAGTCAGGACATGAAGTATTCAGATTGGTCATTGGAAAATCTGCTGCAAAGGAATTTTTTACAATGTTAAAGAACAAAGATGCACCTTACCCAAATTATGGTAGTTTCAATAGCCTCATATGCCTATGAAATTTGTATAGTAAATCGGGAAGACTGGATAAAAATGGATGCATTTGAATTAAGACATGATAGTTAAGTTTTGTGTCAACTTGGTTGGGCCAGTATTTTCAGTAGTTCGCCAGCTGAGGTCTAGTAAGTCTCCATGACATGACCAGCACAGGTAATCCACCCCACAATGGAATCTGCTGCCAAGTAGTTGTGAGAAGATTGTCTTGGAGTACACGCCCCTTATTTAGATCAGAGCAGCGATGCAGGAAATTTCCTACCATCTATATAAAGATGCTTTAGGGAAGCTTACTGGTGTTTTACTGGATCTGGATCCAACATCTGGCTTGTCAACCTCCAGTTCTTTGAACTTGAGCCAAGGACTTACCATCCCCAGGAGTCATCAGTAGCTTGTCATCTAATATGCCATCTGACATGCTGTCCTTGGACTCATCTGACTCTCCAGTTACAAGCCTGACCTGCTGACCTTAAATCCATACATCCCTGCAGCCTGTGTGTTCCTGCCAGTCCTGGATTCAGCAGCTCCTGAAGCTACAGTCAGGAGAAGACTTCAGCTTAACATCTGACCCATAGACTTGAAATCAAGTTAGATATACCTGCTTCTACAACTGTATGAGTCATTTTCTTGAAATCCTCTCTCTCTCTCCCTCTCACTCTCCCACAATATATATTGTGTTAGTCAGGTTTGAAGAGAAACAAATCCAGAGACAATCATATATGTGTGAGAGAACTTTATATCAAAGAGCAATTTTACATTAAGAAAACATCCCAGCCCAGTCTAGATCAAGTCCATAAGTTCTATATTAGCCCGTATGTCTAATACCAGTGTATACATTCCTCTTCAGACTCACAAAACACATGAAATGATGCCAAATGCAGGAAGACCACAGGCTAGTGGGTGGAAAGTCTTGTGGATCCAGTGGTGGTAGAAGCATCTCAGTGTTGGCAAGGGTCTCCACGTGGCTCCTCCAGTTCCAGGGCTCTATTGCAGCTCCATCTGTCTTGTCAGCAGAAATGTCTCGCAGAGAGAGTATGTGTGTCCCACCTCCAGTGAGCTATTTATCTCAGTGGCGCCTCAAAATGAGGTCATCAAACTGCTTGACAGGCTAGACTCTACCCTTTCGTAAATTGACACCAGATTATATAACAACCACACAAATGATAGATAATAGATATCCATATCACTAGAACCCTATATAACAGCGTTGGAGAAGAATATTGAAAGTACCTGAATGAGGGGGGCGAGTGCAGAGTGGAGACCCAAAGCCCAATTGTAGGCCACTGGAGATCCCCTTGCAGAGGAGTCTCGGGGAGGAGATGAGCCAGTCAGGGTGCGATGTAGCAACAATGAAAAATACAACTTTCCTCTAGTTCCTAAATGCAACCCCACCCCCACCCCCCTATCATGATCCGAATTCAACCTTGCAAGTCTGGCTAAACCAGAGAATGTATATTGGTACAGATAGGAACTGGAAACACAGGAAATCCAGGGTGGATGATCCCTTCAGGACCAGTGGTGGGAGTGGTGATACTAGGAGGGTGGAGGAAGGGTGGGTTGGAAAGAGGGACCTGATTACAAGAATCTACATGTGTCCTCCTCCTTGGTGGACGGACAACAGAAAAGTGGGTGAAGGGAGACATTGGACAAGGCAAGATATGACAAAATATTAATTTATAAATGATCAAGGGCTCATGAGGGAGGGGGTATCAGGGAGGGAGGGGAAAAAATGAAGACCTGATGCTGGGGGCTTAAGTGGAGAGCAATGTTTTGAGAATGACGAGGGCAATGAATGTTTTGAGAATGATGAGGGCAATGAATGTACAAATGTGCTTTACACAATTAATGTATGTATGGATTGTGATAAGAGTTGTATGAGCCCCTAATAAAACAATTAAAAACCAAAAAAATGTGAAATGAAACTAAAAATCTTTAAAAAAAAAAAAAAGTACCATGAATTGCTAGAAGAGTAAACAAATCTGTCTTGGAGGAAGTACAGCCAGAATGCTCCTCAGAAATAATGATTATAAGAGTCTGGCTCACATAATTTGGACATGTTATCAGAAAATGGACATAAGACTTGATAAAGTAGAGTGATAGCAAAACACAGGAAGACTTCGAATGAGATGGGATGACACTGGGACAATGGTGCAGGACTGGCCAGTTTAGTTCTGTTGTACACAGGGTCATGATCAGTTGTTACAGACTTGGTGGCACCTAAGACCAATATGTCTCTAAAGAGATTGATTCAAGATACAACCGTTGCTTATAACTTGCCTCATTAACATAAATACCTCTTATTGGGCCTCATAGACATTATAGAGATTGAAATTTATAGAACAGAGGATAATTACAGCAGCTGACAAAATGGAGGAAAATTACATAACAGATGATTGATATCTATTTTAGGGGATATATATATATATAAATATCTCGCAGGGATCTTGAGACGAGTTTGAGAATAGCATAGCCTGAACTCATCAATAACCACAGTCAGTGACGTTGAGATGACGGAACTTCCTATAGGAAGAGCTGGTTGGATAAGGGAACTTCCTCGAGTAAGGGTTGAAATGGTAGGGAAATAGGGATGCTGAGAGAAACCCCTACACAAGCTTGCTCAGTTGAACCCTAACAATTTCCACTAAGACGTCTCAGAGATTGTTGACCAAAGCATTTATAAGTGTGTATTGTGGAGGCCAGCATCTAGGAAATGCTCTGGGCTGTATGCCACAGATTTGATTTTCTAAAAGGGGAAAGTACGTGCATGCGACTATATGTGCATCTGGATGCAGATTTGATTTTCTAAAAGGGGAAAGTATGTGCATGCGACTATATGTGCATCTGGATGCAGATTTGATTTTCTAAAAGGGGAAAGTACGTGCATGCAACTATATATGCATCTGGATGCAGATTTGATTTTCCTGTGTGAAACACTTCTGCCAGGACCATCATCTGAGGACATATAGAAGGCCCTTTCCATCCCTGTGCTATCTCACACAACACATCCTCTGAACAAGGATCTTAGGGTTCATGGGAGGAAGTATAGCAAAGAGGTCTGATTGTTGCAATCCGTCATTACCTGAATAAGTCAAACAGTAGAATTGACTACTGGGATTTCAGTAATGGCTCCTGGCATAGAATGATACCCTGTAATGTTGGATTGCTAATTTCTGGATATAGTTACACCAGAAGGGTATATATGGTGTCATTTCTCCCATAGTAAGGATACTGGGACCTGGGAACCATTTCATCACTCTTAACCTTGATAATCCACTGGCAGAATTTCCCTTTCTTTGGGAAACAGTGAGGTCAGGAGCCAGAAGACCTAAGGCTGGAGGGGAAAATTAGCTTGGTGCATTATTCCTTCTTTCTTGCTGCCACATTTGATCTTGTTTCTTATGGAAGCAGACTAAATCAGGTGGCCTCCTTCAATATCTACAACTCTCAAAAGACTCTGATAAGATTATGCATTCCCTTTGCTGTGTCAAAGACAGAAAAAAAGGTAATAGCTGCACCCTGTTAGTGGTGCTCGATGCATCACTCTTCCCTGGTGATTGCTAGAATGCTACCCAGCCTTCTGCAGATAATCCCTGAAATTAATCCTCCATGGTTAAACCCTTTTGACAGTGACATTTCCCCCAAATCCTACTTAATGAAATAGCTGTGTTAGTTACCCTGTGTTTACAATTGGAATCATATCTATAACTCAACTTTAGTGGACTACAATATGACAGAAATAAGGTACAGTCTAAAATGAAGAAAACTACGCACACTATTAGCATGAGAGTTGGAGAACAATGGACATCTCAACTTCACTCTTAGCCCCTTCTGGGGGAAAGAGAATCACAGAGGCAGGGGCAGGGCAATAAAAACCAACTTGGTGGGCCTAGATGAAGGATTTCAGGACTGAAGTTAGGTTAGTTGAGGAAGCAGCATCTTCATAAAACCATTATGGACATGCATAATAAATTTAGAAAAGTAAATGAAGGCTACTATGACCTCTTTCTGTTAGGTTTCTGGGATGGTTTTTGTCGGTTCTTGCTTCTCAGTGCTAGAAGAGAAAGAATTCAGGCAACAGAAGCACTTTGTAATCTAAGTAACCTGTATGAGGGAAAGGGAAGTTTCAGGTAAGACAATCTCAGGTAGTACACGCTATCTCAGGAAAGCGTGCAAGGCTGGATGGAAGGGGCCATGGGAAAGTTCCCAATGGAAAACCCACATGGAAAATGGTTGGAAAGTGGAGTCCACAGAAACAAGCGAGGAATCCCAGAACCAAAACTGAAGAAGAGAGAGAGACAGATTCTCGAGAGGGCTCGGCATGCACACAAGACAGATCCCAACATCTGACCGGAAAGTGAGAGTGGCCTGCCTCAGTCTCTGCTATTTATCCCCGCCTAGCCCCACTCAGGGGTGGAGAGGAGGGCTTGGTTGAGGGTATTTACTGTTCTTAGTAGCCGAATTCTGGCACATGTGTGATGTAATGTTGCTGGGGTCTAGTGTGTGTGCCCAGGTTGACCTTCACCTGTGTCTAAGTGACCTGGATCTGAGCACCCCCCAGCTTTGGATTGTCCCCCATAGGTGTCTAATGTGTGCCTGATTTCTTTCCAACCCCTTTATTGAGCCTTGCCCAGCTAATTTCCATTTAGTGTCAGCATTTGGTGGAGATAACCCCCTTTATCCCTAGTCTTCCTGCCTTTCATTCCCCACTGAAGGAGTCTGAACCCAAACTATTGGGGGATACTGGGCACAGTTAGTCCTTCTGGCTACTTCCTGCTGACAAATGGGCATGAAGAGGAGTGTGGGGTCCATATCCTTCCTACTCTCTGAGGAGAGCAGTTCTCAACCACTTAGGGGCTCATGGTGAATGGGGTGGAAGTGACCCAGATATCGGCGATCCTGTTGATGGAAATCATGACTCTGTGGCATTTGTAATCTGACAACTTCAGGAAGAGACAAAGAACAGTTTAGGTAAGGCTAGGGCAAGAGCTATGGGATGGCAATGCCCAATGAAGTGTGGGTTAGTCTCACACTGGAAGATTCCAAATGAAATCTCAGGAGGTATTCTTTTTTTTTAAATATTAAATAATCATTTTATTAGGGGCTCATATAACTCAGCACAATCCATACATGTGTCATTTGTGTCCAGCACATTAGTACATATGTTGACTTCATCATTCTCACAACACCCACTTTCCACTTGAGCCCCTGGTATCAGCTCATTTTCCCCCCTCTCTCCCCCCTCCCTCTGAACCCTTGATAATTTACAAGTTATATTACTTTATCATATCTTACTCCATCCAACGTCTCCCTTACCCACTTCTCCACTATCCATCCCCCAGGGAGGAGGCTATATGTAGATCTTGTCATCTGTTCCCCTTTTCTCCCTCACCTTCCCTCCACCCTCCCGCTACCGCCACTCTCTCCATTGGTCCTGGGGGGTTCATCTGTCCTGGGTTCACTGTATTTCCAGTTCCTATCTGTGCCAGTGTACATCCTCCGGTCCAGCCAGATATGTAAGGTAGATTTGGGATCATGGTAGTAGGGGGGGAGGAAGCATTCAAGAACCAGAGGAAAATTGCATATTTCATCGTTACTACACTGCACTCTCATTTGCTCCTCTCCTCCCCGCAGCCCTTCTGCAAGGGGATGTCTAATTTCCCCCAGATGGGCCCTGGGTCCCCACTCTGCACTCCCCCTCATTCACAATGTTATGATTTTTTTTTGGTCTTTGATGCCTGATACCTGACCCCTTCGCTGCCTTGTCATCTTACAGGCTGATGTGCTTCTTCCATGTGGGCTTTGTTGTTTTTCAGTTAGATGGCCTCTTGTTTATCTTCCAGCATGTGGGACCCCAGATTCTGTGTGATTTGACAGCTTGGCACCATCAGCTTTCTTCACCGCATTTGCTTATATACCCGCTTTGTCTTCAGCATCCGTGTCGGGGTAGGCTGGTATGCTTCTTCCTTGCGGGTTTTGTTGTTTCTTAGCTAGATGGCCGCCTGTTTGTCTTCAAGCCTTTAAGATCCCAGATGCTGTATCATTTGATAGCCAGGCACCATCTGCTTTCTTCACCACTTTTGCTAATGCACCCCCTTTGTCCTCAGCGATCGAGTAGGGGCAGGCTGGTGTGCTTCTTCCGTGGGTTTTTTTTTCACTTTTATTTTTTATTATTTTAAGCTTAATTTATTCCTGAGCCATGAGTTTTTGCTTCTTCAGTTTCTCCTGGGAAATCTTTTTCTTCTGTGCAACCTCCTCTTCTGGTTTAGGAACGATCTGTTCCTTCTCAGTCAGGATCATGTCAGTGTGGCCGGGGGAGCTTATGTGTCGGTTGATCCGACCATGAGCTCTGTAAGTCCGGCGGCGCATCTTGGGGGCTTTGTTCACCCAGATGTGCTCAATGACCAGAGAATCCACATCTAAACCCTTCAGTTTGGCATTACTTTCTGCATTTTTAAGCATGTGAAGCAAAAATTCAGCATTCTTTTTGGGCCACCGACCCTGGGTCCAACCCCACTGTTTAGCCTGGGCACACCTACCAACACCACCACTGTAGCGTCGGAAAGGCACACACTGCTTCTGCACAGTCATGTCTTTCAGGTATTTGGTGGCTTTCCGGATATGCATGCCTTTGATGGCTTGGCCAGTTTCACGGGTGTGGACCCATGAAGTGGACCCGGAGGTTCGACCCTCTTGATTTGCAGGATTTTGTGGGGTTTTCTGGGTCGAGTGAGTAGCTAACCATTTTGACAGGTCACCTCAGGCTGCTAGAGTTAGAGGAAGAGCAGTGGGTTCTGGGAGAACTCATGGTCACTCAACTTCTCGTGAGATTCTCCCGTGTGGGTTTTGTTGTCTCTCAACTAGATGGCTGCTTATTTATCTTTAGGTCTTTAAGGCTTCAGGCACAGGGACAAGGGAACAACAAGTGATCCAAAATCAATGTCAAGGAGGGTGCGGGAGGCCCTGTAGGGCTGGATCAAGGGCAATGTAAACGAGAGGAATGCCTAAAACCCAAATGAAGGCAGAACATGATAGTGGGACAAGAGGAAAGTACAAAGAAAACAGAGGAAAGAACTAGGAGGCAAAGGGTAGTCATAGAGATGTAAATATAGGCATATAAAGATGTTAATATATTTATATATGATGAGGGGGAAATAGATCTATGTACATATACTTATAGGTTGAGTATTAAGAAAACAGATGGACAGTGGGCCCCTGCACAAGTACTCCCCCAACATAAGAACACTTTGTTCTAACAATTCGGCAGTCTGAGATGCTCATCTGCCTGGCATGATCACTGAAGACAATGGGTGCACAAGAAAATGTGGTGAAGAAAGCGGATGATGCTTGGCTACCAAAAGATATAACACCTGAAGTCACTGAAGACAATGGGTGCAAAAGCAAGTGTGGTGAAGAAAGCTGATGGTGCCCAGCTACCAAAAGATATAGCATCAGGAGGTATTCTTAACAGTAGATTGACAGGCATAGCACAGGAATTGTGTGAAAGCTTTCACAAACTTAAAAGACTGCTCTAGATGAGAGGTAAGGTTTTCCACAGAACACTTACCCGTCTCAGGGTTTGAGGTAGTTTATTGTGCCAACGTGGCCAATAAACAGATCTGGGGTTAACTGAAGGGTGGAGGGATAAATGGCTCAATGAGCCTCGCCTTTCTGGTTCTCGGGTCTCTTGCTTTGTGATGGTCGGACCAGGGTGCAGCTGCTTTAGCCAATTCCCTGCTTCAGCTGGCAAGGCTGACTTCCTGCAATACATCCCTGAGGAGAATCCACATGGACCTACCCCGATGCAGCCCTGGGTGCTGGAACAGCCGTGTGGAGACCCCTGCCAGCGCTGAGATGCTTACATGTTCACTGATTCAGCTTTCCTACTGCAGTCAGCGTCATAGTGTGTATTTTGTGAGATAGAGGAGGACTTTGTGGATTGGTGTTGGACATATGGGTTAATGGGTTAATGTTGGACTTGTGGGCTTTGGTAGGACTGGGTTGGGATGTTTTCTTGATGCACACTTAACCTTTATATAAAATTCTCTCTTATACATGAGTTTCTGTGGATTTGTTTCTCTAAAGTACCCAGACTAACACAAGATGCCAACAAAACACCATCTTACAGCCATCTAATGGTTCACATGTGTAGTTATCTGGCTCCATTTTATCTGAGCCTGAGGGTGCTGGTTCCAATGGTTTCCACAGCATTACCCGTAAATGGTCGCTCCTCGCACTTTGTCCTGGAACTTTAATGGCAGAAGAGGTAGATTTAATGATTAAGAAAGGACCTTTCCAGACTGGCTGGATCTGGGATTTGGGAGGACCCATCTGTCCAAGATTTTATAAGAACTCTCCAGGAAGGCACAAGGGGGGAAGTCTTTCTTTCCTTGCACCTGGATAAAGCCATATTGATGGAATGCCTCTTGGCATTGGCTACTCTTATGGAATATTGCTTTATTAAGGACACTTCAGCATCTATAACTAGGTCTGTTACGAGGAAGGCCTGCCCATACAGAACTCCATAGGGGCTTAAACACCAAGGGTGCCATTAGGCAATTATGAGACGTAACAGAGCTACTGGCAGTGCATCTGCCCAGTTCATCTGAGAGTTAGTTTTACGTGTTGGTTAATTCTATTTCCCCCAAGGATGTAGTCTCCAAGCTCAGCGAAGATGATAAGTCATTCCTAAGTGTCAGGCTACTGCTTGGAGTCTGAAGGAGGAGGTTAGGAAA
This sequence comes from Echinops telfairi, assembly GCF_000313985.2. Classification (NCBI taxonomy): domain Eukaryota; kingdom Metazoa; phylum Chordata; class Mammalia; order Afrosoricida; family Tenrecidae; genus Echinops; species Echinops telfairi. Next base: position 49,421,661 of record NW_022103920.1, on the reverse strand, counting down.
GAGTAGACAAAATCAGCTAGGGAACGAATCCACTGGCCTACTTGCCACACCCATGCGCAATCAGGGTTCCAGACCAGTAACTGCAACCCTTTTCTGCTGGGCCATCCAGCTGGGCTGCTTTAGTGTAGTTCACAGTTGTAGATTCGAGAGCAGACCACTCTCCTCTTAGGTCTTCCCCGCAGGACAGAGCACCATCAGTGGCCAGTTTTTTTGTTTTGTTTTTTCTATTTTCTGTTTTTATTTGTTTCTCCAGTACCCCACTCCCAAGGTACCATAATGTGTTAGTCTGGGTAGACCCGAGAAACAAATCCGTGGAGACACGTATATGTATAAGAAATAGATTTATATACAAGAGCAATTGAACATTGAGAAAACATCTTAGCCCAATCCAGATCAAGTCCATAAGTCCGATATTAACCCATATTTCCGATATCAATCTATGAAGTCCTCTTCAGACTCACAAAACACATGCAATGATGCTGAATGCAGAAGATCACAGGCCAGTGGGTAGAAAGTCTTTGGATCCAGTGTCATTGAAAATGTCTCAGCAGTGGCAGGGGTCTCACTCTGTGGCTTCTCCAACTTTTGAGGACTCCTTGCATCTATCGTATGTGGCTTGTCTTCTGCAATGTCTCCCAGGGAGTAGCAGGGAGAGAGAGGTATCTTCTGCCTCCAAGGAGGAAGTACCAGATTTCCCAGAATTCTCAGGACAAGGCCATGCCCACAGAAGTCTCATTGGCTATCTCCAGATTGACAACCTAGACTCTACTTCTATACTCTTTTTTTTTATTTTTTTTTTTACATTTTATTAGGGGCTCATACAAAAGTGGCCAGTTTTTTTATGACAGCATGGCCCTCTGGGAGGCCTATTTCTATTAGGGCACTTCTTTGCCCAGTGATCTAAACACCAACACCCCTGCCACTCTAATGGGTGCTGATTAGATAGGATGGCCAGTACCTATGCATGCCTAGCAGCTTTTCTCTTCTCTTTTTTCTCCCTGCCTCTATTGTAAAAGGTAGCATTGGCAAGAGTAACCATCTGGTCTAGAGCAATTCCACCAGCTCTTGCACTCACTTCTGAATATCTGCTGTAGACAGTGTGAGAAAATTGTCTTTCAGTATGCTCTTCCATTCATATGAGTCTAAATATAACTTGGTGTGTTTATTCAGGGCTTTTTTGAGCCAAGACGCTTACAGGACTTTCATTAGGCTCTTGATATATGGCTCCGACTTTAGTATAGTCAATGGCCTTTTGCCACCCTGACTTTAGTCCAATTTTGACACACACTAGAAGCTGCCCCCATGTCCACCTGTAAGTGGAATCATTATAATCCCAGGTGGAGTCAGTTGGAGGAATAGCTATATCTCCTACAGGATACTTATCATTCATCACCTCTAAAACATCTACAAGCTTACTGGTTTCCTTTAATACCATATATACTTGAGTATAAGCCAGCCTGAATGTCAGCCGAGGCATCTAATTTTACCACAAAAAGTGCATTTAAAATGTGCTGGGAAAAACTCGGCTTATACATGATTATATGTGGTACTTGCTCCTTCCCAAAGTCTATCATTGTCTGTCCTAGAATTATCATTACATCCTTCCAAGTAAAGTCACAAGCCAGGGTTAGATGCTGAAAAGTATCTATGTACTGTTCTGCATTATCTGAGTAGCTGCCTAGCTTGCTCTTCATCTGCTTGAGTTCAATTAAGGTGAAAGGCTTATGAATCATCTAAGTACCAAATTCTCCAGCTGCCTTTAGCAAAGGTAGAACTTTGGAGGGGGCTGTCTTCCTTCTGGGGTTCTACAGGTTCCATACCAGAGGGCAGTGGATTTGAGTTAGGGGTTAAGAAGCTCTCTGCTCCAGACACTGGTCCCTTTATGGGGTCTTTGATACATTTGGAACAAAGGTTTCCACTGTCTCAAGAGGAAAAATGCCTGGCCATAAGAGGCGCTAGCCCACTTTCCCATCCCCTTGCAGAAAAGCTCTAACTATATTACAGTAGGAAGGGAGAGTGTGCCGGGGCTTTGGCCAGAAGTCCCCACCACCTAGAATGTACTGAGGCCAAACAGAATTGCAGAAGAACACTAGTTTCTGCTTCTCTCCTGTCTGTGCATCAAATCTAGAGCAGTTAGACAGGATGCAGTACAAAGGTGTTCCCTGGGAAACAGACTCCTGGTTGCCCATCTAGAAAACAAACAGCCAAAGGTTAGAGAGCCCAGTGTCCTGGGGTCTTAATCCGAGGTTCCAGCACTGTGGACCCTGAGGGCCTCAGAGATAGTCTCCATCCCCAGGTGGTGTCAGGACCCAGCCTTAGACTGTTGGCCAGGCCCCGCACATTTTCTTGACAGCAAGGCAGGCATTAGAGGACCGCCAACTGGTGATGCCTCAGTATCTATCTAATGGCTTATTCTGAATGCAGTCAACTCTAAGGAAATTGTGTTCCTTGGCTATGTATTCATTAACCCAACGGAATTTTACCAGGGATGTAAAGAGCCCGGTGTATGGGACCATCCACTGTGAGGGGAGGTAGGAGGCATAGGCTGTGCAGAAGCCTCTTGAATGGTCATAACAATGAGTAGATTAGCAAATATTCTGTGACCTACCTTCCAAATACCTTTTGGCCCATACTTGGCAAAAGGAAAAACAAGACTGAAACAAAGCAGGTCTGAACTCAAGAAGCAAGTCATTCCCTTGCACCTGGCTTCTCTATAAATTGGAGGAAGGATACCTGAAGGATTCGGAAGGGGCTAGATAGCCAATAAATCCAGCCCTCCAGGAACACGTCGCTAGACCAGCGGGTGGAGCAAGAGACTCCATCTTTGCAATGTGGCAGCAGAGGGTGGCGTGTTTAGCTGGCCTGCAAAAAGGCAGAAAAGTCAGGGGATTGAGAAGAATAGAAAACATGGGGAGGAGTAGGCGTACTCTTACAGAGAGACCAACAGAGTAAGGAGCACGGGCAAGCAGCAGTTGGGGGTTATGATGAAGGCAGCAACAATGGTGTGAAATGTGCCAGAAAGAAAAAGGAAGGTGGAAGGGGCACTCGGAAACAGGAGTGCAGGGTCGCATAAGCAACATGCTTCCAAAGGCACCAGAGAGCAGGAGGCTGAAGTAGCAAAACATGGAAGCAGGAAGTGCATAGGAGAGTAGGAAGGCAGACATGTGGGCGATGGTCAGGTATAGGTTCCAGCAGCCACATTTACATGTGGCCCCAGGCAAAGTAGGCCACAAGTTCACTGCCATAGCATCTGCTCTGACTCACAGAAACTCCATACGGCAGGGTTGAACTGTCATGTAGACCTCCAGGTCCATAGCCAGGTATGGGATCAGAAGGCCCTATCTACAAACTGCAACCCTGGCAGTTTGGGTCTGATACCAGGCCACCCTGCCACTAGGGCTCCTCTGCTTCTACTTAAAATGGTCAAAAGTGAGGTCCAAAATGAAGGAGCTACACCGAAGGTGAGGCAGAGAGGTTCGCAGAACCCAGCTCGAGGGGCAGGAGGTTTTGTCCCAAGCCTGGGCTCACCTCAAAGGATGGATTTCAGAGGACGATCTGAGGTATGGTGCCAAAAATGTTAGGTTTCTGGGACGGTTTTCCTTAGTTCTTGCTTCTTGATGCTGAAAGAATTCACATGCAGAAGCACTCTTGTATTTCAAGAAACTTTTCTGAAGGAAAGGGAAGTTTCGGGTAATCCAGTCTCAGGTCATACACTCTATACCTGGGAAGTGTGCAAGGCTGTAAGGTGGAGGGCATGGGAAAGTTCACAACAGAAAACGGCTGCTTCAGGAGCAAGAAAAGCCACGTGAAAAATGGCTGAAAATTGGACTCCACAAAACTAAAAAAGGCGTCCTGGGGACCTCACCGCTCTGTCCCACCCCCACCCCCACCCCCCGCTGTGATGCATGCCCCCAGAGGCTAGCGTTCAGCGTGGTGAGCTCATGGCGGGCACAATTTTCCCCGTGTGTCTTCAGTGCTGTCCCCAATGGTGCGATGGGTCAATGAGGAACGCTGTCTCCTGTGGTGGGGCCGGCGCCGTGGTCATCTCCGTGCAGTGCATCGCTGTTCCAAACAGGCACATTGTCCCCAGGGCTTGGCGAGCAAGGATGTGCTTCCCCCCACTATCATGATCCCAATTCTACCTTACATATCCGGCTGGACCGGAGGATGTACACTGGCACAGATAGGAACTAGAAATACAGTGAATCCAGGACAGATGATCCCCCCAGGACCAGTGGAGAGAGTGGCGATATCGGGAGGGTGGAGGGAAGGTGAGGGAGAAAGGGGGAAGAGATGACAAGGTCTACATATGGCCTCCTCCCTGGGGGACGGACAGTGGAGAAGTGGGTGAAGGGAAGGTCAGTCAGTGTAAGACATGACAAAATAATAATTTATACATTATCAAGGGTTCATGAGAGAGGAGGGGGAGGGGGAGGGAGGGGGAAAATGAGGAGCTGACACCTAGGGCTCAAGTAGAAAGCAGGTGTTGTGAGAATGATGAAGTGGAGTGGCAGCAAAAAAGGGGAAGACCATCAACAAGATAAACACAGTGGCTGCATCGATGGGCTCAGGCACAGGAACAATTGGGAGGATAGCACAGCACTGCGCAGTGTTTCTTTCTGTTGTGTTTAAGGCTGCCGTGGGTCAGAGCCAACTCATGGCTCCTAGCAACAGCATCAGGTTACAAAGTTTTAAGAATACACTGCCTCTTTTTAGCCATGCTAGCAGCCATGTCTTTCTCTAGCGCTTAGCCTCTGGCTACATGGTCCCTTGGCCTGCTACCTTGTTCCATGAGGCAGGAAGAACACCCTCTGCCTCACATTATCAGTGTTGCCCCTCTGCTTAGTTTCATGGTCTGTTTGAGTCCTCTTCCATTGTACTACAGACAATGATTGTGCATCTACTGCACTAGTGGCTTGCCTTTCTTGATGGTCAAAAATATCCTATGCCTAATAATTACAGTTAAGTGACACCTATACCTTAATCCTATAATCCTATGAATACATTCCCCCACCTATCAAAGTTTGTAAACCAACTACTTCATGCCTTTAGCCCCCTGCACAACCCCCACCCCCCATTTTGGGTATCTAATTTCTATACTGCCTACTTACATCAACCCAGTGCTCTGAGGATACACTCAGATTCTTTGGTGTGATGAATCTTCATTCCAATTGGAACCTTGTGAAATCTGCATCCATAAGCAAAGTCAAATCAAGACAGGCCATATATAAAGTCAGCAACAACATACACCAGTTCACAGGCTCAAAAATCTCTTCATCTGGTCGGGTTCGGGTCAAGTCAATGGGGGTGCCTCACTTAACCTCACCAGGTTGTCCATTGGTCTCCTTCCCTTTAGACCATGGCCCCATTACAAATTCTCAAAAACCCTAGCCCGCTTGTGCTAGGCCATGAACTTCAGACCAGTCAACCGCTCTTGTTTTCTCCTCTAGTTCCTTGTAAACCAGATCCATGGGGGTCAGTGGTCAGACTCAACCAGTCTCCTTATTGCTGCATTTCTCCCACTTCCACTCAACAAGTGGATCTAGGTGGTCACCTAGCAAGCATTTCAGCCTGCTCACGGGTTCCCTTTAACGTCCAGTCCCAGAGAGGAGTTTGCTTCTGGTTTCCAGATTTTTTCCAGCTATTGACACAAACCACTGGTTCAAAATTCCAAACTCCAAAGAGTTTCTTTTTGCCTTTAATCTGTCAATCTTGCCCCCAGGCAAACCTCTTAGAATGCAAATGTCCTGAGTACTGTCTTCAGAACCTTCTGGGCAGGCATGTCCTAAACCCATTTAAAGATCCAATTTGAATAGCTGAAGACAAGTGGGTTTACAAACTCTCTATTTTCATACTTCCAATAAATATTTCTATAAATCATTACATTGATAATAAGCAGAAGAAATCAGTATAAACAAAATAGAATCAGATACTAAAGTCAATTCTTAAAAGTCAAGTTCAATCCTATTTAGCTTATCTAAATCCTTATCTAATCTATTCTATTGATACAAAAACATGGGATTAGATCTCTGAGAGTATCAATCTAGAGTCAGTCATTTTGACCTTCTGTCAGTCATTTTCCTTAAGCAGCATGGTTTCTGAGAAGGTCAAATGCGACTTCTACCCCTGAGCTCAAAATGTACATTAACAACATTCATTTTTACCATTTCATGCGGGAATAACCAAAGACTACAACCGAAGAAAATAATCAAAACTTTAAGTTCCCATAGTCTTTCCAGAAAACAACTGATTAAACTGTGAACATGAGGTGCCAATGGGATCAGGTATCAAAAAATCCAAAACAAACAATTATATCTGTGGGAATAATGGGGGTAGGAGTGGAGACCCAAAGTCCATCTGTAGACAACTGGATAACCCCTCACAGAAGGGGCACAAGGAAGGGACAATACTGCAACCAGGGTGCAGTACAGCAGGGGCAAAACACACAACCTTCCCCGAGTTCCTGACTGTTCCCCGCCCCACTCCCCACCCCCCATGACCCCTAATATCATGACCCAGTTCTACTTTACCAATCTGGCTAGACCGGAGCACGTACACTGGTACAGATAATAGCTCTTGACACATGGAATCCAGCACAGATACACCTCTCAGGAGCAGCAGTGGGGGTAGTGGTACCATGAGGGTAGGGGAAGAGGGAGGGTTGGGCAGAGGGGTGGCAGGAGAAAGAGGGAACTGATCACAAGGTTCGTTATATAACACCCCCACAACAAATGGTGTAAGATACGGAATAAGAAAAATATATAATCGATCAAGGATTCGTGAAGGTGGGAGGATGGGAAAGGGAGGGGAAAAAAGAGGAGCTGATGCCAAGGGCTCAAGTAGAAAGAAAATGTTTTGGAAATGATGGCAATATATGTACAAGTTTGCTTAATACAATTGAATTATGGATTGTTATAAGATCTGTAAGAGCCCCCCAATAAAATGATTAATTAAAAAACAGATTACAGTCTTGAAAATCCTACATGTCCTATAGTGTTGTTATGCCTCGAAGTAAACTCAATAGCAATGTTTTTTGTTTTTTAAAAATACATTCTTGAATATTAAAAGAGCCCTCTATTAAATATGTTTCAATCTTATGTTAATTTAACCATATTCCCAGAATATAAATAATAGAACAGATATTTTTTTAAATCTCAAACTTACAAATAATTCAATAACCTTGTAATAATTTTAAAATGCATACAATGATACAAACATAAGTTTCTATATGAAGGCAAGAAGCAAACAAAGTATGAACCTCAAGCATACTGTATGCATTATACACACACACACACACACACACAACTTCTGGAGGAAGTGAACAGTGAAAGAGTTTATGGCAAATAATAGCTGAATTCTCAAACAAAAATATGTCTCTTAAATTGATGGAAAGTGAGTCAAACAAATTCAACATCAGAGTGAAATGGGAAAAGCATAAAGAGCTCAGTTTGGTAAAGATTGGCAAGCAAAATTTCTATAGCAGTAATTCGTACATGTTAATGCATATCTCACTCACCAGGGAATTTTAAGTTATGGGTTTGTGTGGGGTCTAAGATTCTGCATTCTAATTAGCTTCCACGTGCTGCTAATGTATCTATTTTATACACTAACAAGACTGTGGAGAAAAATAATATTTCGATTATATAACTGTAAAAGGAGAAAGCTATTTTAGTTGATTTAATCATTTGGATATCCCTTAGCAATGTTTTTTTCTGCTTAAAACAAATTATTTTACAAATTAGTAATTTTCTCAGCTAATTGAGAAAGTTATAATTAGAAAGTTAACTTTTATTGCATCCTTTTTTAAAATTCCATGCATTGATTTGAATGTTATCTGTATGAATTCATTTTCTCTTCACAAAAACCCTGTGAGATAGATCAGTAACAGGAAGCAAAAAATATAACTTTCACAAGTAAATTAAAGAGCAGACAATATATAAGACTGTTAATAGAATTCTATTTACGTAGGAATGTAATTCTACACAATATAAGTTTGAACCTTAATAACAAATCCACGTAAGAAAAGTATGATTACATCACACTAGCATACCAAATACCTGACATAAGCCAGTGTGATGGAGTAAAATTTCTCACTGTGGCTCCTCTATGCATTGACAGTACCATGGACCACCATAAGAACAAACAAATTGGTCTGGGAAGAAGTATGCCGGGATGGCAAGACTTTAGCTCATGTACTTTGGACATGTTATCAGGAGAAACCAGTCCTTGGAAAAAGACCTCTTGCTTAGAAAAATAGAAGGGCGGTAAAAAAGAGGAAGCTCTTCAAGAAGATAGTTACAACAACGTGCTTAAAGATGACAATTAAGAGGACGGTACAGACCTGAGCAGCTGCTGCTGCGTACCTTGAGTCGTGCCCCATCAGCAAAGGAAGATCAGGAAGGTGCGCCTCCCACAGGCTTTGCCCGACTCACGTACCACGTCAACCCCACTCCAAGAGAGCAGCTCCTCTTCAGTCGCATTTGGAGTGCCCTCCGACCCGAGAGGCCCACTCTCCAGCTCTGTTTCCAAGAATGTTCTGCTCCCCTTCACTCATTAGGACTTCTGTATTTGAAAAGGCTTAAAAGCTATGCATAAGGTCTTCAGTGGAGACTTCCTCCAAAGTGGGCAGCCAATTCCTTCTTTGTTGTCTGTTTTTAGTCTGGAAGCTCCACTGAAACGCTCTACTTTAGGTGACCCTGCTGACATTCCAGTAATATAATTTTCCACTTCCCAGCAATACATAAGGCACCACAGTAAAGCACACTGACAGAAGAGTGGTGGATCCTAGAAGTAGGAACAGAGAATCCCATGACCATCAATGAAGACGAGCAAGTACATGTCAGAGCTCCCTGCACAAAGAGGCTCATCTGCAACACGAGATAGAGCAGTGAGCGTCCCAGATCAGGGGATGAGTACAACTGAGTGCCTTCGTGGCTGCAGACTGGGCTGCCAGAGGCCACAGGCCAGAGAAAAATGTGTCTGCTGATATGGCCGAGAAGAGGTACTGCCCACAAAAGAACTGTGTGCTTAATGTTTTCTGATCCATACTTGCAAGTCATTAGCTTTCCTAATAAAGCCCATAATTGTGAATCTTATCTGTGAGCTTTGTGTGATCCTTGTAACACATGATGGAGCCAGTCAGAGAAGCAGAGTGCTGTGGAGGGATGTTTTGTGTCAGACTATGGGGAAGGATGTTGGAGGATGGAGCCGTGACTACCTTTAAGAACTCATCCTTGAACAGATGTGGAATTGGATCTTCCTTCTCCCTGGCATGTTTGGAGGAGGATAGATGTGGCCCTCGTGCCAGTGCCTCACATATGTTACTGAGATGACTGGTTTGTAGCCATCCATTGATCACAGAGAAATATTTTAACACATGTTGTTTGTATTAAATCTGTGTTTGTATGAACTAGAATTCTAGTAGCAATATTTTTTACTTTCCTTATACTGTTGTGTACATAACATATGTTACATATAAATATATGTACATAACATATTTATACTTATCAACAAAATTATATATGTGTGTATATATTCGCGTGTGTGTGTGTGTGTGTGTGTGTGTGTGTGTGTGTGTACCTTAGTAGTATTACACTGGAAACCACAAAGTCAGTGGTTCAAACCCACCAGCCACTCTGTGAAAGAAACATAAGATTTTATGCTCTCAGAAACTGGATCTGCAGGTCAACTCTTCTCTATAGGGTTGCTATAAGAAGGAATTGACCTTGATAGCAGTAGGTATATAATATTTGTGTGTATGTTAGTATGTATCTGAGCATATGAAAAATCACATATATGATATTAACCGATAATAAAAATGACTCCTCGACTAGTGGATTATATTAGAAGTTTAAATGTTAGAACAAATTAAACTATTTTCTAATTCTATAAAGAAAAGTTCAGATGAAATTGAAGTCTACATGCAGCCAAATTTAGGTTTGAAAGTCTAATAAACCAACTTTCCTGCTAGTAACAGCTTTGAACTGTGTATAAATATAAAAAACAGTTACCTGAAGCTCTGGAGACTGACACACAGAAGTCCATGTTTAACAGGGACGGAAACCTTGAGGAAGCAACCTGTACCGCGCTTACGGGTAATTGTGGGACTTTACCCTGGGGAGATGTTGATTATGTGTGAGAAGTGAATTAGCTGACCTTCATTTGAAAATAGGAGTTGGTCACAAATAACATACCACTTAGCAATCCCCAACCTCATCCTGATTATTCTAGGTCTCTGGCATTCTTCAGAAAATATTTATTCTGCTTTACAGAATAAAAAGATTTATTCTCTCTAAGTGTTGCAGGGGTAAGTGCTGAACTTTCAAAGAGAGTCCATGCTGGTTGATCTCTTCCAGAGGCTGGGCTGTATTTATCCTATATCCTGTTTTGGGGTATTTTACACTTTTGTGTAAAATCATTATGCAAACTGCTACCAAATCAACAGAGCCTGATTGCAACTTCTTAGACATCAAAATTCAGTTTTTCACTTGAGATGATTGTCATGGTGCATCCTGGTTAAATTCAAATGCCACTGACATTTTAATTTAATGTAAATTAAAAATATTTCATTCAAATGAATGCTCAAATTTTAAACTTAAATTCTTGTCTTAGATGTTTTTCAATTTTAATTTGGAATTCTGATTAATTAGAAATATAAACGCACTTAAATTCATAGTAAATTATAGATTTTTTTTCAGATGCAACCTGAACTGGCCTTTCATTTTAAGTCATAGAACCTGCTGAATCACCTAAAAAGAGGACGCATGTGTTAGTCCAGGTAGACTGGAGAAACAAATTCATAGATACTCATATGTGTATAGGAAAGAGCTTTATATACAAGAGCAGTTAAATATTGAGAAAACTTCTCAGCCCAGTCCAGATCAAGTCCATAAGTGTGATATTAGCCCATATGTCTAATACCAACCTATAAAGTCCTCTTCAGACTCATGAAACACATGCAATGATGCCAAATGCAGAAAGATCACAGGCCAGTGGGTGGGAAGTCTTGTGGGTCCAGTGGTGGTGTAAGCATCTCAGTGCTGGCAAGGGTGTCCACATGGCTTCTCCAGCTCAGCGCACTAGCAGAGATTCATGTGTCTTGTCAGACACAATGTCTCCCAGGGAGTGAGTGAGTGTCCCACCTCCAGAGAGCTATTTAGTTCCTTAGCACCTTCGAATGAAATCATCAAGCTATTACCTGATTAACAAGCTAGACTCCACTCCTTCACTCTTAATCCTCTCAAATTGACAACAGATTATATAACTACCACTATGCCTGTGAAAAGAATTCCAGGACCCAAAACTGGAACTTCGTAACTATAGTGAGTTTCTTTCCTTGGAATTTGGATGTGAATCAGACAATCAAGGAAGGATTAAAGACACTCAGAATGTAACTAGATCTTTGTGTTGTTGAAACAATTTAGCAAGAAACACTAATGGAAATCAATCATCTAAAACAGATGGAAATCAAGCTACCATACAACCCAGCAATCCCCTATTGGCAATATACACAGAAGAGGCAAGAAACAAATCATGGCCAGACATCTATGCTCCAATATTCATTGCGACCCAGTACACAATCATAAGGAGTGGAAACAACCCAAATTTCCATCAACGGGTAAATGGATTTAAAAACTGTGGTACATACATACAATGGAGTACTACACATGCCCCCAAATCAGTGATGAACACATGAAGCACATCACCACATGGGAAGAATTGGAGGAAATTATGCTAAGTGAAGTAAGGCATACACAAAAGGACAAGTACAGCATTGAGGTAATTTTAAAAAACACAAAAGGGACTTAGGAGGAAAGCTACTATATACATACATTCCTGGGGTGAGTACAGGTAATGTGGAGGGGCCAGACCCAATCCAGGGATACATATGGCAGCCAACACAAAAGAAGGGTAAAAGAGAGAGAGAAAAAAAGACAGGGGTAGTGCGGGAACAGAACACTAACCCACCCAAAGGGAGGGTATTGTTTATAACTCCACAGGAGAAGGAGGAAGGGGTAAAGAAAGTGGTGTCAAACAACCCAGGGACAAGGGAACAACAAGTGATCTAATATCAATGATGAGGAGGGTATAGGATGCCTGGAGGGGCTTGATTAAGGGCAATGTAGCCAAGAGGAACTACTGAAACCCGAATGAAGGCCGAACATGATAGTGGGACAAGAGGAAAGTAAAAGGAAAGAGAGGAAAGAACTAGGAGACAAAGATCATTTATAGAGGTCTAAATACAGGCATGTACATATGTAAATATATTTATATATAACTATAGGGAAATAGTTCTATGTGCATATATATAAATATTAAGTAACACATTGTGGACAAATCCTGAGTTTACTCGTGTTTCGCGCGCCATCTGTTACGGACGGATCACAAGATAACTCGTGAAGCAGCATGAACCTGTGTTCATTTCAAGCAATGGAAAAAAGGAATTTCCTACCAGAGTCTGTAGAGTTTGCGCTGCCCATGGAAAAAGAAGTGAAACCAGGTATATTTTCAAATTTCTTAAGGTACCGCTTCACAGAGAAAAATGTTATACAAAGTACCATACATTTAAAAAGTACTAGGAACCTTTGGTTATATATAGGTCCTACGCTAACTACAATATATGAAATAATTGTAACTGTTTAGGATAAGGTCTCCACAACTAATCGAACCAAAGGGCTCGGAGATAATTTTTGTACAGTGTCTTAGGGTTAATACTTGCACACTGTCTTTGTTTCTCAATGTAGTTATACAGTATAGTTGTCGAGTATAGTAACAATAGTACATTGTATAACAAAGGAACATATCAACAAATGAACACTGGGGAACAAAGAATGTATTTTTGTTTGATATACTGTATTTATTTGTACTGTTTTTCAAAGCAATATGGATTGTGTTGATTATTTTCACAAGAAGTTTATAATTGCATGAAGATTATAGTTTATAAAAGTAATAATGTTCCGCATACATTGAAAAATAGTGTTTGATAATGTGAGACAACGTTTTATATTCAAAAACTTAAAGTTGTAAATAAATATGATAAAAAGTTGATGAGATGTAAACCCATTTATGGCTTAATACAAAAAAACAAACAAACCAATAGCCGGAAAAAAATACCTGGCCACTTGGGTAAGGTGGCAAAAGAATATCCGGTCTTTACTGTATAAGGTAACAGACAGATATTGGGCCTCTGCTCAAATACTCCCTCAACACAAGAACACTTTGTCCTAATAACCTGACATTCCATGATCCTCACCCTTCCTGACACGACCGCTGAAGACAAAGCAAGTGCATAAGCAAATGTGGTGAAGAAAGCTGATGGTGCTGGTTATCAAAAGATATGGCTCTAAGGTATTAAAGGCTTGAAGATAAACAAGCAGCCATCTAGATGAGAAGCAACAAAGCCCACATGGAAGATGCACACCAGCCTGTGTGATCATGAGGTGTCAGTTGGATTAGGTCTCCGGCATCAAAGACCTAGAATAAAAAATCATATCAACGTGAACAAGGGGGAGTGCAAGGGGAGACCCAAGCCCATCTGTAGACAATTAAACATCCCCTTACAGAAGAGTCACAAGGAATAGACGAGCCAATTAGGGTGCAGTATAGCACTAATGAAACATACAACTTTCCTCTAATTCTTTAATAGTTCCTACCCCCCGCCCCCCACTATCATAATCCCAATTCTGTTTTACAAATCTGGCTGGACCAGAGCATGTACACAGGTACAGATAAGAACTGGAAACCCAGGGAATCCAGGACAGATAAACTCCTCTGGACCAATGCTGATACCAGGAGGGGAAAGGGGAAGAGGGGGAGAGAGTGGGAAACCAATCTACATATAGCACTCTCGCACGGGGACGAACAACAGAAAAGTGGGTGAAGGGAGACATCCGTCAAGTTAAGACATGGAAAAAAAAAAGATAAATTATCAATAGTTCATGAGGGAGAGAGGGTGGGGGAGGGGGGTATGAGCTGATACCAAGGGCTCAAGTAGAAAGAAAATGTTTTGAAAATGATGTCATTTACGTCACTCTCTACAAAACAGCATCCATAAAACACTTTTCATTTGAAAATTTGAGTAATAATTTTCCACATATTTTGAGACTGTTTTATTTCAGTCTTGTTAATCTATTAGGTCTCTGGAGTGGGTTATACCTCTCTCGGCTTCGCACACTGAAAGAATTCACCCTAAAGCCCATTTTGTAATCCAAGTGGATTTTTATGAAGGACAGAAGTTTCAGGTCTTACAGTCTTAAAAGGATTCACAACTGGGCATGAGCAACTTCATGGAAAAAAGCACCAACACATGAGAACGGGGATGGGGGGCAGGCGGGGAGTCCTAGGGACCAAGGGGTCGAGGGACCATGGGGCAAAGGGGCAAAAGGGCACAGAGGCCAGGGAGTTAGCGGGGCAGAGCGCGGGGGCAAGAGAGCAAGAGCCTATGAGCCCCAGCGCATGTGGGCTCCCACCCTCCGACCTGCCACTGACCAGCAGCAGGGTAAGAGAGAGTCCCAGGGCGTGCTCCCTGCCTTTTCTCTAGCCTACCCCCTGGCTAGGAGAAGGCATGGTTGAAGCTATGGTTGACTCCCATTGGCTGGGTTAAGCCCACCTGGGTGATAACATGAGCCTGGCCTAGTTCGAACTGCCCATGTGTATCTCCCACCTGACTGGAGGCTTGAGTATGAGCATGCTCACTTTGTGGTCTTCATCAGCGTCTTATGGTTACCAGATTTCTTTCCAACTTCTTGTATGGCTGCCTTTGCAGGCATTGGAAGTACAGCGCCCTGTCCCTAAACTAGCATTTCCCCATTGAAAGGGGTTTAGATCCAAAGCTTTGAGGGTACTGGGCAATGAAGTCTCTGGTTGCTTCCTGCTGACAAAAGGGACATGTTGTGAGGCTATGGGGTCCACTCCCTTCCTGCACTTGTTGGGGGCCCACAGTGGGTGAGGTGGGGGTGATCCAGGAGCTGATGGTGCTGGGGTTGACAATCTTGGCTTAGGGTTATTGGTAACCTGACAACTTGTGGAAGAAACAAAGCAGGTGAACAGTTTAGGGAATGCTGGGGCAATGCTGTGAGACAGCAGTGTGCTTGAAAGTGTAGGTCACACTGGATGATTGGAAAAAGAAATCTGAGGACTGACAGGCATGGGCACCAGTTTACTTTAAACACAGGAGTTGCGTGAAAGCATTTATTATCTTAAAGACTGTTGTGGGTCTGAGGTGGGGTTTTTTGTGGAGCATTTATCTGTCTTGGGGTGGTGGTGAAACACCATCTGAAGAGAGTCCAATGGTTCACAGAAGTACTTAGCTGTGTTCTGCCTCTGAGGGGTCTGGTTGTGATGCCACAATTTACTCGTGAGTGGTGGATGCAAGCACTTTGCCCTGGAACTTTAATGGCGGTGGAAGTCGAGAGAATTACAGGGAAGAGACCTTTACAGACTGGCTGGAGCTGGGGCCCATCCTTCCAGGTTTTTATAAGAACTAGGTCTCCTGGCAGGCACAGACATGGTAGCTTTTCCTCCCCTTGGGCCTGGATGAGCCCATCCTGATGGAATTCCTCTGGGCACTGGACTACCCTTAGAGTGTATTGCTCTATCAAAGCTACCTCAGAGTCTATAGCTGGCTCTTTTACAAGGAAAGATCACCTATAGAAAACCTCATCGGGGCTTAAACACGTAGGTCACCTCGGAGCAATTCTGAGATGTAACAGAGCTATTGGCAGTGCATCTTTCCAGTTCATCTGAGTTTCTCGTGTCAGTTTCCTGAGGGACAGCTTTAAGTGTTGGTTAATTCTTTCTACCTGCCCCGAGGACTGCGGCCTCCTGGCACTGTAGAGATAATAGGTTATTCCTAAGTGTTGAGAGACTGCCTGAGTGATTTGGGAGATGAAAGCAGGTCCGTTATCACTCTGCAGTGATTTGGGAAGCCCAGATTGAGGAAATACTTCCTAAAGCAACCTTTTTGACACTTCGTGAGCCTTCTCAGTGTGGGTGGTACATGCTTCAATCCATCCGGTAAAGGTGTCTATGAGCACTAGAAGAGATGACTCCTTGGACGGCTGGAACCTGGGCAAAATCTACCTGCCAGACTTCCCCACGGTAGGATCCCTTGTGCTGGGCAGGCTGAGCAACGTGACTTCTAAGTGCCCCTTTGGGACTGCTGGTCTGGTAGGTGGGACAGTGTGAGGTTACTGAATTGATAGTTGAGGTTAAGTTGGCCCCACAGAACTGTTGAGCATGGTCAAGGATGGTTTATATTTAAGATGGGTGGCATCAAGGAAAGCTTTTACAACTTTCCACTGTAGCCTTTGTGGCAATAGCAGTTTGTTTCTCTCCCATCATCCATCAGGCCAGAGGCAGAATTCCTGAGTTAGCCTGTTCCACTTCTTCCAAAGAGTAATCTGAAACAGGGATCTGGTTTGGGGGAATTAAGGCATTTATGGAGGCTAGGGGTTTGGTGCCCGGGGCTGCCTGTCTGGTTGCCCTGTCGGCTGCTCAGTTGCCAACAGTGACTTCTGAGTCACCCTTCTGGTACCTTCAACAGTGCACTACTGCTACCTCAGCAGGTTTTTGGACAGCTTCTAAGAGTGTCCTGATTCCTGAGTGGTTATGTATTCTCTTTCCTGCCAGATTGAAGAGTGTGCATGGAGAACTAAAATCCCATCTTTAGAATCTGTGTACAGTATTAATTTATTTCTCTCTGCTAGCTCAAGGCCCCATGACAAAGCTGCTAGTTCACCCAGCTGGCCTGAAGTACCTGGGGACAGGGGATTGATTGGCTTCAATGACTTGGTTGAAGGAAAGAATGGCATAACGGGCCCTGCTCACTCCATTGGTCACAAAGTTGCTACCGTCAGAGAAGCAGACACAGTCTTGAAGGTCAGGCCAAGGCAGGTTATTAGTATTCAGTAGCTCGAAGCAGGAATGGAGTGGCTCAGAGTCCTCCCCAGGTCGGGGAGGGTGCTACAAGTTTGGACAGTGACAGCAGGATTCTCTATAAGAAGGATTTGATACTTTAAAAGGTGGCTGTCAGAAAACCAGTAATAGCCTTTAGCTGGTAGTATTTTGGAGGTCCTATACTTAGGTGGGACCTCTAATGTTCCTTCCATGGTGATCTTCACTGCTTCTTGGACTAAGAGGGCCATGGCAGCTATTGTGTGTAGGCAAGGTGGCCAGCCGGGGAAGGTAAGATCTAAGCTCTTTGATCAATATGCCACTGGCTGAGGCTGGGGTCCTAGCTTCTGGATTAGCACTCCCATGCCAGGGGGTCCAGGGAAGGAAGGAAGTACAGAGTAGGCGGCCCCAGTATCTATTCTAGGAGGAAACTTATTGACCTACCTGCCACATCTATGCTCACCTGAGGCTCCAGACCAGTAACAGTATCTCCTGCTGCTGGGCTGTCTGGGCTGGGCTGTTTCAATCCTCAGCAGCTACACACTTTCCTGGAGGCAACTCCCCTCCTGGGTGTCTCCCATAGGACAGAGTGATACCCAATGGCCAGTTTGTTTGCAGTGGTAGCATGGCCCTTGTGGAGGCATATTTTGGTTAGGGCAATCCCTTTCCTAGTGTCCTGGGCAACAGCACACATAATACCTAGTGCCTTTGTTCAGGGATCTCGTAAACCTGGGAAGTAGTCGATGGGTATTGGTTAGCAAAGGCAGCCAGTACCTGAGCATGCAAAGCATTCTCCTTCTCCTTAACCTGGGCTTCCTGCTCTTTGTCCCTTTTGTAAATGGTTGCATTGGCACTAGTGACCATCTCTTCTAGGGTAACTCCTTCAGGCTTTTGCACTAAATTCTGGAGCCTTTTCTGAATGTCTGGTGTGGTCTGGGTAAGAAATGTTTCTCTGAGTAGGACTTGCCTTTTATATGAGTCTATATCTACTGTGGCGTGATTCCCCAGGGTTTCTTAGATGCTCTAAGAAATGGATAAGACTTTCATTAGGCCCTTGGTTAACAGCTGTCATTTTAGTGTAGTTGATGGCTTTTGCCGCGCTGACTTTAGTCCATTTTTGATACACACCAGGAAATGTTCCCACGCCCACCTGTCATTGGGACCAGTTATCATCCCAGGTGGGGTCAGTTGGAGGCACAGCTGTTTCTCCTATTGGGTACTTATTATTCAGCACATGTAAACCTTCTGCACATGTCCTAGCTCCCTTTAGCACTCGTTCTTTCTCACAGTCTGTTATAGTCTGTCCCAGAGTGATCATTACAACCTTCTAAGCCAAGTCACAGGCTAGGGTGAGTTGCTGAAAAGTCTCTACGTACGGTTCTGGACCGTCTGAATAACTGCCTAGGTCACTATTAATCTGCTTGAGTTCAGTTAGGGTAAAAGGCTTATGAATTGCCCAGGGACCAAATTCCCCAGCTGCCTCGATTAAGGGTAGAACTTTGACAGGGCCACCATTCCCCCCAGTTTCTACAGGTTCAGGGACCAAAGGTGGTACCGCTGGACTGGGGGTAGAGTGGCCTTTAGATTCATGTCCCCTTAGAGGGTCCTTGGTACACTTGGAGCAAAGGTCTTTACTGCTTCTCAAGAGTAAAAATGCTTTAACGTTATGGGAACTCCATCCACTTCCCCATCCCTTTGCAGAAACGTTCTAGCTGAATCAGGGGCAGAAAGGAAAGTGTGCCGTTCTTCAGCTAGGATTCCCATCACCTAAAAATGTACTGTGGCCAGACTTCATAACCTGAAGTCCCAGCATGTGCCACACCTAAGGCACCATTAAACTTGAGCCCTGAATAGGCACCCCTGTTTGAGGGAGTGCATCAGAAGACCTGTCTCTGCTAGTGAACTGGGCCCTGACTGCTTTCTAAACAGTCTCAAAAGGGTTCACAACTGCGCATGAGCAACCTCATGGAAAAGAGCACCCACATGTGTGGAACTGGGTGTGGGGGAGTGGGAATCCCAGGGACTGAGGGGTTGAGGGAGCAAGGGGCAAGATGGTTCAGAGACCAGAGAGTGAGGGGGCCGGAGTGTGGGGACAAAAGAGCAAAAACCCCTGAGGGGGCATCCCCAGGCAGCACGTGTGCACCCCCACCCTCCTACCTGCCACTGACCTGGAGCAGGGTAAGAGAGAGTCCCAGAGCGTGCTCCCTGCCTTTATTCTAGCCCATCCCCTGACTGGAGGAAGGAGTGGTTGAAAGTATTGGATGACCCCATTGGATGGCTTAAGCCCATCTGGGTGATGTCATGAGCGTGCCCTAGTTTGGAGCTCCCAGGTGTACCTCCCACCCAGCTGGGGGCTTGAGTATGAACATGTTCAGTTTGGGGTTGTCATCGTCATCTTATGGTTGCCTGATTCTTTCTAACCCCCTCTATGGCAGCCTTTTCAGGCATGGGAGGGACAACTCCCTGTCCTTAAACTAGCTACCTAACAAATCTATTACTATATAACAATCTCTAATGTATTTAGGGATAGTAAATATTATGAATCATTGAATTTCATATTATTGTGATTAAAGGTATGATTGTTAACCTTATTAACACCAATATTTTGAATCATTCATGACTACTTCTGTAGTTATTAATTCCTGAAGTGTGTCACAGAACTTTGTTGAATCTCAAACAAGTTATATTAAAACATTTACTGTTATGTGATGTCTGCTTTTATTAGGGATTATTGATGCCTCAAAAATATAATTTGATTATAGATATATCTATGCAAACCCCAATCTAAATCCACTATCATATTATATGTAGATAAGAGGCAGTTAATCTTTGCGAGAGTAAACAGCTTCATCTTTCTCCCGCATAGTGACTGGTGGCTTTAAAGCAATGACAGTAGCAACCCCAGTCTTATTTGACATATATAATGTAGTACAAATCTTGTCACTTAGTTTTCTCCTCATGGGTGATGAACAAATTTCCTCTAGAAATTAAAAGAAAACTAAACCAAACTCATCACTGTAGCATTGATGGCCACTCATATCTATCCTATGGAACAGGGTAGAACTAACCCTGAGTTTCTGAGACTGTAACTCCTACTATGATTAGAAAGTCTCGCCTTTCGTCCTCGGAGCAGTTGGTGGTTTCGAACTGCTTACCCTGTGGATCACAGCCCAACTTGTAACTATGAGGCCATCAGGATTCCTTTTAGACAGAAAGAGGAGCATCAAAATCTTCCATCATTAAATCTATTCTAATAGTGACTTTATAGGATAGAGTAGAATTGCCTCGTTGGATTTCCCAATTTGTAAATCTTTGCAGAAACAGACCACACACTTTTTTCCCCCCATGGCTGGACTGGTGGGTTCAAGCCAGTGACTTGTTGGCTATCCATCTAGTACTTTATCTGTTCAGCCAGCAGGGCTCCAATGAGGATAAAAGCTGCTTTACCCTATATATTGTATACATAGATCAGAATATCCCCCCCCTAGTATTAACATAGGTAATTATATCTACTAGTAGGAGTGTTAAAATGGACATAAGATAATAATTTGTTATTCTGTGAATAATTTTATTGTATCAGGGTCTCTTTAAGACGCCATGGTGACATAGTGGGGTTCAATTGGGACTATTAACCATAAGGTTCATGTTTCAACCCCACCAGCTGTTCTGAGGGAGAAAGAAGAGACTGTTCCTATAAAGATTTGCCCCTCACAATCCATAAGAAGCACATCTACTCTGTCCTACAGTACCACTATGAATCAGAGCTGATTCAACAGCAATAGGTAGCTTTAGCATTTTTGTGAACTCATAACAACTTCTTCCTAAGCTGAGTTTTCTTCTCCCAAGGGAATAAACTGATACAGAGACATTAGGAAATCAGATTTACAATATATCTATATTCTTCCCAACAGGGGTTTCTATAAATGTTCAATAGTGTATTTGCTATGCTTGATATAGAGAAATGATTACAATGCATTTCAATTTTACATCACAGCATTTATTTTCTCTAGGATTTCAGCCTGTAAGACTAGACTAGAATTATTTCATTTCATTGTGTCTTCTCTATTGCTCTTCCACTCTCCCTCCCTGCAGGGGTTTGTCAAAAAAAAAATGCCAGTGATATCTTCTTCCTCCTTTATAAAAGCTTTCATTGGTCTGCTTTCCGCACAGTTGTGGTGATTACTGTTAAGTTTTATTAATGTATACTTCAAATTGTTGGCAAGCACAACTTTAATATGCCAAAACCAAAACAGAAAAATAAAGCGAACAAAGAAAAAAATGTCAGTACTTGCTGAATAATTTAAATTATATATCTGGATAAAAGTAGCATCTAACTTTTCCCTATCCCTATGTTTTCCTGGTTTCCCTTTTGTTTTCTGATGATATGCTTTATTAAAGAGTTTCTCAAAGCATGTATAATTTCAAAGTAAGAAGCAATGTGGGTCATTCTTTTATATCCTTATTACATTGATGAGAGGCACAACGAAACTTCAACAATAAAGAGAGAGTTACAAATGGAAGGATTGAAAAAGACGAATAATTCTCTCGCTGATTCCTTCAGTGTAATGCGTTTATTATTATTATTATTATCTGACTCTGGGGAAGGATGAGGTGGGGGCATTGACAGTTCTTTGGGTGTCATATTCTTCCACGTGAGAAACAAGTTTCAGTGAATGCCAATACCTCCATTAGAAGAACCCTCTGGGAAACTTGGATTATAATTATATTATGAACAATGCTCAGATTATTACCCTAGGTAGAGAAAACAATTTACCTAAGGTTTATTGAAATTTTAATCTGCTGCTTTATTTCCAGCTGTTAAATTGACTTGCACAATATAGCTACATTTTTTCACTGAAAAATGCTTCAGAATATATATATATATCCATGAGCAACAGAAATGCCAAGGACCCATTATTTTTCAATGTTGGCACTAAAGCTGAGCCTGATAGATCCTCATCACTTTAATTTAAGTCAGAAGCTGAGTGAGCAACATTTCTGAACCCCAGTGATTTATCATCAGTCTAGATTCTAGAACTTGGCCCAGACAGCACAAAGGAGGGTGGGCAGAGGTGAAGAGTTTGTTGTAAAGGTAGAACCTAGCACATCTAGCAACTACTTTTCCTCCCAGCATACCACCTTAGTATGAAATTAATTTTATAAATGTTATTGAATTTTTTAATATTTCAAGACAAATAACTCCTGGTAGCTTTCAAATAACTTAGCATTTCTGATTAGGTAGACGGAAGTTCACAAAAAGATGCCATATCATGAGGGAACAGTGTGTTTTTCTTTAATGGGAAATATTTTAAATGTAATATAAAAAGCAGTCTAGAACTAAGTTTAGTGGATGCAATGCAGTGGATTGTTTAATATGGCTCTTCTCATCATAGCTTTTTACTCCCACCAAATGTCTTCTGTTTTCCTAATGTGTCTGGGCAAGAGGGTGGGGAAGATACTGGTGGTACTGTATGAGTCAGCTCTGGGTGACTGTTAACAGAGTTGATCATAATTGCCATCCCAACAAAAACAAACCAGACTCGCTGCTAATGAGTTGATCCTGACTCATAGCAACCCTACAGGACAGGACAGAAGTGCCCTGTGGGTTTCCAAGACTGTAATTCTTTACTGGTCTAGACAGCCTCGTCATCCTCCCAATGAGTGGCTGGTGCTTTTGAACAACTGACCTTATGGTTTGCAGCCAAACTTGTAACCACTACAACTCAATGAGGCATCTCAGAACCAGGGATGGGGTGAGAGTGGGTGGGGTGAGGTGGGTGGGGTTACCAGCAAGAGAAAAGCTAGGAAAGGAGCTTATTGCTTGGTCCCCAAATCAACGTGCATCAAATCTCCTTGATCCAGGCGACAGGGCTGACACTAGAGGAGAGGCAGAGCAGCAATAGCAGAACCAGGAGATGGATGGTCTACTTCCCAGCCCTCAGGGCAAGTAATGAAGACTGCTTTCAAGCAGGGGGATCCGTGTGCAGTGGACAGCCTCTGGGTACTTAATTGGAAGAGCTGATTTTTGCTGACTCACAGAGCTGGACCTGTGCCTCTGGGTTGAAGCTTACAGTGAAGTAGAACGCCCTTTGGGCATTTACTGGCAGCCCTAAAAGAGCTTTCTAACATTGCCCATGCAGGGCAGAGGCCAGGCCAACAGGTTGACAGCCAGCGAGATCTGCCTGTGGGCATTACAGATAATAAATTTTCCTGACTGAACAACTGAACCCTGAGCATTTCTCGCCAGGCTTGTATACTGTTAACTTCCCTAATAAACTTAATAATTTTGAGCATTGCCTGTGAGTTCTGAGTGGCCACTGTAATGAATTATGGAAGCTATCAGAAAAGAAGAATTTGGGGAAAGTGCAGGGCAATGAAAGAACTGTTGGTGTCAGAATAGGAATGGTGGGAAGTGCTAGGGGGCCAGAGGGGGTCCAAAGTGGGCCCCACGCCAGTTCCTCGGGGGGATGCTAAAAAAATTGAGATTTGAAGAAAGAATTTAAAATAAAAGACACTATGTCTGATTATTAATTCAAGTATACTTAGATTTCAGATTTCAGGTAAATTAGAAGTGTTAATTTTTTTTTCTCTTACAGATTCTGTATCTTTGCCATAACAGCACATTTGGTAGCGACGCCCTTACAAATGTAATTAACACTCATTAATTTATTCAACATACATCATTAAGAGCCTACTGCGTACCAAGAAAGAATCCCTGGTGCCACAATGGGTTAAGCATTGTGCTGCTAACTTCACTGGAGGCTGTTCAAACCCATGGGCTGTTTTGGAGAGGAAAGAGGATGTTGTTTGGCACTGTAAAGACTGACAGTCTTGGGAATCCAGTAGAGTAATTCTACAGGGTCACTATGAATCAGAATCAATTACATGGTGGTAGGTTTGGGGTGATGTGCCAGGAACTTTGCTAGTTGGGAGGATAGAAAGTTATCCTGTAGAAGCATGTCTCAAATATAAATGTTCTCCTGCCTTTTAACAATGTCAAATTCTCCAGCTGTCCTACAGAGATAGTAAATTATAGTGTGGCCAACTTCTTCACATTTCAGGTTGAAGTATCTCTCCAGAGAGGCCTTCTTTGATCAAGCTATATAAATTAGAATTCCATTTATTTATGTATCAGTTCCCTTTTGTTTTCATCATAGCTATTACCAATATGTTCAAGTATTTGTGCATTGTTAGCCTTTCATTTTCTGTCTACCCATTGTTCTGTAAGCTTTTTGAGAGTCGGGGCCCCAAAACCTGTGTTATTCATTACTCTAACTCCAGCCTTGAGCGATGTGCCTGCCTAGCTCTGTGCTTAATAGATATTTTAAAGATGAATACATCAGGTTTATTTTCTCTTTTCCTATAGTCTCAATAAAATTGATGATTCAAGGTTGGCTGTTTTAATTAACTCTTTTTCTTTTATTTGTGCTAAGTGAGAAAGGGAGGAGGAAATAGAGGAGAAAGGAAGCATCTATCAAACATGCTATTTTCTTCCTTTTTCAAATAAAATAAATGAAACTTCCTTGATTATGAGAGAAATACTGAATATAGAAAATGTGAAACTACAGGGTGGAAAATAAACTTTTTATTTTGAAATATAATAGATTCACAGAATGGTCTTTGTATTATGTGTTAGAATATCTTGGACCTATTTCATTAATACAGTAACTGTTAACTACAAGACACACAGGTATGCCCACCCACAAACACAGCTCTAGTGTGCTTGACATAGACAACAGTAATAAAATAAATGCCTCCAGGTATCGCACCCAAGAAACAGTACACATCATTACCCTGGCTCTCCTTTTCAGTGTCATTGTGTTTCAGTGACTCCTTTTATATGTTTTCTGGAGATCTTGACAACCATGTGCTTGGAAATAGTTGTCCTATTTAAAAAGCAGAGCTCTAAGTTAGAAGATGTAGGAGGATGGGTGATCTTATTCTTTAATTCACGATGGCAGCTCACTCACTTCTCCTGCCCTTCCCTCCCTGCTCTTTTGTAAAAGAATCTTACTGGAAGAATCAACACTTCTGTCCTTTGACGATTACATGGTTTAAGTTTCTTCTAAGTCAAGGGCCACTTAATTTGACAGTGTAATAGACTATCCCGATGGCATGTGAGACTTTACCTGTAAGCATTTTCTTTTGTTGATGCATGTTCCATAGTGAATGAAATAGGCAGTCTTTTCTCACATCATTACTGAGATGGATATACTGCTCCTGGATTGTGAATATAGATTTTCTGAGTATGAATAAGTTTTACTCTATGCTGGAATTAGAAAGCTCCTTTTTTCTAGTTATAATTGTCAATATATGACATTAATTTTGGTGTATACACTTTAGCTCTGCTAAATATTAGTAAGGGTTTTATACCTGAAACTAATTATTTCCCAACTTCTAGACAGACATAAAACTTAGATTTATACATACCTGCATTGTAGTGGGCTGCTCGTTGAACTGTAGCTACAAGATGAGTAGTTCAAACCAGTCACCCATCAAAAGAGGGTCCTGTTCCCATCAAGACAAATGTCTCAGAACCTAAAGAGCAGTTGTACTCTGAGTCAGAGTTGATTCACTTCCAGTGAGTGTGGGCTTTATTATTTGTTTAGCATTCTTCTCAGGAGTTCCAGTGAAAGTGTAGGATAAGCATTGGGCTGCTAAATTTAAGGTCTGCAGTTCAAAACCATGAGTTGCTCCATAGGAGAAAGATTTACAATCTTTCAAACCCTAGATTGAGTCACTATGAGGCTGTGGTTTTGTGTTGCTATCTCTCTTCTAAAATTTTTGTCACGGTCAGACTCTGTCTTATTTCTACAAAAATGCTTTTGTTATTGGATTATTTTAGAGTGTATTAATGTCTTTAAAAGGTTCAAATTATTCTTGATATAATTTTAAGTACTACAAAGTCATATTTGGGAAGCTATTTATAGGCTCTAATGATTTTCTCTCTATTACTATCTGTTAGACAATCCACATGCTTCTATTGAGATAATGTCAGACATTGGAGAAGACAGTGATTTATTTATACAGAGAGGAAATCTCCCTAACAGTGAGTGAGATTTTAGTAAGACATAGGCATGCATACATAACAAATACGACTGTTTTTGACTAATCTTTGGCCTGGTGCTAAACTTTAAAAACAATGTCTTCTAGGAAAAAGTGATACTACAACAGCTGTATTGATTTTAAAACAAATCTATAGTACAACCCACACTAGAAAATGGCAAAGAAACAGTTATTGTACTTCACGGTGAAAATCCTAGGTAAGATCCTAACCACTATATCCCACATGCATTACATTACATATTGTTAAACTGGTAGAATATTAGTCTTACATATAATTTCGGTAGGGCAGCTTTAGCTGTAGCAGAGAGACCAAGGACCAAGGACCAAAGGGAGACACGCTTGCCAGCAAGGCCGAGAAAAGGCTGTGTCAGCCAAAGAACTATCTCCTTAATGGTGTCTAACCCATTCCCTTCCCCCATAAACCTTATCATCATACGCATTATAGTCTTTGAGTTCTGTGTGGCCATTGCAATGAATCATCAAACCCAACAGAGAAGTACAGGGCCATGAGGTGGGGGGGGGTGACTGGTGTCAAAATGTTGTTGTTGTTGTTAGGTGCCATCGAGTCAGTTCTGACCCATATGACCCTGTGCACAACAGAATGAAACACTGCCTGGTTCTGCGCCATCCTCACAACTGTTCCTGTGCTGGAGCCCATTGGTGTAGCCACTGTGTCCATCTCTCTCTGAGAGCCTTCCTCTTTTCACTGCCCCTTTAATTAACCAAACATGGTGTCTTGCTCCATGGACTGGTCTCCCCTGACCATATAGCCAAAGTATATCACATGAAGTCTCACCATCCTGGCCTCTAAGGAGCACTCTGGCGGTACTTCTTTGAAGACAGATCTATTTGTCCTTCTAGCAACCTATGGTATTTTCAACATCCTTTTCCAGCACCACAATTCTAATGCATTGATTCTTCTTCAGTCGTACTTATTCAATATCCAACTTTCACATGCATATAAAGTGATTGAAAATACCATGGCTTGAATCAGGTGCACCTCAGTCCTCAAAGTCACCTATTTGATTTTCAAGACTCTAAAGAGGTCTTGTGCAGCAGTTACCGAAGGCAACTCTTCTTTGGATCACTTGACTGCTGCTTCCACAAGCTTTGGTCGAGGCTCCAAGCAAGATGAGATCGTGTCTCCATGGATCACGATGTTAACTCTTGGTTCAACTGTACGGATTTTGGTCGTCTTCATATTAAGTCATAATCCACAGTGAAGGCTGCAATCCTTGATCTTCATTAGCAAGTGTTTCAAGTCCTCTTCACTTTCAGCAAGCAAGCTTGTGTCATCTGTATATGGAGGTTGTTAATAAGCTTTCCTCCAATCCTGATGGCACATTCTTCTTCATAGAATCCAGCTTCTCTGATGATTTTCTCAGCATGAAGATTGAATAAGTATGGTGAGAGGATACAACCATGCAGCGTTCTCTTGTTGTGTTCATATAACTGACTTTTGATCCATGCGCATGTTCTTCATGAGCACAATGAAGTGTTCTGGAATTCCTAATCTTCACAAGGTTATTTATCATTTGGTATGACCCACACAGTAAATGCATTGGCATAGTCAATGAAGTCAATATCTTTCTGGTAGTTTCTGGTGTGAGCCAAGATCCATTTGACATCAGAAATGGTATCTCTTGTTCCATGGCCTCCTCCGAATCCAGCCTAAACCTCTGGCAGCTCCCTGTCAGTGCAATGCTGCAACAGTTGACGGATGATCTTCAGCAAAAGGTGTCAGAAGAGGGTAAAGGAAGTTGGAAGATGTCGGCAAGCTTGCCCTCTGCCTCACTGGAATCATGTGTGGACAGTGTTGGGGCTGTATTTTCCTTCTCTCTACAGGAGGTGGGGAGGTCAGATAGGGCCCCATGCAATCTCCTCGGCAGCCAATACTACATGCCAGCAAACAAATGCTTTCATTCATGTTTGTCCATGTGTTCACAATCTATGCATATTTTTGTTTGTTTTCATGGTTGCAAAAACCTTCTGAGAGGTAAATATAGTGAGCAATGAAACTAACTAGACAGTAAGCTCTTTCAGTTTTTATAGTCTGGTTATTTAACTTTAAAACAGAAAGATACCCCGCTCTCTGAAATCCGGGAAGTGTCACCTTCTCCCATCCCCACCCTTAAAATGACACCTTTATTTCACACACAATTTCCTCAGTACATAAGCTCAATATTGGTGACAAATTTTAATGACATAAAAAAACTTCACTATTTTTAAAGATAGGGGTTCCAAGAATAATTTGCACTGAAGATAGCAGATTAGATAATCCTCATGTTTATTTCAACTGGTTTATCAATTTCTTACTATGAGTAGAGAACTTTTTAAGTTAAACTTGTATATTGATAGGAGAGTAACCACTGGCAATCAATTATCCAAAAGAATTAGTACCTTGATATGTGCGCCTTGAAAGCTGTGCCATACCTTTAGAGAACTAATTGTTATCAATTGTTGATATTCAAATGTATGCTTCATATATTTTAATAACCACCGAAACAATTGGGTTACTTTCACAGAGAGGTACACAGAATATCAGAAAACACAAGGAGAGAGGTGATGTGCACTACTGCTTCCTTAGAATTCTGTTCCATTATTGTTTTTCATAATGTAATGTTTTCCACTCTTAGTCATATACCCTGAACTTCCCTCACTTCATTACAAATGGGCACATATTAAGTCACCTTGAGGGACTGAAAGTCTTTCACTCTCTCACAAGGTAGCTTTTCAGAAACTTTAGGGAACATGAGGTCACTTGGAGGGCTCGCCATTACTAAAGATTTCCATATGTCATCCTCAGAGTGAGGAAATGAGAGCGGAGCAAATCTGTTCTGACGACACAAACGAGATTCGAACGCTGCACCAGCCTAGGGCCATCAGGCTGAGATTAGACAGCTCTCCTCCCTCCCCCCCACCCCGCCCCTCCTCTATTCTTCTTTACTCTGAACCCCACCATCCCTCTGTGGGCACTCTACTCTGCAGTGCTTGATAATTCACTGCATTTGCCATACAGAACTAAAAACTAATAAATAGGCATTATTGGGGAAGCAACCAAGAACCAAAACCAAACTTCCCGCCTTCGAGTCGATACTGACTCAAAGCCCCTGTATAGGGAAGCAAACAGGTTACAAAAATGTTAAGGATAAAATCCTTTTGTCTACAGCTAAGCTTCTCAGTCAGGCTGGTTAGCATTCTCTCTGGTCTTCAGCCTCTCGGCCACATGCCCCCCTGACCTCTGCCTTGTTCTGTGGGTTGAGAATCCTATTGCTCTGCCCCATGGTCTCTACTCTGCATGTTCCTCTGCTGTATCTCCTGATCTTAGTGCTGTGGCGTCTGGGGGCTCCGCCACTTCAGACAGGTATCTCAGGTGCACCATGCTGGTGGCTCTTCTCTCTTGATGGTCCTAGATTCTCTTTCTTCCTGCTTCTGAGATGGCTACTTATATACTCAGTGGCACAGCCAGATGACCAATCCTGTCTATAACTGTTTCACACACCCTGTTTGGATGGTCCTACTCAGTCATTGTAACTCAGTCCGGAGTTACAGAGTCATGAAGCCTTACCAAGTCATTTTACTTCACCGTACAAAGCTTTTACATTAGTGGATTTGAGTGGGCTCAACATTTTTTAAAGGTTCTAAAGGTAAACTCAAATATGCAGGTATTGCAGGAGGTCTTATCATTAAACTGACAGAAATGCTGGTGTAAAGGAACCTGGTTTATAAAATATACATATACAAGAGGGGACATTTAAAGCTCCATAGTTTCAAATATTTCCATTAATTTTAATTCCTTATATTTGTGCCTCCACCATGATTACCTCCAAGATCAACAAGGTCTTCTTTGTTAGAGAGCTTTACTCACGGGACAAATCACCTAGTCTCAGGCTGGCTGCTTGCCAGCAGGTTGAAACTACTTTTCTAAGTCAGGAAAACTTCATCTCAGTGCAATTCACTGTATTAAGGTCTATGCATATCCTGGTGTTTGGAAGATGTACTGCACATTTGGCTTTCCTGTGGCTGCCTAGGAGAAGCCCTGGTAGCACTGTCAGATAAGCCTTAGACTATTAACTGCAGGGCTGATAGTTTAAACCAACTAGCTGCTCTGAAGGAGAAAATAAGGTTATCTGTTCCTGTAAAAATTTATGGTCTTGATAATTGCATCTAAGGTTGTAATAAGTTGAAATCAACTGGATGGCAAGTGGATTTGTTTTGGGTTTGGTGGTTATCTGAATCTAAAGATTCTACACTCCCCATAAAACCACCCCCCACCCCTTGCTCTTAGTGCTAGTACCCAAGTGTGATAGATAGGTTTGTTGTGCTAACCTGGGCAATAGGACCATGTGAGGTTAATCAGGTCACAATTTGATTAGAGGGCAGAGAGATAAAAGACTCGTCAAGGCCCACCCCTCTCTCTCTTGCTCTCTGGTGATCAGACCATTGTGCTGCTGCTTTAGCTAGTTCTCTACCTCAACTTGTGAACTACACTATCTGTGGGACAGCCAACCCATGGATTGTGTCACTAAAGCTTGAGGTTTCTTCAAGACCTGCTTCATCACACTGCTGATGTGCTCATAGCTTGAGCTTGAACTTGAGTCTGGTAGATCCTGTTGTCTTGCCTTGCTTGTGTTCAATATCCCATCTGGGCCTGCTTCACTAAGCTCCTGAGCTGCTGTTGGTGACCCACCCTGCTGTTTGCTGCCTGCGGCCAGACTGCATGCTTTGCCCTAAGGAAGACTCAGCAGTCTGCTTCCTTGTCCTTGGACCAGGCAGGCAGACCTCATGAGTTGAAGGACTTCCAGTATATTAACTGTTCCATGGAAGTGATTTGAACTGAGCCCTCTGTACTGCTGTGTGGACTAATTAGCTGTTATATTCCTTTGTGGTGTATAAATCTATCTATCTATCTGTCTCTATATTTTTATATCTAATCATAAGTGTCCTGGTTTTGTTACTCTAGAGAACCCTGCCTAACACACCAAGTATTGTTAGTAGGAAACATCCAGAGTCCTATGCTGTACGCTGATGTGCATTTACAACTATAATAAATAGTTTGGGACCCAGGCTTGGGACGATTTCCTTCTGAGATCGCATTTCAGTAATGGAGACCATATTCCCATTAAAACAAAATAAAATAAACAAGCAACAATGGCACTGAAAAGATATTTTGAAGTAAAGCATAACAAAATACAGCTCCTGATCAAATAATCTAAACATGCCTCACACTAGAATATCCCCTCTATACATCCACCCATGTACACCCTTACTCTTTTTAAAGTGCACACCCAAGTTTTCTGCTGAGAACGTTTGTAGTCTTTCTCTTTAAATTGTTCCATTTTTCTTAGCTTAAGTTTATTTAGCCTATTTTACAAATTTAACTTTTTCCTTCATATGGTATTCTGTGAACCATCTATGAAAGCCACTGACAAAATAGCATTCTTATAGTTGATCAAATGGTCAAAATAAATTTAAATATGAATATGATACATAGAAAATCTGATGATGATAAATTCAGCATGAAAAACTAAGGGTTTGTTTGCATTTGTCTGTTTTGAACTTATTATTGAGCTTAACTCAGGGAAGTGGTTTTTGAATAGAAAATCCAATTTCTTTAATTCATCAACACATAAAATAAGAGTAAATTGCACCCCCCCCCCCTTCTTAGTGGCTTGTTCTATAAAAATGATTGCTTAATTCATATGAGTCAAAATAAAGTGAAAAATAAGCAAGCCATTCATATTTATAACATACAATAAAATATACCATGTTGTTACACAAATGACATGCATGTTGTAAACTTTTTGCCAACTGCTCACACTGCCTCTGCCTCACACTGTGTTTTTATAAGTGTCTCATGTCACTTTTTGTTTTTAATCACGTTTCTGACTTCAATTTCTATTGTCGATCACCATGAACATACAGTTACATTGGTTTATTTTTTCAATTACCAAAATCATTCCACAGCTTCTTGGCTATAACTTATACTTTTATTATACAATTATAATCAAAAGTAAAATTTTTGTAGACTGTCTTCGTGCATGTTCTCAAGAGATTCAGGAAAAGGAACAGAGTGATATGGTTTACCTGCAATGTAGGAGGATGGGTGAATACGACTGAAATTCGCTTCTGGAAATGCCAGGAAACATGTGTGGCATATGCAAGGGCACACTATGCTAGAATAATCTTAGTCAATTTTATGTTATTTTTGGAAAAAAATACCGTGTGTACCGTGGAAGGAAAGAAAGCTAGCTGAGCTCACATTTGAGTGGCTGGCAATATGCTAAGCCTTGAGGTACAGTTGCCATCATTGTGATCATTAGAGCCAATCAGAGGAGAGAGAAATAGGAGGAGTGTAATGCTCCAAGTCACAGGGCAGATGTCAGCCCGGGAAACCCAGCTCATCAAGAGTCATATGCAGCTCTTGAATGCAGGTTTAGATAATTAAATCGCTTCCTCCCCACAGTTTCTTTGAAGGGCCATGGGGGGCTGTGGTAGTTATATAATCTGTTCTCAATTTGAGACATAAGAGTAAAGGGGTGGAGTTCAGCCTGTCAATCAGGTTGCAGCTTGATGACCTCATTTGGAGGTGCTAAGGAGATAAATAGCTCACTGGAGATGGGACACATGCTTACATCCTGTGAGACATTCTTGTGGAGAAGACACATGGAACTATCTAGAGCCCTGGAGCTGAAGGAGCCACGTAGAAATACCTGGCAGCACTGAGATGCTTACACCACCACTGGATCCACAAGACTTTCCACCCACTGGTCTGTGATCTTCCTGCATTCAGCATCATTCCATGTGTTTTGTGAGTCTGAAGAGGACTTTATAGATTGGTATCAGACATATGGGC
Organism: Echinops telfairi; assembly: GCF_000313985.2. Classification (NCBI taxonomy): domain Eukaryota; kingdom Metazoa; phylum Chordata; class Mammalia; order Afrosoricida; family Tenrecidae; genus Echinops; species Echinops telfairi. The sequence goes on along the minus strand of NW_022103920.1, from coordinate 49,388,846 downwards.
TAATATCGGACATATGGCTTTGATCTGGACTGGGCTGGGACGTGTTCTCAATATTCAATTGCTCTTGTATATGAAGCTCTTTCTTATACATATAAGTGTTTATGAATTTGTTTCTCTAGTCTACCCAGACTAACACAGGGACTCTAAAACATTTCATTTATTTACCACTTAAAATCAGTTACATACATGACTGAGAGCATAGGTAGCCTGTATTTTGAGTTTGGGGTGAGATACAGCTACCTTGGAACAGAGAAGGGGGCAACAGTGCTGTGGGCTGTGGGCTGTGGGCTGCAGTGCTAAGATTTGTGTCATCGGAAATAGACTGAATTTATTTATGGCATCTTGAGGATATCACTTGATAATCTGGTGGTATAATTTTATATAGTCATTGTGGGAAAGCTTTCCTTTCTTTAAAAGAGGAACAATAATTGGCTTTGCTTCATGAAATATACTACTAAATAAAAAATACTGAGACCTTTAAAGTATCCTGTGGGAATAAAAAGTAACTTCACTGAAAGAATGTTGTCCTTGTCCTTGGTTCCTGAGAGATAACTTCTAAAACCTTAGAATTTCACCAATGAATAAGGTATCAAGGAGACCTTCAGACAAAATTTGAGGGTTCGAGATTCAATCTATATGTGGAGCAAATCATCAGAGAATCTGGATTATATGAAGAAGAATGTGGTATCAGGATTGGAGGAGAGCTTATGAACAACCTCCATCTGCAGATAGCACAGCCTCGCTTGCTGAAAGTGAGGAATTCTTGATGGAGATCAAGGATTTTAGTCTTCAGTATAAATTGAAGCCTAATATAAGGAAGACCAAAATCCTTACAACTGGACCAGCAGGTAACATTATGCTAAATGTGGAAAAGGTTGAAGTTGTCAAGGATTTTCTTACTTGGATCCACACTCAATGCTCATGGAAGCAGCAGTCAAGAAATCAAAAGATGCAATGCAGCTGGTAAATCTGCTGCAAAATAACTCCTTAGAGCACTGAAGAGCAAGGATGTTTCTTCGAAGGTTAAGGCGTGCCGGACTCAAGCCACAGTATTCTCCATTGCATTATATGCATGTAAAAGTTGGACATTAGATTCATTTGAATTGTGGTGCAGGAGAACATTGAAAGTACCATGAACTGCTAAAAGGACAAACAGATCTGTACTGGAAAAAGTAAGGCCAGAGTGTGTCTTACAAAAAGACTTCCTCTTGCGTACTTTGGGCATACCGTCAGGAGAAACCAGTTCCTGGAGAGGGACATCGTGTTTGGTGAAGTGGAGGGATTATGAAAAAGGGGAAGGCTGTCGACAAGATGAACTTACACAGTGGCTGCCTCAATGGGCTCAGACATAAAACAATTGTGTGGATGGCACCGGAGCGTGCAGTGCTTTGTTTTGCTGTGCATCAAGTCTTGATGGGTCAAAGCTGACTCAGTGGCACCTAGCAACAGCAGCATTCAGAGTTTCCGAAACATACTTGCCCTACCACGCCCTTTACAGAACAACACAAGAAGACATTTACTCAGGGGCCACTGACCATGAAAAACGTTTATATGATAGCCCATAATCCAGGATCATGTGTAGCTGTCTGCTTTTGCAGCATGTCACCCCCGGCCACTGTGACAATACCCCCAGGAACTAGTATCGCCCATTTTGGTAAACACTGGTTGTATTACCGTGGGGCTTGAGGTAGGGGCTGACCAGGCCAGAAAGACCTGCTGAATGATGTCAACTGACCTCAAGGAGGAGGAGGGACATGATTCAACCTGCCTGCCTGTACACTGAGGCACGTGGAAACTGGACACCGAAGCCCCTGGTTGGTAAAGGACATCAATGAATTTGGGAGAACAGTCTGAACTTTTCAAGATTAACCAATGAAAGCGTTTTCCTTGAGTTCTGGAAGTCATTTGGGTGAACTATTAAATACAAAGGAGTCAGAAGTAAAGGGAGCTCGCAATGCCTGAGTTTATAGCTGGTATTTTGATGGGGCCGGGGGTCTCTGTGTTTGCGGACAGGACTTGGCCTGGCTTCCTGAAGAGAGAGTGGGTAATGCCCAAATTTCTCCCCAGCAGGCTAGGCATTTGGTGTTGTGGGAACCCCCGAGCTTGTGCCTGGCACGTGAAATCTTGGGCAGACATGTCAGCTTCAAGCAGTGTGTCCTGAACACTTCAGACTGGCCCGCGCTCTGGGCCGTGATGATCAGAGGACAAAGGGCTGGATGTGCAGCCATGACAGAATGAAAATGAAACAGAATTGATCATCGAGTGATAGGAAATTTAATTTCCCCCCGTAGTTTGGAGCCAGAGACACGAGGAATGGAGAAGTCGAGTTTTCCACTCAGATCTTAAATCAGGCTGAGAAGGGGGAAAAGAACGCTATTTGTAACAAGGACAGGAGCTGATTTAGGAATATGTTAACTTGACTTTCTGAAAGAAGAGGGTAATTTGATCAGTTGTCCTGTCACGGTGGCATGCTGAGCTTAGGACTTCGGGATTTAATTAATTTTTTAATTAATTAAAAAATCGCAGTACCATTCTTTTCCATATTTCTCTTTCTTTTGCTTGTATATATTACAGAGAATTGTTTACTCATTGCATACTCATTTTATACAAATACATTTTATTCTAAATGGCTAAATTTGGAGGAAAGAACTATTACCATGAATTCTACTTGCCTCCTACTGTGTACGGGCACCTTCATTCCTGGCCGACCGGAATCACCGCTCTCCTTGAGGGATGAAAAATGTTACATGTTTCTTTTCTCTACCTGTTACGCCTGGTTTGGGTCATGGAAAAAAGAAGGATATTTCAGGGGCTCCTTCCTCCTGCTACAAAGTCCTACATAATGAGAACCCCACTTCGTCCTTCCCTTTACAAGTGTCTTAGAGTAAGTTAGGGTGCTTGCTGCCTTAGTGGTCATCTCATGGTCATCAGTGGAATTTTCTGATAACCAGCCAAGAGTCCTGATATCACTGAATTAACATTTGAACCTGCTGTGTTTATTGTTATGTAAACTGTTAACCTTCCACTGGGTAGGCCAGTTATTATCTATCTATAGTTATTTGCAACCGAAAGCATATTAAATGATCCAACTTGCTTTCCATTTATTTGCCCCAGAAGTCAGAAGACCAAGGAGAGATGTAAATTGCCTCATCAACACTGAATCAACGTTTTCTCTCGTCTAGTGCAACTTCTCCAAATAAACAATCAACACAACAAAAGGATATTGCTTTTTTACATTGCTAATCAGTTATAATCTGACAGATTCTATGGCCACAGATGTATAATAAAATTGTACATAGACTCTTTTAAGCCCTTATAACAATAGGAAGTGTATAAATTCATTTGCGCTGAAATTGTTGTAACTCCCCTCCCCCGCGCCCTGAAAACAATAATCCACCTCACCATCACTGAGTCAAATTGGACTCATAGTGAGCCCACAGGACACAGTAGATCTCCCCTGTGGGTTCCGAGACTGTCAATCTTTATGGGAGTAGACAGCCTCATCTTTTTTCTATGGTGTGGCTGGTGGCTTCAAATTGCTAGGCTTGGGATTAACAGCTCACCTGGAACCCCCTGGGCCACTGGGACTCCTCAGAGCCTGAAGATTCAGACATAATTTAGAGGCACAGGACAAAGACAAATGATTAGGATGAGGGAGACCATTTGCATGGGGCCATAACGGTGTCCAGGGATTTACAGAGAACTGGCTATTTAAATAGACATGGGAGGACAAGGGAAACTGTCACAGATCATGAATGGCAGCAGATCAATGCATCACAGTTGCAGGTGGGACTGTGGGAATCATGATTAAACAGAAAGGATTTGACAGAGACCAAATTTATGTAGATTTATGACTTTCAATGTAAAACTTAGCCTTCTGAAATTTTAGTGCTAAGAATTTAAACTCTAATATATAATTAAAGATGTACAATCGCCAGAAGGCTTTTCTGACCAAGCAGTAATTCAAACCTAATTTTATCCACAATACAATGAATGATCTCATTTCCTCATCTACTTTAATCTTAACATATAGTGGCATATTAATGCATGTTTTCTCTTAAGACTAATAGAATGCTAACACATAGCTAAATTATACAAGACTTTGTTCCTCTCATTTGTTTATTTTCATTTCACAGAAGAATTAGCTGTATTAACAAACTTTTTAACAATAAATTAGCCTTGTAGTTCACAATCTTAAGTGCACATTCAAATTCACGAGCTGTTTAAAACAAAAAAAAAACCCCACAAGTTACCCCCAACAGAGATTCTGATAAATCAGTTAGCAAAACCTAAGAACATTTTACAAACATCTCTGCAATCAAAAACCAAACTCAGTGCCCTCAAGTTGGCTTGAAGGAGCAGCGAGGCCTGAGAATCATTGCACTGAATTCTTTTCAAGGAAATTAGTAGTAGGATGAGCACGTTTCAAGCTAGACTGAAGCCTGGTTTTGAATCAGGACTGGAGATTCGGTTAATAGATTTGGAAACTGGCACCATCTCAGTGTAAAGCAGTGAGGCTGGAAAAGTTCCAGGTTTTCTTAGTCTTTTATCTCAGAGAAATCTTGGAGGGAAAACAAGCAGTGTAAGATGTCAGCCTACTTCATAGGATTCCATAGTCATCAAAATTGCCATGTGAGATATATGTGACTGAATTTGGAAAAGCTAAGTCATTATATCTCAGCATCAGCAAGTAATCTAATGTTGAACTAATTAACATTATTGCACAGTTTGGATGTATACAGGAAATATCAATTATTTCCCTAATTATAATCCTAAGGGATGCAACACAACCCAAGCACAGTAATATTCTGCTAATAAAAATATATATACCTAGTTTTTTGTTGTTGCAGGGATGTTGGGTAGGTCACAGAGGCTGCCTGATGCCATTGCTCTGTTCCTAACACCAAGAGAAGCCACTACAGGAGAATTTGACTCTTTTGTGCAGTTGTCTTTGTGAATGGGTGGGTGGAGTACGGTGCCTTCTAAACAATGAATTAAAATAAATGTGATTTAAAAATGAGAAGACTGAAGGGAGGTAAAATGCCAATTCAGAAAGAAAAGGAAATGGCATGGAATCACTGCCCCTTGTGATTGGAAGGCCATTGTGCTGGAAAACACTGTCGTGAAAGGGAATTCTTACCAGGGCTTAGATCATGGACTACATTTATTTATCTTCCTGCATATTGTTATAGCTCCCAATAAAGAATATTAAAGTAGTCAAAAAGAAAAAAAAAAACCACAGGAAAAAAATCAACAACCTATACAGCCAGGTGAAAGTGAAAGAGATGCTAGGCAGAGTCTCTTCTAACATAATTTACTAATAAACAGGGCTCTCTCTGACCTATTCAGTCTGATTTAACCCCCAGTTGAAAATTGCCATTTCCGCCTCAGATATACTGTCAGAATTTTCATGTTAAGATTCTTATATACATGGAAGCATGATGGGGGAAGGTGGTGGTGGGATGCTTTAAGATTCACTTGAGAATCGTATTTAAAATGTAGACTGTGATTCATTTTATCTGGGGTGGAAATGCAAATCCTCAGGAGGGTGTCAGACTGAAATGAACTGGTTTACAGCTTTGACTATAAAAAATAATTCATACAAGGATTAAAAACTCCGAGAAAAACTAAAGTTTAATACTTTATGAAAAGTAAACATCCTAGAAATCAACAAGCAGATCAAAAATCATGTTGGAAATGTATCTGTTTGCCCCAACTTTCTCAGAAGAACTTCCCTCCCTGCCAGAAGGTTTGCTAGCTTGGTTTTTACAGTAATCACTGTGCTAGGGGATAAGAGACCCCAGATTCAAACATATTCTATCGGCCTTTTCTTCAGGCCTTTTATTAGGCCTGAACCAGGCTGAAGAAAAAACAAAGACTCGTCCCAGCTCCCAGATGAGGGCAGCATTCAGCATGAAGGCAATGGATCGTCGCGGATTCGCAGTCATTTGGTTAGGAGGCAGAGGAGGCTACCGTCTCAAAAACCCACAGGGGCAACTCTCCCTTTCTAGTCACTCTGAGTCGGAATTGACTTCATAGCAGAAAATCAGGGTTTTGGTGTACCCCTTGGGCTGATCATATGTGATCAAAATCAAAGGAAATAATCTCAAAATCCTGATGAGTGTCAAATCAGTTCATCACTGTGGAAAGCAGGACTTCAGAAGTGGGGAAAGGGCAGGGATTGAGATATGTACACGATTACAGGTTAAAACAGTTCCCCCCATTTTGAGGGAACTGGCCCTCTCAGGTGGATTATTAGTAGGCTTTATAATTCATACAAGCAAATTGAAATGATTCCAGAGACAATAATTGTTCAAAACAAAGCAAAACTTATAGGGTTGGTTCTGGGGTGTTAACTGCCTGGCTATTAGGTGGTCCGGATATGAAAAAGCAACTATTTGGAGTAAACCACTAAGAACACAACCAGAGCAATTTCCTGGCTGTGGTAGTTACATAATGTGGTATTTATTTGAGAGGATTACAAGTGAAGGGGTGGAGTCTAGTCTGTCAATCGGATCATAGCCAATGAGGCCACTGTGTGGGCGTGGCCTTCTACTGAAAATTCTGGGAATTCCTGAATTTCCTCCTTGGAGGCAGGAGACATCTTTCTCTCTCAGATCACTCCCTGGGAGACATTGCAGCTGACAAGACACATGGAACTATGCTAGTGCCCTGAGCTGGAGAAGCCAAATGGACTATCCTGATGCAACCAGATCTCTGAAGCCAGAGAAGCCAAGTAGAGACCCCTGCCAGCACTGAGATGATTACAATGCCATTGGATCCAAAGACCTTCGACCCACTAGCCTGTGATCATCCTGCAACCGGCTTCAATGCATGTGTTTCGTGAGTCTGAAGAGGACTTTATAGATAGGTATCGGACATATGAGCCAATATCAGACTTATAGAGTTGGACTGAACTGGGTTGGGATGCTTCCTTAAGGTACAATTACCCTTTATATAAAACGCTGTCTTATACACATATGAGTGTCTCTATGGATTTGTTTCTCTAGTCTGCCCGGCCTAACACACTGGCTCTTTGTGTAAGCCTGAAGACAAGACTGTCGGGCTTGCCAAATAAGTCATATGGAGTCTGAAGTTATGGTGATTCAAACGGGCACTAGGGGTTTCACTTTAGAAGACTGCCTCTCACAAAAGAAGGGATGTAGAATTTAGCCTCTAATACATCCTTCCCTTGCCTTTCATCGTTTTGCAATTCTAGGGTCTTCACCAGTACCATACTTCAAATTCACCCATTCTTCTTGAGTCTTCCATATTCACTGTCCAACGTTCCCATGCATATAAGGCAACTGAAAATACCACGGCTTGAGTCCTATTTTTACTCTTCCTAAACTTTCAGAAAGAATGTTGGCTCAAGATTGTTTTCTAACTTAAAGAGCTATTTTCTTTTGATTTCAAATGTCAAGAGAGAGAAAGTAAAATGATAAAATTCATCAAAATCCAGCTGAAGGGTACACAGAAATTCTTTACACAATTCTTATATCTTTTTTGTAAACTTGAAAATGTTCAAACTTCTTGAAAAGGCATTGATTTTGATATCATCTTCCCCAGAATCCCTTAAGAAAATTCTCTAACAATATAGCTTGATCACTGCATATACTTTTCATTTTCTTCTCGGGAGCTAAGGTGATAATGATACTATATAAGATTATAGGTACACAGATCCCTGGTGGCACACAGGGTTAAGTCTCAGACTGCTAACCATAGGTTAGCTGTTTAAGCCCAACAATTGCTCCATGGGAGGAAGATGACGATAGCTGTTTCCTATGGAAATGTTCAGTCTCCGAAACCCTAGGCACCAGTTCTTCTCTGCCCTACAGGCTCACAAGGAGTTGGAATCACTATGCATCTGTTTTGGATTTATTATATATAATGAAAAAAAACATGATTTTACCATTCCTTTTATTTTAATGATCTTTCCACCTATGTTTCCTTTTCCATATGCCAGGTTTAGGTTATCAGATGTATCACTGTCAGAAACACATATATGTAAGTTTGCATTAAAAAAAAAACCCTACCACTGAATCAGTTCTGATACAGAGTGACCCTATAGGACAGAGTCAAACTAACTACTTTGGGTTTCCAAGAATGTAAATCTTGAGAGGAGCCCAAAGCCTCAACTTTACCAGCGAAGCAGCTGGATGATTAGAATTGCTTATCATGTGCTTAGCAGCCCACCTCAGCAGGCACTCTGCCACCAGGGCTCCTTTGTTTGCATAAAAGTGCAATAAGAATGCCTAGATCTTCATATTATTCAATCCCCCTGAAATTAAAATAGACAGAACTTTGAGCATGTAATTTGGAAAATAGAACTTTGATGACAGGGGCCAGTGGTAACGCACTAGCCTCAATGAAGTGAAGGATCAGGGGCGGAATATTTTCTGCTTTTAAAAGGAATTTACTTGTAAATGGAAAATAAAATATGAGAATGATGCCCAAATTTTGTTGTCATTGGTTGAGTAAATCAAATTTGTTCTTCAAACAAATATTGTTTACATTCTAAAGCAAAGTAGAAATTGACCACCTATAAAAAGATGAGAACAGAACAAGGGACTACTACATGGTTTAACTCAGAAAGGGTATGTGTCAGGGTTGTACCTTCTCACCATACTTGTTCAATCTGGATGCTGAGCAAATCATCAGAAAAGCTGTTTTATATGAAGAAGAATGAGGCAGCATGATTGGAGGAAGGTTTATTATACTTGTGATACGCAGAGGGCACAATCTTACTTGCTGAAAGTGAAGAGGACTTGAAGCACTTGCTGATGAAGATCAAGGATTGCAGCCTTCAGTAGGGATTACTATGCAATGTGAAGAAGATCAAAACCCTCACTACTGGACCAATAGGTAACATCATAATAAATGGAGAAGAGGTTGACGTTTCCAGGGATTTTTTTCTTGCTGGAATCCACACTCAATGCTCATGGAAGCAGCAGTCAGGAGATAAAGAAGAGTAGCATTAGGAATATCCGCTGTACAAGAACTGCTTAGAATATTGAAAAGCAGGGATGCTATTTTGAGGACTAAGGTGCACCTGACCCAAGGTGTGGTATTTTCCATTGTTTCATGGAAAAGTGAAAGTTGGGTATTGAATAAAGAAGACTGAAGAGGAATCGATGCACTTGACTTGTGGTGCTGAAGAAACATGCTGAATGTATCCTGGACTGCTAAAAGAACAAATGGTCAGTGTGCTCCTTGGAGGCAAGGACGGCAAGACTTTCTCTGACATCTTGAGACATATTGTTAGGAGAGACCAGTCCCTGGAGAAAAGCATCCTGCTTGGGAGAGTGGATGGGTAGCAATGGAGGTAAAGGTCCTCAAGGAGATGGACTGACGTTGTGGCTGCCACAATGAGCTCAGGCCTAGGAACCATTGTGAGGCTGGCACAGGACTGTGCGGTATTTCATTCTGTTGTGCACAGGGCCACTATGGGTGGCAGCCGACACGATGGCACCTAACAACAACAACAACAGAAGAGAGGTTTGAGAGGTGCACCTGAGGAAAGATCTGGGGGAAAGCCATAAACATAGGAGAGAAGGTAACTTTGTAAGAAATTCAGCCAACATTTGCTGTAATTAAAGATAGAACATTAGGCTTTATAGAGACAAAGGCATGTATCTGGTTTGTAATAGGGCAGAAAATTAGAATTTAGTGTGTGGACATATATATATATATATATTCATTATTTATCTCTCATGCTTCTTGGTCACCCCAAACCTCTCCATTGTTCCTTCCAAGTCCAGTGATACTTTCTAATGCTCTAAAATGTTTTCTATGAGAAGACAAGACATTCTCACTACAGGAGAACAATGTCATGGAATTCACACACTGGTTTAAATGACTCCTAGCAGTTTGTTCTGTTAACAATGTCTACACTTTCCCGAGAGATTTTGTTTTCTTAAAATTAATGAATCGTTAAGGACATCCGACTACTCCATGCTCCATTGAAGGAACTGGCAGCACTAACTATAGCTTTCAATAGCCTGCTTATAAGTCTGCAGGCCATCTTAATAGTCCTTGTCACATAGGAATTCTGTCTGCAGCAATCCTTGAAGTTTAAGCCCAGGTGTCATTCTTGTGTGCTTAAATTAGCTTATGTGTTAAAATGTTTAAAAAATTATGCTGAAATTGAGTATGCAGGCTTTACATTTGGAATTTTTCAAGAAAATTTGAATTCAAGTAGAGTTAAAGTACAGATTAAACACAGCTGTCCAGATGCCTGACTTATCAAAAGACTTCCTAAGTAAGCAGTTCTTGGAAAAATGAGCCCTTTTGTTCAACTCCTGTAGCAGAGCCTATGTTCATTTGAATGGGAAAATTCCATTCTACAAGGAAAGTAAGAGTAGAAATGAACATTTTTTAAAGCATGCACTATTTAATCTTTCTTAATTTAAAAGAAATAATTAAAGTTCAGGGTATATATTGGAATGATTTTGATAGTTTACAATAATTTTACAGTAGTTCATGTATTTTTCTTGCTGTTAAGAACTAAAACCCCCTTTTAAATTTATTTATTTATTTATTAAAATCATTTTATTGGGGGCTCGTACAATTCTTATCACAATCCATACATAGATTCATTGTGTCAAGCACATTTGTTGCCATTATCATTTTCAAAACATTTTCTTTCAACTTGAGCCTTTGATATCAGCTTCTCATTTTCCCCCTCCCTCCCTCATGAACACTTCATAATTTATAAATTATTATTTTTTTTCATGTCTTACACTGACTAATGTCTCCCTTCACCCACTTTGCTGTTGTCCATCCCCCTGGGAGGGGGTTATATGTAAATCATTGTGATCGGTTCTACCTATCTCCCCCTACCTTCCCCATATCCTCCTGGTATGGCTACTCTCAATATTGGTCCTGAGGGGTTTATCTGTCCTGGATTCCCTGTTTCCAGCTCTTATCTGTACATCCTCTGGTTTAGCCATATTTGTAAAGTAAACTGGGGTCATGATAGTGGGGTGGGGAGGAAGCATTAAAGAACTAGAGGAAAGTTGTATGTTTCATCGGTGCTATACTGTACCCTTACTGGCTCATCCTCTACCTGTGGCCCTTCTTTAAGGAGATGTCCAGTTGCCTACAGATGGGCTTTGGGTCTCCACTCTGCACCCCCCCTCATTCACAATTGCATGTTTTTTTGTTCTGGGTCTTTGATGCCTGATACCTGATCCTATCAACACCTCGTGATCACACAGGCTGGTGTGCTTCTTCCATGTGGGCCTTGTTGCTTCTCAGGTAGATGGCCTCTTGTTTTATCTTTAAACCTTTAAGATCCCAGACACTATATATTTTGATAGCTTCTTCCATGTGGGCCTTGTTGCTTCTCAGGTCGATGGCCTCTTGTTTTATCTTTAAACCTTTAAGACCCCAGACACTATATATTTTGATAGCTGGGTACCACATTTGCTTATGCACCCGCTTTGTCTTCAGTGATCATGTCGGGAAGCTGAGTCTCATGGAATGCCAGTTTAATAGAACAAAGTGTTCTTGCATTGAGGGAGTACTTGAGCAGAGGCCTCATGTCCATCTGGTACTTTAAAACTAAACCTAAAATATGTGTACTTGGATCTATTTCCCCATTACGTTGCCCTTGATTAAGCCCTACCAGGCCTCCTACATCCTCCTCGACATTGATTTTAGATCACTATTGTTCCCTTGTCCCTGAAACCCCCATTTTCAAAGGTTCCTTTTATTCCTGGTTTCCTCTGACACATTGTTCAGTTTTTTACAAGAGCATTCTTTAGTAAAAATGTGTTGTAATATTTAATTATTTATCAGAATGACAAGAACTTTATTATCTCTTAACCAAGAATGTACATTATTTGACCAGTAGGGGAAAAACTCTGCTTTCTGTGGTTGTAGTCAACATTTTGTATAAGCTGGTCTGTCTCCCTCCTCCAGTCTATTCACTAAGACCTTTTTTATGTGAGAACACCATCCTATCTCATCCGGTTTTTCTGAGAGACCAAAACTGCCTGAGTTTTTACATCAGCACTTGAGAACATTGTGACTGAAGAACAAAACCCGGAAAACTGTGCTTCACAAAATGGACACATTTCGTAATCATCTGTCAGAACCATCCCCTCTGTCTTAAAACCAAAAACAGAACAAAAATTCTTTCTATAGCATTCAATATTTTTCTAGCCTTTTAAATAATGTTTTCCAGACAAAGACAAAGGTGAGGTGAGGGTCATACTACAATTGAATTAAAAGCCACTACTTAGGAAACACCTTTATTCCCAAACACAATTTATGTGTGCTCAGTGGAGAGTAATGGTGTGTTAACATAGCGGCTATGTGTCAGGCTGTGATCACAAAACTCAGCAATACAAATCTACCAGCCGCTCTGCAGTAGGGAAGACAGGGCTTTCTACTCTCAGACAATTGCAGTCTCTGAAACGCATGGGACAGTTCTACCTTGTCCCGTAGGGTCACTCTGAGTTGGCATCCACTCAATGGCAGTGAGTGGGATTGGCACCCTGCTAGCACAGTACTTAACTGTTTAGCTGCAAACCACAAGTGCAGCAGTTTGAAACAGCACCTCTTCTGCAGGAGAAAGATGCGGCTTTCTACTCTGTAAAGAGTTGCAAAGTATCCTCTCACCATCCTTATTCAATCTGTATGTTGGGCAGATAATCAGAGAAACTGGCTTATATGAAGAAGAATGTGGCAACATGATTGGAGGAAAGCTTATTAGCTACTTGTGATATGCAAATTACAACTTGCTTGCTGAAAGGGAGGAGGACATGAAGCACTTGCTGATGAAGATCAAAGATTGCAGCCTTCAGTATGGATTACTAAGCAACATAACTGGAGCAATAAGTGACTTCATGATGAATGGAGAAGAACTTAAAGTTGTCAAGGATTTTTTGCTTGGGTCAAATCAATGTTCGTGGAAGCAGTAGTCAAGCGATCAAAGGAAGAGTCCCATTAGGTAAATCTGCTGCACAAGACCTCTTTAGAGTATTAAATAGCAAGGACATCACTGTGAGGACTGAGGGGTGCCCTCCCCAGCCATGGTATTTTTTTAAATCATTTTATTAGGGGCTCATACAACTCTTATCACAATCCATACATACATCAATTGTGTAAAATGCATTTGTACATTCATTGCTCTCATCATTCTCAAAACATTTCCTCTCACTTAAGCCCCCGGCATTAGGTCCTGACTTTTCCCCTCCCTCCCCGCTCCCCCCTCCCTCATGAGCCCTTGATAATTTATAAATTGTTATTTTGTCATATCTTTCCCTGTCCGACGTATCCCTTCACCCACTTTTCTGTTGTCCATCCCCCAGGGAGGAGGTTCCCTCTTTCCAACCCATTCTCCCTCTACCCTCCCAGTATCATCGCCACTCACACCACTGGTCCTGAAGGGATCATCCGCCCTGGATTCCCTGTATTTCCAGTTCCTATCTGTACCAGTGTACATCCTCTGGTCTAGCCAGACTTGCAAGATAGAATTCATATCATGATAGTGGGAGCGGGGAGGAAACATTTAGGAACTAGAGGAAAGTTGTATTTGTCATCATTGCTACCTCGCCCCCTGACTGACTCGTCTCCTCCCCGAGACCCCTCTGCAAGGGGGTCTCCAGCGGCCTACTAATGGGCTTTGGGTCTCCACTCCGCACTCCCCCTATCACTCACTATGGTAAGATTTTTGTTCTGATGATTCCTTATACCTGATCCCTTCGACTCCTTGTGATCGCATAGTCAGCCATGGTATTGTCCGTTGCACATGGGCATGTGAAAGTTGGACACTGAATAAAGAAGACCATAGAAGAATCGATGCATTTGGATTGTGCTGCTGGAGAAGAATATTGAAAATACCATAGACTGCTAAAAGGCAACACCAAGATTGGTCTTAGAGGATGTAAGGCCGGAATGCTCCTTAGAGGCAAGGAGGCTTACATACTTTGGTCATGTTGTCAAGAGAAATGAGTTCCCGAAGAAGGACATCATGCTTGGTAAAGTAGAGGGCAGAGAAGAGGAGGAAGGCCTTCCACAAGATAGGTCGACACCAGGGCTGCCACGATGGGCTCAAGCATAGAAACAATGATAGGGATGGTAGGATGTTCCATTTTGTTGTGCTAAGGCCGCTGTAGGTTGGAACCAACTCGATGGCACCTAACAACAACAACAACAACAACAAAGAGTTGTAGTCTCAGAAACTCAGAAACCCAGAAGGGCACTTCTACACTGTTCTATAGGGTCACTGTGGTAGTTGGATGATTTTGTGCCAATGAGACACTCCTGGCTGGAGATGGAGTCAAACTGTCAATCAAGTGGTAGCTTGATGGCACATCCCAGGGGTAGGAAGGGGTGGCCTTTTGTATGAGAGTGAAGGACCCTGAAACTGCCCCTCTCTCTGCCACTTCTCCTTCCTGTGTGCTGGGATTTCAATGGGGCTCAGTGTCTGCCTTCACGGGTGGCCCTGTGGGATCCTCCGGGCCCTGACAGCTGTCAGTGACTTGCTGTGTTTCCACTAACCTTGGATCCATGTGATTCTACCCCGCTGGCTTGCGATCTTCCGGCATTCTGAATCACCTTTCTGCATCCTCGGCTTGCAGTTATTTGAATCTGGAGAGGGCCCTGGCTTGCATCAGACATGTAGACTTGAGTTGAGTTGGGCTGGGATGCCTTCTTTTGATATAAGATTTCTTGCTGATGTGAAGCTCATTGGCTTAGTTTTACTAGACAACCTGGCCTAACACATGATATGGGTCAGAGTGGACTCAATGGCAGTGGCTTTTTTTGTTTGTTCGCAGGTAAACTTTTGAAAAAAAGTTTAATAACTTTTAAAAACTATTAATAACTGCACTATCAACAGCAAAAAATAATTATTCCAAATAGTTATTCTACGAAGATGCTAAATATTTAAATCTATCATGTAGCCTTTACCTTACTTGTTCACGGATCTAAGATATTTTTTATTTAAAACAGCCCATGTTTTACTGAAGAAGAGCCGTAAAATTGAATGATGTAAAGGTTATTGATATTGTGTTTTGTTGCATTTTCTTTACTTCAGATTTTCACAGAAAATGAAAATGCAACCAATTGTATACCCATGTCTGTTCCTAACTGCCCATTCCCTAAATAAAACTTTGAATTTTGCTGTGAATCATGTAAACCGTCAGATTTATTGTGCATATGTACTCCACTCATCAATAAAATTAAATTTTTACTTTGGTCACTAGATGGCGGTGCACACAGTTCTACAGAGGCTATTCCTTAGAAAAGACATTTTACAGCATTCAAAAGGTACATGGCTCTTAAACCCTCACCATTTTACTTCCAGGTAAGTGGAGAGTAATATTGGATGACTATATAGAAGAAAACAACATTTTAAACTCAAGGTTGGTGTCACATTAAAATAAATGAACAAATAAGGTAAAAAACTCATTTTTTCATAATACATTCTAAAGTGGAATTGACAGAGAACAAGAGAAATAATAAATACAGATTTCCTTCTCAAATAAATCTTTTATTCACTCCATATATATCTATGGCAGAAACAGTATGGACAAGAAAGGAGTATAAGAAAAAATAAAAATACTAAAGTGATGATTTTGAGTACCATGTGTCTAATTGTAAAATGTGGGGGTGGGTGTGTGTGAGTGTTTGTGTGTGCTTTTATTCACTCCATATATATCTATGGCAGAAACAGTATGGACAAAAAAAGAGTATAAGAAAAAATAAAAATACTAAAGTGATGATTTTGAGTACCATGTGTCTAATTGTAAAATGTGGTGTGTGTGTGTGTGAGTGTGTGTGTGTGTGTGTGTGTGTGTGTGTGTGTGTGTGGTGGGGTGGGGTGATCCGTAAACTGCTAAGAGGAGAATTCCTAACTCTTCTTTCCTTCTTCAGTGAAGATAAATACATCATCAGATTTTTCAATGGAATCAGTTCTTGTTAAACTTCAGATATGCAAAGACAAGCATTGCGAGACAGAAACTTATCTCTTGCCTTTATCAAATTCTCAGTGAACTTGTGTTGAATGAATATCACTCCTGGTTTAAATGCCCTTAGTGCCTTTTCATTTCACATCGAATTAAATCCAAACTCCTGGAGCTACTCGAAGAATCAGGATATGAACTGTTGGTTGTGAAAACATGCTTCCCATAGATGGGAAAGCTCTCACTGTTTTCTTGTCACTTTTTAATTTTCTACCAAGACTTTTTCAATGAAGGAAGTGGTATGCTGGTCAACTGCAAGCACAGTTATACCACCTTAGCCTACCCTTGTCTTTCTCTGTCAGCTTGCTTTTTCTGACCCTCCTTTGCTCTATAAACTCAATCCACTGACTTTTCAGAACTTACATTGAATGAAGTCACTTTTAAATTTATTTTACCATTAGGTCATTTGCAAATGCTGCTTTTGTTTCTGGAACACTTATCACCATTCACTAGCTGATTCCTTTTCATCTTTCTTGCCTCAGAGGGGTGTCCCCTGGCCGCCCAATCTAAAAGTAGGTTATCCTATTCATAGCACCCCATTCTTTCTCTTTATGTTATCATGAATTGTAACTACATAAATACATATATAAGATAGAACCCCTGCATGTTTTTAAATAGGTTTGAGAAAGGCATACGAAGGGCTCCTTTGGGAAACCACATTATACGCTAGCCTATGTTAGGTGATGGCAAGTTCGACTCTAAATAAATCTACTGAGCTGCATTTAATTCAGAGTTTCCAAAAATGACTTTTTCATATGACAATCAAGAAAAATATATGGAGGACCCTTTAGAAAATACTGCTCTGCTTCATCGAGCTTCATCTAGGTTCAGGTTAGTGATACTCATACTGTAAATGTAGCTAGCAAAGGGAAGGGATCTATTTGATGGATACAATAATATCGACAGTGGATTTATTTCCACGGTGTGATTGTTCCTATTTTAATCATTTTTTACTTCTAATTAAGGATCTATATTTTGACCACTCTTTATTCTAGTAGCCCTCTTTAAATTGTCAGATGCTAACCTTCCTGAAAATATAGAAGCATTTTATTTGTAGGCAGTCCTCTTGTTTATCTCTGCATCTCATCATTCCAAAAGCTGCTGCTCACCAGCCCATTGCTTTTACTAGGCTTCTATGAGAGCATGGATCACACAGAATGAAGGTTTTTTGTTTTTGATTTTTTAAAATCATTTTATTAGGGGCTCATACAACTCTATCACAATCCATACATACATCAATTGTGTAAAGCACATTTGTCCATTCATTGCCCTCATCATTCTCAAAACATTTCCTCTCCACCTAGGCCCCTGGCATCAGCTCCTCAGTTTCCCCCCTCCCTCCCTGCTCTCCCCTCCCTTATGAACCCTTAATAGTTTATAAATTATTATTTTGTCATATCTTACACTGTCCGACGTCTCCCTTCACCCATTTTCTATTGTCCATCCCCCAGGGAGGAGGTTATATATAGATCCTTGTCATCGGTACCCCCTTTCCAACCCACCCTCCCTCCGTCCTCCCTGTATCGCCACTCTCACCACTGGTCCTGAAAGGATCATCCACCCTGGATTCCCTGTGTTTCCAGTTCCTATCTGTACCAGTGTACATTCTCTGGTCTAGCCAGATTTGTAAGGTAGAATTGGGATCATGATAGTGGGGGGTAGAAAGCATTCAAGAAATAGAGGAAATTGTATGTTTCATAGTTGCTACATCACACCCTGACTGGCTTGTCTCCTCCCCGAGAGCCTTCTGTAAGGGGATCTCCAGTGGCCTACAAATGGGCTTTGGGTCTCCACTCCACACTCCCCACCTCATTCACAATGATATGATTTTTTTTGTTCTGATGATGCCTGATACCTGATCCCATAACAAAGGTTTTTATACTATTCCCTTTCCTTTTCTAGTAGAGTTTTTAAGGGAGGAAGTATATAAAAGGCTGTGCATTGTTGTATACCTCAAATTAACTCAGGGACCCACAAAAAATAATAAATGCAAGAATGTATTGATATGAAGACGATTCCTCTGAAGGAAATCAAGGTCTGGGCAGATTGGCATAAACATAACCAACTACAATGTGTCAGGTGATGATGTTGTCTATGATAGGGCCAGGAGAAGAAAAAGGTTGATTGTGAAAGAGGGATGTGGAAATGTGTCCTTGTGAAGGTCAAACAAGTAAGATTTTACCAGTGGAAACAAAGGGGAAAGGCAGAGGCAATGTATTTGCAGTTTTGTGTTTCCCACCTAGGGTACTCCATCCTGCCTCAATGCTGACAACACTTTTATATTAACTGCAACTTCCACACAGTAGCTTCCTGAAGTCCTCAAAAATGAGACAAATGGCCACCTACAATTTCCTATCACACCTTGAGCTTCTATTGCATAGAATCTCGATGTAATATTGTACATGAAATAATTTGAATATTTTTATTGATACTTCCTTATACAATGCTATCACCGTGAATGGCAGGGGCTGTGTAAAGGGTGTTCATTATTATACCTTAGCACCTAGCAAAGTGTCTTGCTTGCTAGGTTCTCCATAATGATTGTGGAAAATGTGGAAAAGCAGAAAATTGATAATTTGCTTAGGGTAGGTTAAGGAATGATTGAAGCTGAAAACCATGCAGGAGGAGAGGTAGATTTTGAAGGTTATTCTGAAGAGGCAAGCTTTTATTATACGACAGGAAGTCATTGAAGGTACTTGAGAAGAATAGTAAATTGTTCGCGGTCATATACAGAAGTCTCAGTTGAGAGCTTATATCAAGTTTTTTTCTGAGTTCAATAAACTGTTCTGCAACAAAAATCCCTGACCATACAGATTATAGATAGATAGATAGATGATAGATATACAGATAGATAGAGCTATTGTCTTCATTATATAGTATAACAGACATACTATACGCAGGTGGCTTCAATGAACAGAAATCTATTCTCTCCCAATTTAGGAGGCTAGAAGTTCAAATCCTGGGCACCAGCTCCAGGGGAAGTACTTCTCAATGGGCTCTGGGAAATGGGCTTTCCTTTCAACACCTTGGACTTTGGTCCCTTTAAGATCTTCATGCATCCTACCATCAATCTTTCTGGGAGTTTAGAGATCGTCCATCCAGTGACCCTGGGTCCAAAGCACACCCTGTACTCTGACCCTCTTACTGTGGGTACAGAGCTCCTCCCTTCTACTAGCTCCTCTCTGCTTTTATCATGAAAAGGTGCTACAGGTCACACCCAAGGGAAATTCCCTTTGTAGTCGCTCAGAACTGTGGCCCGAATAAGGGTATCATGTACTATCCTAGTCCCCTGACCACTGATTGGCTGATTATATCACGGCAGTGATTACATTATTTCATAACTCCTAAACCACTGAGAAAAATGGCCCAGCCAAGTTGACACACATTATGATTGTTAAATAAAAAGATATTATACCTAAAAACACATATACACACACCAAACAACCACTGCTATCAAGCAGATTCTGAATCCCGGTGACCTGTAGGGTGTCCTACACTGCCCTTTTTGGTTTGGAGATTGTGACACTTTATGGGGGCACACAACTTCATCTTTCTCCCTGGGAAAGGTTGGTGGGTTTGAACAGCAGACTGCATGGTTAGCAGCCCAACATGTAACCCAAAATGACACCACGGCATATAAATATTCGCTTAATGTGAGGTAAGTGCAGAATTTTGTTAATGTAGTTATGACTAATACAATCATTAACAAATAACAATCCTAATCTGAGATGTTTTAGAAACAGTGTACCTAGAGAAGGCTAGAAATCCAGGCCCTGCCTTTGTGTGTATTTGAGAGTAACCTGTATGAGATGAGCGGAGCCCCAGTGGCACAGATTAAATGCTCCCATGTTAAGTACTCAGTGCTTCAAATGCACCAGCTGTTCTGCCGGAGAAACAGGGGCCATCTGCTCCCATAAAATCAAAGCCCTAGAATCTCATGGGGGAGTTCTCTGTCCTACTGAGTAGGAGGCGAATCCACAGCTGTAGGTTTACAGGTTTTAGTATTGGATCAGTGTTAAAAACCATTTTGTTAGTTGCTTCTAAATCCATTCCAACTTACAGGGTAATAACTATTTAATGCCTTAAGGAAGTGCTGTAAAGCTATTAGTTACATGTGGTCGTTTACATTTAAATGAATTTTAAAACTTGAAAAGCAAACTCACCCGAGTCAATGTCAGCCTCACAGTCACCCTCGCGGGAGAGGCAGCACTGCCCCTGTGAGGGCGGAGATGGGTACTCCTCATGGGAATTGAAAGTTCTGTCTTTCTCCCTAAATGAATTAAAGATAAATAAAAGAAATTAAAATCTCAGTTCCTCATTCACACTCAACACACTGCAAGTGCTCAAGGCATATTTTCAAGCACTCTCTCCATCCCTATGGCAGGTTCTATTTCTGTAACCTAGAGGTAGTGACTAAAAACAAAAGAAGCACCCCCCAAAATCACAAACCCAAACCAAATCCTGGACCTTGGAACCTTCCAATTTTGTAGTATTGTAGACCTTTCCTTTTCCTATGATAATAGATTTGGTTCCAAGAAAGAATTGTTGAGGATAAAACAGAATGAAATTGTTATTTCCGTTGCTAACATGAAAGACTGGGGAGAAAGTGGCTCAGCTGTTTCCCCAACTTCACCTTGGTGACAATGACATGACTCACAGAGAGAAAGTTCTATCCCACCATAGTCTCATACTTTGGACATGTTACTTGGTGCAAAAGGGGGTCATGGAGGTAGATTGGTGGCAATGTGGGACTCAGACCCAGCCATGACTGTGAGTGTGGGGCAGGACTGGGCCAGCGTTCCTTCTGTTGTCCAAAAGGTTTATATGAGCAGTGACCACACGCACGGCACTTAAGGACAACACTAAACACTTAAAAATACCTTTTGTTGCAAATTCTGTAGAAAACTCATTTTAAAAAAAGGTAAAAGACATAAGAAAAAGGCACCTTTGCTGAAATTGTCATTACTCTGATACTAACAGGCAATTTCTCAGTAACACACTACAGAGCGACATGACAAGATAAGCTCTTTAAAGGAATCTATTTGTTTTAATCAAATTGAAGGATATGAGGTTAGGAAAGTGGTCATCAGTAAATAATGTTGAGTAAAGAACTCAAAATCCCCTAGTCATCCCTTGTAAGGCTGATCATCTGAAGGGCTGTAATGAGCCGCTAATTTACAGTGAAAGCGCAGCAGCAGCAGCCGCGTCCTAGCAACGACCTTCGCGTCCAGAGTGCCCAGTCACTCAGCCATCCGGGCAGCCTTGCCATTTCATAGTGCTGTGGCCTGCCTTTATTTACATATATGAGCAAATGAGGGGACATAAAATGGGAAGGAGATGGTAGCAGCTCTACTTACAAGGATACACTCCATAATGTAGATTAACAGGTGAAACATGTTTAACAAATAAAACAGATTGTAAAACCTTCAGCTGAAAAGCCAAAGCTGTAAATCACATAAAATCCATGGCCTGGGGTGCAGTGTGCTACTCATAAAATTTCAATTTGTGTTAAGTAGATGTTGTTCCTCGTTACACATAAAGACACAAAACCAAAATATGGTTTTCATATGAGGCATTTTTATATCTATCCAGCTACCCACTCATCCATGTTCTACACGTGGCTTGTGGAAGGTGAGCAAAACACTAACCCAAGCCCACTGCACTGAGTTTATTGCTACTCATAGCGACCAGGTAAGTTTAATACAATTAGGTAAGACGGCTGGACACTGTAGGTGAGGGAGTCTATGAGAGGCACAAATGGCTAATATCCATGGCTGCTAACTGTAAAAGCTACAGGGTCCAGTCCAACCAGCGATACCTCAGAAGAAAGACCCGGTGATTCACTTCTGAAAAATGAAAAACCCTACAGAGCATGGCTCTACTTTGTCAGTTATGGAATTGCAGTGAGTAGGAATCAAATGGACAGCAACTGGAAGTAAGCATAACTATTTGTTGAATAAATCGTGCTTTTGGAGAATGGCATCTCAATTTGAGGTTATCATTTGACTGTTCATTAATGTATTATTCATCACATTCTAATGGCTACTTAATACGACACTAAAACTCATGGCATTCCATACAGACATTAGCTTTTCTTCGCTCCCTGCGTTCTTCCCTTGTTCCTGACCTTCTTTCATTCTGATTACAGCAGTTGTGTTACCAGTGGCACAATCAAGAACTAGTTGAATACTTTAACTCAGAACATCTGCATTTTAACAATCTTGGAAAAGGAAAGAATAAGAATTAAAAATATTTTTATGTTGAGGAGACTGGAAAGATGAGGTGTTTCAATTGTCAAAAAGCTCCCCAATTCCATAATTTTTAGATATTCCATTATGAAAGGAAAGCTTATTTTCTTATGGTTAACAGAATAGCTTTCCTTTAGTTATCCTTTTTTATACTTACATGTGATTTCTAATGTATATAAATTAGGTAACCATGTACTTACCTCTCTGAACCAGGAAAACCACGAAGATGAAGATGTCACTATTAAAATCCCATGACTATTAGATGTACATACAGGGATAAGAGTAGATAAACTGTGATATATGTTCATCCTACTTTTTGTCATATAAGGTCATTATCATAAATTGAACATTCACATTTTCCATTTATACATGCTGAAAATTTATAACCTAATAATTTAGTGATAAATATACAATGCCACCAGCCCATTTTGTCTGCACTCATCAAAGACTCTATGCTTACTTCTGGATAAAATGCAAAAGTTATTATTTATGTACCAAGGCCTGAAGGTTGAACTACTTAATTATAAATCAACTTTATTTGCATAATACTTAAGAACTTATGACCAGCGGGTTTCAGTTTCAAGTTTAAATTCTATTCTCTAAGACATGGACACACACCAGAGGGCTTCTTTTTGAAGCCCTCATATATATATGTACGGGCTTCAAAAAGATAATAGAAAATAGAATCAAAAGATAATGGCATATTTCCAAGAACTTTTGAAACCCTCTTCTTTGTGAATGATTATGTGTATGAGAGAATTTCAAAATGTTAGTAGAAAGATTTCATTATAATCTAATTCCATTATCCATGAACTTTTTGAAACTCTCTTATATGTGCATGTGTATATCTGTATGTGTGTATGTGTGTGTGTGTAGTATATATGTCTATACACAGAGTATTTACTAAATTAGACCCAGAAGAGACTATGAAAACATAATTTCTTTGGAACATTAGTTTTTCCAATATTTGATCATTCTAGATATTGAAGACATAGAATATATGTGGTGATGACATGTTTCAGATTTTTCAAAATGCATCACACTACATAATGGACATAGTAGTGATTACTCCCCGTGTCTGTCAGTTTCTAGTGTCAGCGTAGCTTGAGTGTTGCTGTAATGTACGATGACATGCCATCAGTATTTACATATCAGAAAGTGGATAGATTTCAACAAAGCATACTTACTAAGAACAAACTATAAATAAGGAAGAAAAGATCCAATTTTGAGGAATTAGCCACTGGAAATCTTGCAAGTAGCAAAGGAGCATTAACGTATACACTTATGTATAAGCTGAATTTTTCAGCACATTTTTTAATGCAGTTTTTGTGGTAAAATTAGGTGCCTTGGTTGATAGTTGGGTCGACTTATACTTGAGTATATATGGTTTTTGGTATATTGCTGGAAGATTTTAGAAGACATTCGAAACAGGACCATGGAAGGGCTACCTTTGCATAGTGTAGTCTGCCAACATTTAACTTTCATGGAGGGAACATAGCTGTTCATGAGGCATGACTCAAAATGAGAAAAAATAGCGGTTAACATTCACTAATAAACAAAATGTGGAATGCACAAAGTATGAATCTAGGAAAATTGGAGGTCATCAAAAATAAAATGGACTGCATAAAAACTGATGCTATGGGCCACATAAAAATCGATATCCTAGGCACTGGTGAGATGAAACAGACTAGAACTGGCCATTTTGAATCACACAATTCTGTGCTTTACTAGGCCAAGAATGACAAATCTAAGAGCAATGGTGTTGCATTCATCACCAAAAAATGACATTTCAAGATCTCTTATAATACAATGCTGTCTAAGCTAGGATGATATATATTCACATATAAGAAAATCCAGTGAATATAACGATTATTTAAATTTATGCACCAACCACTAAAACCAATGATGAAGAAATTAAAGAATACACCAAATTCTTCAGTATGAATCCAATCAAATATGCAATCAAAATGCATAGATAGATAGGCAAGTCAAGATGGTGTCCAAGTAGAATGACCTGACCCATGCTCTTGTTGTTAGATCAGAAAATTAAGAGGTAAAGAGAGTAATATTGGGAGACAGGTTGCTAAAAATAGATTCAGTATACTAGGGTCTGGTTCAGACCTTCCCCTCTGATTTTTGCCCACAGAGTGATTCGAGAACTCACTGAAATACTCTAAGTTCACTACATCGGCCTGTGGGCCACTAATCTCTCACCAGGTCAGTGGGATAGTGACCGCCACCCCTTCTTACACCCAAAATCCGAGATGTGCAGTGTGCAGTAATTTCCCCAGGCTGCTGTTTAAAGGTGGTCTAATCTCAGGCTCTAGGGGAGCCTCTGAGAACTAGCCACAAGACTCACAACAGAGTTCCCCTCTCTGCTATCAGTGCCACTCCTGCATTGTCAGGCTTTGCGTCTTCCCTCCCCAGGCAGGAAGGGAATAACCTCACTGGCGATCTCCCTTTCCTATGTCCCTAGCCCCAGGTCTGGCAGTGTGGGTAATGATAGAAAATTAGACACTAATTTGCAGCAGTTGAAGAGCCCCTGGGATATTTACCCATGACAGAATGCAGATTTCTCAGAGCACAGCCTGCATAGCTGTGCAGGGGGGAGCTGGGAGTGACACAGGGGTGCAGCTGGGGGAGAATTCATATCCAGTTGGCCCCAAACCCACTCTGCTAATCTGGTTCCCGTCCTTGAGACACAGTCCAGCACAACCCAGATACCAGGACATTCCACAAACCCATTGTAAAAGAAAGAAAAAAATTGTTTAAATGCTTACAATTCCAGGTTGTGTTTCTTTGTGTAACTTTGAATGTGAGCCTCCAGATACCTGGTCCTGGTCTATTAGCATAATATTAACATAACAATAAAGGCAGAACTCTAATCCACAAAGCAGACAAGAATTAAAACGTACCAAAACAGGCAAATTCAGGGACAGAGAGTCTTTAAAGCACTGAAAATTGTGGCCAGACAGTCCAGACTAGGCCCATGCCAATGCTTCAGGCCTGCGCCAACCTGGCCCAGTAGCATACCTCAGGCCAACCTCCTACTCCCCCTACCCCCACCAGCCACTGAGCTGCTGCAGCAACTTGCCTACACAGCAGCCCAGTCAACCACTGTA
Source organism: Echinops telfairi (assembly GCF_000313985.2). NCBI lineage: Eukaryota > Metazoa > Chordata > Mammalia > Afrosoricida > Tenrecidae > Echinops > Echinops telfairi. Next base: position 49,363,499 of record NW_022103920.1, on the reverse strand, counting down.
GTAAGCCACAAATAGGCCCCTAAACCACTCTTTCCAGTCACACAAATAAAGAGATCAGGGCCCCTCATTCTCCTGGGAACATGACACCTAGTTATTCCAAAATGACACACAGACAGCAACATACTTCAACACCCTCAACAAGAAAACCAAAACACAACAGTGGAAGAAGTCCCAAATCTGCCAATGCTCTTAGAAGAAACAGATGTTGATCTACAACAAAAAGAAATCTTCACAATGTTGCTTGGAGTAATATAGGATATGAGGGAAGCAATGCTAAATAAGGATGCAATGATAGAGAGAAGGAAATCCAAGCACCAAAAGTAAATATAAGAATGGATGGATGAGGTAACAGAAGCCAACACAAGATAACAGACCTCATTAACAGACAAGAAGAGGCAGAGAATTGTAACAGCAATTTTGAGAAAATCCCCCAGAGTTCAACCAACAGGAAAAACAATTAAACACAATAATCAAAGAGGTGGAAGAAAACCTGAGAACAATGACAGATGCTTGCATAGGAACAATATTGGAATAAATGGTATTCTAGAACAAGACACAATGAAAAAGTCGATAGCTAAATTAACGAGGAAGTGCCCGGAAGCAAACTTCCCCATCTTAATGAATGAGAACCAGGCATTCATAAAGGAAGCAAAAAGGACACCAATTAGACTAAACTCCAGAAAGAACTCACCAAGGCACATAATAGTTAAATTATCCAACTTTGAGGAAAAAGGGAAAATTTTAAGAGCAGCGAGAGAAAAGAAGGCAGTCACATACAATGGTGCTCAGATAAGAATATGCTCGGACCAATGCGCAGATACCATGAAGAGGAGGAGAGAGTAGAGTAACATCAGAGAGCTGAGAGAAAAAGACACCAATCTGAGAATCCTCTACCCTGCCAAACTGTCAATCAAGATAGATGGTGAGGTAAGAGTATTCCTGGACAAGGAAACACTCAAAGAATATATCATAAGACACCCAACTCTGTGGGAAAGCCTTGCTGACTCACTGTGGTCACAAGACCAACATCCGCTGGTGCAACTCCATTCAGAAGTGAACACGCTGAAAATAATCACCAAGATAACATCGCCTCAGAGGGAAGCTAAGGTAAGAATGAAGCCCCTCACATAAGCACAGCACACTGATATGAAGGGAGATCCAACATAAAAGGTACAAGATGATAGCAATGAATCCATATATGGTGTAATAACTGAATGTCAATTCACCCATTAAAAGCCAGAAGTTAGCAGACTGGCTCAGAAAACATCAACAACTGAAGCTCACAGACAAAAATAGACTAAAAATAAGGCTGGTTGAAAAAAATATCAAATGACAACTTAAAAAAAGCAGGGGTTGTAATCCTAATCTCCAACAAAATTGACCTCAAGGTGTAAACTATAACAAGAGACAATGTTGGGCACTATACAATGCTCAAAAGATCAGTAGACCAGGAACCAATAAGCATCATAAATATACATATGCTTAACAAGAGATGTGTGAAATTCATCAAAGTGTCCAAAAGATGAAAAAAGAAATCACAGACTAACAATCATAATAGGTAAATGTAATACACTGCTATCACAGAAAAATAGATCACAGGATAAGTGCTCAGCAAGGAAGCTACAGAGCTAAACATTACAATTAGGTGACTAGACCTGAGAGACATTATAGAGCTCTCCATCCAAATGCAAAAAATTCACATTATTTTCAAGTGCACATGGCTCATTTTCAAAAATAAACCACATGCTGGGACACAAATAGAGCTTGAACAAATTTAAACACATAGGGATTACTCAGACCAAGCTGGAGATCAACAAAAAGACAGAAAAATAAGGGGAAACAATTGGAGGATGAATAACAATCTTCTGAGACATGAATGGGTATTGGCCCAGATTAGAAAGGAGATCAGTAAATTCCTAGACACAAATGACATTGAGAATACAACATACCAAATCCTATGGGCTACAGCAAAAGCAGTTATCAGAGGAAGTTTGATAGCAATTAATGCATATATGAAAAAGGAAGAGTGACTTATGACTGATACACTATCACAAAACCTCCAGCAACTAGAACAGTGTTAACAGAGCAACCCTTCCAATAGCAAAAGAAAATAAATAATAAATATCAGGGGAGTTAAACGAGTTAGAAGAAAAGAGAATACTGCAAAAAAATCAATGCAGCAAAAAAAAAGCTGGTTCTATGAAAGGATCAACAGAATCAACAGACTGCTGGAAAACCTAACCAAGGAAAGGAAGGAGCAAATATCAACAGCCAGGATGAGGGGTAAAACAGGAGAAATCACAATGGACCCCAATGAGATTAAAAGGATAATCACAAAGTACATGAAAGTCTGTATTCTAATTAATTCAACAATATGGAAGACATGGATAGATACTTGGGAAAATAATATCTCCCTAGATTATCCCAGATAGAGGTCAAGAACTCAACAGAACCATAGCAAAAGAAGAAAATTCTACCAAGCATTCAGGGAATAGCTGACACCAATCCTGCACAAATTATTCCAGAGCATAGAAAAAGATGGAGAACCTCCAAACTCATTTTATGAAGTCAGTGTAACTTTGATACCCAAACAGAGCAAGTATCCCACCAGAATAGAGAAATACAGACCGATATCTCTAATGAACATAGATGTAAAAATTTTGAACAAAATATTGGCCAATAGAATACACACACATATAAAATATATCATCCATCACGATTAGGTAGGATACATTCCAGGGATGCAGGGATGGTTTAATCTGAAAGTCCATAAATATTATTTGCCATATCGATAAGAAAATGGATCAGAAACACATAATATTGACAGATGCAGAAAAAGCATTTGACAACATCTAACACCCATTTCTAGTTAAGACACTCAAGAAGATAGGAATGGAAGGGAAATTCCACAAGTTAATACAAGTTATTTAAAGCCAATAGCCAACATGGCAGTTAAAGGAGAAAAGATGAAAACAATCCCACTGAAAAAGGCAATACATTGAGGAAGTAGACAGACTTTGGTTTTACTGCTCAAGCCTTCCCTCTCTTAATCCAGCACCTTAGACCCCTTGACCACTCTACCACAAGCCCTCTCTCTCTCAATGCAAGAACACTTTGTTCTAACAACCTGGCATTCTATGATGCTCACCCTCCTGACACAATTGCTGAAAACAAAATAGGTTCATAAGCAAATGTGGTGAAGAAAATTGATGGTGCCTAGCTGTCAAAAGATATAGCGTCTGGGGTCTTAAATGCTTGCAGTTAAACAAGTTGCCATGTAGCAGAGAAGCAACAAGCCCACATGGTAGAAGCATAATACGCTGTTGACAGAATCAGGTAACAGGCACCAGAAGACAAAAAACAAACAAACAAAAAAACATATTGTTGAGAACAAGGAGGGTTGGAACAGAGACCCCAAACCCATCTATAGACAATAAGACACCCCTCACAGAAAGGTCACAAGGAAGGGATGATTCATCCAGGGCACAGCATAGCATCAATGAAACACAATATTCCTCTGGTTCTTTGAGGTTTCCTCACCCCCACCATCATGACCCCAGTCCTACCTTTCAGTTCTGGCAAAACCAGAACATGTACACTAGTACAGATAAGAGTTTAGGACACACGGAATCCAGGTCAGATAACAGGAACACAAACGGGAGTAGTGATACCAGGAGGGTAGAGGCAAGATAGGGGAGAAGGGGAGGAAGGCGGAACCAATTACAATGATCAACGCATAACCCTCACCCCCACCCCACCCCATCCAGGGGGACAAACAACAGAATTGTGGGTGAAGGGAGACAGTGGCCAGTGTAAGATGAAAACGATAATATATCAAGGGGTCATGAGGGTGGGAGAGGAAGGAGAGAGGGAAAAAAGAAGAACCGATACCAAGACCTCAAATAGAAAGTAAATGTTCAGAACATGATGATGCCAACATATGTACAAATATGCTTGATACAATTGATGTATGGTATGGTATAAGAGCTGTAAGAGCTCCCAATAAAATGATTGGAAAAAAAACAAGCACAGATAATTGCTGGTGATTAGAATGTGAAAGTTGGGAAAAGGGAAGGATCAGGAACTGGACAGTATGACTTTGGTGATAGAAGTGAAGCTGGAGAGTTTATGATATAATTTTGCCACACAAACTTCCTTCCCAATGTAAATACTACTTTCTGGAACAACATAAATGGCAATGATACACATGAACTTCACCAGATTGAATTCACAGGAATCAAAATTGATTACATTTGTGGCAAGATACTTTAGAGAAGCTCAATATCTTCAGCAAATACGAGGCTTGTTGCTGACTGTGGGACAGATCATCAATTGCTTATTCGAAAATTCAGGTTAAAGCTGAAGAAAATTAAAGTAAGTCCACGACTATCTACCAAGGGAATTGAGAGACCAGATTAAAAACAGACTTGGCACTTCGAACAGGAATGACTGAAAGCATGACAAGTGTGGGATGGCATCAAGAACATTATATATGAAGAAAGCAAAGGTCAATAAGAAGACTAGGGAGGGAGGAGGGGAGGAAGGAGGGAGGGAGGAAGTGAGGGAGCCAAATGGATATCAGAAGGAACTCTGAAACTTTTTCTGGAAACAAACAGTGTCACTTCCTGCCAGTGAGTCAATTCGAAACAAAAAAAACCAAGGTCACTGTAATGTGTGCCTGCAGGCTACTGGAGATTCCAGATTCAACCACAAGAGCAGCAATTGCAGCCAAGTGTGCCAAATATTGGTAATAATAAATACCATAAAAAAAAAAAGATCGAAGTTGTCAAGGTTTTCATTTTCCTTGAATCCACCATCAACACCCCTGGAAACAGTATTCAATAAACCAAACTACATATTTCAATGGGCAACTCTGCTTCACAAGACTTCTTTAAAGTGTTGAAAAGCAAAGATATCTCACTTAGAGCTTTAAGGTGTCCCTCTCCCAAGCCTTGGTATCTGTAGTCTCTCATATGCTTGTGAAAGCTGGACAATGAAGGAGGAATACTAGTGAAACACTGATTCAATAGAATTGTGGTGTTGGTCAAGATTATTGAAAGCACTAGACGGAGAGAGGAACATTGTCTCGGTTCCTAAGACCATCGGAAATATGGTCTTAGGTGACCCCAGTGAAAGGGTCATTCGATCCCCAAAGGGGTTGTGACCCACAGAAAGAGAACTGCTGGTCATAAGGAATCATAGCAAGAATGTTCTTTAGAAATGAAGATAGGGCGACTTCATCTAATGTACTTTAGACATTTTGGCAGAAATGCAAATCCCTAGAAGAAGCCATCATACTTGGTAGTGCCAGCAAAAAAGAGGAAGGCCCTCACTAAGATGAACTGACACAGTGAGGGCAACAATGGGTCGAACACAGTAACAATTGTGAATGTGATGCGGGAGCAACCAGTGCGTCCCTATTTTGTATACAGGGTTGTTCTGAGTTGGAAATCACTTGAAGGTTCCTAACAGTAACAGTGGTTATTATTGATTTCTCTCCTCAGAACCCAGCAATTTATATTCTAGAGTTTGTTTTATAGAATCCACATGGGGTCACAATCAGTCATGAACAGCATCACATCTTTAACCATCACAATGCTAAGAAATCCCTTGATGCTTACCAGGAAAACACAGAAGCCATGACATTCTACAATTGTCAACAGTTGTTGTTTTGAGGTGGCATTGACTCGGTTCTGATTCACTGTGACAATGCTTACAACAGACTGAGACACTACCTGATCCTGTGCCATCTTCAAAACTGTTGCTACATTTAAGTCTTTTGTGAAATGCAACCCTTGTGTCAATTCACCTTGCCAAGGGCCAGGCTCCCTTTCGCTGCTTTTTCTGAACCAGGCCTAAACCACTGGGAGCTCCCTGTCAGTATACTGCTGCAACTCTTGTTAGATAATTTTCAGCAACATTCTTCCAATGTGTGATATCAATATTGTTCTAAAATGTTTGCATTCTGCTCACTCACCTTTCTTTGGGATAAGTACAAATATGGATATCTTCTAGTCAATTGGCCAACTAGCTGTCTTCCAAATTTCCACGAATAGATGAGTGGGTGCTTCTCATATGTCTAGCTTTCTGAGACATTTCAGTGGGTGTTCCATCAGTCCCTGGAGGCTTGTTTTGGGCAAATGCTTTCAAATGCAGCCTGAACTTCTTTCTTCAGCACCATTGGCTCTTATTTATATGCTATCTCCTGAAATTGTTGCATGTCAACTAATTCTTTTTGATACAGTGACTGTGCAGTCTTTTTTTTCCTGTCATCTTTACATCTTCTGTTGACACTTCTTCCATCATTCAGCAATGTGTCCATAAAATCTTTCCCTATTGAATTTTTTCTCCAGTTCTTTCATTTTAAGATATGCGGATAATATTTTCCTTTTTTTTTTCTAACTCTAGGTCTTTTCACATTTCATTATAATAGTTTACTTTGTTAGCAGTAGCAATGCCTTAATCTCAAGTCACAAGGATGGCTCCTGACAAAACAGATACTTGTCATGGTACCATGTTGTATTGAGTAGGAAAGGTGAATTTCACATTCTAAACAACTCATTTCAAATTTAGCAACATTTTCCTCCCCTCTGGCATCTTGAGACTTTCTCTACATCTATAAATGATGCAAGAAAAGAGTCACTTGATCTCACCTAAATTTTTATCAATTTAATTTTAGTTCTGACTTGGAGGTAACTGTCTAAGCATGGCAAGCCTTTTGAGACCTTTTGCATGTTGCCTTCAGCCTCTGAGTTGGGATAAGAAGGTCTAAATAATCAACCACAGATTTTCAAAATCCAACTGGAAAATAGTGGGAACAAATATACAGTTCACAGGGGGGAAAAGTAAATAAAAAAAGGTCTTAAACACATAAAAAACTAATCTCCATCATTTATAAATAAAGGAAAAGTGAATCAATTATAAGCTACCTTTTTTTAGCAAAAAAAGTCATGATACTTTATATATAAAATAATGAAGATATTAGGGAAGTATTTATACATTGGAGGCAAAAATTCTATATATTAAAAAACCTTCTTATCATTTTGAACAAAGTAATAATAATGAGTGTGTTAGTCTGGGTGCATTAGAGAAACAAATCCACAGAAACTCATATGTACGAGAGAGAGTTTTATATAAAGGGTAAGTGCACACCAAGAAAGTATCCCAACCCAGTGCTGCCCAATCCCACAAGTCTGACATTAGCCCATATGTCCGACACCGATCTACAAAGTCCTCCTCCATCTTACAAAGCACATGCAATGATGCCAAATGCAGGAGGAAAGCTGAATCAGTGAGCTTGTAAGCATCTCAGCGCTGGCAGGGGTCTCCACACGGCTGCTCCAGCACTCAGGGCTACATCGGGGTAAGTCCATGTGGCTTCTCCTCGGGGATGTCTCACAGGAAGTGAGTCTTTCCAGCTGAAGCAGGGAACTAGCTAAGGCAGCTGCACCCTGGTCAGATCATCAGAAAACAAGAGATCTGAGAAGTAGAAACGCAAGAGTCACTGATCCATTTATCTCTCCGTCCTTCAATTAACCCCACATGTGTTTATCAGCCAAGTTTTCACTATAAACCTTAACTATCTTAATAAGCAAGTAACAAAACAGCCAGCAGTTAGGGATGACAGTGGAATATGCTATGTACAAGAGTAAGAGTTGCACATCCTGATATAAAAATAACCCAATATTTATGATGAATGGAAAATGCAAAGTGAACAATGGTAAGTATAATATGCTTTTATTTGTGCATAAAGAAGAAAAATATCCATAGAAGCTTGAATGAATATAGAATATTTCTCAAAGGGCATATAAGAAGAATAAGGTAGTGGTTGTTCTCTAAGGAGATACATTGAAGGAGTGGGGTAGAAACCAAATATTTTTCCATTTTATTTGTATTTGCACTTCTATAATGGTTTAAAGACATGTACACAAACTGGTTTTTCTCCTAATATGGAATTTATATCCTTTAAATCAATATATCATGGCATTTCTATTTCAAAGTCACACGAGTTTACAGTCTCATTTTTGATTGACAGTTGTAGCTCAGAGAAAATTAATATTTTTTTAAGTAAAATATGTTATCTTATTTACAATGATTTTTCTCTGAGAATTGAGGGGTGGGGTATGCAGAAGGATTAAAGTTATATTAGTGGAAAAATATAAACTGCAGACCTAGTCAGTGCACCAAAGTCTAGGATAGTTAGAAAAGGCTCCAATATGTAAGGAAGTTCTGCTCTGCTGATATGAATGTTTTCTTAGGTTAAAAGTAAAATGACATATGACCATATATAGTTGATTAACAATGGGTTAAATAAAGCAAATAATTTTCTTTAAAAATGTGAGATATGATACCTGTGGCAGTTATGCTATCTCCTGTCAATTTGCAAAGGGGTGGAGTCTAGCCTGTCAATCAGGTTGTAGCTTGATGGCCTCATTTGGTGGCATGATGGACATAAATTGCTCACTGGAGGCCAGGCACACTCTCTGCTATATATACCTGTTGACACACTCTCTGCTACACATACCTGTCGACAAGCCACATGGAGCTACGCTGATGGAGCCAGAGCCCTGGAGCTGGAGGAGCCACATGGAGACCCATGCCAGCGCTGAGATGGTTCCACCACCACTGGATCCACAAGACTTTCCACCCACTGGCCTGTGATCTTCCTGCATTCGGCATCATTGCATGGCTGCATGAGTCTAAAGAGGAATTTATGGACTAGTAACAGCATATTGGGTGATATCAGACTTATGGATTTGATCTGGTCTGGGCTGGGATGTTTTCTTAATATGCAATTATTCTAATATAAAGCCCTCTTTTACATATATATGATTGTCCTTGATTTGTTTCTCCAGTCTACCCAGACTAATACAATATCCTTGAACTATTGATAAATTCCTTGTCATGTGAAGATTTTTAGAGTATAAAAATATATAAAAAACAATGTTTTTAGAGTATCAAAAACATTGGTTATGGTTCAATTTATTAAACAATTCCCCAAAAACTGGAATTATTTTTTCAAAGCTATGTATTTAAATTTTTTATACAAACAACCATATCACCTTTAAAGATCTCTCCATTACACTTGTCAAATCTGCGATTCCCTTCTAGGAAACATTTTTCAAAATTATATGTTTGGATGGTTGATAGTACCTTCCTCATTTTTTTCTTCGCCTCTTCTAAGTCGTGAAATCGCTGTCCTTTCACCTCTTGATTTGTGGAAACAAAAAGAAGTCACATGGAGCAAGGTCAGGAGAGTAAGGTGCATGGGGCAAGTGAGGCATGCTGTTTATTGCCCAAAACTCGTGCATTGAGATAGCTGCATGAGCAGGTGCATTGCCATGGTGGCAAAACCAGTTCCCTGTCTGCCATAAATCAGTCCTTTTTTGTTGCACACTGTTATGTAATCTTTTCAGAACCTCTAAACAGAAATCTTGATTAATAGTCTGACCTGGGGAATTAACTCCAAATGCACTATCCCCCTCACATCAAAAAAACAACTGAGCATTGGGTTTTTTTGGGTACCTCTTCATATATATATATGTAAAACTTTAATTTGGGGAACATTCAGCAGTGATGAACAAATTAAATGTCTTCGAATATTGAAACTGTTGGCAATTTTTTTGAACTCTTCAAATATTTTAAATATAGGAAAAGTATTTATTGATATAACAAATTCAAACATTACTACATGTAAACTCTTTCTAAAACACCAATAGAAAAAAAATTACTCTTTTTTTTATTATCACAGGTTTTATACATTCTTAGATTTAAAACCACGCATATTTCTTATCTTTGCAGTGTTGAAGTAATTCAACTAAACAAGAAACAATACCCATGATTCAAAATCTCAGTTATTAGCCAATGAATACTCTACTGGATATTGTTTTTGTTGCTAGGTGCTTACAGTTGGTCCTGACTCTTAGCTGCCCTATGCACAAGAGTACAAAACACTGCCTGAACCTTTGCCATCCTCACAGTCATGACTGCGTTCCATCCCATTGTTGCAGCCACTTAGTCAATCCATCTCCTTGAGTGTCTTCCTCTTTTTCATTGATCTTCTACTTTATCAAACACATGGTCCTTTTCCAGGGACTGGTCTCTTCTGATAACATGTTCAAAGAACACGAGATAAAGTCTTGCCATCCTTGAGTCTAAGGAATATACTGGCTGTACTTCTTCAAGGCAGATTTTGTTTTTCTGGAAGTCTGCCATACTTTCAATATTCTTCACCATCACAATTCAAAATGCACCAATTCTTCTTAGGTCTCTCCTATTCAATGTACAACCTTAACATGAACTTTGGTAGGACACACCTTATTCCTCAAAGTGATGTCTTTGCCCTTCAATACTTTAGAGAGGTCTTGTGCAGTAGATTTACCTAATGCAACATGCCATTTGAATTCTTGACTGCTGTTTCCATGAGCATTGATTGAAGATCCACTCATGATGAAACAGTTACAACTTCCTTATTTTTTCTGTTTATCATAGTGTTCTCTATTGGTCTAGTTGTGAGGACTCGGGTTTTTTAAACATTGCTTTGCAATCCATACTGAAGGCTGCAATCCTTGCTTTTCGTCAGTAAATGCTTCAAATCCTACTTTCTTTCAGCAAGCCAGGTTATGCTCTCTGCATATCAAAGTTGCTAATAAGCCTTCCTCCGTTGTTGGTGCCATCTTCCCAGATGATTTGATTAGAACACAGATTGAATAAATATGGCAAAAAAATCCAAAAAACTGAATTTCTGCTGTTAAGCTTCCTTTTTAAAAATCATTTTCATCTTCCTTGTTGGAATACCTAATTAAAGTTGATTCTCAACCTTCTTTTTAATTCCTTAGTGTTTTGGAGAATCAGTGAAAATCAACTGCTCAGACCAATTCCTTTCGGGTCATCATTTAAAAAAAGAGAGAGAGAGTGGTGCTGACCATTCTTGCTTAGTCTATGATAAGCTTATATACCTTCTACTTTTTCTGGACCTGGGTGGTTTATTCATAGTTTTGGATTTTCCTTTTCTAGCTTACATTTACTGAAAGATAAAATGTACCAGTCAGTGAAGATGATGATTTCCCTGACGGTATTGCAAATGGGAGGACTTTCATCAAGGAGAACTGTCTCAAAGGAAAGAAGGGGTACCTAGGGGTGCATAAAGACAGGCAAACAAAGAATCGCTATGGAATCTTATAGAAACCCTGAGAAAAAGCAAAGAAAATGGGGTAGTCCTTTGCAGTTGTTTCTCTGAGCACAAAAGGTTAAGGATGCTAAAAATATTACATTGATGCACATCAAAAGACTTCATCAAAAGGGTCAACAGAGAATGCATAGATTGGGCAAAATACTCGGTAATAACACACCAGGTAATGGACTAATCTCCCAAATCCACAGAAAACTACGACAAATAACCCAATCCATAAAAAATGAGCAGAATACATGAATAGACAAGTCACCAAGGATGACATCCAAGTGGACAACACCCATGTGAAGAAATGTTCATGATCATTAGCAATAAGGGAAATAAAAATCAAAACAACAATGAAATATTGCCTCACATCTACATTTTAAGCAAAATTTAATGAAACAGAAAGTAATAATAGCTGGAAGGAATTCAGAGAGTTAGAAACACTTTTACATTGCAGGTAAGACCATAGAATTGTACATCCACTATGGAAATTATTATGTCACTTCTGTAAACAAAAGCAAATACAAGTACTTCTGATCCAGCAATCTCTCTATTGGGTACATACCTTAAAGAAATCAATTAATACAACCTGAACAGGCATATGTACACCTATGCTTATTGCAGCAATTCCCAGAATAGAAAAAAAGCCTGGAAACAAGCAAAAACCCCAATTATAGAGGAATGGATAAAGCAATTCTGGTACATTCATCCTATGGAATATTCTGGATCAATTTAAAAAAATAACAACTCTCCTAAACATTACAAGATATGGACAAAGCTAGCTTAGCCAACTCAGGCAATCTTATGGAGACAAATAATGTATAACACCATTGTTCGATGGAGAAAGAGTGAAAAAAGAAACATACTGCAGTTTATACATCAATAGACAAGACTGATAACTAGAGAAGGCCAGGGATGGGTTTGTGAGCAGGGAAGGGGGAGAAGAGGTGAATGGAGGAAGGTGGGAGATAGAAAGAAGTTGGGAGAACCACACACATAGAGGCTTGAAGATCTTGCTTTTTATTTCATTTCTGATGGGCTGTGTAAATACCTATAGTGTTTCTTAAACAAACAAACAAACAAAAAATTTTCAATTCCTTATCCCTTAAACCTAAATAGTAGTCTTAGTGGCTTAAAAAAAAGGTGGAAAAGTAAAATTGTAATCAACTTGGAGTTGGTGTCACACAAGTTTGTCTTAAACAAACAAACAAAAGATTGAAAATACTTTTTTACAGTTACTGTTTCCTGGGATCACAGGTCTCAGGAAATGTTCATCATTATCAACTAACAAAAGCAACTTCCAATGTCTACTTTGTATATGATACATCCCCAGTAGAATAAATCCAATACCCATCTACATGAATGTGCCTCAACAGAATGATATCATTAAAAATGAATTTCCTTGTACTCTATTTACCTCTGGAGCTCTGGTGGCCCTGGAAGATAAGCACGGGATTGTTCACCACGAGGTAAGTGGCTCCCTACCTTGTGAACCCTGTTTGGTTGCTCACAGGTGGAATCCATTCAGTGGCGACTGGTTTGGTATATTTATGCTAATTGTGGTTTGGAATTCCCTTTTGGCACATCTTTTTTGTTGCCTGTCCCAGACAAAGTTTGTTTGATGTAAGCACTTTTTCGAGGGAATGCCTCGAAAGAATTTCTATTTGCTTAGATGAGAAAGTAATTCACCTCTCCAAAAAGAAATGACAGTCAGTCTTTGTCTTTGACAAGGGGCCAAATCCATGGTCATGTAGTCAATTTCAATTTACCGTGTCTCCAGAGGACAGACTGTAACTGCCCCACAGCGTCTCCAAGGCTGTGATCTGAATGGAAGTGACACAGAGCCTGTTGGTAGCCATGAACCCTTCTCCGCTGTGATACCAGGGATCCATTCAACATGAAACGATAGAGGGCCTGACTTCCTATGGCAGAGAAACCTGTAACTCCCAGCGCTCGCACGTATCTGGGGAAGAACACTTAACTATGCCGGAGAATCACGTGTGTACTATTTCAGAATTCCCTTTATGGATTGTCAAGGAAATGGAGTCAGGTGTATTGAATACTATGTTGGCAATAAGGAAAATGTCTTTTTCAGGCTCTTGAATCCAAGGGTCAACTCGATTAGAAGATAATAGACAATGAGTACTCCTTGGAGAACTTTCTCATTTCTCTGGCAAGAGGGCCAAAGAGGCGTTCATCCCTTGGCATATGGCCCATGCACACACCCACAGCAATTTCTTGAGGTGTTCATAATCTACTTTCCCCCCAGGACTGGGGCTTTCAAACACTGATAATATTTGAAAAGTTACTAATAGTGCAATTTGCTGTTTATAATCTCATTTTGTTGTGATTTATTAACAGTTTTCTACATTCACTTTAGAAATCATTTTTAATCTTTTAAAATGACATCAGGGCTGTGCTTTTATAGCTGAAGATTAACAAAGGGTGATTCCAAAATCAAAGAGTAGAGGTGAATTTCAGTGCTAGATTTTCCTGGGGGTGGAGCTGGGAGATCACAAAGAAACTACAACAACCCCCCAAATATGAGCAACGCATCATTCAACTTTCTACATTTGCCTTTCAGTCTGTTTTTCTCCGTTGACATTAATGGAATGCTATTGTGATAAACAAACAAACAACAAAGGGAAAATAAAAGAAGCCCAAACTAAAATTTAAATATAATATTTATAAAATAAAGGCTGAAGGAGCATGGATTTACATATGTATATCTCACAAGGTTGGTTTGTTTGATTTTTAATCAAAACCTTTTGCTACAATGGTTGCTTTGTGGTTCCTTTATGTTCTAAAGGATCTTGAAATACTTTGTATTATTTTTTAAAAAAAACAGAAAGATATAGGTTATAAATGCTACTACTTTCTAATATCTAATTATTTTCAACTGTATATTTGCCAATATTATTTAGTGTGGGTTTATATGCTGTCAGGGTACATGTGTATATATAAATTAATACATACCCACAAAGGGTTAATAAAGATGTTTTATTACTAGGATTCCAGTTTATATAAATGAGTATTCCACACATGACAAAAAACACATGTTGAAAATGCTTCTACATTAGTGCATGGCTCCAGACAAGTTCTCCCAGTAGTACATGTGTCTTGGTCTCACTGTTTCCTTTTAAGAAAGTCCAAACAAAAGAATGGCTTTGCAGGGGATTTTCTGGGCCAGGTAAATTCAAGGCAGAGGGGTCAGCTTTGGCAACTATTCCTTTGGGATTTCCAAGGGGTAATATTGATAGGCAACACTGGTCTTTTGGTTTGCTATGCTGCATTGTGTGTTGCTGGGATGTTGGAAGTTACACAACTAATAGTTCAAATAATAGTAGCATAACCCATGGTGAACAGATTTCAGCAGAGCTACAAGGCTAAAAACAGCCTGCAAAGAAAGTTTGGGCTCTCCAGTTCTGAGAAACTAGCCAATAAAAACTCAAGACCGCCACCAGAAGATGGCGCCGCAGGTTGGAAGAAACTCAGAATAGGACTAGGGAAGACCTGCTGTCCTATACTAGGGTTGGTCCTATCATCCTTCATGAGGTGGAGGCAAGAGATCTTTCGGGAGCACTACATAAAATAGGAAGACCCAGATGAAAACATTCCTTAATAATCTGAAGGTAAAAGAGTCTAGGAAAATTGGAAGCCATAAAAATCAAATGGGAAACATAAAGATGGATATTCTAGCCATTAGTGAGCTGACATGGACTGGTGTTGGCCATACTGAGTCAGATAACCAGATGGTTTACTGTGCCAGCAATGGCAGATTGAAGAGGAATGGTGTCTCATTCACTGTCAAAAAGAACATTTTGGGTGGTGATGAGTCAGAACCAACTGGAAGTGAGTAACAAATGACAACTTCACACAGACATGCATACCCACTCTTACTTCATTCTCATTTGTACAATCTTTCTAGCTTTAACTCTTTCATCTACAGCTATCAAATTCATGCTATCGGTAAAGCATTGTATGCAATTTTCAAGTTGATTTTTCTTTACATGAACAAATAATTCTTGTTGATTAATGGGAGGGAGATGTGTGAAAGCCTGTAGCTACTAAGTAAGGCATTATCTTTGTTCCCGGGGGTGGGGGGGGTGTATTCTTTCTTGGAAGACAAACTTGTACAAGCCACACAAAGATGTGAACTACAACAGAATCAGTCCTATAGGGAGTGGAGGGTTTGGGTGAATTCCTCATTAGAGCTCACCAATATAGAGAAGAGGTGTAATTTTTCTCCCAGATGATCTTGATAGATGGCATTGACATCCATGTTATGCTCCTATGAGCAAACCCAGATTAGCATTTTCACATGAACGAAATAGGCTGCAAGATGTGTGTGATTCAGAGGAAACTAACTCAGTATTCCTTACACTTTTTGGCCTCAAACACCTTTACACTCTGAAAAAATTATTGAGGGCCCTGGAGAGCTTTACGTAGGTTTTATTTACTGTATTAGAAATTGAAACTCAGGATTTAAAAACATTGATTAGTTTATAGACTTAGAAACCTAATCTCATGCTTCTATAAATGACATAATTTGGAGGGAAAAAAAACAATGTTTTCTAAAACAAAAAATAAAAGTGATGAGAAAAAGGTGTTGTTTAAACACTTGGAAATCACTGTAAAGTCTGATTTAACTAAAGTAGTTGAAATCTCATATCTACTTCTGCAGTATGTGTTGTGATGTTGTATTTCTTAGTTAAGTAATAAAATCTAGCCTCATACAGATATAAATTTAGAAAATGGATAACCTCAAAAACCTGAGAAGATTGTGAGATCTCCAAGTTTCTTTAGACCCAGCTTTGAGAACCATTATCCTTGCTCTATCTTTCTCCCACCCAAAGAGGCACATAGAAATGTAAGTAAATGCACATGGAAGTTTTAAAACCAACATTTAAAGTTGTTTTTTGTAGTGCACGCTTTGCAACTCATCAAAACTCCATGCCTTCCGACATGCCTCTCACATCATTCCTGACTCCTTTGTTTGTTCCAGTATATATCTCTATCTCTCTATCATCTCTATATCTGTATCCATATCAACTATCTCTCTATCATCTATATCTATATCTGTATCTATATCAACTATATATATCTGAATCTAGATCAGAGTAAATAAACATATCTTGAGAGAAGTACAGCTAGAATGCGCCTTAGAGGCACAGGTAGAGAGACTTTGTCTAACATACTAGGGACAGGTTGTCCAGAGAGATCAGTTTCTGGAGAAGGCACCATGCTTGGTAAAGCTGAAGGGCAGTGAAGAAGAGGAAGATCCTCAAGCAGTATTGACACAATGGCTGCCACAATAGGCTCACATATCACAATCCCAGGGATGGTGCAGAATCTGGTCGTGATGAGTCACAAGTGACCTAAAGGCATCTAATAACAACAGCAATAACATATTTGTTCCTCTGAAAAAAGCCAATAATGTGAGGTTCTAACAAAATCTATTTTCCATGTCCTACAAACTTGATTTAGAAAGGTTTGTAAAGAAATGAAAATGTAGCCAATTGAATTAATGACATTTAATAGACATTTTTTGCATGTTATTATACAGATATACTGTGTTTATTCAAGCATCTTCAATGTTGTTAGAGCCACCATCTTTTAGTCATAACTGACTATAATTTGAAAATATTAATTTTTAAGCAAAATAGACTTGTCAATGATATGATTTATGAAGTCAATATTGAAAGACTGTCAAATAAACATATTACTAAATCTATTATAGATACAATTTATTTTTACACAGTTCATCAACATACTGTGACTCTTGCTTTAAAATTTGTCCTTTCTTCTTGCTGCATCTGTGCTGGAAGTCATAATGACAAAATTCAAATATTAATTTTCTTAATTAAGAATCATTATAAATCATATAATAATAGGTTTAAAGTGTTTAAATTCATGTGAGATCCTTCAGTGAGTCAAGAGAAGAGTTAGAGTAAATGAAAAGGCACGGATAATTAAATAAGACCTTTTTATTTCTTTGTGGCACCACCTCCAAATGCTCATCCTTGCCCTGGAATCTTTTTCTGTTAAGCTTCACTATGGACTCAACAAGGAGCTCTGGTGGCACAATGGTTTGTGAGTTGAGCTGCTAACAGTAAGGTCAGCAGTTCAAAACCACCAGCAGCTCCTCAGGAAATAGTAGCCATAAAAAGTTGTAATCTTAGAGGGGAAATTTATAAACCCAGAGGGGAAATTGTACTCTGTCCTATAGGGTCACCATGCGTAAGAAATGACACCATGGCAGTGAGTTTGTTTGTCTGTCACTTTTACTGGACAAGAAAATAATGATGCCTAAGCAGGAGGTGACTCAAGACATGGTCTATGTCATTCTTTCAGTTTTACCCCCAAAAGTTGGATTTCTATCCTAGCTTTAAAAAAAATCCTTGGGTTATATGCTTAAAACACATTATCCCCTCAGAGAAAGATTAATTCAAATCTAGAAAATTACTATTTCAGCCTAGTGTTTAGAGAACTCTTTAATCCCTAAAATTTACTTATGTGAGCAACTTCCTACTGAGAATATGTGTCATTTCCTACTCCTACATTGACTCTACTTCAGTTTCACTGTGGACTGGGAACCATGGCAACTGTGGTTATTACTTCCCAGCATGGTCGCCTCTTCCTTTTTTTTTTTTTTTTCCTGATAGCAAAAAGGATCTTTGGAAATTGTAGCAAACTATTAGTAAGAGTTTGAGGGTGGCAGACGGGTGGTCGCACAACTGAAGTCTGAGCAACTAGAACCCCGGCCTTGCCTGCTACTTTTCTTAGTTCAGGTCTCCGTACATGGCAGGAATCTGAACGAAATCCACAAAGGAGAAAACGTAACATTACTATTAAAGGTGATATGCTGTGAAGAGGTTTGTTTGCTCAGTTTAAAATATATATATATACATATGCTGGGATTCTACTATAGTGTGGGAAACATTGCAAAAGGTCAGTGGAAAACTTTCTTTCTTGCCTGTACCTCTGACTATATATGATCCTTCAGCAAGGCATTTAAACTTTCTGTATCTCAACTGAACTAATTGCAAAATGGCTATGCTGGCTAATTACATGCTGGCTACATGCTTCCTGATGAGAGAAAGAGTAAGCTGGTCAGCCTGAGCATGAACGCCAGGGTGCTTGCTTTACTTTGTGTATACGTATATATCATAAATAAATCTTCTTCAGTAAGAGAAGTAAGCAAAAGGAGAGATGAAGAAAGAATGTACCTGGGTTTGGTTACTCTCAGGACATAAGGAAATGGCCTTGAGGAATTGCGTGGGTGAGGATTAAAACTTTAGATCTTTCCAGAGCAATTCATGATAATCATCCCTTAACCCAGGTTGCCGATATTTTATTATAAAGCCCAAACTGTGCTGGAATGTAAAAATATCCATGACTGCAAGATAGGATAACATTAGTCATATAGAAAATGTGTAACATTTCAGGTTTTAGGAAATTACTCAGATTCAGATAATTCCCATGAGAAAGAAGAAGATGGGATAGAAATGAGAGCTGTTTTGTGTAAAACTTGATCAGACTGTGTGGTCGAGTAAATATTACGAAGAATGCAAAAGATAAATTGAAATGACTGCTATTTGTGATTTCAAAGATGAGTCCCTAAAATAATTCTGACATTCTTGACAGAAATTGTGGAGAAATTGAACGAGAAACACTTCTGTTTTTCAATAGCAAGTGTGTTCGGCTAAGTTCTGCAGAGAAGCAAAACAATGGAACTTGTATGTGTACGCATATGGAAAAAGAATTATATCAAGAAAGAGCTCACAGATTTTTTCAACTGGGTTAAGTCCAGTCCAGTTCAAGTCCATGGGTCAGATGTAAGCTGACAAGGTGCGTCCTGACTTCTAGAGCGATGGAAAATGATGCATAGAAAGCAAGAAGTGGAAAGAGGACGACCACAGGCTGATGGATACTGAGCTGAATGGTTCCTCACGCCAATGAATCCAAGGTCGAGGATGTGACCAGATTAAGGAAGTCTCTTCTCCCCTGGTGGCAGAAGGGGTTAGGTGCTGAACTGGGATCCACAGTTTCAAACCCCCAGCTGCTCTGCAGGAGAAGGACAGGCTTTCTACTCAAGAGAAGACTTACAGTCTCGGAAACTCACTATAGGGCTTCTATAACTCGGTTTAGATTTGAAGGCAGTACATTTGGTTTCTTTGTTTATTCTCTCCACCATCGCTTGGCTGCTTCACAGATCCCCTCATGGAGTTGACCACATTATGTTAGATCATGAAATTCAAACTCACTGCTGTCAAGTCAATGCCAACTCATAATGACCATGTACAGGACAGGGCAGAAACTGCCCCTGGGAGTTCCTGAGACGGTAACTGTTAAAGGGAGGCGAAAGCCCTTTCTTTCTCCCTTGGAATGGCAGATGCTTTCGAACTGCCGACCTTTGGGATCGAAAATCAAAACATAATTGCACCAGGAGGACTCCTATGTTCGCTCATGTCAAGGGAGAATCCAAATTGATGTAAAATCTAACTATCACAGGAGGCTTTGAAATACTGGGAATACAATTGGCATAAAGCCCACTGCTGTTCAGCTGATTGGCCTCATAGCCACCCTAGAGGACGTAGTGGAACTACCCCTTTGGGTTTCCTAATCTTTAGGAAAACAGAGGGTCACATTTTTCTCTCAGGAGCAACTGGTGGGTTTCAATCGATGATCTTTCAGTTAACAGTGCATAGTCACTGCTTCACCAAGGCTCCTTTACAATTTGCGTGACAACAAGGCCAACAGCCAAGACTCCTTTACAATTCGCATGACAACAAGGCCAAGAGCCTGGAGTCCATTCTTACAGCGACCCAACTAGGGTTTCCAAAACGACAGTCTTCACAGGAACAAATTGTTGTTGGATGCAGTCAAATTTGTTCCAATTCATAACACCCCTCTGTAACCACAGACTAAAACACTGCCTGGTCCAGTGTGACCGGTTGTTTGGTTTGAGCCCATTGTCGTAGCTATTTTGTCAAACCTTCTCCTTGAGGACCATCCTCTTTTTGGAAGACCCTCCACTTTCCCAAGGGTGGCGGCCTTCCCTAGAGACTGCCTCTGCTGATGAGGACCCAAGCATCTGGCTGCACAGGAGCACACTGCCTCATCGTTCTCTCTGAGTATTCACTGTGCTTGAAACACTAAGCTTGTGATCAGCAGCCCAGCACCTAACCTGCAGTGCTACAAGAGCATAGTGGACCAGAATTTCCCCTTTTAATGATCACAAGTGTTAAATAACTTATGAAGGAGAAGTGTGTGATTTTGCAACTGAATTACAGGAGTCCAGAAAGGCACAAAGGGCTCTCACGGAGTGGAGAGAAATATCAGAATTGCATTTATCAAGACACATCACACCCATTGCCGCCCAAAGTGTCCAGGGACATGCCTTCTAAAGGAAAGATGTAGTGCAGCAGCAGATCATTTATATTACAGATACGGGAAAAGGTTATAAGCACCGTCAATCTGATTTAGCAGCAAGAGCACCATCAGTAATTATGATGAAATAATTTCTTTACGTGGCTGAGACATAAGCTGATTATATGGGTAGAAGAGAAGGTGGGTGGAAAAATGGAAATAAAATTACTCCATTACACACAGGGGTCCCTGATAACTTAATATAAATAAAACATTGCCACACAGCTTTGGCACAATTGACTCTGTTTTTCTAATCATCTTTTACTATTGCATTGACTTCACCTTTCTTCCTTCTGAAGCCAAATATCCAAATGCATTTAGAGAAGCATTCCATATTGAACCAAAACAGCAGTATTGTCTTTATACAGATTTATTGTGCTTTGGGAGGAGTATATTTGGGATTATATCTGATTTTAAGATTATTTTCATTAATTTAATTTATTCTATCAGCAAAACAGAATTGCAATGGACATAAAAATAGCTCCAAAAATTAAATTTTACATTTAAAGTACAATTAGTTTGATATATAATGTTGTGTATATATACATATATGCAACATCACATATCAAATATATTATAATATATATGTGAGTGTATATATATAACTGTTCCTGTGATGTATTACTTATGTCACTTTTAATTGACTTAGATTCCAACAAGATCTTCAGGTAACCTTTAGATGCAAGGAAAGCTGAATATTATATATGTATATGTATGAATACAATTATAGAATATAATCCCTTATGTTGTGGCAATGGCTAAGCCATTGATAAGTGATACAGGGTAAAGTTAAGACACAACACTAGTCACCTGGTTGTCTTTTGGGGAGAGAGAACCATTAAAGCCTATCTTGGGTCCATTTTTGGTTCTGTTATTTAGATTAATACAGTCTGCTGTGATTCCAGAGAAACTTCAGTGGCCAATATTTCAGGGGTCCACTCTATGTATATCTTGAACTTGTATTACAGTAACTAGAAAATCTCTTTAGTTAAGTTTGCAGTTCCCTTAGATGCCCAAACAAGCATCACATTTTGTTGTTTTCTGCCAATGTATCAATTCCATCCAGCTGAGCTTTAAAGCTAAGTTCAAAAGGTTCCAAAGGTTCTAGGTGACATTCTATCAATATGATAGTAACGGGCAGATAAATTATACAATAAAATTCCACCCACTCCTCAGTCACGGCAAAAGAAAGTCATAAAGAAATTGGTAGCAGTGTTATTTTTTACTTTAAAAAGTAATTCAAAAGTTTTTTTTCCCCTCTAAATCATTTTACTGAGATATACTTGGGGGCTTACGCAACTACTCACAATCCATACATCCATCCATTGTGTCAAGCACATTTGTACATTTGTTGCCATCATCATTTTGAAAACATTCTTTCTACTTGAGCCCTTGGTATCAGCTTCTCCTTTTCCCCCCTCCCTCATGAATCCTTGATAATTCATAAATTATTTTTTCATGTCTTAGACTGACCGATGTCTCCCTTCACCCACTTTTCTGTCGTCCATCCCTTGGGAGGAGTTTATAGATGGGTCATTATGCTCAGTTTCTCCTATCTCCTCCCACCTTCCCCTTACCCTCCTGGTATGGCTACTCTCGTTATTGGTCCTGAGGGGCTTATCTATCCTGGATCCCCTGTGTTTCCAGCTCTTATCTGTATCCATGTACATGCTTTGGTCTAGCCAGATTTGTAAGGTAGAATTGGGGTCATGATAGTGGGGGGGGAGGAAGCATTAAAGAAGTAGAGGAAAATTGTATGTTTCCTCGGTGCTATACTGCACCCTGACTGGCTCATCTCCCCATGACCCTTTTGTAAAGGGATGTCCTACAGATGGGCTTTGGGTCTCCACTCCGCACTCCCCCTCATTCAAAATGATATGACTTTTTGTTATGGGTCTTTGATGCCTGATACCTGATCCTATCAACACCTTGTGATCACATAGGCTGGTGTGCTTTTTTTCTTGTGGTCTTTGTTGCTTCTCAGCTAGATGGTCGCTAGTTTATCTTCAAGCTTTTAAGACCCCAGGCACTATATCTTTGGATAGCTGGGCACCATCAGTTTCCTTCAGCACATTTGCTTATGCACTCACTGTGTCTTCAGCGATCATGTCAGGAAGGTGGGCATCATGGAATGCCAGGTTATTAGGACAAAGTCTTCTTGTATTGAGGGAGTACTTGAGTAGAGGCCCCCATGTCCATCTGGTTCCTTAATACTAAATCTATAAATATATGCACATAGATCTATTTCCCTATCATTATACATAAATATATTTATATATGTATATGCCTGTATTTAGACTTCTATATATGCCCTTTGCCTCCAAGTTCTTTCCTCTATTTCCTCCTTTCCTCTTGTCACACTATCATGTTCAGTTTTCATTTGAGTTTCGTAATTCCTCTTCATTACATTGCCCTTGATCAAGCCCTACCAGGCCTCTACTTGTTGTACCCTTGTCCCTGAGTTTGTTAACACCCACTTTCTTTTCCTCGCCTCCCCTTCTCCCATGTCCTCCCAGAACCATCAGTCCTGTTGTTTTCTCCTCCAGATTGTTTATCCTGCCTATCTTATCTAGCTAGACATGCAGAGATAATAATATGCACAAAAAACAAGACAGAGCAAAACAAAGCAACAAAAGAAAACAAAACAACAATTTAAAAAATCCGACAAAAAAAGAAAAGCCTATCAATAGTTCAAGGGCTATTTGTTGACCTTTAGGAGTGTTTTCCTGTTGAATCTGACAGGGTGCCACACCCTGGCCCCAAGGTCTATTTTTAGTATTCCCTGGGGACTTCTTTGCTCTGCTCCCCTTGCTGTTCTGTTGCATACCCTTAGTGTTTTGCCACCGTTTGGTGGGTCAGATTGGGCACAATTCCTGCACTATGTCTCCAGTGTTGGCCTCCATAGCGCTAGGGGTCAGTGAAGGACATCATGTCTTGTGGTAGGGCAGATCCTATGGTCCTCTCTGTGTATTGTCTACTCTGAGCAGGAATATCGTCCTCAGGACTTGGTGGGCCAGGATGTGCTCCACTCTCTCTTCCTCTCCCTTCATTTGCTCCTGTGTGCGCTGATCATTTATGTCCCTCACCCTGAGCTGAAGCTTTAGTGCTGTCCTCTGAAGTGAATTCTTCTGGGGAGAGGGGGCAGGCCCCTCAGACCTCTCTATTGGTTCCCTGCTTCATGCTGGTATGTTGCATTCAAAAGTGTTTGGTTTTTTTTTTTTAAACAGAGCTTTCTTCTAAATAATTGTTAAGTATCTTGAATTCTCCCAAATTTTCCCTGAGGGCTTAGTGGTTACACATTGGGTTGCAATTCGAAAGGTCATTAGTTTGAAACCACTACCCATTCCATGAGAAAAAGAGGGGACTTTCTTTCTACTCTGATCAAGAGTTACAACCTCGGCAATTCACAAAGGTAGTAAGCATCAACTCAATCACAGTGAGTAGCATGCTCAAAATACTGAGTTTTTGTAACACTTAAAAAACAAAGGACCAATGTTATTTATTGTAATTCCATAAAAGATGTACATTTAATATATCATTACTTATATTATTTCCATTAAAACTTTTGAGACTAAATGAGATAATCTGAGTTTGTACTGAACAAATTTACAACATTACTGAATCAGCCCTCCACTAAAGTAAAACTATTCCAATTACACATTTATACTCTCCATGACCATCAGATAATCTCAGTTTTATTTCAGTGCATGGTGAGAAGCCTTGAGAGGAATGTGATGCCCCATGAAGAACCTAGAGTTCTCTGTAGGCATGGAAGCTGTGCTACACCCTTTACTACTCTGTTTATAAATTACTAATAGTAAATAGTTAGCACTAACATAATATTACGTGCCAAACTCAATTATACGGTTTCATACCTTTTCATATTTTCCTATTAACCAGTTTGCATGATGTGTATCCTATTATTATTCTCAACTTCACGAAGAAAAACTAAAGTGATATATCAAGGAGAATTAAACTGTCAAGTCTTTGATGTACTGAGAAAATCCCGAAACACATGAATCCAACATGACTGTGTACACAGTAGGGTGAACTTCTTTTTTCTTCATGAAATTGTAGTTCCTGAATCATACCCATCAGTATTTTCTGGATGCTTACAAAACAGGTGAGGGGCAGGAGGAGAGAGAAGGGGAGCGACACACCTGGATTTTACTTCTCTATGTTTGGATATATACCCAAACTCTCAACTCCGTCAATAGCAAGTCCCAAAGGCTTCACCTGAGTTCTCTTGCCTTGGAAATGCTCCATAAGCAGTAAGCTGTGGGCAGTCCTACGGCTCTCCAGACTTCTGGTTACCCCAAGGATCCCTTGGCTTGAAACTGCAGCAGAGTTTTGTCATCAAATGGTCAATGTCTCTGCAGGCCTCTCAGTGTCTCTTCTCCCCTTTTGCAAGCATACCACTCAGATGTGATTGTGGCCCATCATACTCCACAATGACTTCATGGTAACTTAACCAAGGAAACGAAATTTGTTTGGATACATACTAACCTCATGGAAAACAACACTGTGCACAAGAAAACAAAAAAATATATAGTATGTTCTTTGGCTAAGTTGTGAAAAGCACTTCTCATTAATATATAAATGTAATTTGCAGACTCCGTAAGAGTTAAACTATAGCTCTATTGGGTGGTTGTAGATAATGGATGCATGTTTGTAGTATTTATAGCAAGTGGGTATAAGCAGATAGTGGGCGTATGTAGTGGAGGAGAGTGGTTTGTGAGAAGCTATAAAAGCAAGCTACATTTTTATCCTCGATGGTAGGAAGTCAATACATGAAGCCTGGAATTGAAAGTAAAGAACAAATTATCTGATTATTTGATTGAATGATCAGGATGATAGAAATAAATAAATTAAAAAGAGCTACTATACTCCTGGAGGAGAAGGCTTTTTGTTTGGTTTGGTTTTATGTTTTTAATTTGCAAGGATCTTTGTAAAATAACACAATTCTTAAAATAAGGCATGAAGAAATATCAGAAGACCAAACTTAAAGATTCTTTAACTTTAATTTATGAAGGGCCTCAAACGAGAGAGAGAAAATAAACATGTAGAACACTGGATAACATTTAACCAATAATATTTCAGTAGATGTCTTAGGTGCTCATCCCAGAAAAAGAGCACCCAGGTATCCAGTACTTAGAGAAAAGGTTATTATTTTTTTAAATAAATAAATACAGTATAATTATACTAATAAACATGGTCACTACAATTAAAATTAAATTAGTTTTATAAAAGAGGTAATAATGAAATAATAATACTTCCTAAATTGGATTATTAATTCTCTCGATAAACATAGGATATCTACTATGTGCTAAATAGTGACTAAGACACATTTCTATACTTTAAGCAATTATAGTCTAGCGGAGTAAATGGAAGAGCATTAAGCTATAGAACAAAGTGGAACTCTCAAGAGCAAATGAGCATGCATGTAGAGCACATAAATCATCCACAAGTAGTATGGAATGTGTCCCCAAAACAGGCATTCAAGCGTGTCCTAAAGATTGGGTAAAACAAAATATAAAATAATATAACTTCCCAACGTATGAAGAGGCATTTATTTATTTATTTTGCTTATTATGTATTTGAGATAGTCCAAGAAAAGGAAAGACAAAGAGTACTGAGTTGTTAGGTCAGTAGCTACAGCTCTACACTCAATAATAAGACTTCACCAATGCTTTAGCTCAATTCCTTACATTTTTCAGTACATTGGACAACTCTAGTGAACTTAAAAAACATATTGATACTTGAGAAATGCAACCACAGTCAGGTTTAACCGGTCTAGGATAGAGCTATCTGAGTAAAACTATACATGGGATCTTTAAATCTCTCACCTTTTAAAGCAAGCCACCAAGGCTTGTCTTCCAAGGTGACTCTTGGGTTCGCCTATTCTACTGGTAGTTGAGTGTTTTAGCATTTGTGTCATTCAGATACTGTGCTTCTCAGATGCCTCTTACAAATTTCAATCTATTTGTACATGACTGAGCTTTTTGTTTGTTTGTTTATTGTTGTTTTTTTTAACTGTGGATAGGTGGTGAATTTGTTGGGAAAATGTTACATTGCTAAACTCAAGGTCGGCAATTCAAACTCACTAAGCTGCTCAGGAGAAAGATGAGGCCATCTGCTCCCATACAGAATTACAAGGCCTTGGAAACAAAGTACAGGGTGGTTATGAGTCAAACTAACCGGATGGCAGTGGGGGGGTTGATGGATTGAAAAATTATGTTTTCTATTTCATCTATTCATGTGAACACTATATGTGCAGACATATATACCCTTGTCTTCTTAATTTAATATTTCAATTTTTATTCTGATTTTTTTAAATGTGTGTATTTTAAACAACTGGTAATTCTGAATACATACACTTTGATATAAATACCCACCTATATTTCTGTACTTTTAAATGTATGTTTGTATCTATACATGCATTTATATAACATATATACACATATACATACATATAGGAGGAGGCTCCTAAATGTTTCTGGAAAGTTGAGTTAAAATATAATGTCATTTTTGCAATGGATTTTTTTCAATTAGTTTCTTTACTCAATTTCACTGACATACAATTGACATATCATACACTTTAATAGTCCAATCACATCCATAAGGGGTATACAACCATTACCACAATCATCTCCAGGACATTACTTCTTCCCTGTACTAGTCATAGCTAGCTCCCCATTCCCTGCCAGCCTCTCCTGTCATCACCCCTTAAATCTATCTATTAATCCAGTTGGTGTGTCCATAGGTCACCTCATCTGAGCTTCATATACAGAAAAAAACAAAACAAAAATGGCCCAATAACAATGACAGAATGAAACAGAAAAACCTCAACAGAAAACAAAGCAGAACATATTAAAAACTAGAGCAATTACACAATACATTGGATCAGGGAGATCAATGACAAGGTGTCACATCCTGACCTACCTACAATTTTATGATTTTTTTTAGGCCCATTTTCAATACAAGATTTTATAGCAATGTTGAATGAATGAATGAGTTTCCACTTTATGGGTTTTGACGCTGTATTCTCTCTGGACCCATAGCATCTGCTGAGCCTACAGGTAAAGGCTGTAAAATTAAAATTATGAGATTTAATTTTTCAGTTGATTTGCTTCTTCTCTCTTCACTGCCATTGAGTCCAATCCGACTCACAGCGATCCTACAGGACAGAGAACAGTCCCTGTGGGTTTCTGAGACTGGACTTCTTCACAAGAGTAGAAAATCTTCCTGCGCTACAGAGTCCCTTCCAACTCATCAGAATTCCATACCGGGTTTCTGAGATTGCACATCTTTCTGGACAGTCTCATCGATCGCGGAGGAGCAGCAGGTCGGTTTGAACCACTGATCTTGTGGTTAGCATTCCAGTGCTTTAACAACAGTGCCACCAGGGCTCCTTACAGTAAAGGTTGCTTTCTTTAGATAAATGGGGTCTTTCTAATGTCTGTCCACTTCTGTTTGTTGTTGTTTTCCTACTATTTGTTTCAGAGTTTCATATTTAGGTCATTTTTCTCATCACCAATACGTTTCCAAGAAACTCGGTTCCTTCCAAGATGCAACTTTCTCAGAGCAATGCTTCCTGAGATTGCTACCTCAGTCCTCCACACCGTCGAAGATTCTTGGCTTCAGTACTTCAGTATCCGGAGCTCGTATCCAGCGTGCCTCATAAATGATCTAACACCCTGGCCCAGACTCTCTGGGAATGATGTCTCATCAGTGTTCCACTCTTGCTAGACCCTATCACACTTCCTTCTGCCCGTTATTCTTTACTCTCCACCGTGTTAAGGAATCTACAACTATCTCTCCTGGTGTCTGGAGTTCATTTTCGCAATTACAGGTAAACTCATGGCTTGTAGAATACCATGGATCCAGGTAGGTTGGAGGTGTGGAGCAATGGGTAAAACTATCTGTGATTCTGACTGATCTAGACTACTTGGAACTTTTTGGAAAATTGTAATGAAACAGCCACCATTAATGTATGGGATTCTAGGATGCACCTTTCATTTGAAAATAATTTGCTCCAGAATAATTTAAAAATAAGCAAATCTATATTGAGGTCAGTGGTAGCTTTCATGTTCTGCTCCACAACATTAGCACACGTTTGGTTACTACTTTAGTCTCATATATCAATTACTTCACTGTGTCATTATCTGAATTGATAGAATTCATACCTGAGCATACATAATGATAAGCTCATGCACTTTAAAAGTGCCATACATATCCCCGGTTTCTGGTGTTAGGATGAGGCCAAGGATCTACATATTAAAGGTGCTTCTGTTCTTTGTTTGTTTGTTTGTTTGGATTACTCTATTTTCTTTTAATCATTTTATTGGGGGCTCGTACAACTCTTATCACAATCCACACATCCATCCATTGTGTCAAGCACCTTTGTTGCCATCATCATTCTCAAAACATTTGCTTTCCACTTGAGCCCTTGGTATCCGCTCTTTTTTTCTCTCCTTCCCCATTCCCCGCTCCCTCACGAACCCTTGATAATTGAAAAATTATTATTCATCATATCTTACACCGCCCGACGTCTCCCCTCACCCACTTTTCTGAGGCTGGGGAAGGATACCATGTGAAAAGAACATGGGAGTTAGTATCTTCTAGGGGAGTCTCCATACTTTATATTTTGTGAAGCATCTTTAGGTATATTAACTGAAAGCCTGATTTAAGAGCAGAAAATATAAAAATAATCTTTTGCCATATAATTATCTGTCTAAAAAAAAATCAGAATTTCGGCGAGCTAAAGTGCTCTTTTATCTCTTTCCCAGAAACGCTCCATGCTGACAGTCTATTTTCTAAGAACTGGTTTACAAGAGTGATTCAGCAGTTTGTGCTCTCTGCTCTAAATTCCCTGACTTTTAAAAATTAGCAGTGGTGGAGTTGTGGGATGTTTTATTTAATAAATACTTTTTAAAGTTTCCGATTGTACATGTGTGTTTTAGAATGCCACCAAGAAGTGATGGCTTATAAGAATCAACACGGGACTGGTATTTAAGAAGTTTTATACTTTGGCTTAAAGAGTCAAGTTCTAATGTAGTTATATGTATCTACAAATGCACACCACACATATATTCCCCCCTATGAACTCTATGTGGAAAGATGGACATTACAAAAGCTCTATGGACATAAAGAAACAGATGTGAGCGCTTCATATATACACGCCCATGTAAATTATTTACATACATAATGTTTGTTTGAATATTATTAAAATATTTTATGAGAGTGTGAGAGCCTCCCTTCAACATTGTATTCATCTGTTTCATAACACTGTTCACAATCCCCTCATTTCCCTCTTTGGGTTCCCCATTTCCATTTGTTCTCCTTTCCTGCCCCTTCCTATTTTCTGAGCTTTTTTTTTGGGAAAATGAAGCTCTTTTGGTCGTGTTTGGTTGATCACTGAGGAGGACATTCCTCTCTGCTGTTACTGTTCACTTTATAGGCCTGTTTGTTGTTTAATGGAATATTGATCCCTATAAGTGTACTCAGTTCCATGCTTGAAGGGTGTATAGATATGTGCAAATTCATGCTTCTCAAAACCAGATGCCTTGCCATCGAGTCAATTTTGATTCATGGTAACTATATGACAGGGTAAAAGAACTTCCCCTTTGGGTTTCTGAGACTGCAACTCTTTATGAGAGTATGAAGCCCAGTCTTTCTCCCGAGGACAGCCTTGTGGTTTTGAACTGCAGACCTTTCCGATGGCAGCCGAACTCATATACACTATGCCACCGGGGCTCCAGATTCTTGTTTATCAAAGTGTATTTCAGAGTAGCAACCTAAATGCTTATCAACAGATGAATAAATAAGCAAACTATAGTGCAAAAATACAATGGAATATTCTCTAACACTTAAGAATAAGAATAATGAAGAATCCAAAAAATAGTATAACATGCATGAACCAGAAAGATACTATACTGAGTGAATAGTCATTCATAAAAGGACAGATATTACTCAAGACTTCTATTGAAAAAATCAAGAGAAATATCTTTGAAGACTACCTGGGATGGGAGGGGAAGGTAAAGAAAATCACTTACAACGTAGTACACACATACTAACTGGAGTTTAGGAAAAGGTAATATACAGCCAGAAAGGCTATCATCCCAGCATGGCAAAGGCAAAGGAAGGCACTGGGAGGTTTACAAGAGTGAAATACAACCAAGGTAAATTTTATCATATATACACTCATGTAACAAACAAATAACAGTAACAGAAATCATACACGAGTAGATCCATCAGTAGACATTCAAACTGGGCAGATGTGGACAGTTGAAAGGGAGCATACCCACAAGTATATGTGCGCTTGGCACATTTCTCCATATGTCTTTGGGTTTTTTTAATCGTTTTATTAGGGGCTCTTACAACTCATCACAATCCATACATACATCAATTGTGTAAAGCATATTTGTACATTCATTGCCCTCATCATTCTCAAAACATTTCCTCTCCACTTAAGACCTGGGCATCAGGTCCTCATTTTTCCCTTCCGTCCCCGCTCCCCCCTCCCTCATGAGCCCTTGATAATTTATAAATTATTATTTTGTCATATCTTGTCCTGTCCGACGTCTCCCTTCACCCACTTTTCCGTTGTCTATCCCCCAGGGAGGACACATCTAAATGTGACCACATTTAGATCCTTGTAATCAGTTCCCTCTTTCCAACCCACTCTCCCTCTACCCTCCTAGTATTGCCACTCACACCACATCTAAATGTGACCACATTTAGATCCTTGTAATCAGTTCCCTCTTTCCAACCCACTCTCCCTCTACCCTCCTAGTATCGCCACTCACACCACTGGTCCTGGATTCCCTGTGTTTCCAGTTCCTATCTGTACCAGTGTACATCCTCTGGTGTAGCCAGACTTGCAAGGTAGAATAGGGATCATGATAGGGTGGGGGAGCATTTAGGAACCAGATGAAAGTTGTATTTTTCATCGTTGCTACATCGCACCCTGAGGATCTCATTCCCCACGTGTAACCACTCGACACCAGAGCCTGAGCCAGGGTGTTAGGGAAACTCTGAGATCATTTATGAGGCACGCTGGATACGAGCTCCGGATACTGAAGTACTGAAGCCAAGAATCTTCGACGGTGTGGAGGACTGAGGTAGCAATCTCAGGAAGCATTGCTCTGAGAAAGTTGCATCTTGGAAGGAACCG
This sequence comes from Echinops telfairi, assembly GCF_000313985.2. Lineage (NCBI taxonomy): Eukaryota > Metazoa > Chordata > Mammalia > Afrosoricida > Tenrecidae > Echinops > Echinops telfairi. The sequence goes on along the minus strand of NW_022103920.1, from coordinate 49,331,715 downwards.
AGTTTCTTGGAAACGTATTGGTGATGAGAAAAATGACCTAAATATGAAACTCTGAAACAAATAGTAGGAAAACAACAACAAACAGAAGTGGACAGACATTAGAAAGACCCCATTTATCTAAAGAAAGCAACCTTTACTGTAAGGAGCCCTGGTGGCGCTGTTGGTAAAGCACTGGAATGCTAACCACAAGATCAGTGGTTCAAACCGACCTGCTGCTCCTCCGTGATTGTGATCTATGAGACTCTCTGTGTCCAAAAAGATGTACAATCTCAGAAACCCGGTATGGAATTCTGATGAGTTGGAAGGGACTCTGTATCACAGGTTCAAAGCCAGCAGTAGCTCTGCAGGAGAAAGAATGGACTTTCTATCCCATCAACAGTTACAGTCTCAGAAAGCCACTGGGGTTACCATGAGTCAGCATTGACTCAAAGAGCAACGTATTATCAGCAAGAAAATGAACTGCCACAAATTGCTTAAAAATCAAAATGGATTTCTCTCGACTTTGAGCATTGTACTCATAGAAAATGAAATATTTCTTCATGAGTTATAAGGTAAATGAAATAAACTTATGATATGTTTCTGATGTTATTTTTAAAACTTGCTTAGTAGTTTAATCTACAGAAAATTATAATTCTCTTTAATTTGTATAATGAGTTTCCATGTTTCATATGTAAACTTTTGTTAATAAAGAATGAGATTTAAAAATCAACAATATAGTGGTAGAGTCAATTTTGACTCATAAGGAACCATATAGAACAGAGTAGAATTGTCGCATAGGGTTACCAAGTTCATTAAACTTTGTGAAATGAAACGCGCTATATGTCTCTTGTGGAGTGGCCATTGGTTTTGAATTACTGATTAATAACACTTTAACAACCATGCTACCAGGGCTCTTTTAAGGAAAGATATTGTGTTTTCATTTTCCATAACATTCATTGAGTGCCAAACTGGGAAGAGCACAACATATATTAAATATAAATTTACATAGCAATTTCATATAATAATGTGTTCGTGGTCTAGAACTTCATCCTTTGGGTTTGGTTCAATTACCTCATCATGATTTCTCCCCAAAAATGTTTATGACCATCATTGAAATCATATGTAACTGACTGATTTATATTGCTAGTTCTTTCCATTTGTTTCTAATTTTATAACTAGACTTCAAAACCAAAACCAAATTGTGTTTGAATCAATTCTGACTCACAGCAACCCTCCATAGGGTTTCTGAAGTAATAAATCTTTATGGGAGCAGGCAGCCTCATGGAGAACCTGTACATGGGAAACAAGGCAACTGTGTGAGCAGAACAAGAGAAGACTGTATGGTTTAAACACAGGAAAAATGTGTATCATGATGGTATTCTCTCCCCATATGTATCCAATCTGTATGCTGAGCAAATAATTAGAGAAGGTATACTGTATGAAGAAGAAGGCACATCAGGGTTGGGGGAAGACTTAATAACAGCCTGTGATATACATATGAAACAATCCTGATGGCTGAAAGTGAGGAGGACTTGAAGCACTTGTTGATGAAGATCAAGACTTGCAGCCCTCAGTATGGATTACAACTCAAAATCCTCACAACTGGACCAATAGGTCGCATCATAATAAATGGAGGTAAGATTGATGTCATCAAGGATTTCATCTTTGTTGGATCAACAAACAATGCTGATGGGAGAGGCAGTCAAGATGTCACACAACACATTGCATTTCATAAATCTGCTGCACAGTCCTCTTTCACATGATGAAGAGCAATCGTGAGGCTGGTGAAGGACCGGGCAGTGCTGCGTTCTGTTGTACACAAGGTCACTATGAGTCCAAACCAACTTGACAGCATCTAGCAGCAGCAGCAACAACAACAACAAAACAATGGATGTCTATATGGTCTAAGCAGTTGAAAAGGCTTTCACATGTACTGCTTTAAAAGTGGTAGATGGTTAACACCTTACTGTAAATTTGATCATACAAAGAAAAAACAGAAATAAACTAACCAGATCAGTACTTATATAGGAAGCCAGAAGAAAAGCAAAGCAAATCCCCTACCATTGCATTATGATTTAGATAGATCTAATGTAATGTTTCCAGTTGTAAACCTTTAAGGAAGCTGACAGCATCATCTTGCATCTGGTGGTTTTGAACTGTCAACCTTGTGCTTCTCAGTTCAATGCTTACTCAAGAGCATCACCAGGTCTCCATCCTGGGACATATCCAGGGGATGTTTGGGAAGGATTGTGTTGCAGAAAAAGAGTAAAGTCTGAGAGCAATACATTTGAGTTTCATCAGCCCTGATGCTCACAAAAGTGAGTGATTGACGATCAAACTGCAAAAGAAACCTTTTCAGGCTACCTATTAATATGGATAGAAAACCAAGTTTCAGCACAATTTAGGAAAATCAACAGCATGAAAAAGAAGACAACGTGGACAATCAGAACAAATGACATGGAAGAGAACAGATAATTTAGGGAACAAAGGAAAAATGTTTGATTAGTGTCCTCAGAGAAATTATAGAGGATACTGCATCTGAAAACAAGACAGGCATCTATAAAAAGGAACAACCAGAGAACAAAACATTTATGGGAAATTTAAAATATATTGTAAAGGTTACAAAACTTCAATAAAAAGCTGAATACTAACATTTAAATCACTGATGACCAAACCAAACATCTGAAAGGCAAAGTAAAGAAAATGTCCCAGAATTTGGGGTGGCGGGGGGTGGGGTGGGTTGGGGGACATAAAAGAGCTCTATCTTTCTAGAAAGAGTTATGGATGGAAATAGGTTAAAAGATAGGAGAGCAGGAATATCAAAGAAATAAGAAAACACAATTTCCTTTACTTGGAAAAAGAGCATTTCTTCAGATTGCCAGAGACTCTGGATTGAGAAAGATAGCTGAGAAAAGATGAGCACTTATAGAGCTATTAAAGTATTACAATTCTAAACATAAGGAAAATATCATAGAACTGATCTTAAAAGGCATACAAAACAAATGACCTTCAGTTATGTCATCAAAGAAAGAGCATAAAAAACAGAATTCTTTATGAATGAAACTTATTCAGATGACAGGAGGAAATAAAGACAGTTTTACGTAGCTCAGGAAGCAAACCTTTTGCTTCGTTCAGGCCTTCTCTGAAAGAGTTGACCATATAGGTAACAGCACCTGTCAGAAAGTGGATTTAAACAATGGGAAGACACGATAGTTAAAAGGCAATGGTTATCAAAATGGTAGTGATTATTAAAGAGATCTACAATTATGCCTAAAGATAGCTCTAACACGCTAAAGCAAAAGAACTAAAGTTAACTGTTAAGAGGTTTGTCTTTTACCCATGATGACCAGAAAGGTGTTAGGTTACTCGGGCCGTGAAAGGTGGCTGGCTTTCAATAGGTACTGCAGGTCTGCAGATAGAGAACATGGGGTCAGAGATCTAAAGAGCGGAAAGAAGTAGCAAGTAGAATACAGGTTTCTTGGGTGGGGCACAGTGGTAGGGGTGGGGGTGGCGAAAGGGAGACGATGTCAAGGAGTCCAGAAAGGAAAAGAATGTTTGGAAACTGATTGTGGTAGCAATTGTACAATACTGCTTGATGTGATTGAACTGTGGAATGATATACATATTAACTCCCAATTAAAAGAAGATAAGGTAAAATAACTTTTAAAATAAGAAAAAATAAAGAGAGGAAAGAAATAACTTTGAGGAATAGCAAATGGTTCCACTCATAGTCAGCAAATGCTGCATATTAGAATAGGCATATGAATAGGAATTGTAGCAATACTGACATTATTGAAAATAAAATAGGATTTTTTTTCAGCTAATTCCCTTAATGACAGCAAAGTTTAAAAAACTCCAGGACTGACCAAGTTTCTTCTATTTGTTGTATCTATCTCTTAACTAATTTTTTAATTTATTTTTTGGGCCAGGAAAGAATAAAATAACAATTTCTCTCAGGTATACTATAGTTTATTTTATTTGTTCTTTTATGAAGTTCTTTATCTTTTTTATAGATGCCAGTCATAAGAGTGAGGTAGATAATTTCATTACATAATTTAATATTGTCATAGCATATTATGAGTATCTCAAAAATTAATGTACATTATTTCTAAATATTAATTAAAATATTATGGAGCAGATGAACAAGTAGAACAATAGATTTTAATCACCCCCTTCAGCTGGTATGTGGCACCCCAAATGTGGTCTACATTTTAGCAAGAATCTGATCATGTTGTGTGGTTGTCACTGGATGCTAGGCGTCTGTTCCAACCCACAGTGAGCCTGTGCCGAGCAGGAAGAAACACTTGTGTCTCACACTAGTTCTCGTGCTTGAGCCCCGTGTCATGCAACCACAGTGTCAATTCATTTCACTGAGGGTTTTTCTCTTGTTCACTGCCCTTTCATTTTACCAAGTACGACATCCTTCTTAGGGACTGGTGTCTCCTGACAAGTCCACAGTACATGAGATGAAATCTTGCTATCCTTGCCTCTAAGCAGCAGTCTGGCCATATTTTTGTCCTTTTGGCAGTTTACTGTATTCTCAGTATTCTTCATCACCCATTCAAACACATTTTTGGTCTTCTTTATTCAATGTACATGTAAAAGATGTCCTTGTCTTTTTCTTACCAATGCACTTTTAAATTTCCTTAAAACTTCTTAATAAGCCCTGTGATTGTCCTAGAAGGAGCCCTGTTGACGTAGTGGCTCCATATTGGGCTGCTATCCACAAGGTCGGCAGTTCAAAACCAAGCTCTGCTGGAGAAAGATAGGGATTTCTACTCCAATTAGTAGTTAGTCTTGGACACTCACAGGGGCTGTTCTACCCTGTCCTATAGGGTCGCTATGTGTCACCATCGACCTGATGGAACTCATTTGGTTGGGGGAGTTTTGTCATTGTCCTGTATACTTCGAGAAAATCTATCAATATTATATCCTTGTTATCCCCCCATCATCATAACAAACCAATTTCTTTGTCTTGAGTTTAACTAGCCCAGCAAATCCCCAGAAGACTGGACCTTTGTTTTTCATTTCATTTTGTTTTTTGCTTTGTGAAAGCACCTTAATGAGACCATTACAAAAGTATTCTGGAGGTAATTTGCATGCAGTCACACACTGATTACGGAGACCTGTTCAAATATGCTTTGTTTGGAATAAATCCACGCACGTATGAACTGGCACCCCGATGGTAGTACTTTTTGACTTACCCTTCTCCTGCGGTGGCTGTGCAGATGTGGCCATGGGAGACGGTCATCCCGCTGGGCTCATTGCGGCTGGTTTCCTTGAGCCGTCCCCCTCCTGGATAGCATGCGCTCTCTCCTATGCTTTGCCATTTTCTTTTCTGCTATCTCTCCTTTTGCAGTTGCCTCAACAATGTTTTCCAGTTTGTTTGTTTGTTTCCATTTATTTCTCCGAATATGTAGACAATGTCCTCCATTTGTTGGCCCAGTGCTGACTTCCTTTTATAATATAATTTGCATTTGCCCGGTAAGGAGGGTTTGATGAAATGAATTCTATAAACTGATGACTCATTAAAATGTGGTGCCAACTTTAAGGCTACTAGAAAAACATGATTGATCCACCTTTTCCAAACATTTGCTCCCAGCCCCTGAGCAGAGGTTTTACAGTTCTAGCCCAGGCCCCTGGGAAGCACATGGGAGCCACTGTGGTGGTGTTCCCTCCGCCTCACAATGACAGGGAATCTGTTTAACACAACCTCGTCCATAAAGTTGAAATAATGATTGTTCCTTAGAATGAATCCGATAGCAGTGAGTTTAATTGTTTCTAAGTCCAAATTCTCTGCTTTAGTTACCATGTGAGAGAGCCAGATTGAAGAGTGTAATGGCCCATTAACTGAAAAGGTGAGCTTTAGGAAGGACTATAAAAGACCATCTATTTGGTGGGATAGCTGCAAGCTGTCATGGAAGCTTCATTTCATGTAGAAGAATGTTTTATGAAAGAATTTATTACAACAGAATTCTCAGCCAAGGACAATGAAAATCTTGATAGACCCTAATGGAGAAGTCTATGAAGGTTAAAATAAATACCCCCTTTGAATAGCTTGAGGTGATTTGGTTTTTAACCAAGGGGAAAGAGTCAAGAATTCTTTTCTTGACTAGGAAGATAACTCTGAGATTTGAGAGGAAAAAATGCATGAAAATATAGAAATAAAAGATAAGTGTTCACCTTTGGGATATCACAATTGTTAGACATAATAATACATGAGAGTAGAGACATGCTCATTGTGAAACAGATGATTCAAAATGTATGAATTTTTATAAAGGCAGTCACAGGGGATAGCTCTAGTACCTTCTTGGCAAATGGTGCAGATTTTTCAAGCAAGGTGTATTTACAAACCAAATATTTATATCTTAAGCCTTGAAAAGTATTTTATCCAACAAAGACATAGGTCATAATTTAGAGGTCGAGGTTGTATGTTATCATGGCCCTGCTATGAAATGTGGTATAGTATTTACAAAGTGGTCACTATTAATTGTGTGTCAGTGACAAATAAAGCACAAGAAATGAATAATTGATTATGGTGATATTTCTGTGAGATAGATGTATGTAGTTCCACATTTCCTCATATGAATTTCTCTAATGATTTAAATGATTTTAGTTTTTTTTCTTTAAATGATTTTTAGTTTATCATTTGTTGTTATTGGGTGCAATGAATTCTGCCGTGGTCCTTTGTCACCACCACAATCATGTCTGTGACTGAATTCATTGTTACAGATACTGGTTAATCCATCTTGCTGAGCGCCTTCCTCTTTTATCAACGACTTACTACCAAGACCCAGGTCCTTCCTGCTAATGTGTCCAATACATGTGAGACAAAGTTTCAGCATTTTTGCTTTTAAGGAGCATTCTGGTTATTCATCTCCAAGACATATTTGTTTATCTTTTTGCAGTCTAAGGTATGTTTAATATTCTTTGCCAACACCATAATTCTATAACAACAATCCTTTTAAAAGTTTTCCTATTATTGGGCAGCTTTCACATGCATGCGAAGTAATTGAGAGTACCGTGGTTTGGGTCAAGTGTACCTTAGTCCACAAAGTGACCCCTTTGCTTTTTGCTACTTCGAAGTTTTTCCCAATGCAATGTGCTGCTCGATTTCTTTATTACTACTTTATAGGGCGTCAATTATAGATCGAAGTAAAATGAAATTCTTGCCATTTCCAATATTTTCTGTGCTTATAATTTTATCACTTAGGGGCTCAGTTGTGAGCATTTTTGTTTTCTTTATATTAAGGTGTAATCTATACCAAAGACTGCAGTCTTTAATCTTCATAGCAAGTACTTCAAATCCTCTTCATTTTCAACAAGGAAAGTTGTATCATCATCGGCATATTTCTGGTCATTAATGAGTTCTCTAATCCTGATGTTGAGATTTTCTTTATATAGTCAAGCATCTCAGACTATTTCTTTAATCACAGATTAAATAACTATACTGAAAGGATATCATGCTGACACCCACTTTTCTTGATTTTGAACTACACAGTGTTCCTTTGTTTGCTTGGACAATTGTCTCTAATTTTAAAGACCATCTAACTAAATAGTATGATGATCATTTTTACTTATGTTAGAGCCCAGTCAGCTTGAAGTTCAAATCCTTTCACTATTGGGCCCTTTTGGTTTGAGGCCAATTCACTCACTAATAACCCTTAACATCCACAAATATTTCCATATTAAATACAATAGTTAACATGTCTGGGCTTTTTTGTCATTTTACTAAAGTTAAAATTTTTTAAAAGAAATCTAATGATTAATATTTATTTTTTCATAATGAGTCTTTGGTACTGGCTTTCACAATCTCCTTTTGAAAGAAGCATTCATCACAATCACCATAGAAATGATATGGCTTGTTGGCTGGGTGGCTCTGTTACAGGAGTAGCTTGGTAGGAGAATAAAGGTCACCTAAATTCATTATAATCATTTCGTTTTTATTTTAGCTTGTTTTGAGAACCAACTTGTGCTTCTGAATGTAAATGGCAACAAAACATAAGTATTAAGCCTTGTATTTTCAGGACTATTTGTTGAGACTCAACGGGAGACATCAATCCAATTATATGTCTTAGGTTTGGAAATAAGAATCAAGTTTCAGTATATAAATATTTGATTATGACTTCACTTTACATATTATTGTGGTAAATATTTGTGTGTGTATTCATGTAAATTCCTTGTGGGATTACCAATAGAATCAAATATATAAACGTGCATATAATTTAAAGTTGCTGCTTGGGGAATTCAATTTAATTTTTCATTTTCATAAAAACAAAAGATTTTAAAAGATTACAAGGGCTAAATAATCAGGATTATGACTGTAATAGCGATACTGTTTTCTTGTAATGCTAGGTTTCTTATGCTTCCTACCATGAACATGAGAACTTCAATATCGTTTTTCTTGCAAATTAAAAAATTGGGGGACAGTATTTTCCAACTCTTCTTTTAATGATCATAAATTTCATGAAAGTATATAATATGGTAGTAGCTTGATAATGAAAAATATGAAGGCCATCTGATAAATAATGTTTTCTAAACACATTAAGACAACAAATTATACCTTTAGGGAACAAAATATGCATCGTTGTAATCCCATTTCCTAGCCCTGTTGATTTAATGGTTTGTGTGTTGTGTTGCTAACCAAAATGTGAGCAATTCGAACTCACCAGGTGCTCTGTCAGAGAAAGATGGGGCTTTCTGCTGCTATAAGGATTGGTAGCCTAAGAAATACACAGGACAGCTTCCTCCCCTCTGTTCTATATGGTCACTGTGAATCAGAGTCAATGTGGTAGCAGGGAGAGAATAGTCCCTGATGTAATTAAGGAGCTCACAACATCTTTTTTCCCCAAAGAAACACTTTATAGCTGTTAAAGCTGAGATTCAGCAAGATCTAGTGTGCTTTCTTTATGCAAACTGGGACAGAGGCTAAGTCTGTGGGCTCTCAGGTCACTCCCCACTGTATATTACCAAACTGTCTCCTTGGAGGAAGCAGATGACATTTGACGTTTATGATATACACACGTGTATGAGCTGACAAGCTATAAGTTAAATAGCACTGGGCAATGCTGGGCTGCCAGCAAGTCAGTTCTGTCCGAGAACATCATTCCTCATGCAGTGCCACTCAAAATCTTGAAAAGAGAAAGAAAGAAAGCTATTTTGAAATCCTCTGTTGTTCACTAAATATTCCTCAGTCTTTCTCCAAGGTAAAACTTTTATGTAGTAACAAATTGAGCCGATATTTCAAAAATTGCATATAGTCATATGGTTTTGTGGAAACTATCTTCCATTTCAAGATTATGTCTGATTTATCTGATTTGGAAATTTAAATTGAATAGAAACAAGATCAATTCTAAAACTCCATTTTATTATTTCAGACACTTTAGCTACTCTTCCACTTTAGCAACTGCCAACACTTAACCCTCAAGTTATTGTGGGAATGATTTTCAATACAGACTTAAACATAGTTAGGACAACAGGCAAAAGTGTAATTTTATGGTGTGAAGTACAGGTTCCAGAGTGGACTTACCAGAGGTGAACTTCCAGCGCCACCACGAGAGTGCTCATGGAGAAGCCAAGCACCCTCGGGTGTTCTACTCTGTGAAATAAGGTTACTGTGAAGCTTAAATGAGACAGTCCTTAGAGCATGGCATGCCCCAATACAAGTGTTCTAGAGAGATTATCACTGCACATTTCAGATGCCACAAAGTGCAGCTTGGCTCTTTAAGCTTGTATTAAAGAACGAGGTTATGCAGTCTTACTTTATGTCCCCGACGGCCGCCCCTCTCCGCTCCCCATTGCCTTATTCTGTACTTGATTACCAGAAGGTTAATGTATACTAAAACATTAGGTAGAAGGAAAAATGGATTTCATTTTCTCCATTAGGAAGGCACAGGGTCGTATTCACTTATAAAGCCATTTCCCCTTCTCTGTAGGTCTGCTCTGTGTCTACTGAGTGAATAATGAAATTATTGTTATTTTTAATAGTTTATAGGCATACATACCATAGAACTTAATCAATCAATTATATAAAGAAGAAATTATCATCACAATCCATTTCAGGGCATTTTCTTTTTATATTCATTGTTGTTAGCTCTTCCTTTTCCCCTAACATCCCCTCCCATGCTCCTAGGTAATTATTAATCCAGTTACTGTCTCTATTCCTAATCTAAGAACAATTGGTTCTTATGATATGGCCCTATTCCATATTCACCACCAACACCACCCCACATCCCCCATGAAGAGATCACTGAAGATATAGGTGCTATAGCAAAATATGATCAAGAAATCAGATGGTGTCTATCATAAAGAATAGCATGTGGGGTCTTTAGGGCTGACCTTCAAACAAGTAACCATGTAAGAGAGAGGACAATAAAGTCCACACAAAAGAAGCACACCAGCCAGTGGGATATAAGGATTTAAAAATTTTTAAATCCTTATCTCAAGGAGGGAATGGCATCAGGGCCTAAATGCGAACACCTAGTTTACAGAAGACTATGGATGACAGTGGAAGCCCCAAATCTATTTGCAGGGTCCCTGCATGGATTAAACTCCATGGGATCACCTAGTCCAGGGATGTGAATAAACCTGCTAGCAGACAGTGGGCATTGTAAAGCTGATTATGGCAATTTATTTTGACCCATTATAAAGTTGTTTCCATTTTTAACATTTCCTGATTTCTTTTTTGAGTTTTTCTAGATTTTTTTCTAGTCATTCTAGTTGCTCACTTGTTTGTTTGCTTCATGTTTGTATTCTGTGTGGTTTTGTTTGTTTTCCTCATCTTCTCATTATAGCTTTTGTGTTGTGTTATGTCAGGTGCTGTAGTGTCAGTTTTGACCCATAGTGACATTATGCACAACACAACAAAACACTGCCCAGCCCTGTACCACTCTCAAAATTGATCCTATTCTTGAGGCCGGTGTTGCAGCTACTGTGTGTGACAGGTTTTTGTGTGCCAAGTAGGCTCCTGTAGGAACAATGAGGCAGAGATTAATCAAGTTGCAGCTTGATTGGAGGGTGATTGTGATAAATGCCTCTCCAAGGCTGGCTCCCTCTTCTCTTTCCCCCTGGCTGTTGATCAGACCAGTGTGTTGTTGCCTGAGCTAGTCCTTTGCCTCAACCATGTGCTGTGCTCCCTGTGGGCACAGCCAACCCATGGATCGTGTCACCATGAATGCATTGTTAGATCATGTGGCTCCATCAGGACCTGCTTCACTATGCTCCTGCACTACTGGCCTCTGCTAAGTCTCAATTTCTTATCTTCCTGCTGGTGCCACTCCACCATGTCCTGTCTGCTGTCTGCAGGCACTCTGCTCATCTTGCCTGAGGGCAGATTCCACCGTCTGCTTCCTTGACCTTGCACCTTCAGTATATTGACTGTTCCACAAAAGTGACTTGTACTGAGCTCTCTGTACTGCTGTGTGGACTAATATTAACTGTTGTATTCCTTCTCGCTATATAAATCTCTCTCTCTGTATATAATAAGTGTCCTGATTTTGTTTCTCTAGAGAACATTTCGGACAACACTGTGGCAATCCATCTCTTTGATGGCTTACTCCTCCTTCACTGCATCTCTACTTTATCAAACATGATGTCCTTCTTCAGCGACTAGTATCACCTAACATATCCACAGTGTATTAGATGAAGTCTTGCTAAGGGCTTGCCCCTAAGGTCTACTTTTGCCATATTTCTCCCAAGACGGATTTGTTTATCCTTTTTGAAGTCTGTGATATTTTCATTAATCTTTTCTAGCACCACACTTCAAATGCACTGATTCTTTTTTGGTCTTATTTATTCATGTCCAACTCTCACAAGCATATGAGGCAATGGAAAATACCAAGACTTAGGCCAGGCACACTTACTCCCAAGTACCTATTAGCTATTTCTCCTATTCACCAAACAACTACCCTCTATCATCTACACACAATAACTTTTCCAATTCCCAGCTGATCCTCTCATAATCTATAGAGCCAGCCCCTATTCCCTACAAATCAAAGAACCTGAGGCAGCACCTTAGTTCATCCATGATGCTATGCAGACAACAGCAAACACCACCAGCTACCACAAAAAAATCTAGAGAAACAAAAATCAATCACCGAAGATGATCCAAACCCAACAGTTCACACAGAAGAAGCAGACCTTGTATTGTAAGAAAGAGAATCGTAAATGAAATTAGGGGATTAATCTTGATATCAGATGGAAAAAAAAGAGAGATACAAGAATCCTCACACTGAAGGGAAATCCAAGAGTTAAGGGATAGGGGTAACAGAATTAAAGAACGTGATGAAGAATCTCAACAATCAATTGGAAAATATGGAAAATCAAATCAGTGAACTCAAATATAACCAAGGAGACTTTAGCAAACAAGACAAGCAATCAGACAAAACAGCAAAAGGGTTTGAAGGAGGCCTGAGGAGGATTTAGGACACCATGAAGCAAAACAATATCCGAATGATTGGGGTCCTTGAGCAGGACGAAGGAAATAAGCCTACAGTTAAAATAGTAAGGGAATTCTTGGAAGAAAATGTCCCCAATATCAGAAAGGAAGAGAGGATTTCAATCCAGGAATCAGAGAAAACACCAATTAGAATACCCCCCACCCCACCTGCCAAAAATAACAAACAAATATTAAAATATACAGTAATCAAATTTTCCAATTTCAAGGAAAAGGAGAGAATCATGAGAGAAAAAAAGCTTGAGAGGAAAAATAAATCACATATAGTAAACATATAAGAATAAGCTCAGATTTCTCTGCAGAAGGCATGCATGAAAGAAGTTGGAGCAACATATTCTGAAAGTTGAAAGACAACAACTATCACCCAAGAATCTTTTATCCAGCTTTCCATAACATTTGAAGGAGAAATAAAAGTATTTGTGAATCAGGAAATATTTAGAGAATTCATATAAACAAAACCAGCATTGCAAAAAAATACTCTCCATTTCTGTAGGGGTAGAAAGCCAATAACTGCAGCACATGGACATGAGACCAACAGAGGGTGTAACACTACCCAGAGACCAACACACAGAAAACAGCACCCAAATCATTACAGATAGAATAGAACAGCACCCAACACGTTACAAATTGAATGGAGAAACAAAGACAAGAGTAAATTCTTCCCACTGATACGCCACCCTATAAATAGGGAAGAAAGGAAAAGCTCAAACAAATAGTAAGAGATGACAGCAACTAACCTGCAATTAGATTTATTTACACTAAATGTTAATGGACTAAACGTGCCCATAAGGAGACAAAGGGTGGCAGACTGGATTAGATAGCAAGATCCACCAATCTGTTGTCTTCAAGAGACATAGCTCAAACTCACAGACAAAAACAGACTGAGAGTCAAAGGCTGGCAAAAAATTTTATCAATATTAGTCTCTGCCAAAATAGACCTCAAGGTACACATGATCACGATATACAAGAATGGGCATTAAATGCTTAAGGATCACTAGATGAAGAACACATAACTATAATAAACACATGCACCCAATAAAAGACCCTTGAAATTCATCAATCAAATCCTCACAGGTTTCAAAGGAGAAATTATTAGATGAACAAGTATAGAAGGTAAATTTAATACATCACTTCTTAAAGAAAGATCAATGGGTAAGAAACTCAATAAAGGAATGGAAGGGCTGAATAAGGCTACTGATCAACTTGACCTCATAGATATCTATAGAGCTCTTCATCCATAAGCAAAAAGCACACATTCTTCTCCAATTCACATAGCTTATATTCTAGAATAGACTATATGCTGGGACATAAAGCAAGCTTGAGAAGATTCAAACACATAGAAATCATTCAATCCATCTTCTCTGACCACTGTGCCATTAAGCTGGAAATCAACAATAGATGAATAGGGGGGAGGGGAGACAATAACTTGCAGATTCAACAATTTATGTCTCAATAAGATTGGATACTAGTCCATAGAAAAGAGGAAATTAAAAAGTTCCTAGAAACTAATGAGAATGATAACTCTCTTCCTAATTAATCCATATGGATATTAAGAACTTCCAGAGAAAATGGTGTGTAGTTCCCTGTGGGTGGTACTGGATTTGTTGGGTGAGGGGGATAAATCAGGGATTCTGACCTATTCCTGGTCTCACAGTGCCCTGGGGCACTTATAGAGGTTTCAATGGACAGCACAACTGTGCTCACCAGGACACACCAGAGACCCATGTACCACGGCCCCCGTGGTTTCCTAGGGCTCACAATACATTCCAGCACTCCCTGGCTCTCCCCAGCCCCAGAAACCTCTATGCGAAGTTTCCCGACCCCACCCTATACATATGTTGTAATCCCCTGTGTTTCCTGCCCTGGCTACATGCACACCTTAGTTCTCTGGGTTGCTCCCTCCCTGCAGTGGCCGTGCTGTGTACACCAGCCCAACCAGTGCTACCCTGGCAGTCCATCACTGCCCCACCCACAGAAACTGCGAGCACTGCTTACACTGCACTCCAAATAGATAACCCCAGCTTAGATAGATCTCCTGGGAAGGGAGTCAATCCCAGTGAGACAGAGATGCAGCTTGAACCTGCAGTGTAGCTGGCTCCAGGTAGTTCTTAGAATTATTCTTATTAACCTGGGAAAGAAAACACAGGGCTCCTTTCCTCGCCAGAGGAATTGGAATTCAGCACATCAGTGTTTCTCAGAGACCTTCCCCAGCCCTGACAAGTTAGCCAATGAACAAGGGGTCCTACAGGCCTTAGCCAGATTGTATTCTGATCAGAAGTCCTTCCTCCCTCGGGCACCAACTAAGATAAGCTATTTCCATCCTGGGATGATATATATGGAGTGGAGAATTCTGGATTGTACAGCAATCTACTATAAAGGGGACTTCTGTTATAAACACAAATAATTGAAGGATGGCACTCTCCCTTTCATAATTTACAGGTTCAATAGGGGACTCTGGTAGATTTAATATACCTGTCACACACCCCAATCACCACACTCTCTAGATTGTGCTTCCTACACCTTAACCCATTCTCCTCTAACTTACCAAGCAAAAATGTATCTCCCAGAGCCCTATTCAGCAACTTTTAAAAATTAACACACATAATAGGAAGGTGCCCTATGATTAATACCACTAACTGAAACACAATTTTGAGCACTTACATCCTATTTCTCCTATACACCCAATGAACATGCCCACATCACCTATGCACAAAACCTTCTCTGGAACATAGCCGAGACTCCCAAACCCTATAGAGTCAGCCCATCTTCTCTACAAATCACAGAAGTCAATGCAGCACCTTAGCTCATCCACAATGTGATACAGACAACAGCAAACACCAGCAGCTACCTCAAAAATCTAGAGAAACAAAAATCAACTAATGAAGATAATCCAAACTAAATATTCTACACAAAAGAAGGAACCCTTGAATTGCCAGATAGAAAACTCAAGAGAATGTTGGTGAGTCATACAAGAATTAAGGAGATCAATTCTAAAAACAGATGAAAAAAGAGAGATACAAGTATGCTCACACAAAAGGGAAATTCAAGAAATAAGGGATGAGGTGGTTGAATTAAGGAACAAGGTGAAAGAGCTCAACACTAGAATGGAAGAAATAGAAAATCAAATAAGCGAACTCAAAGATAACCAACCAAAATTCAGCAAATGAGAGAAGCAATCAAATAAAACAGAAAAAAAATCTGAAGAAAGTTGTGGGATTCCACTGAGCACAACAATATTTGAATTATTAGGACCCCAGAGTGAGACAAAACAGATAATTCTACACTTAAAGTAGTAAAGGAATTCTTGGAAGAGAATTTCCCTAATATCCCAAACAAGGAGACAAAACATATCCAGGATTCAAAGAGAATACCATTTAGAAAAACCCCCACTCCCCTCCCAAACACATCAAGACATATAATTGTCACATTATCCAACTTCATCAAAAAATGAGAGAATCATGAGAGCAGTTAGGGATATAAAAATAACTCACATATAAAGGTAAACAGATAAGAATAAGTTCAGATCTCTCCGTGGAGACCGTGCATGAAAGAAGTTGGAGCAACATATTCCAAATGTTGAAAGACAACAACTGCAACCCAAGAATCCTCTATCCAGCAGAGCTTTGCATCAAATTTGAAGAAGAAATCAGAGTTTTCTCAAATAAGGACAGATAAAGAACTTTTTTTGTAAAAAAAGCTTTACAAAAAATACTATGCGATTCCTTATAGACAGAAAACAACCTCAGCACATGAACATGAGTTCACCCAGGATATAACAATACACAGAAAACAAAACATGGAAAACATCACAGATCCAATGGAAGGTCAAAGACAAGAGTAAACCCCTTCCACATATACACCACCCTATCAATGGGGAAGAAGGAAAAATATCAAATGCAGACAGTAAGAGATGACTGTGTCGAATCTGCAATTAGATTTAATTGCACTGAATGTTAACGGGCTGAATGTGTCCATAAAAAGACAAAATGTCATAGACTGTAGTAGACAACAAATCCAGCCATCTTCTGCCTTCAATAGACACAGTTCAAATTTACAGACAAAAACAGACTGAGAGTCAAAGTTTGGCAAAAAATTTACCAAGCCAATGGCAATCAAACAATAGCAGGGGGAGTAATATTAATCTTTGATGAAATAGACTTAAAGGTACACAAGATAATGATACACAAGAATGGACATTACATAATGCTTAAGGGGTCACTAGACCAAAAACATGTAACCATAATAAACCTATATGCGCCCACAAAAAAGACCCTCAAAATTCATCTATCAAATCCTTAAATAGATGAAAGGAGAAATCATTAGATAGACAATTATAGTAGGTGATTTTAATACACCACTCTCAAGGAAAGATAGAACATCAGGTAAGAAACTCAATAAAGGAATTGAAGATCTGAACAAGACATTCAATCAACTTGTCCTCATAGATATTCATAGAGCTTTCCATCCATCAGCAAAAATAAAAAATTACACATTCAATTCACATGGCTCATATTCTAGAATAGATAAGAGGCTGGGATGTAAAGCAGCTTGAGTAAATTCAAATACATAGAGATCATTCAATCCATCGTCTCCAACCACTTCACTATTATGCTTGAAATCAACAATAGATAAATAAAGACACTAACTTGAAGACTCAGCAATTCACTTCTCAAAAAGGAATGGGTAATAATCCAAATAAAAGCGGAAACTAGGAAATTCCTAGAAACAAACAAGAATGATAACAAAACATACCAAATCCCATGGGATGCAGTAAAAGCTGTTATTAGGGTCACTTTATTGCAACAAACGCACACATGAAAAAAGTAGAGAGAATCATGGTCACCTCCTCAAAACAGGATCTCCAACAATTAGAACAAGAACAACAGTATAATCATTCCAATGGCAAAAGAAAAGAAATCATAAAAATAAAGCAGAAATGAATTAACTGGAAAACAAGACCAATGTGGAGAAAATTAACAAAACAGGAACCTGGCACTTTGAAAGGGTCAACAAAATTGACAAACCGCTAGCAAACTTACCAAAGAAAACTAATGAGTAGACATCAATATCAAGACTTAGGGATGAAACAGGGTAAGTCAAAACAGACCTTAATGAAATAAGAAGATTAATAACAAAACACTACCAAAGACCGTATGCTAACAAATTCAATAACTTGGAGGACATGGACAAATACCTAGAAAAACACTCTCTCCTATCTCATATGGACATAAAGAACTTAAAAAAAAACCCATAGCAAAAGATAAAATACATAAGGTCATCAAGAAATTCCCAACTAAAAATCCTCAGTCCACATGGCTTCACAGGAGAATTTTACAAAGCATATAGAGAAGATCTGACACCAGTGCCCCACAAACTCTTACAAAACATAGAAAGGGATAGCAAAGTCTCAAACTCGCTCTAAGAAGCCAGCATAACCCTGATATGAGATCCGGGCAAAGACCCCACAAGGATAGAGAACTATAGACCTATATCTCTCCTGATCCCAGATACAAAAATTCTCAACAAAATCTTGGCTAATTGAATCCAACAACATATCAAAAAATTAATACATTCTGACCAAGTAGGATTCATACCAGGGATGCAGAGATGGTTCAACATTCGAAAAACAATTAACTTAATCCATCATATTAACAAGAAAATGGACAAGAACTGCATGATCATATCCATTAATGAACAAAAAGCATTTGATAATATACAACACCCATTCCGAATAAAAACTCTCAAGAACATAGTCTTGGAAGAGAAAATTCTCCATACAATATAGGCCATATACAAAAAACTATTGGCCAATATTACACACTCAATGGAGAAAAGCTGAAAACATGTCCACCAGATACGGAAACTAGCAAGGATGTCCCTTATCCCCACTCTTATTCAATATATTTCTGGAAGTCCTAGCCAGTACCATAGGACAATGGCAAGTAGTCAAAGGAGTATAATTGGGTGTAGAAGAAGTGAAAATGTGCATATGATATGATTTGCTATGTGCACACAATATGATTTTGTATAGTGCGGATTACAAGGTGTTCCTAATAGGATTACTGGAAACAGTACAGGAGTTTTGTAGTATAGCATGATAAAAGATTAACAAGCAGAAATCATTTGGGTCCCTATACACCAGTGATGGGAATATTGAAAAAAAAGACCAAGGAAGTGATATCATTCTCAACAGTAATGAAGAGGATGAAATACTTAGGAATAAACCTAAACACACCCCCCCTCAAAACAAACCCCCAAAGAACTAAAGAGCTGTGAGAAGAAAACTACAGAACATTACAACAAGAAAACAGAAGAGATCTACACAAATGGAAGATCATCCCATGTTCCTGGATTAGAAGATTCAATATTGTGAAAATGTCATTACCTAAAGCACCATATAGATTCAATGCAATCCTGATAAAAATCCTAGCATCATTTCTCAAGTAAATGTAAAAAATGGTTATCAACTTCCTATGGAATGGGAAGAAAACCAGGATAGATAAAGAACTTCCCAAAGGAACAACAAAGTAGGTGGTCTTGCACTACTTGTTGTCAAAACAGCCTGGTACTGGTGTAATGATAGATACACAGACCAATGTATCAGGACAGAAATTCCAGAAATAAAAACACCCACATACAGACAATTGATTTGTGGCAAAGGTCCAAAAAACATTAAATGGGAAGCAGATGCCCTCTTCAATAAATGGTTAGGAAAATCTGGATATGCATGTGCAGAAAAATGAAACAAGTCCCATATCTCAGTCCAGGCACTAAAACAAACTCAAGGAGGATCAAAGGCCAAAGGATCATCAATGAGAAAAATGGGGCAATGCTAAGAGTCCTAGTGTGAGGTATCCACGGGCTATCAGAATTAAAAAGCAAAGCACACCATAGAAGAGAAAATTGGTGAATGGGACCTATTAAAAACACACACACACACACACACACACACACACACACACACACACACATCTGTTGAAGAGACTTTGTGAAAGGGTAAAAAGAAGCCCACAGACTGGAAAAGATATGTAGTAATGTCATAACAGACAAAGGACTAATTACTAAGATCTACAGAATATTACAAGCTTACAACAAGAAAAATACTAAAAGCCCTCTGAGAAGGTGGGCAAAAGACCTAAACAGACGATTCACAAAGGAGGACACTCGAATGACTAATAAACACATGAAGAAATGCTACAGGTCATTAGCCTTTTGGGAAATGCAAATCAAAACAACCATATGATACCACCCAACACCCACTATTGTAGCCCAATTTTTTAAAAAAACAGAACAAATGTTGGAGCAGGTGTGGTGCAATAGGAACTCTTATCCACTGCTGGTGGACTTGTAAATACATATAGCCATTGTGGAAAGTGATATGGAATACCTACAAAAATGGCAATTGCACTGCCATATGACCCAGCAATTCCATTACTGGGCATGTATCCAAAAGAAATAAGAAACAGTTCGCAGCACAGTTCACAATAGTAAGTTGGAAACAGTCTAAATTTCCATCAATAGAAGAGTAGATAAAACTCTCTGGTACGTACACACAATGGAAAACTATACATTTCCCCCAAAACAGCAATGAAACCACGAAACACCTCGTGGAGGGATCTGGAAGACATTATGCTGAGTGTAGTTAGTCAAGGGCAAACACTACATGAGTACACTGTGGTAGGAACAAGCAGCAGAAGGGGCACAGGCTCCAGCTTGCAGGCCATCCAGCCTTCTGGCTAAAGACCAGACAGCCGGTAAAGAGCTGGACTAGTGCCAATGAACACATACCCTCCTCTCCAGGTAGTACAGTGTAGGTCACTTGGACAGAGGCACATAACAGCAGCTGGGATAAATGGACAGGGAAGAGGGGGAAGAACTGTCTGGTGAGGGGTAGCCATGTGGATCTGGGGTGAGGTTACCTGGAGAGGGAGGTGGCCTAGTCAGAGGGATGAGGCTTACTGAGGGAAGGTGCACTACAGGAGAGGGGAGAGGGAAAGGACAAGTTTGAGAGAACATAGTTTGAGAGGAGTGGAGGGAGGCCTGACCCCCAGATGGGGGGAGGAGAGACTGAGGATGCTCTTGGGAGCATAGGTGGAGAGGCTTCTTTTTAGTGGCATGCAGCAGGTAGGCTGAATTGACCCGGGACATCTGGGGGTATCTTGGGAACCCAGGCTGGGTGCTCTAGAACTCTGGGACAGTGATTCCTGGATCTTTGGGATGCATGGCAGACTCCAGAGGCTGTATCGGTGAGACCCGTATGGAAACTCCACTGGGTGAACAGGACTCTACTTCAGACACACTTGTATCCTGAGGATTTAAGGTGGAAAATACTTGGAAGCAGAAGACAGATCTCCCAAGAATGGTGTACTTTTGGTTGCTGAAGAAATACGGTCTTGCTACATCAACACCCTGTATGCTGTATTAAGATATGTATGATTCCAGCAATTCTGTGATGGCCATTCTGCTATACTGTTTAGGCATGTTTATATCAGGTGTAGCTCAGAGGTGCACTGACTTTGGGGGTCACCCGCTTGAAGCTTTCTTACTTGTTTCTCTGTTTTTAGGTAAAAGAAACCCAGGGAAATTGAGCCTATAGGGAAATAAAATATAACAAGGAACTGAGAGGAAGGACGATACAGAGGGGCGGGGGCATTAAGAAGGAGTGATATCAAGAAGTCCAGGAAGGAAAAATATGTTTGGAGACTGATGATGGAACCAATTATTCAATCAGGTCTGACAGGATTGAACTACAGAATGATATGACATAAATATCAAATCCCAAGGTTCAGCAAATTAAAAAAAAAGCATAGATACAGTCATGGGTTTTTGGACTCGCAGTAAATCCTAGCTCTAACTTAAGAACAATTATTTCTTACATCATGGCCCTGCCAGATACCTTTACGAAGTGATCACTGAAGATAAGGATGCTACAGCAAAGTGTGGTTAAGAAAGTAGTTGGTGCCTGGCTATCAACTGGAATAGAGTCTGGGGTCTTAAAGGCTGTATTCAAGCAAGTAGCCATCTAAGCAATGAGTAATTAAGTCTACAGGGAAGAAGCACACCAACTATGTGATCCCATGATAATTATAAAACTCATATATGGTGAAAAGCAGTGCTAAAATTATAAACACCCAATTTGTAGAAGGCCATGGAGGACAGTGGAAGCCCAAAACCCATCTGCAGAGTGTCTAGTCAGACTGAGCTGCTGGCAGATCTGTTCTAGCCTAAGGCAAGAGTCTCTAACAGACTTATTATCAGGTAGAGACCACTGTAATCTAGATTATGCTAGATCAAACTTGATACTTGGGCAGTTAACCCCCCTCTATAGACATGACCTGGATTTGTACTAGGGAAAGTTTCTCTTACTTGTTCCATGACAGAAACTTCCTCCCAGAATTTTTGAATGTTGGTGGGGGACTTTTCCTTCTTACACATTATTTGTGTTTTTGTCTTTATATATACTATTATGATTTTAGCCTTACCATCTTTGTGCGATTTTTAAAAAAATTGTTTTCTGTTGGGTTTTTCCGAGGCGAAGCACAGGAGGAGTGGATGCAGAGAATGATTGATAGGAGGTGTTATAGGGAGGGAAAGGAGCTTTGGGGAGTAACTAATAAAAGTGTAGGGGTAAGGAATGGATAGAGTGGAAAGGGGAATTTTGGGAGTGGGAAATGAAGGCAGAAGGGGGGAGGGAGCGCTAGAACTGATTGTGATTGAACAACTTATTTTAAAGGCAATTGAACCTTGGGGGTGTGGGATGTCCTAAGATAGATGTGGTGGTACAATGCCCTTTGATATGATTGAACTATTCAACTATTGAATTGCATGATATATAAATTATGTGCCAATAAAACTGTTAGGATAGATAGATAGATAGATAGATAGATAGATAGATAGATAGATAGATAGATATAGAGATATCATACCTACTATAACTAACAAATAAATTCACACAATACCTATAACATTCTTAATTGTTTTTTTTAACTGTTTCCCTACTAGTTAAGTATTTAAGAATATCATACTGCCAACATAGACATTTTGTAAGTCATCATACGTGTTTAGAAAATAGTATATTTAAAAAACTCAATTCTACTATATTTTGGTATTCAGAGAACATGAAATATATGATCTTTTCATTTAGTTGTATAGGTTTATTCATTATTGAACAAGTTTCCTTACTGCTATTAGGTGGTAGAGTAATCATGTATTTTATTTCCATTTTACAAATCATTGTGTTATAAAAGCATTTTCTTTCTTAATACATCTTTTAGAGGATTTCTTATTTCAAAATCTTTATACAGTATTAAGAGCAACATAATACATTTATTTGTTCCAAGAAGAAGAAGAAAAGATTAGTGAGACCAGTCAAACATAGCTTTATTTCTTTGTTCTGAGTATGCATCACAAAACATTGTTAGCCTTTCTTTTTAAAAGTATAGTACCACTAAGGAATATAATGTGTGGAAACCACAAGATTTGAAAGTGTAATATTATTTTTCCTTGTTAAAATATCCCGCCTAAAGAGAAACCCTTTAAAATGCAAGATCAGTAATATCATACACTTAGTGTTAAGAGAGGCAGTAACGAAAAGTTACTGTTGTTGTTAGATGCCAGGGGTGGGTTTCTGATTCATGGTCATTCTATGTACAGCAAAACAAAGTGCTGCCTAGTCACGTACTGTCCTCGCAATCAGTGCTTTTGTTGAGCCCATTGTGGCAGCCACTGTGTCAATTCCCCTTACTGAGCGTCTTCCTCTCTTTCGCTGACCCTTTACTTTGACAAGCAAGATGTTCACAAGACTGACCCCTTCTCAAAACATGCCAACGTCAGCAAGTCAAAGCACAGCCACCCTTGCTTCTAAGGAGCTTTCAAGCTGTACTTCACCCATGATAGATTTAAAGAAATTGGCGATTTTCACCAAATTATCTGAAATTGATCAAAATAAACCTTAGGTCTGAAAAAGGCTGTTGCTTTCACAAAATAATTTTCATGGTTCTACTAATGACTTTTGTTTGCTTGTTTGAAACAAATGTGTATGTCACAAAAGAATCCAAGTATGTCTCTGTTTGACTTTCCTCCTTCATTAGCCACTAAGACGAGTGATGAGATCCAATAGCTAAAGAATCTGGAGAGTTTTTAGGCTGTGACCCCTCTCTCTCTTAAAACATTTTAACTTTACTTATTTATTATAACTTCCTGTGTTTATTTATTTATCCACTTTATTTATTTATAGTTCCCTTTTGTTTGTGTACTAGTCTCTCCTGACAGTAAAGTATATAACACTAAGTCATGCTATCCTTGCCTCTAAAGAGCACTCTGGTCTTGCTTTTTACAAGGCAGATCTGTTTGTCCTTTTAAATAGTCCACAGTACTTTCAATATTCTTCTCCAGCATTACAATTCAAATGCAGCAATTCTTCTGCAGTTTTTCTTACTCAATGTCCAACTTTCACATGCATATGATGCAATGAAAAATACCATGGTTTGGGTCAGGCACACCTTAGTCTTCAAAGTAACATCCTTGTTCTTCAGTACACTAAACAGGTCTTTTGCAGCAGATATACCTAATGCAACTCGTTCTTTTGACCACTGGACTACTGCTTCCAAGAGCATTGATTGTGGATCCAAATACGACAAAGTCCTTGACAACTTTAACCTTTTCTCCATTTATCATGAGGTTACCTACTGGTCCAGTTGTGAGGATTCTGGTCTTCCCTACAATGAGTTTTAATTCATACTGAAGGCTACAATCCTTGCTCGTCATCTGTAAGTGCTCAAGTCCTCCTTACTTTCAGCAAGCAATGTTGTGTCGCAGGTGGTTAACAAGCCTTCCTCCAATCCTGATGCCACACTCTTTTTCATATATTCCAGCTTCTCTTATGATTTGCTCAACATACAGATTGAACAAATATGGTGAGAGGGTACAATCATGCTGCACATTTTTCCTGAATTTAAACCATGCAGTATATCCTTATTCTGTTGGCACAACTCCCTCTTGATCCATGTTCCAGTTCCAAATGATCACAATGAAATGTCCTGCAAGTCTTAATCCTCTCCAGGTTACACATAGTGTATTATTATCCACACAATTGGATGCCTTTGCATAGTCAATGAAAGACAAGTAAACATCTTTCTGGTGTTCTCTGCTTTGAGTCAGCATCCACTGGGCATCAGTAGTGATATCCCTTGTTCCATGTCCTCTTTTGAGTCTAGTCTAAACTTCTGGCGTCTCCCAGTCAATGAAGAGCTGCAACCATTTCTGGATGATCTTAATTAAAATTTTACTTGTGTGTTGTATCAATGATAGCATTCTATAGTTTGAGCACTCTATTGGATAACCTGCCTTGCCATGGACACAAATATGGATCTCTTTGTGTCAGTTGGCAAAGTAGCTGTCTTTCAAATTTCCCGGCAGAGACAAGTGAGTGCTTCCAGTGCTTCTTCAGTTTTCTGAAATATTTCAATGGCTATTCCATAAATTCCTGGTGCCATGTTTTTGTCTAATGCATTTAGTGCAGTTTGAACTTCTTCCTTTGGCACAGCTGGTTCTGGTCATTCATTGTCAGAAAGGGTCTTGCTACATCAATCACAAAGTACAATGCTATCTGTGATCCGATTATATCTATGTATTGCTCTTAATTCTAGGCAGCTAAAGCAAATGGAAGAAAAGAGGAAGTCATGGAGATGAATAGAAAATTTCAAAGGACAGCTTGAGAAGAAAAAGCCAAATATTATAAGCAAATGTGCAAAGACAGAATAAAAAACCCTAAGGGAAGAGCATGCTCACCATATCTGAGATTGAGTATATCTTCAAGGAAATCCAATCAATACAACTATTATTAAACTTTATGCACCAACGACAAAACCAGTGACGAAGAAACTGAAGAACTCTACCTATGACTTCAGTCAGAAATCAAGCAAGATACATTGATAGTTATTGTTGATTAGAAGGCAAAAATTGGAAGCAACGAGGAAGGAAAATTAGTTGGGAAATATGGACTTAGTGATAGAAATGAAGCTAGAGATTGCATGATATAATTTTGAAAAACCAAGATTTTGTTCACAGTAAATAACTTTTATCAACACAAAGGCGATTATCCATATGAGCTTTCCCAGATGGAACATACAGAAATCAACTTGGCTACATCTGTCATAAGAGATAATGGAGAAGCTCAATATCAGCAGCTAAAACCAGACCAGAGGCTGAGTGTGGTACAGACTATTAATTGCTCATATGTAAGTTCAAGAAAAAGCTGAAGACAAAACAAATCTACAAGAGTCAAGATATGATCTTAAGTCTACCCCTCCTGAATTTTGAGACCATCTCAAGAATAGATTTGATGCATTGAACACTAATGACAAAAGACTGATGAACTGTGGGAGGACATCAAGACATCAAACCATTATTCATGAAGAAAGAGTCATAAAAAGGACAGGAAGGAAGAAAAGATCAAAGTGGGTTTCAGAAGAGACAAAACTTGCTCTTAATTCCAGACAGTCAAAGCAAATGGAAGACTAGAGGAAGTCAAGGAGATGAAAAGAACATTTCACAGGGCAACTTGAGAAGACAAAGACAAATATTATAAATGAAATGTGCAAGGACCTAGAGTTAGAAAAACATACGGGAAGGGCATGCTCACCATATCTGAGACTGAAACAACTTAAAAAAAATGTAAGCCTGCAGTTGAAGTTTTAAAGATTCTATAAGCAAAATACTGAATTATGCAAGATACATCAAGAGAAGATGGACCTAATACAACATTACTGTACCGAAAAGAACTAGTCAGCATTCCACCATTTCAGGAGGTACTGTATAAGCAAGAAGCATATTTATCTTCCCTCAAAAATATAATAAATCTTCTTGCATATTCTAACATATTTCATATACATAAAGTATAATGCATTAATACTAAATTTCCAAATGCATAATCAAATAATTAGAAAAACCAAAATGCCTTGTTAGTAGTATGCAGTAATAAAATTATAAGTAACAAGAGAGGAATTTGGGTGTCATATTTTAACAGATTTTCTTTAATGTATAAGTTCTGCAGAAATTATCAGAATATAGAAGTTATAATTCTAAGTCTTTCTAGACATCATTTGTTCCATAGAAGACAGCATCTAATATCTCCTCAAAAATTATTGTTTGATCTGTTAACTATGATTTCTTAAATAAAGATCTATTTGAAAATCTCATACTCATTAGCTTGAAATTGTGCTTCATACACTTAATTGATTGTTTAGCAATTTTTTGCAGACAGGTAGCTCCGAGGTGAGAAAAAAAAATAAAAGAAGAAAACATATGTCCCAGCTAAAACTGAGTAAAGAGAATAACTTCATGTAGTAATTTTGATACAATTTATATAAATTTTGATACAATTTTGTATTTCCCTGTCAAAATTAAAATAATTGAATTATTAGTTAAGTAATAATTGAGGCAAACATATTTGTTTTTCTATATTTATTCATTTAAAAGCTTCCCTTGCACTCAGGGGGATTTGCCTCTCTGCTATCTTCTTAATCCTGAGGTCACAGCTTTGTCAGGGAAAGCAGAGACTAGGGGCTGCTGGGGCAATGCCACACTAAGGCTCGTGCTTCAAATAGTTTCCATGCCTGTCAGGGACACACATCACCCAGAAGAACAATCTTTATTCTTGTTCCAGTTGCTTAGTGCAGGACTTTATAGAATCCACTTGGGGAAGTGAAACATCTCAAGCAACAACTCTGATCTAGTACATCGTTTTTTGTTTGAGAAAAATCTACTGGCTTGAGTCTCAATACTATGAACGCTAGGGGCTACTAACAGGAGTGGGTACCTTTCCTTCTCCATACTTCGACATTTTATTTACTTTTACTCCCCACTCCAATGTGACCCAAACTAGATGTATTTCTGCTCAATAAACTGCTAGTTTGGAATCTCATGCTAGTATATTAAAGTAGGAAAGGCATCACAAGGTTTTCTCATTAGGAAACCATAGTCTTGAAAATAATCTGAAATTTCTTACACAAAGCACTTCTCCATTTTAATGCTAGTTAGAAAAATTGGAAAGAGCATACACATTCTAGGACAATTCATTCTATGTTGCTTTAGTGTTTTATGTTTTTGGCACTGTACTAATTGCTCTGTATGTATTATAGTGCCTGCTTTTCATAATAATCAGAATATTACAAAAGTTTGATCCACTTGACAAAGAATGGAATACAAATGGATGTGTTATAATTACTTGTGCCAGAGAAGAATAAAGAATACTAGCAAGTGGAATTGGTGGAGACAAAGCCAGATATTAACTCCACAGTATACATACATAACCATTATTGCTATTATGCTTCCCATATTCCAGGATTCAACTGATTCAAGTATTTACTGAGTGCCAGACACTGCTTTAGGTAGTAAGGACACAATAAATCATCCAAAAAAGATCTTCTGGTCCCATGTGAACTTCTTCCATCAGCCTTTTAAATGGAACTATACATTAGAATAAAGGTCAAACCTCTGAAGTCTAGGGACATGGCCATCTCTGTTAGTCAAACCTCTCAGTTATTGAAGTTATAATTCAAATCCAGGCCTTCTTCCTTGGAAAGATGACCAGAATTCTTAGAGACAGTTTTGTCTCATTGACAAAACTCTGTCTACTTAGTAGAGAGGATATTTTGTTAGACCAAGACAGTTCAAATATACCAAGAGTTAATTCTCTAGGACAAAGTACTTAAGGATAAAACTGGTCCTTTGCCTCATAGGTGGGAATGGAATTACAGTGAACCCTCGTTTATCGCGGTTAATCGGTTCTAGACCCTACCGTGATAAATGAAATTCCGCGAAGTAGGATTCCTTATTTGTAAATCAAATATTTTCATAGTTAGAGCATAGAGGACATGAAAAAACACCCTTTAGTCACCATTACACTCGTATTACCCAATTTATTAAACGAAAAAGGGAAAATGCAGTAAAACATTTTGGACGTTACAATTATCATTTATTATTTATTATATTATGAAGTACAACGGATGGAGTGAACGGAAGACTCATTCAAGTCGAAATGTCGTGCAACCTCCACGATTTTCTTGCCATCTTTGATCATATCCAAAAGTTTTACCTTTTCCTGGATGGTGAGCATCTTCCTCTGGCGCTTATTTTTATTGTCAGAAGGCTTAGAAGAAGCAGCTCATTTAGGAGCCATCATAGGGCTTAGATAAAATTTCTTAAAAATCGCAAACAATTACAGTACACTGTACAAAAGCAAAAATGCATCTGATACGTAGCTCTGATACGTAGCGATGCAGACAGAAGCGTGTACAGTATGAGCCAATCAGTGGCAGTAATGACAGAGAATGCGCTGTTACACAAAAACCGCGATAGAGTGAAGCCGCGGAAGTCGAAGCGCGAAGTGGCGAGGGTTCACTGTACATGAATTAAACCATCTGTAGATGGTACCTGAGTCGAAAAAAGTGGATTGCATCATCCAAGGCAGCATGGAAATCTCTCTCCGGATTTACAAGAAGAAATTTATTGTAATTATTTTTATTTATAATCTTGTTTTATACTTGTTATGTTTTTAATCCATTAGTACTTCATTCATTCAACCATTTTTACATCACAAATATGTATTGAATACCTAGAGAGAGGTATCTTGTTAAACTTTCATTCATTCATTCATTCATTCATGTAAATTCAAAAGTACTTATTGAATATCCAAAATATGCCAGGGATAAATCTGTGAATGGTACAGGAAAAACAAAACATAGTAAAACAAAACAACAGCAAGAAATACAAAGTCCATGCCATTAAGCAACATGCATTGCAATTGAGAAGTAAAACTAAACCAGTAAAATACGAGGGGGTACTCCCCCAAAACAGAAAAAAGCTCCGCTGGGCAGAGCTTTCATAGCGCGCATTTTTGCTGCTAGGCGAATGATAACAACTTTCGGTTCAACTCAATGTAAAGAAAACCAGAATCGTCACAACCAGACCAGTAGGTGGTATCACGATAAACTGAGAAAAGATGGCTGTTGTCAAGGATTTCATTTTGCTTGGATCCACAATCAGTGCTCATCGAAGCAGCAGCCAAGAGGTCAATGACATTGCCTTAGGTAACTATTGTGCAAAAGATTTCTTTAAGTGTTGCAAAAAAAGAAGTTACTTTGAGGCCTAGGGTGCACCTGACCCAAGCCAAGGTATTTTCAGTTACTTCATTTACATGTGAAAGTAGGGCACTGAATAAGGAAGATTGAAGAAGAATTATGGTTCTGGCAAAGAATATTGTAAGTACTATGCAATGCCAAAAGAACAAACTATTAAACTTGCAAGAAGTACAGCCAGAATGCTCCTTAGAGGCAAGGGTGGTAAGACATACTTTGAACACATGGTTATTAAAGAAAGGAGTTGCCATCAACTGAAATGTAGAAAAAGGCAGGATTGGAGAAGAAGGGAGTTATTGGTTTGAGATGTATTTAATTTGATATGACATAAGATATTATATGGGCTGAGCTGGTAATCCACAAGTAATGAAGAGATCATCAATTCAACTATGAAGGTTAATAAAGAAATGGGTTACAGTTAGATGAAATAATAAGATCAAGAGATGGATTGAAATTACATATGTTATCCAAAAAGTTCTGGTCAATGTCCAACCATGTCAACTGGTAGCATATGATAAAAAACAATTGGTATTAAAGAAAACAAATCCAAACTGCACTAATACCATTAGGGGGAAAATGCCTCCAGGAACTGATGGAATATCAATTGAATTGTTTCAACATTCTGGTAAACCACTGAAGCACTCACTAGTCTATGCTAAGAAACTTGGAAGAGAGCTACTTGGCCATCCAACTAGAAGAGATTCATATTTATTTATTCCCATTCCAAAGAAAGGTGACCGAACAGAAGGCTCAAATTATAGAACAATATCATTGACATAACATGCAAGTAAAATTATGGTGAAAACCATTCACCATGGTTGCAGCAGTACTTGGTTAAGGAGCTGCCAGATGTTCAGGACAGATTAAGAGGAGGACATGGAACAAAGAATATCATTGGTGACATTAGATGGATCTTGGCTCAAAGCAAAAAATACCAGAAAAATGTTCACTTATATTCTATTGACTGTGTGAATCATAACCAACTCTTGGTTATTAAGTGTGGAGAATGGGAATTTCAGAAAAATAATTATGCTCATGTGAAACCTGTATATGGATCAAGAGGCAGATATTGAAACAGAACAAGAGGTAAAATAAGAAAAGTTGTGTGTCATAATTGTATCATTTCACCGTACTTAATCTGTCTCCTGAGTAAATAATTCATGAATCTGTACTACATGAAGGAGAACATGGTGGCAGGATTAGAAAAATGCACCTTTGATACACAGATGACAACTTTGCTTGCTGAAAATGAGGAGGACTTGAAGCACCTGTGGATGAAGATAAAGCATTGCAGCCTTCCATCTGGACTGCAATTCAATGTAAAGAAAACAAAAATCCTCACAACTGGACCAATAGGTAGCATATGATAAACTGAAGAGACTGAGGTTTTCAAGAATTTTATCTTGCTTGGATTCACAATCAATGATCATAGAAGCATTAATCACAAAATCAAAAGATATATTGCACTGACTGGATCTGTTTCACTGGACCACGTTAAAGGCTTGAAAAGCCAGGATATTACTTTTAGGACTATGATACACTTGATCCAAGTCATGATATTTTCAGTTGTCTCATATACATATGTGAAAGTTGAACAATAAGGGAGACCAAAGAAGAATTGATGCATTTAAATTATGATGCTGTCAAAAAATACTGAAAGTCCATGTGTATTAGTCTAGGTACTTTGGAGAAACAAATCCACGGCGACTCAGGTATAAGAGAGAGTTTTAT
>NW_022103920.1:49294397-49298672 GCF_000313985.2 Echinops telfairi | reverse complement strand
AGCTGCTAAAGCAGCTGCATCCTGGTGCGACCATCACAAAGCAAGAGACCTGAGAACTAGAAAGGCGAGGCTTCACCACCCATTTAACTAACTCACCATGTACTGCCAAAACCCAAGCAAATCTATCTTGGAAAAAGCACAGCCAACATGCTCCTTAGAAGGGAAGATATGCTGACTTTATCTCACTTACATTGGATGTGTTATCAGGAGGGACTAGTCCCTGGAGGAAGACATTATGCTTAGTAAAGGAGAGGGTCTGTGAAAAGGAGGAAGACTCTCAAGGTGATGGATTAATACTGTGGTTAAAAAATTGGGATCAAGCAGAACAATTGTGAGAATGGCATAGGATGGGGCAGTGTTTCACTCTGTGTCAGAATTTACTTGAGGGCACCTGCCACCACCACCAATTGTAAATAGAAACATATCTATATGCCAATAAGAAAGACATTATATAAGGAGAAAAATATAATGGCACAGGACCCTTGATTTAGCTATTAGATCTCAGAATCAGGCTATCAGTCCAACAATATTTATAAAACCTTTTATGGAAAGCAATTTAGGGAACAAGGGAAGCATTTAAGGCATGCAGTCCCTTTCTTTAAAAAACATTTCATTAGAGAGTAGGGCAATTTTAATAAGATAAATAATATCTCAGTCCTGCAAATGAAAGATGGCAAGTGACTGGTTCAGAGTTAACACTAGAATGAGAAAGGATGGTTTCAGGGAACACATGCATCTGAGAAAGTCCATGAATCCTGGGTAAGATTTAGCTAAAATATGGCTTCCAAAGCTTCTGAGGAAAGAAAAAGAGGAAATTGGAGACACCTCTTAGAAGAGAAAATAAGGTTCAAGTAAGGGACAAGGGTGAAATAAAACCAGAAGGACATCTTTATGCCTGAAATTGTGGAGGGCATAACTTAACAACCTTCAGAAACACAAGATGTCTCAGGTGAGTTTCATATTTCTGGCTTGCACCAAATTTTTAATCAATTTAAAAATGTACTGTGGGCCCCAAAGGCTAAACAGAATTTTACTTTAATATAAAATGTATAGTTAGAAGTATGGCATGCTTAAACTTTCAAATTATTATTCAGGGATTTTTAAGATATTGCAAACTTCTGCTCAAGCAAGTAAGTTCTAGAAAATTTATGAACTCTAGAAAGAGGAGTTCATAAAAGAAGATAGGTTTTATTAATTTTAACTTCAATCAGATTTCTAGAAATAATAAATAAAGTCAGTTTATATATGATATTGGTTAGAATTTATTTTGGGAAGAAAATGCCTTTTATATTAAAAGAATAGATTCATTATAGAAAACCTCCAGACACTAATAAGTCATGAAGATTTTTCCCTTTTGTGTTACCATCACTATTATTCTACCCACGCGATTTTAATTGCAACTCTGACACATGCAGGTACAGAGGAAGTTCAACCTGTCACTACTTGTAATTCTGATGCACAAACCAAGGTGCTCAAAGGAAAATCAATACAGGAATCAGTGAAGATGTAACAAAAAAAATGTGGCTGAAGATGACAATTTACTGCAGATTTTGTCCATATAAGTTATATGTTTTGATGATTTGACAAGTGTAAAGTCAACTATGCAATCTCAAGGGCCCTCGTTAGATATCACTAATTTATAAAAAAACTGTGTCCTGCTGTCCTAAGAAGGAGAGGCTGCACAGCAATCAAATACAAAATGCCTATGGGTGGTAGGCAGGAAGCATAAATGCCCATGATCAGGTGGAAAGTAGTCTAAAGGCCGCTAGTTCAGTGTAGTCAGTTGTTGCAAAGGAGGTGGACTGAGTACTATTGGGTTTTTGGTTTTGCCAGCACAGCGGGAAATCTAAAATTTTAATGGGAAATGCTTGCAGTTTTAAACAATGGCACATAAAGAGTTGCTGTGGAGGCAGAAGAAAACACATCAGTGGAACATGTTCAAACCTCCAACAACTTATTTAGGATCTCTAGTCACTTATGAAAAGGGAAATGAACATGCAATCACTATTTCATCCTGTCCTATCCCTAGAAAAGGGGCCCTGATGGCGTAGTGAGTTACACAGTGAGCTGCTAACTTCAAGGTCAGCAGTTTGAAACCACCAGCCACTCCGTGGGAGAAAGATGAGGCTTTCTTCTCCCATAAAGCATCCTTGGAAACCTACAGGGGCTGTTCTACCTTGCCCTACAGGGACTTTATGAGTTGGCACTGACTTGATGGCAGTGAGTTTGGTTATTTTTATTTATTTAACCCCTGGATATGCAATCCTGGTGGCAAAGTGGTTAAGTACTTGTGTGATGACCCAAAGGACATCTTTGTGGCCTTGATCTCCTCTGTGGAGAAAGATGGAACCCTTATATTTCACCAGTATTTACAGCCTTTGGGGTAGTTCCACTCTATCCTTTGAGTCACTATGAGTCAGAATCAACTTGAATACAACAGGCTTTAAAAAAAAAAAGATGTTTTTTTTTCAAATCCCCAGAGTAAAAATATCTAAAGGCTCCCAAAGGTTATTGATTAAACCCAATTCATAATATGATCCTGGCTCCATTTGTTTAACTCAAGGATTTGTAAGATTCCTATTTTTGTGTGTTTTTAATTTTAGTTCCAATTTTATTTTAATACTGCCTCTCCAAGAATGGTAATGAATGTTATAGGAACGAGTTACAGGTTGCCAGAGAAAATAGAGATGATAAAAGTGGCCGTGAAAGATTTTAACAGTATATCTTTATGCTTAAAGTGACATTCATATTTATCAGGGTACTATAAACAAGTTTAATTTTTTAAATGCCATTCAATTCTTTTTCATAGTCAACATTACTCAATACATCTGGGATACACAATAAACAAAAAACTGATCAGCACAATGAACTTTGGCTGATGAACACAGTAAATTCCAATTATAACTGCACTATAGCCAAATGTACCTACATGTCACCTTTTCTAAGCTAAAATCAACTACCAAAAAGTGTCATTTCTGATTGCCATTACTGATTGCTACTGTTTGATATGAATGTGAAAGCATTTTGAAACACGATTCATCCAGATGCTTAAGTTTAAAAGTATATACCTTTCCTCACTTACTTACCTGTTAGGTTCCAAAAGACCAAGTCATTCTGCTAAAATCAGAATCATGCAAATATGGAGCATGACCACATCAGATCACAAAAAGATGATGTCAACAGCCTTAAATAACTGCCAAATAATAGTATGTAACTGCACCATCACTGGGAATCCTGGCCCAGCGAAGGTAACACAAAGCCTCAACCTTAACAGTCATTGTCCCTATTAATTTGCACCTTGGTATTAGTTACTGCCATAATTAATGCACAAAACTACTGTGGAAAATACAAAATATTAGACAATGAGATAGCAAATTAGTGAGCAGATATAGAGTCTGATATCCAATTCCTTATCATGGCTCCTAAAATCAACATTTAATTTTCCATCATTCTTTTTTTCCACATACTCAGTAGTCCTTAAGTACAGGTTTCATAACTCTCGCAATTTAAAAATTTGATGTGCATACAGATCATCTGGAAATCTTTAGTAACTATAAATTCTCATGTCGGAGGTAGGAAGTTGGGCTTAAGTGTGCATTTCCACAAATTTTAGGTGATGTTGTTAATTTGGAAAGACCAAGGACTACATTTCCCCCTGACAGACTGTGGACTATGTCTGGCTGGAATATTTTTGGTTTTGACCTATTAGTAGTATCTCAGGATCCACCCTCCCTCAAAAAAGCCATGTTTCACCAATTCCCCTCAAACACTCTTGAATCTCAGCATAAAACATTTCCTGTTTTCCAGAAATAGCAGAATGTAGAGCTATCGAGGCTAAAAGCGTCTTCCTCCAGATGCAGTTTACATTTGCTTTTGCCTTGAGATACTACCATGTTTCCCCAAAATTAAGACAGTGTCTTATATTAATTTTTGCTCCCAAAGATACACTAAGTCTTATTTTCGGGGGATGTCTTATTTTTCCATGAAGAAGAATACGGTACACATTTATTGTTGAACAAAAAAGGACATTTATTACCTGTATACAGTACGGTAGTAGTTATCATCACAAACCAGCATAACCAAACTGTGAATCCTACAGTATCAAGAATTTCTTGTTACTCCTGCCCCGCATGACTCACTAATTGTGCATCAGCCAGGCTCCGTCAGGGCACAGCGAACAGCAGACGGCAGCTTGTCCTGGCAGGGGTGTGGGCTCTCTGATTAAAAGAGACCTCACACTTCCTAACTGCTCTGGCTGCGCTGTGGCCAACAGTG
>NW_022103920.1:49271181-49294297 GCF_000313985.2 Echinops telfairi | reverse complement strand
AGAGGATGTCTTATTTTTCCATGAAGAAGAATACGGTACACATTTACTGTTTATTGTTTTATTAAAAGAGACCTCACACTTCCTGTCTGCTCCGGGTGCGCTGCGGCCCACAGTGAGCTGCGCGGTGGCACCTGCCACTACGGTCCAGAGTCCAGAGTTACGGTAGCTTCGGGGGGCCTTATTATCGGGGAGGCCTTATTTTCTGGGATGTCTTATTTTCAGGGGATGCCTTATATTTCAGTGAGAGGCAAAACTAAGTAGATCTTATTTCCGGGGGATGTCTTACTTTCCGGGAAATACAGTAACAGTTCAAACAACCAGCCAACCAACAATAACAAAAATAACTTCACTGTGATCAAGTTGATTCCCCCTTTGTGGAACTGCCCTGCCCCACAGGGTGTCTAATGTTCTAAATCCTTAAGGAATTTGTCCAATAAGCAGCCAGAATACCTACGAACAGCTCAAGACACTTTAAATATTGCAAAACTAAGTTTCTTTGCAAACTTAGGTCATTTAAATAAGGGTTTCAGTCCAACCCTCTCATTGTAGCCCTTTGCTGCCCCTACTTACTGGGAGTGACTCAATTTAGATCCCTTACCATCTGCAGATTCTGGGCTTTTATTTCAGTCTACTTTTCCTACACCATGTCAATTCCTGCTCCTAATACCCTGATAAAACAAGGCAGAACTGCTCCCTGGGGTTTCCAACCAAGGCTGTAGATCGTCACAGGAGCAGATGGAGGGGCTGGTGGGTTTGAACTGGTGACCGCTTCCTGTGATCAGTCCCATGCTTCACCCACCATGCCATGAGGGCTTCTGAGAAAAACACACCAAACCCAACTCCCGGTCATCGAGTCAAGTCCAACTCACAGCGGTCCTGTCAGGGGAGGTAGAACTGCCCCCACGGGCTTCCGAGACTGTGAATTTCACAGGAGTAGAGAGCCTCATCTTTCTCCTATGGAGCAGCTAGTGGTTTCCAACTGCTGACCTTGCAGTCAGTAACCCAATAGGTAGCCACTACATCACTAAGGCTCCTTAGAGGAAAAGAAAGGAAACCTAACCTACAAAGCTATCAAAAGGAAAAATCAAAATGTTCTGAAATGGCAAATGCTCACAGCACAAAGCTTTATGTTCCCTAAATGTTTTGATGTCATCTTACTTCTTTTACATATTTGAGATATTTTAATATGCATTTTATCTAGTTCTTTCCGACATGAAGACTTCATGCTTTGGAAAATAAAAAAGGCTATAATTACTTTAAAAAAATGCTTGTCTCACAATGCAGGAATTGTGCCTGATCTGCCCCTACCAAACAGATGAAACACTAAGGGTATGCAATAGAACAGCAAGGGGAGCAAAGAAATGAAGTCCCAGGAAATACCAAAAATAGACTATGAGGCCTGGGCGTGGCACCCAATCAGTCTCAACTGGAAAACACTCCTAAGAGTCAACAAACTGACCTTGAACTATTTATAGATGTGTCTTTTACTGTAGCTTTTTTGTGTGGGGGGAGGAGGCGTGTTGTTTTGTTTTCTTTTGTTGCTTTGTTTTGCTCTGTATTGTTTTTGTGCTTATTATTACTGTCTCTGCATGTCTATCTAGATAAGATAGGTGGGATAAGCAATCCAGAGGAGAAAACAACGGACTGATGGTTCAGGGGGAACATGGGAGAAGAGGAAGGTGGGGTGGGAGGGAGGGGCGGGGAAGAAGTGGGATTAACAAACCCAGGGACAAGGGAACAAGTGATCTAAAATCGATGGCAAAGCGAGCATAGGATGGATGCCTGGTAGGACTTAATCAAGGTCAATGTAACCGAGAAGAATTACTGAAACTCGAATGAAGGCCGAACATCATAGTGGGACAAGAGGAAAGTAAAAGGAAATAGAGGAAAGAACTAGGAGGCAAAGGGCATTTACAGAACTCTAAATACAGGTATGTACATAGGTAAATATATTTATATATAATGGCTGGGAAATAGATCTATGTGTATATATTTATAGGTTTAGTATTAAGGTAGCAGATGCACATTGGGCCTCTACTCAAGTACTACCTCAATGCAAGATCACTTTGTTCTAATAACCTGGCATTCTGTGATGCGCACCTTCCCGACAAGATCGCTGAAGACAAAATGGGTGCATAAGCAAATGTGGTGAAGGAAACTGATGGTGCCCGGCTATCAAAAGATATAGCACCTGGGGTTTTAAAGGCTTAAAGACAAACAAGCTGAGAAGCAACAAAGTCCACATGGAAGAGACACACCAGCCTGTGTGATTAGGAGGTGTTGATCGGATCAGGTATCAGGCATCAAAGACCCAGAACAAAAAATCATATCAATGTGAATGAGGGGGAGTGTACAGTGGGAACCCAAAGCCCATCTGTAGACAATTGTACATCCCCTTACAGAAGGGCCACAAGGAAGAGATGAGCCAGTCAGGGTGCAGTATAGCACTGATGAAACATACAACTTTCCTCTAGTTCTTTAATGCTTACTCCCACCCCCTCTCTCAGGACCCCAATTCTACCTTATAAATCTGGCTAGACCAGAGCATGTACATGGGTACAGATAAGCGCTGGAAACAAGGGAAACCAGGACAGATAAACCCCTCAGGACTGATATTGAGAGTAGTCATACCAGGATGGAAAGGGGAAGGTGTGGGGAGAAAGGGGGAGCCAATCACAATGATCTACATATAACCCCCTCCCAGGGGGATGGACAAAAGGAAAGTGGGTGAAGGGAGACATCAAACAGTGTAAGATATGGAAAAAATAATAACAGTTTATAAATTATCAAGGGTTAATGAGGGAGGAAGGCTGGGGGAGGAAGGGGTAAAAATGAGAAGCTGATACCAAGGGTTCAAGTAGAAAGAAAATGTTTTGAAAATGATGATGGCAACAAATGTACAAATGTGCTGGACACGGGCTATATCTATGGATTGTGATGAGTTGTACGGGCCCCCCCAAAATGATTTTTTTTAAAAAGCTTGTCTCCCCTACTGTAAGCATGCTAAGAATGGAAACTGAGTCTTCTGTACACCCCTCTATCTACAGCACCAGTACATAGTAGGTATTCCAAACAATTACAAAAGAAACTTTATCTGCTGGTGAAAGCGGGGAAAGTTTTGCTTCCCCAGGCAGGAGAGCCTATAAGATGGGCTTCTTGGTCACCTACAGGAAATTGGTGGGCTGCAAATAATAACGTCTGGCTTTCAATGGATCATAGTTCTTCAGAATGTTTTTGAGAATGGAGTTCAATCTATAGTACGGCTAGAAAGACACTATATTGTTCTTTTAGAAAGAACCTCTCTCATCCAACAGGTTCTTTTTGAGTCATTTACTATCTATGATTAAAAATAGCCATCATTTCCTGCCAAGAATTGCAAGAAAATCAATAAAAGCCCATGATTATCTATCGTAGAGTGTCATTTATTAGATTGATACAATTACTTCTTTTTCCATGAGCTTGGATTTTGAA
Organism: Echinops telfairi; assembly: GCF_000313985.2. Taxonomy (NCBI): domain Eukaryota; kingdom Metazoa; phylum Chordata; class Mammalia; order Afrosoricida; family Tenrecidae; genus Echinops; species Echinops telfairi. The sequence continues at coordinate 49,290,826 of NW_022103920.1, read as the reverse complement.
TCTGTGATTGATATGTCATTGGCCTTATGAAATGGATGATGAGGATAAAATATGTGAAAAATTAAGCTTTCCTCGTGGCAAATATAAATGACTCATGGGTTACACGTGAGACTAGCTTGATTCATTTATGCGGTTTAACCATATGTAAAACAGATCTGTGATGGTTACTGCAGTATTGTATGGCTGTCGGTTTTCAAAAGGTTGAAGCCTTTGTGGTGAAGGCCATTATACAATGTGAAGTATTATTATTATAGGCAGGTGACAGACCATCTGCCAACATCAGACACTGATCATTTTTATTTGAGCAGCAAGTTGAATGGGAGTCGACACAGCAAGCCTCAGGCAGAAATATCTAAATCCTTTCCATCCTTGGCTTACTCATCAATAATTAACCTGGTAAATCCAGAGCTTAGTTGGAATAAAATTAAATATTTCCCAAATGACTCTTGAAATGGTAGAAGATAACATTTTTGCCCTATGATCTGAAGCTAGATAGCTACACTCCAATGAAAATAAACCATTTTAATTAGTGGTAGATAATTTCTTACTGAATTTCTTATGGTATCAGAATAAAGAGTTTTTTGTTCAAAATCTTTATTTTTTTTTCTTCTTGTACTAGGTTTTTTGGACTTAAAAGAATTACTACATGTTAATATCCCATTATTATTATTATTATACACTTTAGTCAACTCCTGTAAGATTTTGCATGCTTTCCAATATATTGTATTATCACAAGAGGTACCACTATGAGTTTATAAGATTTTTACTAGAAACTGTCTTTTCCAATGAAAAATTAAAAGTAATTACTATAAGGGGAAAGTAGTGGGTCTTGGATTTAGGTTGATCTGGGTTTGAATTCTTTTGTTACTTGCTGGCTAAGCACTGTATATACTCGAGTATAAGCCAATGTGAATATCAGATGAGGCACCTAATTTTACCACAAAGACTGCATTAAAAATGTGCTGAAAAATTCTGCTTATACATGAGTATATATGGTAACCATAAAAAAGCCAAGTAGGTTTTTAAAATTTCTTTTTCCCTCTGCAAGACAGACAAGATTGTCAAAAGAATTGAGATAAATTCATGAAATATTTAGCAGTGGGTCTTGTAGTGCACTAAATATATATGCGTTAATAATGATATTATATTCCTTTATTTTCCTCAGAGATTTCCTCCATGGATTGATCTGATGTATTTTGGGGGCATCACTCAAGTTTTGAATTTGAGTTTTCTTTAAATAATGAATTGCATTTTGCTTGAATATCACTATATATAGGAGCCTGTGTTAGACAGGGTTCTCTATAGAAACAAAACAAGGACACATTTTATATATATACATATACATACACACACACACACACACACACACACAGAGATACAACACAAAGAAATTAACAGCTAATTAGTCCGCAGAGCAGTACAGAGGGCTCAGTTCAACTCACTTCCGTGAGACAGTTAATACACTGGCAGTCCTTCAACTCACCAGGGCTGCTGGGTGCAAGTCAAGGAAGCAGACAGTTGAGTCCTCTGTAGCACAATACAGGCAGTCTGGTCACAGGCAGCAAACAGCAGGGCGGGTCATCAATAGTCAGTCAGATGACAGAGTCCAAGAGTCCTCAGCTCAAGTGACGTATACACTAGTGGCGTGGCAAAGCAGGTCTCAAAGGAACCTCAAACTACAATGACACAGTCCCTGGGTTGGGTGTCCCACAGGGAGTGTAGCTTACAAATTGAGACAGAGAACTAGCTAAGGCAGCAGCACACTGGTCCGGTTATCAGACAGCAAGAGACAGAAAGGGGAGGCTCCCTGAGCCATTTATCTCTTTGCCCTTCAATTAACTCCAGCCTTATTAACCCCACATGTGTTTATTGGTCAGGTTAGCACAATAAACCTACCTATCACAGAGCCCTAGTTGCAGAGTGGTGATGAGTGTTGGGCTGTGGTTCAAAAGGTCAGCAGTTTGAAAGTACCAGCTGCTCCTTGGGAGAAAGACAGGGTTTTCTAATCCTGTAAACTCAGAAACTTACATGAGGCAGTTCTATTCTGTTTTATATGGTTGCTATGAGTTGGCATTGGCTCGATGACAGTGAGTTGCTTTGTTTGTTTATTTACCATATGTCCTCATTTATTGTTGGTGTTAGCTGTGGTTGAATTGGTTTTGTCTCACAGTGATCCTATGTACAACAGAACTCTGATAGACCCTGCACCAACCTCACAATTACTCATATGCTTGAGTCCTTTTTGCAGCCCCCTGTGTCAACCCACATTTTTTGCTGACACTCTACCAACATCATGTTGTTTTTCAAGAACTGGTCCCTCCTATAACCTTGAGTGGCAGTCAATTTGGCCCTTCTAACTATAATTTCCTGTGTGATGCATTGTGTGGCCATAATCCAATTTCTGGCAGGCATTCTCCGCTATACTAATGGACAGTAGTCAGGTGGGATTAAGACCTCACTGTACTAGAAGGTGTGAACCAAGCCCCATCCTTTGTTTTTTTGGGGGGTATCTTTAAGAATACTTTACTGGAGGGTGTGACTTAAGACAACATTCTTCTTTTCCTTGGATGAGTTAATATACTGGTAGCACTGTGCAGTAATGGACAGTAGTCAGGTGGGATTAAGACCTCACCGTATTAGAAGGTGTGAACCAAGCCCCATCCTTTGTTTTTTGGGGGGGTATCTTTAAGATTACTTTACTGGAGGGTGTGACTTAAGACAACATTCTTCTTTTCCTTGGATGAGTTAATATACTGGTAGCACTGTGCAGTTCTTACACATATCACCTGGAAAGCCATTCTCTTATTTCCTGACTGAGCATTGGCAGAAGAAACAAGACGTCCTGTGACTTTTGGACATTTTTTACTTCTGATTCTGGATGCTGCATTTGGGACTGAGTACCTAGCCCCACATAAAACTTTTCATATAATTTTATGAGTTTTTGTAGGATGTTGGAGTGAATTACAGAACCCAGGGATGTGAGAGAATATACTCAAGGAAGGAATGCAGTGGAATAGCATCTTGGAAAAGTTGATCATTTGGGATCTTTAATCTCCAACTCCTTGGGACTGGTCAGGTATCAATTTTTATACAATAACATTACCACAAACATGTCCAACATATGAGAAATAAAGTCTGACCATCCTTGATTCTAAGGTGCATTCTGGGTGCATTCTTCCAAGATAACTTTTTTCTTCTGTCAGTCCATGGAACTTTCAATATTCTTGAGCAAAATCATAATTCAAATGCACCAAGTCTTCTCCAGGGTTCCTTATTCCTTATGAGCATTCATTTGGGAATGAGGCCATTGAAAATACCATGATTTGAGTCAGGCACACCTGTCCTCAAAGTGACATCTTTGCTATTTTATACTTTAGAGATATTGTGCATCAAATTTGCCCAGTATAATACATATTTTAATTTATTGACTGCTGTTTCCACTAGTGCTGACTGTGGATCCAAGTAAAATGAAATCCTTGGCTACTTCAATATTTTCTTCATTTACTGTGCTGTATTGTTCTAGTTTTAAGCTTTGGGGTTTTCTTTCAGTTTAGGTATATTCCACGCTGAAAACAGTAGTCTTTGATCTTTATCAATAAGTGCTGCAAGTTCTTTTGTCATTTAGCAAGTGTGTTAGTCTGGGTACTTTGGAGAAACAAATCCACAGCAACTCATGTATGAGAGTTTTATGTAAAGGTTAAATGAGCATCAAGAAAACATCCCAACCCAGTGCTGCCCAAGACCACAAGTCCAACATTAACCCATTCATCCAACACCAATCCAGAAAGTCCTCCTCCATCTCACAAAACAGACGCAATGACGCTGACTGCAGGAGGAAAGCCGAGTCAGTGAATGTGTAAGAATCTCAGCGCTGGCAGGGGTCTTCACATGGCTGCTCCAGCACCCAGGGCTGCATCGGGGTAAGTCCATGTGGCTTCTCCTTGGGGATGTCTTGCAGGAAGTCAGCCTTGCAAGCTGAAGCTGGAAACTGCAAAGCAGCTGCACCTTAGTCCATCACAAAGCAAGAGACCAGAGAATTCGAAAGGCGAGGCTCACCAAGCCATTTATCCTTCCGCCCTTCAGTTAAAGCCACATGTGTTTATCGGCCAGGTTGGCACAATAAACTAACTCAGCAAGTAAGGTTGTGTCATCTGTATATCGCAGGTTTTTAATGAGCTTTCCTCTAATCCTGATGTCAAATTTTCTTTATATAGTTGAGCTTCTTGGATTATTTCTCCAGCATACAGATTGAATAACTGTGGTGAAAGGATACAACCCTAATGCATACCTTTCTTGATTTTAAACCATGCAACATGCCCTTATTCTATTCGTATGATTGCATCTTGGACTATGTAGACTAGCAATGATAGTCCTCCTTCCACATCCTATTTTGGATCTGGCTTTATTTTCTGTTAGCTTCCTTTCAACATGCTGTTGCAATGTGTTGTTTAATTATTATCAGCAAAGTTTGACTTGCATGTGATCTTAATGGCACTGTTCAATAATTTCCACATTCTGTTGGGTTACCTTTCTTTGGAATGGGCACACAGATGAATCTCTTCCACTTGGTTCACCAGGCAGCTATCTTCCAAATTTCTTGGCAAATTCCAAAGTGCTGCATCAGCTTGTTTTTTTAAACATTTCAATTGGTGTTCCATCTAGGCCTGGGACCTTCATTTTTTGCCTTTGCTTTGATTGCAGCTTGGACGTCTTTCTTCAAGACCATGGATTCTTGGTTATATGCTACCCATTGCATGTTCTTTTGATGCAGTGACTCTGTACATTCCTTCCATTGACTTTTGATGCTTCCTGTATAGTTCAATATTCTGCCCAAAGAATCCTTGAATATTTAAACCTGGGGATTGAATTTTTCTTCATTTTTTTTTCAGGTTGAGATAAGTGGAGTGAGATAGTTTATTGTGCCAGCCTGGCCGATAAACACAAGTGGGATTAACTGAAGGGCAGAGAGATAAATGGCTTGGTGAGCCTTGTCTTTCTTGTCTCTCACTCTTTGATCATCGGACCAGTGTGCGGCTGCCTTGCTCATTCTTTGCCTCAATTTAAAGGCTACACTACCTGTGGGACGCCTAGCCTGTGGACTGTGTCGCTGTAAGGTGAGGTCCCTTTAAGACATCTCTGGAGCTGGGGACTGGTGGTTGGTGACCTGGCTGGCAGTTGGTGACCTGCCTTCTGATTGGCTGCTGTGCCGACATAGCCTAGCTTTCTCTATAAATAGAGGAAGATCTGGCAGCAGATTGGACTTGAAGGACTGCTAGTCTCTCACAACTCTCTCACGGGAGTGAGTTGAATTGAGCCATTTGTAGTGCTTTATAATTTAACTGTTTCTTTCTTGTATTATCTATTTATCTGTATATGATTTAACAATTCATTTCTTGTTATATATCTAATTATCTTTACAAATAAATATATTAAATTATCAGCAATTTGATTTTATCTCTCTAGAGAACCCTGTCTAACACACGGAGATTGTTCTTTCTTGTTGGCTTCTTAATTCCCTATCTTTCCATATTTCATTATAATCCTCTGTCTTCTCAAACTGCCTTTTGAAAATTTCTATTTAGTTCTTTTCCTTCATTAGTTCTTCATTCACTTTACCTTCAAGAACAAGTTTTTGTGTTTTTTGGCACCTACTCTGGTCATTTCTTTTTTTCTGTTTTTTAAATGATCTTTTGCTTTATTCATATATGATATTCTGGGTGTCATCTCAAAATCCATCTGATCTGTGGTCATTAGTGTTAAATGCATTAAATCTCCTTTCATGATAGTCTCTACAATCGGGTGGGATATAGTTCAGCTTGTACTTTAATTCTCAAGGGTTTATTTGAATTTTATTCAACTTCAACCTGGACTTGCATGTGAGTAATTGATGGTCTGTTCCACAGCTGGTCCCTGCCCTTGTTCTGGGTGATGAAACTTAAATTCTCTATACTTTCTTCCCACAAATGTAGAAAATTATTTTTTTGTGTATTCCATATGGTGAGATTCATGTGTATAACTGCCACTTGTGCTGATTAACATTTTATTTGTAATGAAGAAAGTTCTTGAAAAATTCTATCATGTGATCTCCAGCTTTGTGTGTGTGTGTGTGTGTGTGTGTGTAAAGCCATAGTTTTCAACCATGGACCCTTCTTCTTTATTCCTAACTTTCACATTTCAATCACCAGTAATTATCAATGATTCTTGATCTAATTTTTGATCAGTCAAAATGTTGGTATATTTCTACATTCTTTTCATCATTGGCTTTATTGATTGGTACAGAAATTTGAACAATTGTATTAACTGATATTTGCAAGATATTATGTCACAAACCACATTGTACTTCAAGATAGGTCTTGAAATGTTCTTTTTTTAAATATAATGAATGTAACATAGTTTCTTTTGATTTTATTATTTTTGGTATAGTAAAGCATATGACTATTAGAGTCAAAATGGTAATTCCAGTCCATTTACGTTCCATTAATGTTCAGTATATCAATCTTCATGCATTGTGTTTTATTTTTGACAACTTCCGTTTTTCTTAGACTCCACATTGTGATATTTATTAGATGTTTTCAGGTGTTTCTCCTTATTTTGAGTTATGTGCTATTTGTAAATGAAGGCTCTCATAGCTTTACTCCATCCACTAAGTCTGCTTTGAGAAGGTGGCTCTTTCTTAGTATCCTTTGCGTGCCTTTCAACCTGTGAGGCCTGTTTTCCGGTGTTGTATCAGACAACATCAGACAATGTTCTACTCTTTTCAAAAAGTTTTCCGTGGCTAGTCCCTCAAAATTTTACAACCTATTCCTTCTTCCTAACCTGCACTAATCTGTAAGCACCCTTGAAACCTCTCCACCATGGATGACCTCACTGATATTTGAAATACCTATGGAATAGTTTCAAGTATCACAGAAAAAAACTTAAAGCCATAAAATACAACAAACTTGCAGATAGTGGTGGATGTTCTAGTTATGGATACAGAAAAATAAAAAGCACAAATAAAGTATTTCATCACTCTAAGAGGTCAATACCAAAACCAATTAACCAAATAAATTCACATGAGCTAATGTGAATAAAAACCAAATGTATGATATAATCAGAATACTTGATAAAAATAGTGGCTTCATAATAGGGAAGGTGTTATGGCAAATGGGCCATGGGATTGACACTGAGAAATGAGAAATAAAAGGCTGGACACTAGTGTGTTAGGTTGAATTTGCTAGATAAACAAAATACTCATATGTTTAAGAAATAACTTTATATCAAGGAATAATTTCAGAACAAGGAGACAGCCCAACCCAGTCCAACTCAAGTCCATGGGTCAGATGCTAGATGAGCCTCAGAAACAAGCAGATGCTGTGAGATGAAGCAGGGAGGCGAGATGGGAAGGTAGGGTAACACAGACTGGTGAACGCAGAGTCAAATGGTTCCAAGGTCCACAGGAATATGGCAGAGTGCTGACATTTCCCATGGCCAGTGCGCCACATGGGCCATGAGCCCCAAACATGAAACACAAGACCCAGTCAAGCAGAAGGTGAAGGTCAAGATAGAGAAAAATTCTCCATAACATTGCTTATAAGAAGACAGCATCAGGCTGATAACTGATTGATAGGATGGGCTCCATCCCTACCCTCACACACATGCAATTTGGCCATTACAAGTGGCAAGGGGACAATCCTGCCTAATTGTGGAAGAGCAGAAAGTCAAGAAGAAGTGAATATGACATGCTTTGAGGTCAATGAGGCAACAAGACATACCCATGCTGCTAGTTCAAAAGCAAAATGGGATTATTGTAGTGGAATAGCTGGAGGTATGAAATGGAGTTCACCCTTTAGGCATGTGAGACCCAGTAGAGATTTTGCAAAGGAGGAATGGCCAGGAGGTGTTGTTTGGTTCTGTTGAGTTGGTTCATAATCAGAGACCTTAAAATCTCTTGCTGAAGCGGCAAGAAACAATTTACATTGAGCCTCAAGTGGCCCTTGTCTTCTTGATTTTAAATCTGACATTGAAATTCACTATTCTTTCAAAGCAAAGGTTCTCAATCTAAGTTGTATATTACAGTTAGCTAAGGAGCTTTCAAAAGTAAGAATAGCTCCTCGCCCCACTTAAGACTCTGATTTAATTGGTCTGAAGTGAGACCCAGCTATTTATTTTTCCCCCCAAATGCTTACAAGTAAATGTAATATCCTAGAGATATTACATTGAGAGCCAATCTTTTAAATTTTGAAACATTTTTTTCTCACCTGCATGCTAAAATTTCAACTAATAGGTAAAACTACATTATGATGAAAACTCCCCAAATCCCCTACTCATTAATTTAAAATTAGTACATGGGAAAGTCATAGGGCTTGCTGAGAACTATACTAAACTTGGCAATGGAGTATATGGGGCAGTGGGGAAGTAGTAGCTTTGGTGTCATTAGAACATGTCGTACCTCAAGGGGGTGATGAGAATGACGATCAGGGCAAAGCTGATGGCCATGAGGCAGAAGTCGGCATGACCAATTCTGACCACAGTCCTCCCTCTCATAGCAGTCTTTACTTCTCTTCGGATTCAGTAATCTTTGGGAAAGGCCATACCGAACTACAATGCCATCCGTACAGTTATTTAAGGAACAGAATACCACTTTAGATCAGCATTAAGAAGCTAAAACTCAGGATTAGAACCCAAAGCACACGGGTAGTCTCCCTTTGTCTGGGTAGAGCAGCTCTTTCTGTTGCTTTTGACCTTGCAGGTGTCATCTCATCCCAATCATGGTAGGTCTCCTCTCAGCTCCAGTAAGACAAGTTCCTCTTGGTCCTGCCATCTGTTGGTGCTGGCTTTGCCTCTCAGACCCTTCCTGGCCCATTGCTGTGTTCAATGTCACAGTTGTTGAGCCCTGTCACAGCGTTTTAGGAAGCTCTTTGTCTCCTGTCATTTTCTGCCCTTTCCCGCTTGTCTCTTCCATCCGCTTTTTCCTGTTACTTCTCTTTCTGCTTCTTTCTGTCTCAAAAACCTCTGTGCGGTTGGCAACTTATATACATACTTTACTCCTTGTAAATTTTAAGGCATGCCTCCTCCCAGCTGGGAGCACAGACTCACTATCCCCTCTTGGCAAATTACAGATATTCCATTTTCACAGTAGACATTTACTTTGTATAGTCTATTGGCCAATCCCTGCAAGGCCCAAAGCAATCAGAGGGCAAGTTGCAGCCCAGGATCAGACTAAATGTATCAGACAAAAGTGTTTGCAGTTTATCCAGGAAATGTCCATTAGCCTAGACGGAAGTAATAAAAGCTCTGGTAGGCGAAGGTAACTCCTCAGGGTTCAAGGGGAAAATTTTTCATAATTTCCTACCAAAAAACAAGGCAGAAGACCACATACAGAAACTCATTTCATCACAGTATAGATAATAACAGCGACAGAAACACAGATGCCATATGTCCCATTGCCCCCCAACTCCAGTGTCTCTACATGTGACCTATATTACCATATACCTTATACATTTGATTTGGGTGGTGGTGTTGATAATATACACAGCAACACATACCGATTCAATGACACTGATTGTTAAATTGTGCAACCATTCTCATGCTCCTTTTCTGAATTGTTCCTCTCCTCATTAATGTAAACGGACTGCCTACTATACTTTCTATGTAACCGTTCGAATGGCTATTTTCATTTCAATCCCAAAGAGAGTGCTTGAAGAAACAGAAGGCATCTAGATTTTGTCAGTTACACTAAATTATGATTTTGCTTTAAGGAGACTGTAAGGTATATATATTTTGAACTAGGTTATAAATATTATCCTCAAGCAACTTTCAGGAGATTGTTAGCTTCAATGGGTCCAGAAAGTCTGGAGTTCATGAGAATTTTATATTCTGTTCAGAACATCCCATTTTGATGATGTTTCTTCTACAGAATATTGGTTCAAAATGTCCAGTAATGAGAATTGGGTACCATTCGGGTTTCATGGCACAAAGGAGGCAATTGTTCATAAAGCCAATCAGTCACATAGTTCATGTTCTCCTAGTCTTGACTCCTCTTCCTTTGTTGCTCCTTGTGAATTGAGAATAATAGTAATGCCTTAGATGGCTGCTTGCAAGCTTTTTAAGACCCTAGCCCTGCGCAATGAACGTGGAGGCAGAACACCAGGAGATAGTGTACATGGATGTACAACACATTAAAACGTTTTGCTATAGTTCAACCTGTATTAATTTGGATATAAGGTTGAATACCTCTTTAGGAACCACCTTACAAAGAATACATCTACAAAAGCATTCACAATGTGAACCTTCATGAAGTTTTCATGAGGGAGACAAAGTATGGCTTTACATCTCAGATTCCACGAAAAACATCTTTGGGACTCATTGTTCTGTTAGTTCTCCAAAGCCCCTTGGTCATATCACCAATAGAAGTAGTGGTAAGCACCATTCTACAGAAGAAAAAAAAGAAGAATCAAGCCTCCCTCTTTCCTAGATTGTCTAATTTTGTTCTCCAATTCATCCTTTCAACCAGTTGAAATCACTCTCCTATTATTTTGCAGGGCAATTCAAGTAAACCTGGAATTCTATTCTCCAACTGTCCGCGCTCAACTCCATCTCCGCTACTAATCTTGGTAAAAACCAGGAATCATCTGATCCTCTACGATTCCTATAAAAGTTCATCTGAATATATACATAATATATATAACTACACGCACAGATACACAATCATATGCATACATACATATTCAATATATATCAAAATTCAATGTTATAACACATGGCCTTTAGAAAATCTCCCAAATATGTTTGTAACTCTAACCACAACGGCTTCATCTAGAGACGTGTGAGCTGCTGTCTGGCCAACATCCTGAGCAGGCCATTTAGAGTACTGTGCTCGCCACCCCCAGCTGTGTCTCAACGAAATATGTGTCTCCCTTAGTCTTTGTCTATAGAATATATAACATATATAAATGTACTTCTTATAACTTAACTTTGAATGCAAGGAAGTCTTATTCATTGGGAAGCAATTATTGTAATTTTGTATGGCAGATATCATATTTTGCATAGTTTCCAAATATACAAATATCTATTTTTAATATTAGTATTTATTGTCACAACAACTTTGAGATGTAGTGCTATTACTATCTTCATTTTTTTAAGTCGAGGAACTTTAAGATCAGAAAAAAAAAATCAATAATTTGTCCAATTCAAGGAGATGGTATAAGAACTAGGAGTTAAATCGAATGTTATCAATGAAACATCATGAAGCATAATAGTAGCATACATGTCCCAGTTTACCAGAAGTAGTTGATTATATATGGTAAAATTCATTTATAAGATAGGGAGATAATTGATGCTAACTCATGTAAGTTCTAAACTTATGGTTCATTAATGTTTTTTAACAACACTGTTAAGTGGCAGAGGTACAAATTTTATTCTTTATATTTTATATATCGCATGCTTTAAATACAAGTATCCATTTCTTTGCATTTAAAAAAATGATAGATTTACTTTGGAGTAAGTTTAAAATAAAAGAACCTAACTCAAGCTTTGGGTGTTGGAATTCAGAGACACATCTGACCAATTTCTAAATTTATCAGCGTTTACCATGCTTCTCGAGCTTTTCCCTTCAAAACTGAGAAGGTAGTTCATAATCAACTGGAATCCCCCTGGAATTTCTTCCATTCTAGTGATGAATCCCATTTTAAAGCAGAGCTAACAAAATGGCTGAGACCAGCAGTTCAGAAACAGCTCAACCAGAATAAAAAATGAAATGTTGGACCTTATACGACTGCAACTTCTTGCTTCACTAAATGAACACCATCCTATTGTCTCACCTTCTCTTAGATAAAGAAGATGACAAGATATGTATATTTGTCTACATACAAATGATAAGTCATGATGTCTACATTTACATAAACATATATATTCCCAACACATGGTTTTTTAAAATAAGAATAGTTTAAAAACAAAAATAGTTTTTTTCCCTCTTATCAGACCATGTATGAACACACTGCAGTATATTCTATATCATTTCCCTCCATACATTTTCTTAAATGTAGACAGTGTTTGCCATAAGAAAGAAGCAAGCATTTGGGCTCCCCAGTATATGACCTTATAGTCACTGTCATTTATAAATGATTATTAATAATTATTGACATGATTATTAATTTTATTGGCATTGCTAAACAATAGAAATGTGACACCTTAATTTTGGTAAATATGGATATTACATAAAATTAAAACCACAAAAAGTTATATTACCTATGTCCCTGACATTAAATATATATGGGATTTTTATTGCCACCATTGTTTTCTTTGATTTATTTCCAATTTGGTGGTGGTATAATTTAAAGGTTTATTTTGTACATTTTGAAAGTCCTAATACATATATAGTGAACCTTTCCTGGCATTTTGATTTTAAATAAAATACCTTCAAAATATACATGCTATCATAGACCCAGATTTTCCTTCTTTGTTAAAAAAAAAAGAAAAGGAAAAGCTAATCAACAAACACACTTTATAAGCAAGGAATCACTCCATAAAGTTACACACAGTATTTGATTTCTCATCCTTCCACCTTTGGGCTACTATAAATACACTTAGAAGGAACGATCTTTAAAAAGAACAATCATTATTTTAAAATATAACTGCAGTTCTGAATTTTTTATTTCTCATCTATGCCAGAAAATAGGTCACTTTCTCGTTCTTCCTGGGTCCTAGAGGAAATTCTAAGCAATTAACTTTAAGTATCCTTTATGTATTTTGCCATAGTGTTTTTCTTTGGATCAATAGTACCTCCCCCAAGAACAAGTAAACTTACACTCTAAAGGAGTAAAAGGAAGAAAGAAAAAGAAACATCATTTAAAACTCACAAAACCAACATTCTTTAAAAAGCCAATGATCAAAATGTCTCCAAAGTGCCACTGTCAGGTCTCCTGGCTTGGTGTCAGTGGTAAAATGGTTAACATGGGTACCTTCCAGAGCCCCTGGTTCCACTCTCTCTAAGATATGCCCCATTTTCCTTTTGTTATGATGATCACTCCTGGGCCAGAGAAAGGAAAGAGACAGTGACAGTAAGTTTGCACAGTAAGTTATAATATTCCTTCCTACCAAATATATCTTTGGGTTTAGCCTTTCAATACTATCTACAGTGGAAGAAAACACTGGATTGCATTAAACAATATCCCCCTCCCAATCTCAATCATTATTAAACCATAAGTTTAAAAGGGTATTCATTTCATTAAGTGTTGAAGCTTGTAGTTTGTGTGGATGATCAAATATGTGAGTGAATGTGGATGTCTTAAAATACTTTACTCTTGTAAAGCTTTGACATATTAAAATAGCCAGAATGTGAATTTCTCCCTCTTTCTCATCTTCGTTAATTCCCAGAACAGCCTGAATCTTAAAACAGTTACTAGTTTTGTCCAAGAGGGCCATCTACTCCAGGATGTTATAGTTCTTTGAAGCAATTTCATTTTAAAGTACATTTGGAGTATGATCATGTTGTATTTGCCTCCAAATGTGGGCACTAGTGGGTTAGCTTATCTCAGCTTGTTTTGTTTGTATTAACTGGGAATATTATTTTCCTTGCTAAAACATAAGACTGTGTATTTTTAACTTTGGAATTTACATGTCAATATCTTAATAAAGAATCAAGTTCATGCAAAGGTTTTGTAAGACTCAACCAGTAAAGTGAATTCATCTGACAGCTAACCATGTTTAAGAGCAATGCAGTCACAAATTGTTAAAACTATGCCACTTTATAATTTTGATACAAGAAAACGTATAATATCAAGCAATTAAAATGATTAATTATTGCTAGAACTTGGAAACATTTTCACAGCAAATTAATCATTTCCATTTTTTATGTATATATTCTTTCTCGATTTTTAGCTTTTGGTTAACCTCAACCCTTTGAGACAATTAAGCAAAATTGGGGCTATAATGCCAGTGTCGAATAAAAATGTATGCCTTCAGGAAATGCAGAAGATAAGGATGTATGTGTCATGGAGTGGGAGGAAGGAAGTGAGGGTGGGGAACTGAGGAATCGGGTGTGAGTGAGTGAGTACTGGTGGTTGTTATTAGGGCCACTGAGTGGGTTCTGACTCATAGTGACCCAATGTACAAAAGAAGGAAACACTGTCTAGCCCTGTGCCATCCTCACAACTCTTCTTATGTTTGAACCTCTGATTGTAGACACTGTGTCAATCAAGGACCTTCCTCTTTGGGGCTGACCCTCACCTCTACCAAGCATGATGTCCTTTTCTGGGAGTGGTGTCTCCTGATAACATGCCCAAATTATGTGAGACAAAATGTTGTCATCCTTTCCTCCAAGGAGTACAGTATTCTGGTTTTACTTCTTCCAAGACAGATCTGTTTGCACTTTTGACAGTCCATAATACTTTGATTATTTTTGCCAACATCACAGTTCAAATGCATTGAATTTTCTTGGGTCTTACTCAATGTCCAATTTTATGTGGCCATTAAAAATATCATGGCTGGGGTCAGGCAGACCTTAGTCCTCAAAGTAATATCCTTGTTTTTCAACATTTTAATGAAGTCGTGCAGATTCACCCTAATGTAATGCCCTTTGATCTCTTGACTACTGATTCCATAAGCACTGGTTGTGCATCCAAGCAAAACGAAATCCCTGACAACTTCCATCTTTCTCCATTTATCATGATGTTACTTATTGACCCAGTGGTGGAATTTTTTATTTTCTTTACATTGAGTTGTAATCCATACTGAAGGCTGCAATCCGTGATCTTCACCAGCAAGTGCTTCAAGTCCTTCTCACACCCAAGCAAGGTTGTGTTATCTGCATATCTCAGGTTGTTAAAAAGTCTTCCTCCAAACTTGAAGTTGCATATTTCTTGCTTGTGATCTATATAAGTTAATTTGCCTTTTAGAATCAGATTCTTCTGTTCTGATGGGAGAGTGAGAGAGTTATTCAGTGTTCTCCAAGTTTCACACCACTGCAACAGTTCTTCAGGTCCACAACTGACCACAGTCCTACGTTAGTGTAGTTCCTTTATGAGCACACTGGGATCATTCAAAAAATGTACCTGTTGTACCGACGATGCATCATTTTAACTGCTCTGGGAAATGCTAAATGTTCTTCAGCTCCTTTTGAGATACTTGCCTCAAAGGCATTATAGATTTCTTTGTCAATCTCCATCTACCTGAATGCTTTTTCAGGGTTTTAACACTCACCCCCCCACCCCGCCCCTCGCCCCGCCCTTTTAAATCGAAACTACAAATCCCATGAGACAAAGCAGAAAACAGAGACCCTCTCTTCTCCCTCTCGGTCTATCGCCCTCCAGCACCCCCCCTCCCCCACACACACCTCAGAGTAGTGTGCTGAAACTCAGGTTGAGGTATCCTGAAATATGCCTGAAAGAAACTCCGCCCGTTTAGTCTCCGCGCCTCGCAGCGCTCTCGCTGGGCTCCTTTAAATCAGTGCAGACCTCGGAAGGCTGCGAGCGACGCAGAGCCGGTTACGGGCGAAGCGCGAGCATCACCTGTTCCGCGAGGGGCATGCGCACTGCGAGGGCGCGGGCGAGGAGGCGGGGCGCGGTGGGAGGGGCCGACGGCGCCCGGCTGGCACTGCTCACATCGGCTTCTCCCCGGCTGCCGGCGCTGAGGCGGCATCGGGAGGTGTCTTCTGCAAAGGTTGCCTCAAGCTGTCCAACATGGAGGAGGCACCGGCCACGGCTGTCACCTGCGAGCGGGACTAAGCGCCGCCTGGCATTCCGGGGACGGTGCCCGGCCCCGACCCCGGGCACGCGGCCGCCTGCACGCCCGCGGTGGACCCCGGCGCCGGCTGCACCTCGGGCCGCGGGCTTCCAGACGGGGACGCAGCGCCGGGCGGGAGCGGGCGGCCGGAGCCTCCCTGAGCCATGGGCAACGAGGCCAGCTTGGAAGGGGAAGGGCTCCCCGAAGGGCTGGCGGCGGCGGCCGCCGGAGGAGGGGCTGGCGGGGCGGGGAGCCCTTTGCACAGCGTGATCCCGGCCGGCATGGAGGCGGATCTGAGCCAGCTGAGCGACGAGGAGAGGAGACAGATCGCCGCTGTCATGTCAAGGGCGCAGGGGCTGCCCAAGGGAAGAGTTCCCCCGGCCACTGCGGAGCCGCCTTCCATGCACAGGCACGCACAGCATGATGCAAATGTCCAGGCATATATGTACCGCTCCCCGTGCACATATGTGTCCACCCGTATCGTATGTGCCAGCACGGCCGTACATATATGTCTCCTTCGCTCATTTTATTCTCCCTGATGGGGTGGCCATAGAGAGAGAGCATCAGCCTGCTGGTGGGCCAAAAATTAGGCTTTGTAGAGTTTCTGGTGGGATAGGCAAGGGTTGCAGCTTTAGAACAGTGATTGTAGGTTGTGATTTCTGGCCTTTTGGAACCTTTCCGTCTAGGTTGGCGTGGAGAGACGCCCTCCAGTGTTTCATTTATCTGGACGTATTCCATGAATCCAACACGGGTGTGTTGGGAAATGGTTAGGGCTGGGTGTTTACCTGCCTCTGTTGCAGGTCTTTTTCTCCCTGGCTGGTGTGTCATTATTCCTGTTAACAGTACCTTAACTGTCCCTAGAGGGGATTTGTCCTTCCTCTCCACCCTACCACCAGAGAACAGGTGCTGTTTAGGTAGAAGGTATAGAATGAATATTCCTTTTATATGCAACGAGGGACCCTGAAATATGTCGTTAAAAGGATGGCGTGGTCATAGGATAGTAGGTGCTGTACATGTGTTTCTGAGTTAGCGTGTGGTGTTTTTTTAAATCACTGCTTCTTCTGTGCCAAAGTGGTTTTCACTTTATGGAATAAGTGCGGATATTCTTATTGAAAATTGTGAATATAGTATTTTATGGACAGACATATGACAACTTGCCCAGGGAATTTTAAGAGCTAATCTGTAATATTAACTTGTGAGTTTTCCTTTCTAGCTACTTCCCCTAATTCCTTTAAGTGAGTTGTTTTCTAATTAGAGTAGTAAGAGGGTATAATCATTGCGCCTGCCCTATATTTATTATTGTAAACAAACCCTTTAACTTTGCACCCAGCCCTGGAAAATAGCCCTCTGTCCGTGGTGCTGAATTCAATCCTGCTTTATGTCCATTTAAGGGGAAATTGTAATTTTCCTTTGAGGTGCTGGAAAGTTGAAAGTCATGGATAGGTGTAGATTTTACATTCTCTTTGTACTAAGACATAATTTTGACCTAAAATCCTCTATGCATATAAATATCACATTTTTACAGTGCTCAGTAATTTTAGGAGAAATGTTTTAAAGTGCTTTCATAGAGTGCCATTTTTTCACTCAAAATTTTAAACGTGTAAAATCCACCATGGAAATAACGCTTCAAAAGAATGTTTAAAAGAGCCCACCACCAAGGCCAAAAACTAGTTCTTTTATGTTGAATACGTCTCTCTAAACTAGTAATAAATGGAGTTTTATTACTAGTACTAAAAAGCCTTTATCTCCTACTTCAATTGTATAGCATATAATATGTACCGTTTTCTCTATTTGATACATTATTGATGTAGATTTAAGTTTTAAATATTCACTAGTTTTTAAAAATAATATACTAACAAGGTATAAGTGTTTTAGTCTATTAGAAATGCCACCAGCTAGTCTCTCTTTTTTTCTAGAAGGTGCAAGCAACAGGTTTTGCATAGTGGTTAAAAATACCAAGAAAAGTGTGAGCTTTGATTCCTAAATCCTTAACATTTTTTTCATCAAAGGATGACAGGATATTTCAGTCTATGTTGTTGTAGGCAGTATTTGTCTCAGGTAATACACTTTAAAGCTTTCCATTAATAATTGTGTTATGGTAGAATTCTTGCTAATAGGCAATCTGTGCCTTATACAGGTATTGCTGAAAGCATCATTCAATACACAGAGCAATGCATTTTTTATGTTTGTAGCCTGCTTATATTTACTTAAATATTTCTCTGAAAGATGCATAGTTTTGGGAAAGTTACTAACCACAAAGGTTAATAAACTCTGCAGTAGAATATAACCATATGATATAATGATATAAACTAAATACAAATATATATAAGTCTGGGGACGTTATTACATATGGTGTTAATAACTTTATATTTTTAGATTAAAGTAAATTTAAATATATATATGAAAACATACTTGAATTATTTGACATTGTAAGAGGTTGCTGTTCTGCTGAACTGATTCTAGCTCGTAATGATCCATCACAGTTGAGTGCTTACCCACTGAAACACCAGAGCTCCAGGGTAGAGTTCAATTCAAATCAGTGGTTTGAATTGCGTATGATGGAGCTCATGTTTTTTCAAGAAATAAGGGTTACGCACCCGTAGATCTAGGCTCTTAAGCTCTTGCTTACTGATTTAATTAATGAAGTTGGCAAATTACATGTGCCTCTCAACACATCTGGGCCTCAGTTTCCTTGCCTCTACATAAATCAAGCAATGCTTATCTTCTCTATCTTAAAACAGTCATTGTGAGGATCAGTTAGAAATCAACAGGGATATTTACTTTTTTAAAATTTGAAGCAATTCTGCAAGCATAGAGTTGTAATACTAATATTAGCAAAGCGAAGGCTACAGGCAGATTACATATTGAATTTTTCATGGTTAGGATTTATTTTGATGCATTTATATCCTGTTACAAATGGAGAAGCTAGTGTGATGCAGGGAAAATCCTACCCCCACCCCCTCACCCGTAGCCAGAAGTCAACACACCAGCTTTCTTCAACTAACTAGTTTTATGACCTTGAATTAGTCTTTTGGCATCTTTAAGTTTCAATGTCTTATAATGCATAAAATAGATACCCCTCAGTTTACTTATATGTTTAATATTATACATTTTATGTGACTCAGCATTGTCAAGTTGTGCCTGTTGTGTTGCATTAACAAAATTATTTCATCATTCAAACGGCTTTTGGATTTTCACAGTTGCATGTATTTTCAGCTGTACTTCTCCTCCCCTCCCCCATTAACCTAGGAGAGAAAAATTTACATCTGATAGTGAAAATAGTAAAAAGGGAAAAGAAGGTAGCAATAAACTTGAACAGGTAAACTCTAGTAGAAGTAGAAGACTACAGGGTATACATGAAATGCTCCTAGAGTTTTAATTTGTTTTAGCTCCAGGGAAAATGCATTTTTGTTACTTCTATTCATTCTGTGTACAACTACATTTATGTCATATGAGAAGTGCTTCCCTAAACAATTCTAATTGGTAGGACATTTTAGAAGAATTCTGACTATTCAGTTATTTCCTTTAACACTCCTTTGGGCCCTTCCCAACTAGGTAGATACATCCACAGCTGTGTCTCTTCCTACAGCAGCAGGCCGCATGCAGGTTTTAAAATTCATATGCGGTTATATCTACCTATACCTCAGAAGACATGCAGAAGCATCTGAAGCAAAAATAAGTTGAGGCTTTAATTGAGACTAGGTGTACACTCTAGATTCTAGAGTAAAATATAACTGTTATGATCATTCGTTCATTCAATGTTATTTATTCATTAATCAAACATCAATGGTCACATACTTCTAGATTTGGTTATAGTGATTCAAAGATGAGTGAAACATATTATCAGTCTACGAATTCAGAGTGTAGTAGAGAAGACACAGTTTGCATTTTACTATTTTCCCTTTTAGCACAACAACCACAGTTAGCCTGGGCATGTTTATCA
>NW_022103920.1:49175171-49271081 GCF_000313985.2 Echinops telfairi | reverse complement strand
TGAAGCTGACATGATTTTCTCAATGAATTTCTTTCTGTTCTTTATTCCCAGGTATCCATATTTTACTTGTAATTCCATAAGTATAGTAACTAAAACTAAATTTGAACGAGAGTGCCTTTATGCTTGCATAGTCATTTTCTGCCAGAGGAAGTTCCATAACTTATAGGAAGTACATGTGATTTTAATTTCCAGTGTTAATGACAGGTTCAGTTTTGATGTTTACTGTTATCACAGAATTAGGGGCTTCATGAAACTTATTTTTTGTTTATATTTTAGTTAATACAGGATTAAGTAAAATAATGCCGCCAAAACAGATTAAAGTAATACTTTAATAAAAGAAGATCATCTAGTAAGATGAAAGATAGATTTCCTCTTCTTCTTTCAAGGTGGGTTTGTTCAATTCTGAACAAAGGTGTCAATTCAACAACATGCCCAAATGATTAGTTATAGGGTCATCACATCTGTAAGGTAATCCCTAAGTATATGTGCTTAAGAGGAAGGGGTGTATTAATTGAAGATAGGACATTTCTAGAATAATGAACAGATCTTGAACAGATCATATCGCTGAAGATAATCTACTTCTAATAATGAATTTACTTTGAGCCTTCTACCTTTATATTGAAGGGATCATGTTGTTGTTGCTAGGTGCCTACCAGTAGGTTCTGACTGACTAAGAACAAAACACTGCCTGCATCATCTTTACAATTGCTCTTCTGTGTGAGCCCATTGTGGAAGGCACTGGGGCAGCCCATCTTTCACTGCCCCTCCTTTACCAAGCATGATGTCCTTAATAGGGACTGGACTGTCCTGATAACATAACCAAAAATACTTGAGACAAAGTCTCACCATTTTTGCTTCCAAGGAGCACTCTGGTCATTTTTCTTCCAAGACAGACTTGCTTGTCCATTTAGCAGTCCATGGTACTTTCATTATTCTTCGCCAGCACCATAATCCAAATGTGTCGCTTCTTCTTTGATCTTCCTTATTCATTGCCCAACTTTCACTTGTATATGAGGCATTTTGGAAATACCATGGCTTGGGTTTGGCTTACCTTAGTCTTCAATGTCTGTGGCTTTTCAACACTTTAACGGGAACATTGAGGAAGATATATAAACACTCAGAATGATTTCTCCAGAATGGAAGGGCGTACCAATGACATTTTACAATCTTAGATTTTTTGGTATTTATTTGGGTGATAGTATTAGCTTCTCGTTTAAGTAAAAACTTTGAAGACATAGAAAAATCTAAGTTGTTGAAAACTTGTTTTTCTTGAAAGAAAATTGTCTGAATTAAGAATTCCATTTATTATTTTGTAGAATATCACTTTGTGTAGACATTGACATTTATATATTTTTCTGTTACTTTTTGAGTCTTTGCAATTCAGTATTAGTAATTCTCAGTTTTTAAAAACTATTCTTTACATCCTATACTCAAATTTTTGTGTCATTTATGGGTTATCAGGAAATAAATTCATATTAAGTACCAATTGGGTAAAATTGAAAGTGTATGGTTTGATCCACTACCAGTTAAAACTTAGAAAGTTAAATTGGAATCCACGGAACTTTGCTGTGACCATCTCATATTTCTGCTGCTATTGCACAGATTTTCATTAAATATAAGTATCTTTTCTAAAATTAAAAAAACAACTTGTATAAAAGAAATATAATCTTGTTTCCTATATAATGCTAATAAAGTTTGCTCTTAGTAGTTGCCAGTGTATCAGTTAAAGAATGAATTGTTCTAGAAGTTAATGCACATTATATAACTGACTAAAATATACTTATGAAAAGAACCAAATATTCTAATCATTTAACCATAGTATTTTAAAATTGAACATGTTTCCAAACCATTAAAAAAAATCCACCTTGTATATTTGCCTAAAAATTACAGTAAACCTCACAAATTAGGAAATTTCAAATGATCTCAATATCAACAATAAAATATTACTAAGATAATATAAATATAAAAGTAAATAATCAAATATTACAGAAAGAGATCATTATGTATTTGATTCATTTGAGAATGTTCTTTATTGGAGAAATTTACAGTACTCTTCATTAGTGAGTTTATAATACAGATCATTGCTATTTGGATATATCTTAAGTATTGTTATTCTTTTAGAAACTGATTTTTCTATGATCTTAAAGTTGTGATTAAAAAAATATATGCTAGTATATGACATTGCATTGAGTTAATATGCTTAATAAAGTATTAGACATGGACAAATTATCTTATATGTAAATATAATTAATTTTTATAGTAGTATCTACTTGGATATCTTATTCTTCAACATAGATTTCACCTTTTTGGGAGAAGTCTTTATCCACATAAAATAACTAAGGCAGTAACTTACTCTGATATTTTGTAGGAGAGTACAATATTTGATTTTAATTACATATACATTCCAATATATGCATATGCATATAAATGTATATAGATGTATGTGCATGTTTGTATATATATGTATTCTAGTTTAAAGGAGAGGAACGAATCATGATGCTGCTGTTGTCAGCTAACTGTTGGGTTGGTAACTACAGGTTAATGGTTCAAATCTATGAGCTCATTGGAGAAAGATGAGGCTATCTGCTTCCATAAAGATTTAAAGGCTCAGAAACTCCAAGCAGCCATTCTACTCTGTTCTTTCGGCTGTCTATGAGTTGGAATCAACTCAGTGGCAGTAGGTTAGACTTTGGTTTAATTTGGAGGATGTAAGAAATCAATTCTAGTATGATTTTTATTTGAGACAAGTTCAATCATTTTCATTTATTTTTTTTCTCTCTTGTAGAAAAGAAGAACTGGATAGTAGTCACCCTCCAAAGCAACCAGGAAGACCGCCGGACCCAGGGCGCCCAGCTCAGCCTGGTCTCAGTAAAAGCAGAACTACAGATACTTTCAGATCAGAGCAGAAATTGCCTGGAAGGAGTCCTTCAACTATTAGCTTAAAGGAATCCAAATCCAGAACTGATTTCAAGGGAGAGCACAAGTCTAGTTTGATGCCTGGCTTCCTCACAGAGGTTAACCCTTTAAGTGCTGTCACCTCTGTTGTAAATAAGTTCAATCCCTTTGATTTGATATCAGACTCTGATGCATCCCAGGAAGACACTGCCAAGAAACAAAAGGTACCTCAGAAAGAACAAGGAAAGCCAGAAGGAATCACCAAACCTTCATCACAACAACAGTCGCCCAAGCCAGTTCCTAAGCAACAAGGGGCTCCGAAGACCATATTGCCTCAGGCTGGCCCTCCCAAATCAATCTCTCAGCAACCAGAAAAAGTTCAATCACAAGTCCCAGGAACAGGAAAACCAAGTCCGGGGTCTACACAAACTCCTCAGGCAGACCAGGGAAAATCACCGCTGCAGCAAGACCCAACCAGGCCACAGGCTAAACAGTCAGACCTGGTAAGGGGGGAGTCAGCTAAACCCTCACGGCAAAGCCCCTCTAAGCCTCCTGTTCAGCAAACAAGTCCTGGGAAGCTGTCTGACCAGCAGCCTGGACTTGAAAAACCTGTGCCACAATCAGGACCTATAAAGCCCTCAGCTCAGCAACCAGGGTCCGTGAAAACCCCTCCTCAACCACTGACAACGAAGGCTCCAGCTCAGCCACCAGTGACCACAAAGGCGTCTGCTCAGAAGGCTGGACCAGAGAAACCTCCAACTCAGCAGCCTGGGCTAAAGTCTCCAGCTCTGCCCTCTGGGACTGCAAAGACTCCAGCTCAGCCGCCAGGACCAACAAAGTTCCCAGGCCAGCAGCTGGGGACCCCCATGCCCGCAGCTCAGCAACCTGGGCCACAGTCTCCAGCTCAGCAGGCTAGTCCTGTAAAGACAACAGCCCAGCAACCTGGGATAGGAAAGCCCCCTGCTCAACAGCCAAGCCCAGCAAAGGTCCCTGCTCAACAACCAGGCCCAGCAAAGCCTCCAGCTCAACAGCCAGGGCCAGCAAAGCCCTCTGCTCAACAGCCTAGCCCTGCAAAACCCCCCGCTCAACAGCCGAGCCCTGCAAAACCCCCTGCTCAACAGCCAAGCTCTGCAAAGCCCCCCATGCAACAGCCGGTCCCTGCAAAGCCCCCTGCTCAACAGCCAGGCCCAGCAAAGCCCCCTACTCAGCCGAGCCCTGCGAAGCCCCCTACTCAACAGCCGAGCCCTGCAAAGCCCCCTGCTCAACAGCCGAGCCCTGCAAAGCCCCCTGCTCAACAGCCGAGCCCTGCAAAGCCCCCTGCTCAACAGCCGAGTCCTGCAAAGCCCCTTACACAACAACTGGGCCCAGCAAAGCCACCAGCTCAACAGTCTTCAAAACCAGTAAGCCAAACAGGAGCTGGGAAACCTTTACAGCCACCAACAACTCCTGCTACTCAGACTCCAGAACAAGGCCTTCCTAAAACCATCTGCCCTCTTTGCAGTACCACTGAACTTCTGCTGTATGTTCCAGAGAAGGCCAATTTTAACACATGCACTGAGTGTCAAACCACTGTCTGTAGCTTATGTGGTTTTAATCCTAATCCTCATTTAACTGAGGTAAGTGCATTTATTCATGGATACTGTGTTTCAAACTGTATTGCCATCTATCACAAATAGCTATTAATTTATCTCCTATGGTACAGCATGGTTCTTCTTTCCTTCCTTTTCTACTTTCTTCTCATCCCTAACAATTGTTGGTATTAAAGAGTTTAGGTCCACTGATGAGAAATATATATGGACTCCTAGTACCATAGTGGGTTATGGTTGAACTGCTAATCACAAGGTCAGCAGTTCAAACCCACCAGCAACTCCACAGAAGAAAGAAGAGGTTTTCTGCTCTGATAAAGATTTACAGCCTTGGAAATTCACAGGGGTTGTTCTACTATGTACCAGGGAGTTGCTTTGAGTTAGAATTGACATGATAGGAGTGATATTTATATTTATATTCATATTTACCCAAGGTTAAGTTCAGAATGTTGCCATAGTATCTGGTAAACTTGGCATGTACATAAGTATGACCTGGCTGAAAGGTGATGTTGAACATATGCTCAGTTCACACAATGTAGAAGATCCTCAGTTATTATTTTATGTATATTGAAAATTGTTTTGTTATTTAAATTTGTGTTTTTACCAACAAAAATTCTGATATTTTATCTGGGATCATATTTGTGTTAGGAAAAGAGTAGATAGTGCTTTGACATTTTGAGTGTTATACTGACAGGTAACATTGAATCTATTTTTCCAAGTTATCCATCCCCTTTTCCTGTTGATGATACCGATATAATCTAATGAGGGCATGTTTGACTCTAATGGAGTTATTGAGACCAGCAGAAATCACTCTCATATTACAAAGACATCATTAGGCATTGACATTGATGATGATCATCTCAACAGATCACAGTTTATATTGACAAGTGGATGGGTGAGCCTTCCTGATGCATAAGACCATAAAGACGCCATAGGTGGCCCAGATTAATGCAAACTTGTCCACTCAGATTGATGATTCAAAAGTAATTCTTAGCCCGGCAATTAATATTCACTCAGTTCCTAAAGGTTTTATAGGAAGTAACATTTCTATAGTCATAGATTAGGGACATTCTTGGTGGAGCTGAAATAAAGCAAATAGTAACATAAAAACTCAGAACTTCTCTGGAGTGAAGAAATAACACAATGAAGATGGAAACAAAATATAGTAAGATAAGGAGGCTTTGGGCCTAAACTAATAAAAGAAGAGGTTCATTGTTTGAAGAGAGATGATGCCCTCCCTGATGAGAAGGCACAGAACCCATTTAGTCCATCTGGAAGACAGCTGGTTAGTGGGCTGTCCAGGCATCATGTCTGTGAACAGCCCAGTGAGGAGCCGACAGCAGGCAGTGAAGGATTATGTGATTTCACTATTCCTGAGAGAGGAGGCTCACATGCTTATTATAAGAGAAAGCTATGTTCTGTTAATAACAACAACGATGATTAGCGATAACTGTTCATTTATTTGGGATATTTATTATATTTAAAAGTGAAATATGAAAATGGATGTACTTAAAATACATAAACAGCTGGTTGTTTTCTAAGGCACCTTTTAATATTTTAACCAAAAATTATAGTCAGTGACTTTTTAAAATAAGCCATTTTTTTAACCTATAAGAACATGCTATATAAGTATTACAGAGGAAATTAGATTATAAAGTTTAAGATTTTTTATATGTAATTGTTTTTAATATTACAATGTTATAAACCAGAGCATACTATCTTGATAAGACATTTGCTCTTGTATAGCTGTTTGTTTTATATAATATTTAGATTCACCATGTTTGGGTGGCAATTTGGAAGGCAAAAATACTGCTAGGCACGCAAGCCACAAGTATTTAAGTGCCTACTATATAAAAGGAATTTTGCTGACAATTTTGGACTTTAAATAGAATGGAAACATGAATTCTGATCTTATCATGTGTAAAATGTACTAGATAATACATGTACAAGAAAATATGTGGCCAAATAATGATCTCAGAGTTATGAATAAATACAATGGGCTTCATAGTCAAAGCTGCTTATTGCCAGTTGGTGGGATTAAAGGCAACTTCATGGAGAAAATGGCATGTGATTGGGGTATGCAGGATGCACGTGCTTTTGACTAGAAAAAGTTGTGAACGAAGTTGTAAAAGGAGGTGATCTTTTGGACTGAAACAAAGATAAAAAACAGCCCGGGGCATGCGTTGGACACTGAGCTGGGAAGAAATGGGCAAGGGTTTGGAGTCAGTCTTTAGTATTTAGCAAATAGCACTAGGCATTCTGGTCTCTGAAATCTCTCATTAACAGTTCTACTTTCAACCCTTCATTTATTTTCAAATTTGTATCAAATGCCCAGTTGTGAGCCAGCACAGAATTTTATGTACAAATTGAGTCTTCTTTAGCTAGGGACTCTTCACTCACATAAGAAATTAGGGGAAATTAAGAGAGGTACATTACAGGGAAAATAGATATGAGAAAAAGTAGCTTTTGGTAAGATTTTGAGGAAACTTTTTGTAGGGCTAAAGAGTAAATGGGTGTAAACATTTAAAGTTACTATGGTTAGTTTACTTTCTCCTAGCAAAAAAGTGAACAATCCAACTGAAATGTTCTAATTATAAATCTCAGGGTGGGCAGAGGAATAAAGGTTTACAAGGTCAAGGGATGGATGCATCACTTTCAGCAGGAGGTATGAAAGATGTCTTAATGAAAACATAAGAATATGAGCAGGGAATATGAAGGATAATAAGAATTTGGACACACAAGGCTGGACATAGAAGGTGATGGGATTATGAGTCAGATGGTTGTCTTTCCTAATTGACAAAAGGAAGACACTCTCTAGTGAACAGAAGAACTTAAGCAAGAAAATTTCAATTTCAGCGATGAGACCCCACTTGAAAACAAAAGTAACTTCATTCATTATGAAACTTATTGCATTTTTAGGAGCAGTAACTGAGAAGTTTTATGAGAAAATAATTTTAAATAGACAAATTACTCTGGAGTTGCAATAAATTAACTGTACACCGCAACATGTTAAACACTTAACTTTTAAAGTTTACTGGTAAGTTGCTTTCCACATAGAAATTCTACCAAGAATGTTAGGGTTCTGGGGGCCAAAGACAGGGGTTTCTACTCCTGTAAGTAGCATCTCAGAAACTCATAGGGGGCAGTTCTACCCTGTCTTAAAGGGTCACTATGAGTTGGCATCAAGGCAGTGAGTTTTTTGTTGTTAGTGTTTGCAATACAAAGCTATATCCTATTACTATTAAGTAGTGTTATAGTGTTTTTTCTTTGTAACATATTTTCCCAATATGAAAAGATGCATTCCAATTATGAACCCTAGGAATGCATCTTCCCTATTCCTCTTAATAAAATGGGCAGTTGCTCTAATACTTGAATTATTTGGAGTTCAGGGTTCTTTAGAGTCTTGGGTAGAGGTCAAGAACTGCTATTGGTGGTTGAATTTTGGTGTCCTTAAACTACAGCCCGCTCAGGACATTTATCTGGCCTGCTGGGTGTTTTTGCCATTTGTTTCTTTACTTCAAAATAAGATATGTGCAGTGCACATAGGAATTTGTTCATAGTTTTTGTTAAAACTATAGTCCAGCCCTCCAGCGGGTCTGAGGGACAGTGAACCGGCCCTTTGTTTAAAAAGTTTGAGGATCCCTGCTAGTATGGAGGATAGAGACAGAAGCATTTTTACATCAATTTGTTATTTTGTTATTAGAAAATGGATGTTTATATGCAAGTGACTTTATATGATGACTTTTGTAATCTTAGTGGTAAACATTGGCCTGCTAACCAAAAGTTGGCATTTCAACCCCTTCAGCTGCTTCTTGAGAGAAGGTTGAGGCTATCTTCTCCCAGAAAGATTTACAGCCTCCCACGCCCATGTAGGATTTGTGTGAGCCAGGATGATCTGATGCAATTGGGTAGTCTGTGAGTGAAACAGGAGCTCTGCTGGCATAGTCGTTATGAGTTAGGCTACTCACTGCAAGGTCATTGGTTAGAAATCACCAACCGCCCCACGGGAGAAAGATTAGACATTTCCTTTGCCTGTAAAGAGTTATGATCTTGTAAACCCACAGGGGAAGTTCTACCCTGTCCCATAAGGTTGCTATGAGTTGGAATTGACTCAATGCCATGAGTTTTTTTTGAGTGGGTAACATAGAATTCTGGCCCCTTGTCCCTCCTTGAAGAGAGTTGGAGAACTTTGGTATTTTTCTTAACAGTCAGAATTATGACTGTTTGATTGTGATTGTTGTGATTCATAAATGACTTCCAGAACCTGTGGAGTAAGAATTGGAAGGAACAGTATCAAACTCAGAAACAACTTCAGCTATAAAGTTTTACTTCCGCCCCCGCCGTCCCCCACATACACACACACACACACACACACACACACACACACACACACACACACACGCTTGGACCACTCAAACATCTGCGTGGAGACAATGGCCTTTAAATTAAATTTCCTCTAAGGAGTTCATGTAATATTTGGACTGCTGAAGGCAAGGTGGGCGGTTTAAATCCTCCAAATAGATGATGCTGTTTCTACAAATAGAAATAGCTCTGGAAACACTATATAAAGTCACTAAGTTGGAATACACTTGGCAGCAGTATTTAAAAATTAAAAAAATAAGCTGAGTCTGAATCAGCTCGATGGCAGTGAGTTTGGTTTAATTTGGCTTCTCAAGGGTGTGTGGTTCCATATCAACCTGAACAATATACTACCTCCAGGCCCTCCTTTGGTGCTGAGAGAGTTTATAGATCTCCCACTTCTTGCTAGTCTACTAATGGGGGACGTTTCTGCAACACAGATCCTCTCTTTGGGCCTGCTTTCTGACACAGTGACTGAACATTGGCTTTCTAATTAGTGTTAAAGCATTGTTGTTGTTGATTTACTTTGTCGTTTTTTTGTGTGCAGCCTCAGGCAAGATAGATTTAGGCTTGTCCCTAATGTTTGGTAACTCTCTCGAATCTCTTGCAATTTTGTAATATGTGAAAATGATTGTCACTTTTCAGAATGCTGATAATAAATATAATGTTTGTGATTAAAGTAGACTTAGATAGGTTTCCCTGTCATATTATTTTTGGATCAGGATGGCCCACATGTTAATCAGTCTTTTGCCTCAAGCTGGAAACTGTATTTAACAAATTCATGGCCTCCTTTTCAGGAGTCATTGAAACTGGGTTT
Source organism: Echinops telfairi (assembly GCF_000313985.2). Classification (NCBI taxonomy): domain Eukaryota; kingdom Metazoa; phylum Chordata; class Mammalia; order Afrosoricida; family Tenrecidae; genus Echinops; species Echinops telfairi. The sequence continues at coordinate 49,261,424 of NW_022103920.1, read as the reverse complement.
TCATAGGAAACCTCTCCACTTAATAAAAAGCACATGAAAACAAAATGCAATTGAAATTTAGTGGGGAATAAAATGTCAACCTCTTTCAGGTGGGTAAGGCTTTTTTTCTGTTTCTGGTCTGAGACGTCTAGCAGGTGAGAGCTCTTAAGAAAAGTTGGTAGACAGATTAAAGCGTGCCAAATACCAAATCTATGAAGAAGGGAAAGTGGACAGTCACTCCTGGTGGGATAGTACCTGAAAGCATTCTTCAAAAGGAAGCTTGGGCTTTTCAGTGCAAAGTCTTTCACCAGCTGTTCCCAGGAGAGCAGATGCAGACCAGGTTCTTCAAAGTTACAACGGAGCTTTTAAAGCTACATTCTGTACTTAAATGGGACATCAGGGAATGTAAGGTGTTTTATTTCCCACCTAGGTAAGAACATACAAATCATTGAAATGCACGACCTTTTAAAGCTACATTCTGTACTTAAATGAGACATCAGGGAATGTAAGGTGTTTTATTTCCCACATATGTAAGAACATACAAATCATTGAAATGCACTCATTATAAATACGTGTGCGTGATCTCATGATTACTTTGAGAGTACCTCAAAGTGGAAAATGTCAAGAGTGGGATGAGAGAGCTGACTGTTCCTCAGACTCTGGATGTCCATGTCCATGTACTTTGTCACAGCCACATGTGCTCCAACTGCCACCATTCACATGAAACCAATGAAGAGAAATCCAGTTTCTCAAATCTAAGCATAAGATTTGATTTTTAAAATGCTGTTATTTTTTGCAGTTTTCTGGTAATTCATGTTACCATCTGTATTATTTCAAGCAAGAATTCTCCCTAATTATGATAAAAATGAATTTACCTTCATCTCAAATTGTTTTTTAATGAATTTAAAGGAATAGAAAAGTGTACTGATCATTTAAAAAATATATGTTCTAAAATATTTTAAAATATATTATTTGTGTAGCTCTCATCTTAGACCAGGCCAATTTACAATGGCAATTTGCTCATGAAATGGAGGTTCAATGGATTAAAAGTATAAAATCATTAGAATCATAGCTGTTTTTTCCCCCCTTAAACTTTAATCTTTTAAATAACCAAATGTTTCAAGTGTCTCATATCACCAGTGTATATACTGTCTGAGAAGCCTGCTGTTATATATTTTTGCAATTGGTAAGGTGATCCATATAGCTTGGTAAGAACAGCTGTTCTGTTGTGAAAGTGGATACCCACCCCTAACAAATTCATTTATTGGATCAGTAAACTCAGTAGAGTGATGGGAGAAATTGCTCATTGTGCACATACATCCCTTGAGAAAGCACACACATCTAAGACTCTTCCCTATTCCTGATCTTAATTAGCTTAGATAAAAATGAGCTCTTAACTGTAAATATTTAAAGGCATTACACGGAAGATAAATATTGAAAGAATCTACTAGTTTATTTCATTACATGGAAGATAAATATTGAAATAATCTACTAGTTTACAAACATTAAAAAAAATGATATCAATACCAAATTTCTCCACACAGCATCAGAAGATCCCAGTTTTCATTCTAGTTCTACCTCTAACACAGCTATGCTCTTACTTGTACGATGAATTCACATAAAAGCTATTCTAGTTACCATAAATACTCAAGTATAAGCCAACCCTCTTATCAGCCGAGGCACCTAATTTTACCACAAAAACTGCGTAACAGCTGACAAACTCGGCTTATACTTGAGTATATACAGTATCTTTGATAAAGAGGCAACAATGTCACTATATGTAATGCCTCTTGCCTTTCTCTTTTTGCAGTCAGAAGAGAAAAATGATTCTGTTACACGAAGGAAAGATCCTAATTTTAACATTGTTCTAAGTACTTTATATGCATTTTCTCATTACTGTTTTCATAATAATGTGGTATTCACAATTTCAATATAAGAGTAAAAGAATCACAGCTCATATTCTAATATATTTTGCTATCTATAGTATTTATGTTAGTTATAAAGTGTTCACTTAGGAAAGTAAAGAAAAATATGAGCTTGAGACTAAAAGGCTATGGGTATGAATATTCTTAGCTACCTACAGAATTGTGTGATTTCATCAAATCACTTTATTTCTCAGAGCATTTAATTTTCTTTTCTGCAAGAATATTCACGAAATAAAAGTCGCATTAGGTAATATGAGTACTTTGAAAATGACAATTATTATTTTTTTACTTCTTATATAAACTGTAATTGTTATGTCCCATTATGCCATCAATTGCCATTTCCATTTGTGGAGGTGGAAACCAAGATTAAGAATTTAAGTGAGGTTTGCATGGCCTAATCATTTGTGAGTGATGGACCCTGTAGTCATATAATTAGCCAGATCTGCTCACTCAAAATTCGGTATCTCTTTACAGATGTCCACTTTGCCTTTTATCAGATTAATTGATTCCCCATACCATCTCCTAAATTTCTAGGTTAGAAAATTAGGTGTGTGTCTGTGTGTGTGTGTATTTTCCATATCCTTAAAACTGAAAAAGAAAATAGCTTTCTAGGTAGGGATTTACTTTTGGAATTTAGTATAAAAAATACCAGGGACCAAGAGTACTGGCTTTATATCTTCCTCCTCTCTGGTACTCAAACCAGTTTCTTGCCTTGATGCTTTCATCTCGCCTCTGTAAGGAAGCTGTGGGCTTCTGCTCTCTGCCAGCCTTCCTGCTAGATTGTGAGAATAAAGAGGAGCAGAGTGCCAGCCTTGACTGCTCGCGGTCAGAAAGAACTGAGAACCTAGAAGAAGAGCCTATCATTTAGCAAGAGAATAGGAACTCTTTTTAAAAAATAGAACATACAAAGATACATACTGAACAGACCTGGTCTTGCATGGATAAAAATGTTAAGATACCATTCTTGTTTTTTTTCCTTCCTTAAATAAAAAATATTTAATATTTTTAAAACTGCAAAACATATAATACGAACACTTTTTTATAATTTGTTTGACAAAATCAGAATATTTCATTGGAAATGTATACAACCCTTAAAACAGAGTTTTTCTTATTTAAAACACAAGAAACGAATCAGGAAGCCTATGATGTGAATGCATGCTCAGGGATTCTATAATTGTATCTGCTGGGAAATCCTTTAGTGTTTTTTAGCCCAGTGGCAGTGGAAGAGCTTAGAAAAGGGAGTTAAATAGCAGCGAAAAGGTTGACAGGACCTGTGAAAACAACTGAACATGATGTGAAGCTCATGGAACATAAAATCAGACTTAAATATATTTTGATAATGGACATTTTTGGAACATTGTGAAATTAGAAGAGTGTATATGTTATCAGAAGATTCCAGTCATAAACCTAAAAAGCTAACAATTCCTTAACATTCTCTGTTTTCTAATACAACAACAATATATTTTTGAATATTTCACATATTTAAAAAATATATATTTGTTCCAAGTCAACACACAAATAGTTGTCCTAATTTCAATGAGCACGATTGAACTTAAAGCTATACTTCTTTCAGTGTAATGATTTCATATTTGTCTCTTTATATTAAGTTTATGAGACCTTTTACTCTTTTCACTAATATTTATTTTTAATATTTAAATGAAATAATGAGGAAAATGCAAAAAAACCAACAACAAACCCCTATTCAAATAATTGCCCAAACTCTACCTAATTGAAGTCCTTGTATCACAGGCTGCAAAATTTGTATTCACTCAAGGTGCGTATTAAAAAATTGTTTTAAACGTTTGAATGCACCGTAAGAGAGGCAGTTTACAAAGGTTAATGAGTGATGCCCGGGCCCTCCGTGTACTGATCTGAGAGCTCCCCCACTTTGTACAACTGTAATAGAGTGCAGATAGGCTTCTGCCTGTGTTCTGTAATTATTTTGTGAACTGCCCCTTGATGAAAATGTCAGTTTTCTTCTCTTGGAACTCAGTGAGGTCCAAAGCCCTAAAAAAAGGATTTACCATTTGATCCTATTTGACAGGATTTACAAATGTTCTGATAGAGTTTTGTGAGCATGGTTTTATAAAGAAGGAAGTCCGTGTTTAGTTTATGGTGGCCCACTCATGAAGCAGACATTGTTATCCACATAGTTTCAAAGGGAACTATGTATCCAGCCAGCTACTGGACTGACTGTATGAAAGAAAATTGTTTGACCAAGTGACTTGTCATTATAGTTCTGAGGAACACTAATGCCTAATTTTTAACCCAAATAAATTGTGCATTAATCTGCCTAGGTAAGGGTGTCAGCTACAGGGAGCCATCCATCTGCAGCCAAACTCAGAAGAGGAGGTCAGGTGGTTTGGGTAATTCTTGAATAGCAGACGGCATATTTAGGGTCAAATTTTAGCTTCTTGGCTTTATAACCTTATATCCCTAGACCTCTTTTCCTCCTAAGTTGTCTTTTGTCTGTTATATTATCTTTTCCAGTGGCTTTTAAAATGATATGTGGCTTTCAGTAAATACTCAAAATGCTTTGATGAGGAGGAATGAAAACAGAACAATCCATCATTAAATAGCATCTGAAATTTACTCCCTATGTAGCAAAGGTGAGAGTAACCATGGGATGTGGCTGCCCCCTTTATAAGTCTTTGACCCCAAAGGAGAAAAACCCCAACCAAACTCACTGCTAAGTTGATTACAACTTATAGTGACTCAACATCTGGTTTATTTATAGGACCAGACAGCTTTGGTTTATGTGAGAGGGGAGGAAGTAATTAAAATATATTTTAAGATAATATGAGTCTCTATGCTGTGGTTCAAACTATCATTGTAATAATTAAGAGAGCACACTTTGTAGCTGGAATATTGAATCTTAAAGGGAAAATTTTACTCTGGACCATAAAAGATAGATTTAGGTAAATGAGAAGAAGAGCACACAATAGACTGACAACCTTGACTCAGGTGAGAGAAAGAGAGCATTCTGCTTTGATGGAGTACATGCACATGCAGATGATGTGGTTTACAGAGTTCTGTTACAAAGAGTCATAAAAGCCTACAGGTAAAGTTCAGTCCTGATGAGTTGAGACATAAGAACTCAGTAGGTTTTATTGTCCAAGAAAAGGATAAAAGTATGATTGAAGAAAATACAGTCAGCAATTAATGTAAACCATATTGTAAGCAGTCAAACATTCCTTGAGTTGTCCTTTTTGATGTTCTGTTAATCCAAATACTACTATACTGCTGTATAACCCAGCATGCTTTTTTATAATGGATCTTATCTGTATTTTATATTTCTGGTTTGGGGAATATCGAGGGGTAAATATTAGCACATATTCTGTAGGTATTTTCAGAAACACTATTTAATGTAGGGCCCCCACAAGGGCAGAGGAGGCCATCTGCCCCCATAACAGTCTACACTCAGAGAAACCCAGCAAGAGGTACTACTCTATCTTGTGGGCCTCTGAGTCAAATTGACTCAATGGCAATGGGTTTGTTAGCATTTCTTAAATGTATTAGGTTCGTTATCTTGAATTATAGAAGATAATCTTAAAGCAGGATATAATTTTGTTTATAACCAATAATTTTTATGCTTATATTAGAAAGTAGCACCATTATATGAAACCCTTTATGTGAAATTCACAATTGAATTTCAAGTATTATAATTTAAAGCAACTAAATAAGACATGGATGATTACCTAGCAAATTCTGTCATCAATGAGGTACTATTACTATATTTCACAACTCAGATAGATAACAAGTCCAACAATAAGGGATTCTTGAAGATTGGATTAAACAGGGAAATGGTTATAGTAATTATATGGCAGTCTGCATCAGAATGCATTGTCCTTAGAAGGGGAAGAAATCCATCTTTTCTATTTATGTGGCATTCTAAAATCAGGAGTCTGGATAAAGGATCTTAGGCTTGGATAGCTCACTAAGCAATTGTGTCTCCAGCCCGTCAGCTCCATTTGTAGGCCTCCTATACACAAAGTTATAGGTGGGGAAAGCAAAAGCTTTTTATAGGTATTTGTCTTATAAAATATAGAATTTAGGAATAGTTTAGGCTTGGTATATTTACCTAATAAGGCTGTATCCATCAATTTTAATGCTTGCATATTGAAGGTAAGCTTTTTTTCCCAGGGCATACTGATAGAGTTATAGGTGGTCTTGACACTGTGTTTCCCCCCATTTCCCCTCTCCTACCATTTATCTAATGGAGGTGGGTGGTTACAGACGCTACAGGGGAATTGGGGAGTTGTTTTGAAAACTTTATGGAAAAATTCTTTGAAGCAGACTTTGCCTTGAATATTGTGTGATTTCTGTAGTATGGGAAAAAGTCAGGAAAAAATCTACCATCCTCATGCCCGGCGATAGCGACACGCAGCTCCACACTCCAGAAGTAGGATGCCTACCTGGGGTAAAGAGCTGGGAAGCTTGCGGAACTGGCCATGAAGGTTGTAAATTCAGGCTCATTTTTTGCTCAGATAAAAGATAGATGTTTCATTTTGGAAGGGATATAAGGCAGTAATTGTTTCCAAGCAGGAAAAATGTTTATGCTTAGCAGGTGTGGTAATTAGAGAGGACTCTTCCCAGTTTGGATCAAGAAGAGGAAATATTATCTATCAGTGGCCAAAGATACAAAGTAAGGTTCTGTGGAGAAACACATGGAACAAGAAAACAAAGTACGAAGCCTTTGCCCAGGCTGGGTAAACAGTGGAGATTGGCAGAGGGGAAAAATGAGGACCTAATGTCGGGGGTTTCAATGGAGAGAAAATGTTTTGAGAAATGATGTACAAATGCACTTTACACAATTGATGTGTGTATGGATTGGGATAACAGTTGTATGAGCCCCTAATAAAATGTTAAAAAAAAAACCACAAAAAAAACACAGAAAGGCTGTAGCTCGAAGAACACAGTCGAACATTTTCAATTAATTTGCTTGATTCTAACCAGCTCAAAAAATATTGAGGAACATCTGTAAAGCAATCAGAAGACTACAGGAGAAAGCTCTTACCATTTGATGCTCATAGTCTTTTGTGGGGGAGAGATCTGAAAATAACAGGATAGGAATCCCCAACAGAATAATTTTTAATTTCTCACCCCCTACCCAATAAAAAAGTTGCTTTCTAAGTAGTGAGAAAGCACTAGAATTTGGGAGTTTGCTCTTTCTGTTTATTTGTTTGAAGGCGTCTAGCCCTGGTTGGTTGGCATAGCGGTTATGTGTTGGGCTGCTAACTACAAGGTCAGCAGTTTGAAGCCACTAGCTGCTCCTTAGGAGAAATACAGGGCTTTCTACTCCTGTAAAGAGTTTCCGTCTTGAAAACTCACAGAGGCAGTTCTACCTTGTCCTTTGCAGGGCCGCTATGAATTGGCATCAACTCAATGGCCGTGATTTGAGAGTTTTAGTTGAATTATGACGTGGCATAGTAGATTAAGTGTTATACTGCTTAACTCTGCAGTTCAAACCCACCAGCTGCTCTGTGAGAAAAATGAATCTGTTCCCTTAAAGGTGTACAATTTTGAAAACTTAAAAAATCATCCACTCTGTCCTTTCGGGTTGCTGTGAGTCAGAATTGACTATAGCAGTAGGTGTACAGAGTGTGTCTAAAGTGTTTGTGACGATGAGGTCAAAATGAATTCATGGACACAAGAAATGCAGGTAACGCTTAGGAAATGATTGAGAATGCAGCAAAAATGAAGAGATTTTTAATTCAGATAACCATGAAGGCAGAAGCACCATTAGTACTTGTTACTCTCAGTGTATTGTGTATAGAAAACATGGCAAATAGAAGGTTGTTCATGACACTAATACTGAGGATTGTGGATATTGCTATTTTCACAATGTATGGGGAATTTCTTCAGCTTACTGTTTATCAGTTAAATCAGGGAATTGGAAATATTGTTGTTTTCAGTATTAGACAACTAAGTGCTGAGATAATAAATACCTCTTTCCCACTAAAATTAAATCAAAAGTATCATCTTATAAAACATCCTGAGAGGATAAATGCTTTTCATACTGCACAAGCTATAGACAGTGATTTCTATCTAGAGAATAGTGAGCACGAAAATGAGAGGATCTGGTACCATTTATGTGGTGCTATCAAAGAGAAGAAAATACCATTAAAAGAACAAAGTGTGAGATAGCAGGGCCTGTTTAAGAAAGGGGTATACTGAAAGAAAAGCAGAATCTTCCTTGTGAAAGGGACGTAACTTAGTGCTTTCTACCTCCTGTTTCCTGCCTCTGTTGTTTTCCTTAGTTGGAGATGTAGTAATGCCCATTTATAAACCACATTGAAACGAATTATTTTGGAATAACGAAAAAGAATGTGTGGTCTGGTGTTGGCATATCATGCAATATAGACATGTTATAGCAGTGTTATAATTCCGTAGTAGTCAAAAGATGGAGTTAGGGTCTACTCATTGACTGTGTATAATTGGCAATATTTGCATCATAAAGTTTCATACATTGTACTGATAAAACCAAATGAATCAGAATACATTTTCCTGGATGAAAACAAAGAAATAAAGAACAATTAGAATATTATCAGATATTTATCATCTATCTGTATTATCCTGAAGTCGTCTACTAAATTTGTTTCTTATCTGATTATTACAGTAGAATATAGACTCTGTGGGGATAGGGATTTTTCTTTCTCTTATTTAGTGGTATAGACTCTATAGGAGGTAATCAATATCAAAATAAGGGCATGATTAATTGGATAAATGTTGCATCTCTTTTGACTGACACTTGTTGAAAAGAAGAAACAATTAAAATGAATGAATGAGAGTAATCTTAGGATTTTGTCATTTAAAAAAATGTAGACTCAGATCTTATAACAGATACTTTATAGCAGGTATCCTTAAACTATGGCCCGCAGGCACATGCGGCCCACCGAGGACATTTATCCGGCCTGCCGTGTGTTTTTTTTTTCCCATTTGTTTTTTTACTTCAAAATAAGATATGTGCGGTGTGCATAGGAATTCTTAGTTGTTTTTTTTTAAACTATAGTCCGGCCCTCCAACGGGTCTGAGGGACAGTGAACTGGCCCCCTGTTTAAAAAGTTTGAGGACCCCTGCTTTATAGGGAAAAAACCGAAAACACCTGTAAAGAATTAGGTGTTTTATTATATGTAAATGTACATATATTCATCTTTTGTAGCTTCCTGATTATGAAATGAGTTAGAGTATGAGGTGTGAGCTGAGTGTATAAGAAAAATTGATTTGTTTGTGGTTTAAAACACTTGTATAAAAGTTAATTATGTTGTGAAATGCTTCAAACATGGAGAAAGGTAAAAGGTTAAGGTATAATGAGTACAGGGATTCCTAGTGTCCATATTGAAAACAGATGTAATGAACATTCAAGTAGCTACCCCTCGTAATCAATAACATCGTACAGTCTTACTCTTGACTCAAATGTTCTCAAAGAAATAGAGTATTTCAGATAGAGTTGACTATCCCATTTAAACTTGTTTCTTTTACATGAGATTGCAAAACAAGTCTTGCTATATTAATACATAAAAGGAAATGATTTCAGTGCATTTACTTAAATTGATTTAAGTAATTTAGAAAAGCTTCAGAATATCTATTTTGAATAAAAAGTAATAGTTTAAACTGTTATATAATACTGTACAATTAGATGTGATAAATTCAGTTATTTTCAAGAGAAAATCACTTGAAGATCAAGACATGTATAAACATTTTGTTTGGAATATGCTTGTTCATGTATGAACTATAACTCTAGTTGCGATACTTCTTTACTTACTCTTGGGGAAAGAAAAATGTTGGACTTGGATGCTTTTAAGTTATTTTATGGTATTAAATGTAACACCCCATTTTCACATAGTGGTGATGTGAAAAGAAATAGTCAAATCTATTTCTTACTTACCTGCCCCTTTCAACTTTGCATATACTACTTATATATATATATAGATTATACTTAAAATAATTTTAGGGAATAGCATTATTTTGCTTTGGTTTCCTGACAGGAAAATATTGAAATATTTTAACTTTTTCTTCCTTTGAACATACCATATTGAGGGGGAAATATGACTGCTAATTTAAAAAATGTGTAATGTGCTAACACTAGCCCAGACTGTGTAACTTAAAACTCCTCATGAGGGCCCCATTTATAGAATTTGTTATATCTTCATTTTTAATTATACATTATTTTCTATAGGTAAATATAGAAATAAATTAATGTCAGAGACATTAAGGTAATATAAAAAATACATTATTTTAACTTTTTATTTTCCTCAAACTTCAAGGAGTTTTGGGCTGTGAATATCATTAATTCTATTCTGATATCACTAAGCTTATCACACCTTAATATACAACTAAGGAAAATAATGTGGTTTGTATTTTATGCTTTGACCGAGGCAAGGCCAAGTGTCAAACAGTCCCATGCATTTTGTGCGATGCTTGTTTGTGTTCACGTTTGTACGATCTCCGTAACCATTGTCTCTTATTATTTCTAGATAAAAGAATGGCTGTGTTTAAACTGCCAGATGCAGAGAGCTCTAGGAGGTGACCTGGCTCCAATGCCCCCATCACCGCCGCCCAAACCGAAGACAGCTCAGGGTGTGCTGACACCAGCAGGGAGCAAACCATCGCTGCAGTCTCAGCAGTCTTCCCCAAAGAAGGAGGCTGTCCCCAAACAGGACGCCCCAAAGCCCCCCGAGCCTAAGAAACCTCCACCGCTAGTGAAACAGCCAACCCTACATGGTTCTCCCCCTACCGTGGCCAAGCAGCCTCCTGGGATGGAGCCCTCAGCCCAGGCAGCCCCTCCCAAAGAGCCTTCTGTCCCTGCGGAGCAGGCCAAGGCTCCTATGGCAGATACGAGACCCAAGCAGCCCAAGGTGGTAAACACAGACACTAGCTCCGCATCCTTAGCAGCAACAAAACCAGAAGCTCAGAGCTCCAGAGTGCCAGCACAGGCTCCTGAGAAAACAGCCCCACCTCTCAAAACAGACTCTGCCAAACCCTCACAAAGTTTCCCACCGACTGCAGAAAAAGTCACCCCACTGGATTCTAAAGCCATTCCTCGACCTGCATCAGATTCGAAAATCATTTCACAGCCTGGGCCTAGTTCAGACAGCAAAACTCAGAAACAAGTGGATCCAGCTCAAAAGAAGGAAGATCCCAAGAAAGCACAAACCAAAACGAGTCCGAAGCCAGATGCCAAGCCCACGCCAAAAGGGTCTCCAATCCCGCCTGGTTCGCGACCTGCGGCTGGCCAAACTCCACCAGCAGCACAGCAGCCTGCCAAGCCACCGGAGCAGTCAAGACGGTTCAGCCTGAATCTTGGAAGCATCACGGATGCCCCTAAATCCCAGCCCACGACTCCCCAAGAAACAGTGACCGGGAAGCTCTTTGGGTTTGGAGCTTCCATCTTCAGCCAGGCGTCAAGTTTAATATCCACGGCAGGCCAGCCTGGCCCTCATTCACAAAGTGGCCCGGGGGCCCCAACCAAGCAAGCCCCTCCTCTTTCACAGCCACCACCTTCTCAGGGGCCAGCCAAGCCTGCAAGCCAGACGCCACCAGCACCTGCAAAGGCCACACCTGTGAAAAAGGAAACAAAAGCGCCAGCAGCTGAAAAGCGAGAGCCTAAAGTTGAACACGTTCCAACCACAAAAAGACCAGACGCAGAAAAGAAGCCACCGCCTACTAAAGATAGCAAACCTTCAATTACTGAGCCTCAAAAGGCTGCCCTCCCCTCCAAACCGGAGGCAACCCCCAAAGCAGGATCCGCTTGTCCTCTCTGCAATATTGAACTCAACATAGGCTCTAAGGAGCCTCCTAACTTCAACACTTGCACTGAATGCAAGAACCAAGTGTGTAATCTCTGTGGATTTAATCCTACACCACACCTGACAAAGGTAAGCCATACCTACATTACATGTGGATATGCACATAACTGGTGTAAAATATGAAATACTTTGGTGACCAAGTTTCTGAGCAAAAATATATATTTCTTATGAAGAAAGCAAATTAATATCTTAGAAGGTATTTTAATTACCCAATACATGCTTCCTCTCTTATTAAGCACTCATGTAATTTATACTTGTTTGGGTTGATTGAGCAAAAGTAAGGTGATAACAAGCCAACAGCCTAAAATAACAATGATTCCAACCATTTATGAATCAAAGGCTCACAACTTTGTAGGAATGTCTCAGTGTCAAGTAAATATTGCTTTTCTTTTTCATAGTATCCTTGACCTTATTTTACAACTATTTAAATTAATTGCTTTTTGTTGTTACCATAAAGTTTTGAATTTTTTAACAAGAAGTTAAGGTTGGTTGTGTTTCTATAAACACGAAATCTCTCATTTTACAAAGAATTGTTCAGAAATTTTTATGTTAATATTTCATAGAAAATTGTGGTTAAAATAGGTGATATTTGAAATATTATCTGGCTTTAGTATAAAGGAGTGCTTTAGTAGGAGCTCGGAAAAGAGAAAAAAAAAGAAGAAATTGGTTTCAGTGATTAACATCAAGGGTTGTTATTTCCTATGGAACAAGACGAAAACTTTCTACGCAGTGTTAATGACCAAAAAGTTGATAGCAAATTTCTATTTAATACCTGTATAATTGTGGAAGAATGAATTTATAAGTGTTTGTGCCATATTAACACTACTAGAACATTTAGATCTTGAGATTATGGGGCCTTATATGATTGCTATTCTCTTAGATAAGTAATAACGATATTTTAATAAACTTTGGGAACAAAACTAATTGTTGATTGTTTTTATCCAAAATCAAAACTTCTTATTAAGCATTATTTAATTCCATTGTCCTTGATTTTATAATTCTTTGGGGTGGAAAAATTGAATTGATTTCAACATCTTTGGGGTGGAAAAATTGAATAGATTTCAACACCTATACAGAATAAGTTTTAAGGATTTTTAAAGTACTTGTTTGAGTGAACTATTTCTATAAAGAGTAAAACATTTGAAGTTTTTTAATTTTAGAAAGGTGTTAGGCTGCTTTGATATAATTAGCACCATATTAAGGTATTATTCTCTACAGATTTAAGCAGATTCATTTCTCTGATTAAAAGTGTTAACTGGGGTCCATTTTAAAGGTAGCTAATATTTGGTTTCTTTCAGCACTTCATGAGTGGTAAGAACTGTAATTATTACTTGCAATGTTTTGGATTGACGTCAACAGCAAAATGAAAAACAAACCTTACTTTTCTTTCGTATTTTTAGCAGATGTTTTTACTTGTGTATTCATGCAGAAGGAAAGCTTAATTTTCCAAATACCATTCCATGTATTTTTTGCATTATAAAAATTCTAGCCTTTATTGAGGAACTTTATGGTAACAACAAAAAGCAATTAATTTAAATAGTTGTAAAATAAGCAAGTACCAAAAACTATAATTTCTGTGTTTGAAGTGAATTTTCTTCCCACTAAAAAGAAGTAAAGAGAATTATAACAAAAATGCAAGTATATATGTATGTGTATATATTTGGACCTTTGGTAATCATTAGAATTTTATTAGTTTTTGCAAGTGTGAAGTGAGAACCCTTGAGGAAGGAGATCATCAACTTTTCAGGGAAATCACTGATTTTCTGTGTAAATTCTAATTTGCAGGTGTTAACTTGGGAAGGTGTTAACTTGTTGTATATAGCAGACAATTACCAAGGGTAGATTTGAAATTTCAGTTGTCGGATATTTTGAAAACACAACATCTTATGTCCAGATGTTTAGAGGAGGTTCTGTTTAAAATTAATCAGGGAGATTCAGATGATCTATTGCTGTTCCAAGTGTTTTTATGGTCCTCATTTCTTTGACTATGAAAAAAAATAATCTGAGATATCAAATGTGACTAGTGGTTATGACTTACCTTGACTGAGATAACCTGTGTGAAGTTTCTAATTTGCATCAAGCCAAAATGCCTTTGGTTTGTAACTGAAGTCATTTGGCTGATTAGGCATCACGGCAATAATGGAAGATTAGTTGGATTAATTCAGTTCGAATTAGTATTGGTATTAATATCTCAATCACTAGAAGTTTAAAGGACTGATAGAAGGAGCTACTTGAAAAGAATAGTACAATATTTGTGTATATATGTGTGTGCATATTTGTATGTATGTGTGTGTGAGTCTAGATATGCTTAACCCATTGTACAATCCCACTGTTCAGACGACTAATCTCTCCTTATCTCCTGCCCATCAGAGTGATTAGGAAAGCGTTTACTCTTGATTCTTGTTGCACATATCCTCCTCCCCCCCTCCCTATTCAGCTTGCATTGTTTCCTTGAGAAACAATATTTTCTGCTCAGCCAATTATTACACTTTGATCTCAGTTTCAGAAAACACGCCAGAAATATCAAGAAATGAACCTACTCATGAGAGAATTCAACAGATTGGATTTATTTTTCTAATAACATATTGAGCTCTCTATTAAGTTTCTGCCTCTGTTATACTAATCAGTGCAAGGCAGGGCTTTGTTCGTTTTGGTGCTACCCTGCCCTCGCCTTCTGGTAGAAAGAAACCTGGTTATAATTTGTCGTGAGTTTGGGAGTTAGAAATGGTGTCCTCCCTCCCCCACTCATTAATCAAATATACCTGTCTCTAAGGTTGTTTCCTGTCTTTCCTAAGCGACATCCACACAGCACCCAAGAAGTGCCAAGGGATGCCTGTAAGGCTCCAGGGTGCAACCTGGCTTCAGACTAAGCACACTGTTTAACTGTTTGATGTCTAGTTTGTATAAATGGTACTATATTCTGTTAATCTCAGATAACAAGGCATAGGTTTTTTTAGACTTTCTTTTCTGTATCCTCTAGGAAGAGCTTGTCTTGAAGGGGTCTTAAAATGGGCAGAAAGGCATTCTGAAAGTACTGGAAGCATCAATCAGAACAAAATGCCTCATTTGGCAATCAGTTTACTTCTTTCCTTCCATGTCAGTTAAAATGTAAGAGTTAAAAAAAAATGTAAGAGTTGTCAAGTTCACTCATAGTTGATATTTCTTTCATTGATTTTATTATCTTTATAATTTAATTTTTATACTTTAGGCATATATTTATTTCCTCATATTTTAGCAAGTTCCAGAGTCACACTTTTACTTGTTTAGTAAGGTAATTATGCAAGACCTAAATGATGTGTGGGTAGCTGATATATTGTTAATAAAAAATGAGCTGTTTTTGAGCAGATTAAGGTTAAGTAGTGTCATTGAGGTCCCTTTTGATGTTAGCTTGTGACTTCTGTGTTCTTTATCAGATACCGAAGAGTGACCTTGAAGGGATTTGTTGCTTTCTCATTTAGCAAATATATATATAATAACTTATGTTTACTTTAAAGATCATTATGTAATACTTTAAAAAGCATATGCCCATCCTAAAAAGCAATGGAGTGTACATTTAAGAGAAACATTAAGTAAAGGCTGAAAATGTAATAAGATATCAACGAGGCAAAAATTATTATTACCAATAATCAGTATCAAAAGAATTGCCTAAGTGAACTCTAGGTTCTGCATGAACCACCCAGGCATCCTTGGCAGAGAGGGGACCCCTGATGGGACTGTGGACTGGAGGTGTTCATCCCCTGTTCTGTCCACACAGATGTTTTAGCCATTTTCAGGAAATATGTGACATGTTATCTGTCCTTTCATTCTGTGACATTTTGTCAAATTAAATGCAAATAGAGACTTAAGATAGAGTCATTTTTGTTTAAACAAATTTGAACACGAGTGAAATTTCACTGTAAGTCTTTTTATCTACACCTTTTTGACATGGTTAGTATTCTGCACTATGTGATAATTCTTTCACCTAATTTAAGTACACTTAAAATCGAATTAAAAATAACTATTACTTAATTCTATGGATGCATATTGTTTCATGGCAGTTCTCAGATTGAGAATTTGGGTCATTGTCAGTTTATAAATGACAACGTGAATCTTTTGGACATAAGTATTATACTGTATGTGTTTCTACTATCTTCCCAGTAAAGCTTACTAAACTGAATAAACCAAACTCACTGCCACAGAGTCAACTCTGACGCATAGCGAGGGGCCCTGTAGGACAGGGGAGGACTTTCCCGTGAGTGTCTGAGGCTGTGTCTCTACAGAAAAAGAAAGCCCTGTCTCTCTCCTGTGCTGTGACTGCTGGTTCCAATGGCTGACCTTGTGCTGAGCAGCCCAACTGTCCCCTCCTTCAGACACAAAACATCTCCACATTTAACATTAGCTGTTAAAACTTCCTTTTTCAGAAAAAAAAATCCACATTTTTAGACTATGGTCCCAAATCCAGACAATTTTTGTCCTCATTTTAAATTTAAAATATGCTTTAAAGAATTTTCTTCCTTTACTAAAACTTAAAGGAAAAATAAAACAAAAACCCAAGAGGACTAGTTGTAATATGAACATCTCAATCCTATATTCAGATAATCATTGCTGTAGCAGAAAATAAATTTTGACAATTTAATATATGTAACTTTTTCTTGCCCCTTAAATGCATGGATTATATGATACCACATAGCATGATTAAAATAAACATTTAATTGCATTTTTGCTTCAGATCTAGGGGCATGACTCTAAAATCATTCCTTCACTACACTCTAGAAATTAACCTAATATGATGGAAAATAATGTTTCTTGTCTAAAAATGACAGTCTACACTGCTGATGATATGTAAGGAAGCTTCAAAAAGTTTGTGGAAAAATCTCAGTACCTTTCCATTGCATTTTCCCTGAACTTTTTGAAGGCCCCTTCTATGTTTGTGTGTATATTTGCCCATGTGGGTGTGTACATGCACGTATGGAAATCTTTTAAAATAAAAATAGGAGTAATCTCCGGAAGAAGCTAGAACTGAAAATGCCACAGGTGAAATTTTGAGAGGCGATGTACACAGTTTCTGTATTGGTCAAATGAACTGTCAATCACATTTGCTTTTTTATTTTTCTGAATCCAGATGTAGTGGCAAGGGGAAGTATAATAAGCAGGAGGAATAAAATATATCTTTCACATGGAGTTAGCCGTAAGAATAAAAATGTTCAGAGTTCTCTGTATGGAAGGCCTCAAGTTAAATTTGAATACTTCTTGCTTCTCTCTTAAAAAATATTAATAAAATGTGATTTTTAAATGGTCAGTGTGAAAAGACCTGTCAATTTGCTAATTTTGGAAGTGAACATGCAGCATCACTTCTGCAGCTTTATTTAAAGTATTTCTAGTTCTGTTTGTTTTTATGTAAAAAAAGTATCATAAATTTGTATTAAAAACACTTGATGCAGAACATCTCAGTAATGGTTGTGATAAAATTTGTCTTCATTTTTAATCCTGAAACTAGCTATCTGTTCACTTACGTTCCCCATTAAACATGTCAGAGTAACTATTACCCATTTGGCTCAGTTTACATCTCTATTTCAGAGCCTTGTAAGTGGAATGCTATTTTCCAACCATCATCTATCACTGCCTTTCTCATTACCATAGACGACCATCACAGGCAGCTCTCTTTTGTTCCTGGTAAAAATAGAACTACTCCACCTGAGCCACGCTTTCAAAGGAAAGCTAATTAGCGTATGCAGTAAACAATATACCATTTCATTGAGTAAACTATCTGCAATCATGCCTGCTAATTCCTTGGGTATTTACTCAGACTTCATGAAATTCAGTGAGCTTCTAAAAAGGGCCTTCAAGAAGTTTGTGGGAAAATTCCACGATCTTTTAATTCCAATTGCCCACTAACTTTTGAAATTCGCTTGTATTATATGCCATATATTTATTCGCCCATTATTAATCTATCAGCATCCTGAAAAATATGGGTAACCACTGGAAAGGTAACTGAAGTACATTCACACACACACATCACACGCAACCTTACATTTACCTAGAAGCAATTATGTAAGTATCATCTAAGTATACAAAAACCTTACCAGATTTAAAAAGTAAAAAAAAAAAAAAAAGTAATACATTTAAATAGATCCGAAAGACTCAGACAGAAGTGAATAGTATCAGCTGAGCTCATAAAAACAAAAGATTTAATAAGATTCATGACTTTAAAAAAGGATCATCTTCTATTTCAAATCCTTGCTCATTTACCAAGATTCCAAGCTATTTAGAGCCAGTTTTCTCATGGGATTGTAATGCAGTATAAGGACATCTACCAAGTGATGATCCCAATGGATTTGATTGTACACCTGCCTGAATAATCTGGATACCTACTGCCATAGAGTAGTTGGGTCCAAGGATGGTTTCTCCCAAGTTTGGTTTGAAACACTGATCTTGTAGTTAGCAGCCCAGTGGACCCAGTAGCACTACTAGTGCTCCTTTTGTTGAAGTGTAGTTGCACACAGGATCGCTGGTGGCTGAGTGGTTAACTCATTGGGCTACTAACCACAAGATCGGCAGTTTAAACTTACTTGCTGCTGTGCAGGAGAAAGATGAGGTTTTCTGTACCCATAAATTTACAGTTCCAGAATCTCACAGGGGCAGTTCTGCTCTGTATAATCGGGTCAATATGAGTCAGAACTGACTTGATGGAAGTGAGTTTTTAGCCCCACAAAATGCTTCAATAAAAATAGGACCCTTCGTGGGGAGGACGAGCCAGTCAGGGAGCAGTACAGCACTGATGAAACATACAGCTTTCCTCTGGTTCTTTGATGCTTCTTCGAAACCCCCTACTGTCATGACCCCAATTCTGCCTTATAAATCTGACTAGACCAGAGCATGTAAACAGGTACAGATAAGAGCTGTAAACACAGGGAATCCAGGACAGACAAACCCCTCAGGACCAATATTGAGAGTAGCTATAGCAGGTGGGTAAGGGGAAGGTGGGAGGAGACAGGGTGAACCGATCACAATTATCTACCTATAACCCCCTCCTAGGGGGATGGACAACAGAAAAGTGGATGACAAGGGTCAGTGTAAGACATGAAAAAATAATTATAAATTATCAAGGGTTCATGAGGGAGGTAGGGGAAAAATGAGGAGCTGATACCAAGGGCTCAAGTTGAAAGAAAATGTTTTGAAAATGATGATGGCAACAAATGTACAAATGTGCTTGACACAATGGATGGATGTATAGATTGTGATAAGAGTTATATGAGCCCCCAATAAAATGATTAAAAAACAAAAATATAGGACCCTTGGTCACAAACACTTGAGAAGTGCTTTTTACTTAGTTCCTCTTAGAGATCTGAATTGTATATATTAACAAGCACATTAATGCGATGAGAAGTCTGATAGTAAAGGGCTTTCTTTAACCAAAGATATACCCTAAGCTTATTAAACACAGAACCTGTCTACTAACTTGGCAGAACTGGTATTCTAAAAAAAACCATACAAAACAACAACAAACAGTCCTTGGGAAGTGCTGATGTAGAGTTATGTCGCAGACACATTCTGCATTATAGAAAAAGAACAAGAGAACCTTGAATGAGTTACTGAACAGAATCTCTGTTGATCAAGTCATAGGTCACTTACGAACAGAAACAATATATAATGAAATCCTTTCTAGTCAGAGTAAATAATTCAGAATGAAACATACAGGCAGTCTGTGGGTTACAAGAAATGTGAACCTAAGTCTGCCTTTAAATGTCAGTATTTTCATTGAAGGTGTAGGTAAGATGGAACAGGTGCATATGGTCCTTCTGACCGTACTGCAAGAGGAGGAGTCCTGATGACACATAATAGCTATGCTTTGAGCTGCTAACCTCAAGGTCTGCAATTTGGAACCACCAGCTGCTCAGCAGGAGAAAGATGGGGCTTTCTTTTCCTGTAAATAGTTGCAGGCTCAGAAACTCACAGGGATAGTTCTACCCTGTTCTATAGGGTCAGCACGAGTCAGGATTGACTCAATGGCAGTCAGATTGGGCTCCCACGAGAGAAGAAGCCATGGTGGTATAGTGGATTACCCATGGGCTGCTAATCATAAGGTCGGTGGTTCAAACCCTTCATCTGCTTAGCTGAGAGAGATGAAACCATCTGTGCCCATCAAGATGTACAGCTTATGAAACCCTGTGGAGCATTTCAGCTTTTTAAGAGGGAGAATATAATCAACAACCAGTGGTACTGATGGAAGAAGTCTAAGCTTCACTGAAGGCATTAGCAAAATACAAAGCTCTGGGAATTGACAGCACACCAACTGAAATATTTCAACAAAGTGGTCAAGCAGTGTAAGTACTCACTTGTCTATGCCAAGAAATCTGGAAGACAGTGACCTGGCCTACTGACTGGAAGAAATCCTTATTTTTCCCATTCCCAAGAAAGGTCACTCAACAGAATGCAGACATTATTGAAGAATATCATTAATATCACATGCAAATAAAATCTTTCATCTACTGAAGATCATTCAGTAACAGTTGCTGCAGTACATCAACAGGGAACTTTCGAAATTCAGCTGGACTCAGACTAGGACATGACCTGGGGGAAATTATTGCTGATTGTCCAATGGATCTTAGCTGACAGCAGTGGATGCCAGAAGGAACTGACTTATTTTACTTGGCGAAGCATGCACGGACTGTGGGTCATGGCAAACCAGGGATAACAAAATGATTGACCGAACACGTCATTGTGTGTGTGGTATGTGGAGCTTTTGCCTCGCCCAAGAAGCAGCTGTTTAGAACAGAGAAATGCTGCGTAGTTTATTATCAAGAAAGTTGTGCATCTGAGTTATATCCTTCCACAATACATATTCAATCTGTATCCTAAGCAGATAATCTGATAAACTGACTGTGTGAAGAAGAACAAGGCGTCCGGAGAAGAGGAAGAGAATGCGATGACAAAACCTTGCTGGCTGAGTGAGGAGGCCAGCACTTGCTGATGAAGATCAGATGGCAGCCTTCAGGACTGATTACAACTCCAGGTAAAGAAAACCCACGCCTCACAACTATACCAATTGACAACATTAATATAAATGGAGAAATGTTGGAAATTGTCAAGGATTTAATTTTGCTTGGATCAATGATCAACAGAAGCAGCAGTCAAGAAATCAAAGGGCATTTCATTAGGCAAATCTGCTGCACAAAATCTGCACAATGACAAGTGTTGGAGAGCAAGGCTATCACTTTGAAGACCGAGGGAGCTCGGATTGCACCTGTTATTCCCATCACCTCACATGCATGTGACAGCTGGCCACTGAATAAGGAAGACTGCAAAGAACTAATGTATTTGTACGATGGTGTTGAAGAATTTTGAAAGTACCTGGAACTGCCAGAACAAGCATCTATCTTGGAAGTAGAAGAGCCAGAATATGCCTTAGAATCAAGAATGCTGACGTCAGCTCTCCATACTTTGTATATGTTATCTGGAGCAACTAGTCTCCAGAAAAGGGCATGCTACTTGATAAAGTAGAGCATCAAAAAAGAGGAAGACTGTTAAGGAGATAGATTGACACTGTGGCTGCAATATTGATTTCAAATGTAGTGATTGTGAAGGCGGCCCAGGCAGTGTTTTGGTCTCTTGTGCAGAGTTGCTATGGGTCAAAACCAACCCGAAGGCGGCTCACAACAACACTGCAGGGCATTCATTACATGGAAAATGATTTGCTTTGTGAAGGCTCATCCTTTACTCAAAATCAAGTGGCTCTGATGAACACTTTATGCTTTCTGAGCTCCTATTTAATATTTCTGATCAATAAAGCCTAGTGGGCCAATTGGACATCAAACACTAATGGTTAAAGGCTTATATTATTGAATTAGAACTGGGTTCAAATTCTGATTCTATCACCTATTGGCTATGTGTTTTATTCTGGGAGAAAGAAACCTTCCATGTTTTCATCTATGAGATACATCTACTCTCACAGAGGCATGGACTTTTTGTTGAATCTATTTCCCCAAGTAGTCCTTGACTCATGACAACCACCACCGCACTGCAATCAAGTCCATTCATTCCAGCTTGTAGCAAACCATGTAGGGCAGGGCACAACTGCCCCAGTTCATTTCTGAGGTTTATCTGAGAGCAGAAAACCTCTCCTGGAGAGACTGGTGAGTTATAACTGCTATGGTTGCCACTCCGACTCATAAACTGTGATTCCTCCAGGGCTCCTCCAGCACCCAGTGCTGAGGCAGAGGTTACATATGCCTCCATCCTCCATCCTTTACCCTCGTCAATCTTCATCTGACACCACCCATCCATCCCACAACACTGTGTAAGTTTCTTCTCAGCTTAGTTCAATTACTTCATTGCAATGGCCACACGGAACTAACAGATGATGATGTTCAGGTTTGTTAGGGAAGTTGTTGCCAGGTGCCATCCCGTGGATTCTGACTCACAGTTCCCTACAGACATCAGAGAGAAACACCGTCTGGTCCTGTGCCATCTTCACAATTGGTAGGTCTGAGCCACCGTGCCAATCCGTCCTGTCTTCGTTTTCGCTGTCCCTCTACTGTACAGGGATTGTAGGGTCCAGAAGGATATTCTCCATGCTTGCCTCTTCGTTCTTCCTGGTAATGAAATCCCCTTTTTCTGCCTCCGAGGTGGCTGATTTTACATGCAGTAGGATGGCACTTGAAATCCACCTGTTAACATTAATTTACAGATGAATCGTGTAAGCCAATCAGCCTCTTCCCCTCCTTCTTACTCAGACTCAAGAAGGAGATGAAGGTCATTTGGTTATGAAGGTCAAAGATGAAGGTTAAAGAAGGAGATGAAGGTCATTTGGTTATGAAGGTCAAAGAGTGGTGGACCTCATGGTCCACATGGCCTCCAAGGAGTAAGAGCCCCCCTGGACCACCAGCCCCAGCAACAGCGCTAGAGGAAGAGAGAGAGGCCCTCAGCTGCTGGGGAGTCTTTGCCCCTAATTCAATCCCCCAACACACTGAGAATATTCCATCCAGACCCCTTAAGGAAGGGGAGGAGCTTAGAGAACTCGACCTTGTCATGTACCATCAATAAAGTACACTATACCCAGAAAAAAAAAAGAAATATTAGTTTATTTACTCGATAAGCTCTTATTAATATGTTGATTTCTTAGACCTAGAATTTTTGTCATTGCCTTCAGAGTGATAAATTATATTGCTTTCAGACATATCCATTGAAATAAGCCTCACACAATATTCAACATGTTCTATATTGTGTTATCACCCACCCCCACCACACCAATATGACCTTCCTCATGTGCTTCCTGTCATTCTGAAAGGCATCAGAAATTCTGAGAACCATTCCACACCTTTCTCCTCTCACAAACAGTAGATTTTTTTAAACTCTAATCTATTCTACCTGAGAAATCCTATTCTGCTCTAGTCTTTCTTATCCTCACTGTGAAAACCCCAACTAAGTCCTTATTTATTATTTCCACCAGAGTCCAACTTTATCATTCAATATGTTTCTGAAGATGGGTATAGTGTGCTTATTTATCACTTTCTCCAGAATCCCTTAATCTGTTGTTGTATATGTCAACATCCAATGCCATGCTCAAAATACACTTTCGTTTTTTCATACCTCTGAGTATACACCCACAAGTTTTCTACTTCCCTACATACTTATCTAGATGACTCTTAGACATCACCTTGATCCTTACTCCAAACTCTCCTTAGTACCCCAGTCAAGCTCTATGGAGTATTGCATCTGTTGAATTCTCTCTAGCAGATCTTCAAGAACAAAGAATTAGTCTCCCCTCACTACTAGTAAAATATCATGCATGAAAGGGTATATATGAAAAAAAAAAGAAAGGGTATATATGTATTTTTTTTCAGTGAAGAAAACTTCATTTAATTAAATAACATGTGGAATGATATACACATTTTTGTTAATAGTTATAATGGTAGTCATAAATTATTTCAGACTTAGTTATATGATCTTCTATCAACTATAAGGATTTTGAAATCCTCATACAAAGTCTTAAATACTAATATGTGTCTCTTTGTAATTGTCCTTAAGATCTTGAAAATTTAGAGAGAAAATGGCCTTTTTTACATGAAAGAAAGTAGAAAGTTACATATTTTAATTCTCTACTCAATGTCACCTGAATATCGTCCTCTTTAGAGAGCCCCAGTGGCACAAGGGCTAAAGTGCTTTGACTGCTAACTTAAAAGTTAGTGGTTCAAAATCACCAGAAACTCCACAGGAGAAAAATATGACAGTCTATTTCCATAAAAAAAGTTACAGACTTGGGAATCCTATGGGATAGTTCTACTCTGAGGTCACAAAGAATCATAATTGTCTCGACCACCATGGCTTAGTTTTGGTTTATAATCCTAATAATATAATAATGATTCCCAGCATGAATACTAAAGCTTTCCTACTTATTCATTTTTACTTCATCCTCCTTACCCCATAGCACTTTTACCCTTTATTTTAAATTACTTGTTTATTATTTTTGTTTTGTCAGAGTTTCAATATCTGACTACTGGTTCAAAGTGGTAAAAGGTCAACCTCATATCTGATTAGCTGCAAATACTTTAATTACTTTTCTACCTCATCTTTTCCCAGTATGCCTCATTCCAAAAGGTTAAAAGAAGACACATAAAATGAAACTTTTCTTTAATTAAATTCTCATTATAAAAAAGAACCTTAGGGAAAAATGCCTCTTCTGTTAAGGTCAAGGGGTAAAAAAATTGAAACTAAGCTTCCATAAATGCTCTTAGAAGAGGGCATGGCAAGAGTTCATCTCATATACTTTGGACATGTTATCAGGAAGAGACCAGCCCCTAGAAAAGAGCATTATTCTTATTAAAGTAGAGGGGTGACCTCAGTAAGGTGGATTGACAGAGTGGCTGCAACAATGGCCTCACAACAAAACAATTGTGAGGCTGGCACAGGACGGGCAGTGTTTCATTCTGTTGTACATAGGGTCACTGTGAGTCGGAACTGAGCTGATGGCACCTAACAAAAACAACTGAGATCCCAGAAAAAGAAAACCAATTCAGTGCTCAATAGAGAAGCAGTGCAGTCGGGGATGCCAAATCTCCCGGGTTTGAAAACAGCTCAACTGTTCATGTGTCTGACTAGGACAATTAACCTTTATGTGTTTTAGTTCATTGTTGGGTAAAATGAGGTTGATAATCAGAGGACTGACACAGTCATGTTTTTCTCACCACATTAAAGTGTCCACTGCTAGGTCTGTCCAGTATGTTTCTTTCCCAACACCATAACCCCTTCTTGTAAAATTACTGCCTGTTTTAAATCCCTGAAGGGGAACAGAGTACCCAGGAAAGAAAATGTGGTGAACCCATGTGAAATTGTTCATTACATATTAGTAGGGAAGCATAAGTAAGCCGGAGCTTAGCTTTTTTATTGGGTAACTTGCTCTTGGTAGTTGCCTCCTGGGGCTTTTGCAAGGATTAAGACTGTGTATACATATACAACTTTAAGAAATGTATATGGCACTCTGTAACACTCAATAAATGTTAGCTATGTTAGCTGCAGCTGCCAATAGGTGCATGGTATCAAAATACTTTTTTGCTGAAAAAGCAAGATAAAAATGAGGTATCCCTCACACCAGTGAAGTTGCACTTATAGGAGGAGTTAAGCTGTTTACTGAAGTGAATTTTGATGTCAAATAGCCAGTGTGGGCTTTTATTCCAAGATTGAAAGATTATTTTATGCTATTTTATATAATGTGGTGAAAGTAATGTGCCTTGACTAAAAAGAAAACACATGCATTGCTGTGTTCTTTTATTTGTGATTTCAACACTTGATTCTATTTTTGCTTTATATAATGAGCTATCTATGATTGTGGCACATTAATATGAATAGTTCCTTTACATATGAAAAGAAACCAACTATCTCTAAGATTTTGAGACACATTTTATTAGAAGTTTTATCATGAATTTGATTTAAATGGAAACCTTAGAAAATTGCTGAG
Source organism: Echinops telfairi (assembly GCF_000313985.2). Lineage (NCBI taxonomy): Eukaryota > Metazoa > Chordata > Mammalia > Afrosoricida > Tenrecidae > Echinops > Echinops telfairi. Next base: position 49,235,778 of record NW_022103920.1, on the reverse strand, counting down.
AAGTAATTACCAACAAGACTTTGTTAATGTGGGAAATATTCACTGAAATTATGGCTAAATGGCTTAATTCATGTCAAAACGGGTCTGAGACTTATTTCTTGATTTTAAAATATTAAAGGTTTCTCAATTTGTAAAAATTTTGGATTAAGAGAAGGTTTTGATTTCTCATGACTTTTTTGCAAAATTATACAGCCACCAGGCAGAAATGTCACAGTGATTTATTGCTGTTTCTTGAAAATCAAGTAGACATTTGCTGATTAAAATACTTTGTCATCCTCCGTGATATAATAGATATACTTTTAGGGGATAGATGTCACTGAAGTTATGCATAAAGAAAAAATCGTATCATTCTTATTTTAAAACTATAATATTCCCCCTAGCTTAAAATGTTAAGTCACATATATATCAAAGCTATAAAGAAATGCCATTTAAATACTGGTATTTTTTCAACTAAACCTATGAAGTAAAAAAAAAAAAAAAAAAGATTTTTTCCCAACTCAATTAGTTCTCTATTGCTATAAGTTTATCACAACGCTCATTTATTAGCTTATAGTGTTGAAGGTCAAAAATCTAGCATGGCATGTCTGGGTTTTCTGCCAACATATGTATAGGAATAAAATAAACATACAGATTGGGTTGTACTCCTACCTGGAAGGTCTTCAGAAGAGTCTGCTTTCAAGCTCACCCAGGAAGTTTGTGAATGCTATTTTTTTTGGGGGGGTGAGAGTGGTGTTACAAGGTTTAGGCCCCCTTTTCTTTCTGAGCTGCCAGCTGTGGACCATTTTCATTCTGGGAGGATGCCAGCAATTATGTGCTTGATGGCACCATCTTTCTTCAAAGCAAGTGTCAGCCACACTCTCTCTCTCTCATGGATTTCTCCCATACTGCAGGTCTTTGACTTGAAGAAGAGGCCAGATCCTCCTAAGGATGTGCTTCATGTAGCTCACTGGCTATTCTCTTTGCTTTACTTAGAAATAAACTTATTGCTAACTTAAGTGTGGAGTGAATGTCATGATATCCACAGTTTCTGCCCATGTACAGAGTTCATGCCTGTGTGCATCAGGGGATGGAAAACTTGGGAAACATTTAGAATCCCGCCTAGCCTGGCAACTATGTGATTGAATTAATTACAACAAAGATATTTTGTAAAGGAAGATACACTTAGTGTAGTGGTTTTGTCACCAGATATGCACAAAATAAATATACAGTGGAAGTTTGCTGAATGTAGAGTATAATTTGTTTCTCAAATCCTGTGGTTTCATCTCCCCTTTAAGATTTTGCACATAAATATAGTGATGTAGGTCTTGGGTTGCTGTCAAATTGGGTCTGACACATAACGACTCACATACAAGAGAAGAAAACTGCCTAGTCAGGCGCCATCCTCACAATATTTGCTGTGCTTGAGCCCATTGGAGCCACTGTGTCAATCTGTCTGTCTCATTGAGGGTTATGATCGTTAAGGTCTCATGTCACCTTGGTTGGGTCAGGATTCTTAGTGGTAGGCTGGTTAAGTTCTCCCCTATGATGAGCTCTAACACGATGTAATTACTTCCATGATGAGATCTGCTATCGATTGAAAGGAAATTTCCTCTGACATAGAGTCAGCTTCCAACATAAGTGGACACTATGGAAAGGCTTGCTTGCTTGCTTTTTGTTGGGTCAGAATCCTTACAGCAGACCTCCAGTTCTCTGGACTTGAGCCTGCCTTATTGCCTGCTGATCCTTGTCGGCAGCCTGACATCTTACCTGATGATCTGGATTCATTCATCTCAACAGCCAGAGACCTGAAGTCTGACATGCTGATCTTTGGTACATCAGTCCCTGAAGCACCACAAAAATATCTGACCCACAGGCTTGGGACTTGTCAGCCTCTACAACTGTATAAACAGTTTCCTAGGCAGAAACCTCTGTTTATAGTTATATATACAAGGGAGTACCTCTAAAACCCAGAACAAAGCTCTGCTGGGCAGAGCTATTATAGTATGCATTTTTCCTGCTAGGCTAGCAGCATTGGTCAACTGGCTTCTGAGTTAGTGCAACCAGTGGCATCACCTGGGAAGATTCTTCATCGTCATGGTGAATTTTTTCATAAAAGCAACTTCACTCAAACCTTTTTCTGAGTGATGGCTGATTTAAGAGAACAGTGTGCAACTGGGTAATTTTGTTTCCTGCTCAGGAAAAATACTGCAGAAACTGTTGCAATATTGAACATAGCTTACAAGGACAGCACTATGGGAAAAACTCATGTGTAGCAATTATTTACTCATTTCCAAAAAAGGTAAAATGTCAATTGATGACAAATCTCGTTCTGGATGTCTGTCAACTTCCTGAATGGATGAAAATGTCAACAAAATTTGTGCACTTCTGTTCGAAGACTGATGACGGACCAATGAAGAGATGGCGAAATTATCTGGCCTATCTTGGAGCTCAGTTTAGAGAATTTTTATAGAAGATTTGGGAATGAGAAGGGTCACTGCAAAATTTGTGCCTCAGGTTCTGACTGATCAGGAAAAAGAGCATTGGGTCAAAACATGCAATGCTTTTAAAGAACAGTTCGAAAGTGACCCAGACTTTTTTTCCAATGTCATTACTGGTGATGAGACATGGTGCTATTCTACTCTTATGACCCTTAATGCAAACATCAATCAAGCATCACCTAGCCAAAAAAAGCTTGTCAAGTGAAATCAAAACTTAAGATAATGCTCATTTGTTGTTTTGATGTGAGAGGAATAGCGCATTTAGGGTTCATTCCACCAGGTCAGACTTACTCAAGCTTTCTATTTAGAGGCTCTAAAAAGTTTGTATAACAGTGTGCCACAAAAAAGGCCCAATTTGTGGCACACCCGGGGGACTGGTATTGCCATCACGACAATGCACCTACTCATGCAGCCATCTCAGTGCTCCAGTTTTTATGCCAAAAACAGCATGCCTCTCTTGCCTCATGCACCTCACTCACCTGACCTCACTCTTTGCAACTTCTTTTTGTTTCCACGAATCCAGAGGGACACGAAAAGGCAGAGGTTTGAAGACATAGAAGAGGTGAAGAAAAAAATGAGGTGGGGCGGGGGAGGTTTGTTAGACATTCAAGCAGATAAGTTTGAAAAATGTTTCCAAAAGTGAAATGGCAGCTTTGACAACTGTATTAAGTGTAATGGAGAGTAATTTGAAGGTGATAAAGGTAATTAAACATTTTTAAACAATACATACTTTGGAAAAAAATTCCATTTTGTTTTGGTACCATCTCATAGAAGCTTCGTTGGTCTTCCTTCTCTAGGGAACCCAGACCAAGACACAAACTTCCTCTTTTTCACTGACTCTCTGGTTTGTCAAGCATGATGTCCTTCCTCTTACATGGACTGGGACCTCCTGATAACATGTCCAGAGAGTGGGAGATAAAGGCTTCGCCATTCTTCCTTCTAAGGAGCACTGTGGTTGTTCTTCTTCCCAAATAGATGTGTTTGTTCTTCTGCCTCTCCACAGTGTGTGTGTATATATATACATGCATTCTTTGCCAATTGTGTAATTCAAATGCATTCATCTTTAGGTGTTCCTTATTAATTTTCCAGTTTTGTACACATACGAGACAGTTGAGAATGCTGTGACTTGGTTCTCATACACTTTAGTCCTTAAAGGGACATCTTTGTTAATTTTATAACACTTTTAAGAAGTCGTCTGAAGCGTATCTGTCTGGTGCAGCACAGGCGTACCTGAGCCATATTGCAGGTTTGGTTCCAGATCACCACAATAAAAGGAGTACAACAATAAAGCAAGTAATTTTTTTGCTTTCCCAGTGCATGTAAAAGTTATGTTTACACTATGGTATAGACTATTAATTGTGCAATCACATCATGAAAAAGTTTGAAAAATTCTGAGAGTTGCCAAAATATGTGACACACAGGTACAAATTCAGTACATGCTATTAGGAAATGGGCACTGATTGATTTCATGTATAGTTGCCACAAACCTTCAATTTGGTTTAAAAGGACACTGTATCTGATATGTGCAATAACATGAAGCATATTAAAATAGTATGTTTGTATGCTTTTTAACTTCTGGCAGCTGTTTTCAAGGGTGTTGATTGTGGATACAAGTAAAATGAAATATTGATAAGTACACAGTTTTCTGTGTTAATCATGATGTTGCTTATTAGTTTAATTATGATAATTTTTTTTTGTTTGAGGCATAATTCATAATGATTTTCATCAATAAGTACTTCATATCCTCTTTAAATGCAGCATATTGTCATTTGGATATCATAGCTTGTTAACTAGTTTTTCTCTGATCCTGATACTGTATTCTTCATAGAATTCAGCATCTCAGATTATTTGCTTAGCATAAAGGTTAAATAAGTGATGTAAAAGGTTACAACCCTAACCTAAATCTATCCTGTTTTTAAACTACACAGTATCTGATCAAATAACTACCTTGAAATCTATGAAAAGGTTGATCATGAGCACAATTAAGTGTTCTGAAATTCCTATTTTCACCATGTTATCTATAACTTGTATGTAATCTACACAATGAAATGCCTCTGCATGGTCCATAAATTATAGGCAAACTTCTTTCTGGAACTCTTTGCTTTCAACCAGGATACATCTGATATCAGCAAAGATATTCCTCATTCCACATTTACTTCTAAATCATGTGTAAATTTATGATAGAGCTCTATGAGTATACCACTGCAAATTTGAACGCATAGTTTTATTTATTTTAAATAGCATTGAGACATCAATATGGATTTAAAGCTCATTGCTTGACTTTATTTTATGTTATCATTCATACATTAAATGGATGAGATTATATTAGAAATGAAAAATAGTATTCCATCTAGTAGAAGATAGGCTTAACAAAGCTTAGCAACTGACTGACTATTTGGGAATCGAAAGATAGCCCTGACTCCCTGGTCCTCAGCCAGTGATATTGGGACAGCATTTGATTTGGAGTTTAGGAGATTTCAAGTAGGATGGACTTTCGGTGTTCCAAGGAAAATTATGTAACTCCAGAAGGCATTTCGGAGACAGACATCCAGTTACAAATGCTGTCATAGGGAAGTAATATCAAAACTATGAAATTAGGTTATAATGCAGAATTAAAGATGTGGAAACACAAGGATAGAGACCTGAGAGCTGAGGAATGACAACGTGCGAAGGAAGCGAGGAAGCTGTGAGCCACGGCGGCGTCTTGAGTGAGTACAGGGAAAGAGAACTAAGAAAAGTTTTGAAAATCATTTTAAAAATAACAAGTGATTACGTGCCAAACAATATGGCGATAAACTGATTTTATAAGAGTTGTCTTATAAATTGTGTTTTAAGCATACTGTTTAAGATGTAAAAAGCATCTGTATTATTTTTTTTAATTTGAATCATTTTATTATGGGCTCGTACAACTCTTATCACAATTCACACATACATCCATTGTGTCAAGCACTTTTGTACATTTGTTTCCCTCATCATTCTCAAAACATTTGCTTTCTACTTGAGCTTCTGGTATTCGATCCTCATTTTTCCCCTCCCCCATGAACCCTTGATAATTTATAAATTATTATTATTTTGTCATATCTTACACCGTCCAATGTCTCCCTTCACCCACTTCTCCGCTGTCCATCCCACAGGGAGGTGGTTATATATAGGTCCTTGTAATCTGTTCCCCCTTTCTCCCTCACCCTCCCAGTATCACCACTCTCACCACTGGTCCTGAGTGGTTCATCTGTCCTAGATTTCCTGTTTCCAGTTCCTATCGGTACCAGTGTACATTCTCCTGTCCAGCCAGATTTGTAAGTTAGAGTTGGGATCATGATGGGGTGGGGGGGGGGGAATGCATTCAAGAACTAGAGGAAAGTTGTATGTTTTATCATTGCTACACTGCACCCTGACCCCTGTGTTTCCAGTTCCTATTGGTACCAGTGTACATCCTCCTGTCCAGCCAGATTTGTAAGCTAGAGTTGGGATCATGATAATGGGGAGGGGGAAGAAGCAGTCAAGAACTAGAGGAAAGTTGTATGTTTCATCATTGCTACACTGCACCCTGACCTGCTTGTCTCCTCCCTGTGACCCTTCTGCAATAAAGCCCACATGGAAGAAGCACACCAGCCTGTCCCGACACTATCGCTGAAGACAAAGCGTGTGCATAAGCAAATGTGGTGAAGAAAACTGATGGTGTTAGGCTATCAAAAGATATAAAAACTAGGGTCTTAAAGGCTTGAGCATCCATATTTTTTGTGTTCTTTGCCCATGTTACTATGATCCTTGAAAATTTATCTTGACACATTATTCAACAGGAGAAGATCCCTATGGTTGCATAAATAATACATGATATATTGTAATTATGTAGTCTTAATATTTATTTAAGTACCTATTTGCATGCCAGTTTTCAAGAACTGCATCTTCAGAACCAAATCATCAGATGTATTATTTTTGTTCTTTTGCTATAGATGGGGAATTAGTGCACAAAAGTGGCCAAATTTCCACTGCCACGCATACATCGCAGAATAAGAATTTTAAACTGGAGCATCTAGCTCCAAATTTGGAAATCCTAATTTATCTTAAAAATTGCCTTACAAATTTGATGACATGTTAAGAAACCAATGACACAACAGTACTCTATAGAGACAAAGGAGTCCTGGTGGCACAGTGGGTAGCGAGTTGACCCTAAGGTTAACAGTTTGAACCCCCTAGCTGTCCTACTGGAGAAAGATGAGGCTTTCTGTTCCCATTAAGATTTACAGCCTTGGGAACCCACAGAGATAGTTCTCCTGTGTCTGACTCTAGGAGTCAGATAGACTTGATGACAAGGAGGATGTTTTGGATTTATAGGGAAATTACATATTTATAATGTAATAGTAAATAAAAAAGAGATTTTAGTATTATGATTTCTTTGAGCTGGGAGAAAATAGGCTCAGGTGAAAGAAGAGGAATTAAAATGATACAATTTTTTATATTCTGTTTTTTTTTTCTTTATTGTTTCCTCAAAACTCACGTGATAATTTTTCTTAATACTGTCATCAAGTTAATTCCTCCTCATATGAAAATGAGAGATGAGCCTATACACTGTCACATTGCAGAGTTTCCAGCTAGAGTGTGTATACGATGATGCCAGCCTTAGAGAGGTAGCATCTGTATAGGTGACTAAAAGTTCCTCGGAAGAAAAGCTATTGAACCTGGTGTATTTTTTTAAATGAAACTAGGACGCTATTAAGATAAACTACTTTAGTATACAGGCCATGTGGGATAGGGTAGAAATGAGGCTGTAAATAAGAGTTAAGTCTGAAGGTGCTGAAGGTCTTTGGAAATGAGATTTGTATACTGGCAGGCTAGACAAACAATAAAAATTTCACAAGAGGAAAGTGGTTTGTTGGGAGTGAACAGACTTCGAAAATGGCATGGAGAGCAGGAAATCAATCACCCATTCCGTCACTACCTTCACACTCCCAGATATTTTTGGGTGTAATGTCAGAACAAAGTATAATTAAGGAAACACTCACAGTTAAGAAGAATAGAGGGAAGGTCGGACAATTAAACCACGGGTTTGCGTGTGGCACAATGAAAGATCTACTAGAATTATAGGTCCCCTGTTTACTCAACCTGGCAACTTGCAGCTTTACGGTCTGGATTTAGATAAGGTTATGTGAGTCTGAGATGTTGGGAAAGCACTCAGATCTGTGACCACTGTTTATGGGAAATGCAAAAACTAGGGGCTGGGGGCAAAAATGCAGAGGCAAGGTACAGGTACCAAAGAATAGTAAATAAACATCAAAACATTCTTAGTGTATTTAAAGCTACTTCAAGTATTTACAGACCTCTCTAGTTCCAGTACATTTTCTTATTGCAGCAGTAACTGGTTTTTGTAAAAATTAAATGAATTAACTCCACCCTTGTTATAATGAACAGAGCTCTGGTGGCAGTGGTTTATTCACTGAGCTACTAACCACAAAGTAAGAAATTCAAACCCAGCAGCTGCTTCACAGGACAAAGACGAGGCTGTCTATTCTTGTAATGATTTTAAGTCCGTGAGACTCAAAAGGGTTGTCTACTCTGTCCAACATGGCCTCTATGCATTGGAAATGGCTTGATGGCAGTGTGGAATAAATAATTGGAAGAATAATGTTTTTGAAAAATAACACAAACAACATAACTAAAAAAAAAAAAGCAAAACAAAATGTGCACCTGATTTTAATGATTAAGAACTAAGCATGGAGTTAATCTATTTTAGAACTTTGCCTTTCCATTGAATATCCAGAAAACACTGTACATCTCATTCAGGCCCTATTATTTTTATAATTTAAAATTTAAATTGAATTTGATTTTAAACAGTACATACCCAGTCAGAAATTAAATTATTTAAATAGAAGTTTAAGGTTAACCTTTTCATATTGAAATATTTTTCTCTGGGAATTTCTTGATTAAACAAAGAGGATGGATGGATGTATGGATGGATGGATGGATGGGTAGGTGGGTAGGTGGGTGGGTGGATGGATGGATGGATGGATGGGTGGATGGCTAGATGGCTAGATGGGGGAATGGATGGGTGATAGGGTAATTATATATGTTTTTTGAAAAGTAATCAAGTAAATATTGTGACTTGGGATCTTTGCTTCTTTCTTTTTGGTTTATTTTTGTGTGTGTGAAAGGTTGACTTCCTTATCTACTCACCTCTGACTCTTATGAACACACACACACATATACACTGTCATGTACACACTATCTTTTTGTTTTATGTGTATTAATTTATCTATGAATGGGCAGTTGTTGCCAAAAGACTTCTGAAAACGATTATAATTAGAAACCTTAGTTCTGATTTTTAATATTTCAATATATATGTGTACACATATATATTGAAATATTAAAAATAAATATATAGCCAACTTTATGAGTTTTACTATTTATATCGTATAAGGAATAATTTTCTAACTAATTCCACTGGGTATATGAGGAGATTTCAAAAAGTTTATGGAAAAATTCCATTATCTTTTCATTCAATTTTTTCATAATTTTGGAGCCCCCTCATATTTATGTATTTTGAAATTCTAAATGCCAACTCAATTATAATTAAGTTAAAATGATTCACTTATTAGTAACTGTTTTGAATAGGATTAATTTATAATTTTAGTTATATTTAAGCCTCAACTGAGACCTCAGTAAAAAAATATTGTTTTGTATGTGTGTGTTTCTCACATAACAGAGGTAAACTCCTCTGGCATGGATTAATGCTAGCTTTGATAGGATATTACATTTGTTTTTCTACAAGACTTATCTGTGACAAGAGCCAAAAGGAGTTCAGCCAGGCCCAGCACCGATGATGTGGCAGTGCTGCCTCCCAGATGTGTTGTCCTCCTGTGACCGGCTCACTGAGAGCGTGGACTGTGGACACCTGACAAATGATGAGTGCAGCTGTTCTCTTAGTTTCTTCAGTCATTCTGGCCAACATGCACATCCACTGGAAATTAATAGGCAGTACATTTCTCTTTTTTAAAATATTGCATGTGCTTCCATTTTTAAATTAATTACTTAGGGTAGCCTGTGGTAAGAATGCGTTTGTCTTCAGGATTATGAAACATATACAAAATCAAACGAAACTCATTGCCGTTGAGTTGATTCTTCCTCATAGTCATCCTGTAGGTCAGAGTAGAACTGCCCCCTGTGCACTTCTGAGACTGTACCTCAGTGAGAACACAGGGCCTTCCCTTTCCACCACAGGAAGCTCCTGGCGCTGCTTTCCAAAGGCTGACTTTGTGGTTAGCAGCTCCATTTGTAGCCCACTAAAGCACCTGGGCTTTTTGAACTATACATGGGCGATGGTATAATATGTAGGATTTGGGGGAGGAGAAAGTCAGAAAAATACGAATCTGACTGGAAATTAAGCTATGATAATGCTTTATTTGTTACATATTTTAACTAACACAACTCTCAAAATATCCTGCCGATGCTAACTCAAAGCTACTCTACAGGACAGGGTAGAAATGCCCCTGTGAGTTTCCGAGATGTACCTCTACACCAGTAGAAAGCCCCATCTACTGGTTTCATACGTCTGCCCTCAGCAGATCCAAGCCAACCGCTTAACCACTACAGCACCACGGCACCTAACATAACTAGAAGCAGTTAATATTTACTTAGAACCTAAATCCTAAAAGAAGACTTATAGAACAGTGATTTAGATTGAGAAAAAAATCCATCTGTGGTTGGCATTATACTATTCTTTCTTCCATTAGTTGTGCATACAGATCCCCAATTCCACACCTGACTGCAAATCTACACTGATGAGTAGAACACGGTGGAACGAGATCACTGGCAACTGTGGAGAGAGCATCAGTGGATGTGTATATTGACACTGGGTATTTGATTCATGTCTTCAAAGCATTTAGATATTCTTACTGACTTATTTCTAAAGGGCTTTGAGTATGAAAAATCTTGGTAAAAAGCCTCAAGCTAACAGATCAGTTTTACACTTCTAAATTAAGGTGGGTAAAAATGCTGAGTCACACTAATTAGCTACTATGTTTGATTAATTAGCAGCTATGTTTGATGCATTAGATCATCTTGTTTAAACAATGTTAAATATTTTTTCTTATTGTAGAAAATGTCCACAATTTTATGGTGATTAATGGGCATGGAGCACATCCAACAAAGAGGTGTTTATATCTTCCTCGTTTTCAGTTTCATGGCTGTGTCTTGGGATGTGTCCGGGTTATTGGAGGCACACTTCTGGAAATGCTGACCTAGATAAATTCATTATCCATGCCATCAAGCCAATGCCGACTCCTGGGCATGATCTGAAAAATGAAACACACCTATTTTTTCCTTTCCTGCTTAGGGTTTTGTATAAAATTCAATTAAGTTTTTAAAGGCTAGGATAGATTTCAAAAAAGGAATAGACCGTAGTATCATTTCTTACAAAGCTTATAGCACAGTTAAATAAGAAAATATATATAATATCACTAAAAGTTAGTCAGTGGTAATTCCTATAGTAAATTCACTGCCTCTGAGTCTATTCTGACTCAAAATGACTCTATATCGGATTTCTGAGACTTTAAAAATCTTTACAGGAGCTGAGAGTGCTATGTTTCTACCAAGGCATGGCTTGTGATTTAGAGCAGTCAGTCTTGGGGGTTAGCAACCCACGTTCATCCCACCGTATCACCAGAGCTCTTCCTTGTCTGTGGTGTAAACATACCATATGTTCCTTAATATCCACCAGATGTCTATGATATTATTTGTTGTATGATTTAGATGTTACCCAAAAAACATATTATTATATATAGACTATCCCTGTACACCCTCTCGTTAAAGTCCCCCAAAGCCTATTATATTAAGTCTTACGGGAGCCCCCTCGACAACGCCTGAGAGCTGTATCCACTGGAGATAAGAGGCTGGACTTGCAGGATGGCCTTTCAAGGTCTGCACTGACAGCTGGGACTTTGCACATGTGCAGGCACTTAGCAGGAAGGTGGATGGGGATATGGAGGGGTGGCATGAATGTGCAGTGCCGGTGCACAACTGGACAAGGCATCCCTGGCTAGCACAGCCCTTTGGGTGCAGCTGCTTCCTGCTCATGCACAGCCATCCCAACCAGGAGCCCAGGAGCATCTGCTCCAGTCAGTGCCATTAGCGCCTGTGACGGGAGTGAAGGAGCCTTGGGGGACGCTGTCCTGTACCTGGAGTGAAAGACTTCATGGAGGAAGACAAGAAGGAGGGAAGCTGCATGGATGGGCGGTGTCCTGCATCCCACTGTTCCTTCACGATAGAGCTTAGGGTATTTAAAACCATTAGGTGGAAATAATAAACAAAAGGAGTACTCCTTCCCTTAAAAAACAAAAATGAAAGTAACTTAAGGCACCCCAGATGTATATATACTAAGGTTTTCCCAAGCAGACATTTAATGACCCCTACCTTTATAGGGAAATATAGAATTTAATAAGCAAATAAAAATATTCTCTTTGCCAAAGGCAATCTGAGTTGCCTTTGAAGGCAGGCAAGGCTTTTGTGGTACCTTTGATGAGTTCTACCCGTTATCCTGAATCTGGACATCTTCCTAGTTTAGGGTACTTTTCCACCATGTAATTTTGGTGGGAGACGTAGCCTTGCCTCATCCTACAGTTGGCGAAGGGGTGAGTGCTGCTTCTCCCTACCCCAGGCAAGCTGATTCTTGGGAGATGGGGCTTTTCCAATGACTTTGACCCTCTAGTGACATTGACATGTGGCAGTGGGGAATTCACACTTGCGTTTGATGGTGGTGTCTAATCATAGAAATGAGAGGAGTCTTGATGGCAACAGTGGCAGCACAACACTCTCCTCTGGATGTTTTCCATCTTGACCTTGCCTTTGATTCCTTTTGTCCAGTGATCTTCGTTTTTTATTTTCAATATCCCTGGTTTTTTCCTGCTGATTTGGAAGGCTATTTGTGTTAGTCTGGGTTGACTAGAGAAACAAATCCAGGGAGACTTATATGTGAATAAAAAATACCTTTATTGGTACAAGAGCAATTGAATATTGAGAAAACATCCCAGCCCAGTCCAGATTAAGGCCCTAAGTCTGATACTAGCCCATATGTCTAATACCAATCTATAACTTCCTCTTCTCACTCACGAAACAAATGCAATGACGCCGGATGCAGGAAGATCACAGGCCAGTGGACTGACAATCTGTGGATCCAGTGATGGTAGAAGCATCCCAGTGCTGGCGTGGGTCTCCATGTGGCTCCTCAGGTCCAGGGCTCTCACTGCCATCAGCATGGCTTCATGAGTCTTTTCAGTAGAGAGTCCTCAGGGAGTGAGCGTGTGTCCTTCTCCAGGGAGCTATTTTTCTCCTCAGTGCCTCCAAAGGTGGTCATCAAGCTGCAACTGGATTGACAAGCTAAACTCTGCTACTTCACTCTTAAGTCTCAAATTGACAACAGATTATGTAACTACCACACTATATCTTTTTACTCCAAATATATATATATATATTTGCCTGATTTTTATCATGAAATTTTTACTTGCACTTTAAGGGACCCCTAAATTAACTTGAATGTTTGATTTTCAGAAAAGATAATTTTAATATTCTGGGATACATTTTAATAACAAAGGAAAATACACATATAAGTATGACTTTTCTCAAAACAGAAACAGGCAGGTTAAAAGAAATTATTTAGGAGCTCCTAAAAGAGATTTCTGAACTTTCTTGGCTCTTGATATGATTGGTAATATTCTCACAGCACCCCTAGGCAAGATAAAATATCTCTGTTTCTTTTAATAAATTATTAGGTCCAAATAACATAAGATTAGTAATTTATTGTGGGGTCTGGTGGATGGCATATGTTTCTCTTGAAAACCTGAAATACTCTATCGTACTTCCGTGAGTTCCTCGCAGCTCCCTGGAGTCGCTGGCCTCTCGGGAGCCACCGGTTTAATGGATACTTGGTGGAGTGCTGGGTTCTTCAATACGTAGTTCTCATTTCACCCTCACTGTTTTCTCTTGATGTTTGCAGGTAGGACACAGATTCAGAATCTTAAGCAATTTGAAAAATTAAATTTTAAATAATTTTTTAAATAATGTATACAGAGGAAAGTTTATTTCTGATAACCAAAGGTGGGAGGCGTAATATGGATGAATCACATTAAAGGGAGGGTTGCACAGCTGGTTATCGTAATGCTGTCAGTAAGTTTTACACCTGTAAGAAGTGGGTTGGCCTAAGTTGTGTGATAGATATCTTTACAACAGCAAGCCAAAAAAAAAGGGGGGGGGATAGATAGAGCAGCTGCTGAGACTGCTATGTACAACAGCACACCTCATGGGCTTTGATTGTTTGGTTTGGAGATGTAGGATAATGGTTTCATGGACATCCCAGTTAATTGGCTTAATAATATGGTTAGTGCTTCTTTTATACCTCTTGATCTGTTGCGTCATTCCTGGGGGTCTTAAAAGCTTGCAAAATGACTCTCAAAGACACACCAATTGGTTTTTATTTGCCTGTGCAACAGAGCAAGACGAATCAGGAGTAGGAAGAGGAAATGGAATAAATAAACTACATGGTGGTTGGCTATGATTTTGATTAAACACCCTATAGAAGAATGTGATCAAAAGGGGAGAATGTGAGGGAAAAAATGTCAAATCCTAATGGGTTCCTAAGATTTCTGGAGCTACATTGTGTAGATAAGACCCTAAAACTATTGCCATGAGGCAATCTTTTAACATTAACCCCACCTCCCCCCAAATTCCCTGAAATCTTAAAGCAAACAATTTATTTAGCTTAACTAATAAAAAGGACTTCAGTTAGCATTATGTTCTTTTAGGAGCTTTATATAAGGGATCAAATTGTCAGCAGATCAAACCTGAATTATTAGGTAGAAACCTTAAGGGACAGTTTGTTTATGTTAATCATATGGAATAATTCAGAAGAGAGTGTGAGAATGGTTGCACAACTCAAAATATTATAATCAGTGTCACTAAATTATACCTGTAAACTCCCTTAAATTAGTATGTGTTGCTATGTTTGTACAACAACGATAAAGAAAATTAAAAGAAAAAAGTTAAGCAGGTTGACTAAGGACGGATAGAAACAAATATTTGTGAAACTGAACTCAAATCCTTTTTCTTTTTCTAAGCTATACTGACCATAGTAATCAGACTTTAAGTCTGGGTATGTTTATTTATGCACCTAGAGCTGTAAAAATGGAGCCTGTACTGAGAACAGTGATGTGGAAATAGACTGTCATGATGAAGAGTTAGTACTTTCCACGCATATCCATGACGTTTTTTTAACTGGTCTTTTAATTTCAAATATCCCTGTGCCATTGATTTTGGTCAACATAATGACTACCCTGTGCCAGTGTGTATACCCCTGAACTTACTCTGTATTTGTATCCCATTTATTATGTTAATCTAAATGTATTTGTGTTAAGCTGTTGATATGTAGCAGTGATGTTTTTCTTTGATAAGGAATGGTTAGGAATGGAATAATTGGAAACTTGCTATTAAGGCTTCTCTGCTCTTCTTTAACCGCGCTTCAAACCGACTTGTTTGTTTATCTTTTGCTCATTCACTCCATTGGCAGATTTGTTGAGAACTGCTCAAATTTCTCTCACATGATTTTGAAGACTGACGGCAATGTTCAAGTATTATAAGCTATCCCCAACCCGCCACCCGTTCCATGTGTTACCTGCCATTAATTTTCTTGAACTTGAAACAAGGGAAAGAACAAACTATCCAGACTATGTTGAACAATCAAGAAATTGAACTATTGTCTTGCAAAATTTTCAGTAGTTAGTTCTGAATTCAGAAGCAATATTTATTGCATTTTAAGAGCATTATCATAAACTTCTTTTGATTGCCTCTGAAAACACTCATTTGGAGTGGTAGGTTGCTTCCATAGGCAGGTGATACAATTTTAGCCCTGGTGTGATTTTGTTTGGGTGCCTCATTAATAGTGTTATGACTGGTAGTGAAAGCTATATTAGGTAAAATTTAGCTCAAGCTTGTATAGTATTAATATCCTAGTCAAGAATCTGGTTCTTATAATTATGTGGAAGAAAACAAAGTAAAAATGAAATGTGCACATCACTAAAATTACTGAAGAGACCTGTTATTTTGCTTATTCCTATTAGAGAAAATATTTCTCTTTGATGCATAAACCAGATTTGATATAAGATTAATTAATTTTGGAATTTGTTTGTGTGGCCAATTTTGCACACTCACTTTTAGCACCTAAGTGATATCAAGCATTAGTGCCTCCTCAGTCTAAAGGATATGTTTTCTGATCAGTTTTTGGTGAGTGAACATGGGGGTTGAATTATAAATTAGAAGAGCAGAAATTGCACTGAATGAACTCCCTTTCATTTCTAGTGAGGAAAGCATTATTTCTCTACCTTTCATATTTGTGGCATTCATCACATACTATCATACTTTTTTCACCACAAGATGTGGACTGCCTGACATCACATGAACGGTATTTCTGTACCTATCTAGTTGGAGACATGAGTGAGAGCTTGTGGGGATTAATGATTCTCAAAGAATTATTAGGATTTTCAGGGATCTCAGTACAAATTGGAGACCTGCTTATATTTATTCTAGTGATGTTTTTGCTTGATGTTTTGATTACATTTTTGGGTTGCTAAGTGCAAGGTCCACCAGCTGCTCCAAGGGAGAAATATGAGGCTCTGAGTTGAAATTGACTCAGTGATAGAGAGTTTTTCTTGTTTGTGCTGTGTCTAGTGTGTATGTGTTCTCTTAAAACAACTTTAAAATTATGAGATCCATCAAATACACAGAGATGAATGGAGTATATTATAATGAGCATGCCACTCAATCCTGTAAAATATTAGTATGCTGCCATCTCTTTCCTCCCAGACATATTATTATAACAACTGTTCTCAATTGAGAGTTCTACCCTGTCATATAGGGATGCAGTGCCTTATAATTCACTTTTTAAAAATCATTGCTATTTTTTAAAAAGTAAATTTTCACTGTTGAGAAACTGCACAAGCAGTAAACACTTTTACCTTTAATGACAGTCTATAGTAAATTCCGAGACATAGCATCCTTTTATGACAGGGTAGAACTGTCCTTTTGGGTTTCTGAGAATTTTGCACCTTTTAGAGAGCAGACAGTTTCATATGTTCTCCCTGTGGAACGACTGGTGGATTCAAACTACCCACCTTGCTGTTTGCAGCTTTCTGTGTAACCACTATGTCACCAAGGCTCCCATGGTAAAGATAAAGTACATTGACTACTTCATCATCTTTTACCTTTATTTTCTTCTTAAATTCAGTAATTTGTCACTGTAAGCATTGTTTTAGCCTCTTTCAGTGCATATATACCACCACCCCCCCCCTTAAGCAATCTATAAGAGCCCTGGTGGGCTCCTCTGTGGGCTGCTAGCGTCAGTTCCAGCAGTTCAAAATCACCAGGTGCTCTTTAGGGGAAAGATGAGACCTTCCGGTCTCCCAAAGAGTTGCAATCTCAGAAACCCACAGGGATAGTTCTACCCTACCCTACAGGGCTACTAGAAGTTGGATTTAACTTGATGACAGTGAATTTATTTTGGTTTTCAGAAGCAATCTGTGGTTCTGTATTAAAAATTTAATCTGATAGGAAACACATATTTCTAGGATACTTCAGTATATAACATTTTTTGAGTATATAGTGTGATTTATATGTTCTCATGTTGAGCATTTAGTTTGTTCTCAAATCCACTTGGCTCATTTTTTTCTGTGTTGCTCCATTGGTGTGGTATATTCATCTCTTGTTTCATTTTTTTTCTTTTCATAGAATTTTGTCTCCTCTGAAAGATAGCTTTGCTATTGCAGACTGATCTCAAGATGACCATAAATATGTATCTTTATTGAATTTTTTTTAATTACTGAAATTAAAGGTAAAATTGTTTATTTACTGTTAGTGCAATTTCTCAACATTGAAAATTTACTTTAAAAAATAGCAATAGAATAGTCTAGTGTTTATAGATACATGTGTTGTTACCTTTCTGAAATGATTGCATTACAGCCTTACTTATATTTACCTGTCTGTATATATGTCTCAGAATGGTCAATCAATATTCTTAATGATAATTTGAATACTTTAATAAATTTCCACATATATTATAGCTAAAGAAGCAGATTCTTTGGAAAGATAGCTTTCAATAGACACTACATTTCTGAATTCCAAATGGTTGCATTTATATGACATTAGGAATGTTCATAAATGTCAGATAATAATATTTGTATGAAAATGGCTAAATAGCAAGGTTTGTTAAAAAATATGATTACTTACTTCTTCAAGATGACGTAATGACACAGATGAAGTATAAGAGCCGCTATAGAATGCACAGTCAGAAGTAAATAATCATAGTATATGCATAGAAAAGATTATGTTGAATTATGTACATAACAGGATTATTATTACTAGTCCCATCTAGTAAAACTTTCCCCCATAGTTATTCAAGTACTAATTTCAGTTCTTACTTTGAATCATTTCAGTCCTAATTGTTTGCTTGATTTAATCACATTGTTCCTTTGGCTCTGAATTATTAAAAGTAAGTAGCGGCATTATTTTCTCAGGAAAAAAACTGTGGTTTTATTTGAGTTTAAGCTCTTGTCAGTGGAGCATTAAATGTCTACTAAGAAATGTTAGACTTCAGAATATCCCTGGGGAGGGTGATCTGAAAATAAACAATCTGGGGATTTTACAGTGTGAGGTGGGATGGGCTCGTGATTGGCAAAGTTAACTTTGGAACATTTATTCTTAGAAACAACAGATTTTAGCCACTGACAAATTCAAATGCCATCATTTCTTCTGCCAAAAGTAAAACATATACCATTCAAATTATTCTTCACTTCTACATTCAGTAACTAACATCTACCAATAGGTAGCTTTGTCTATGCTTATATTTATGTACTTAACTTAAAGTTATATTTGTATAATCAGAATGGCTATGTTGATTCCATGTATTAAGAAGAATTTAAGTAGAATATTAAACTTTCCATATATTTTATGTAATGTTAAATGTATCATCTTTTGTGTATTAACTAACATCATTAGAATTTTTCAGTGAGGAAAATAATCTATAAAACAAATTATTAGATTGAAAAATGTTTTTATTATTAAGTGTAATTTATACTATACCATTTACGTTAAATCAAAGAGATCTGAAAGATTATATTTCAATTTAACAAAACAAAATTATTTTCAGCTAGGAATAAAAAAGCCAAGAATTTTATAAGCAACAAATTAATGTATTTTAATACATTATTTCAATAAATTTAATACAGATTTGTTATATGTTTACTCTGACACAGATTAAAGTTTTAAATTAAAAACTTCAAAGTCACTGTCATCGAGGTGATGCCGACTCATAATGACCCTGTAGGACACAATAGACCTGTCCCTGTGAGTTTCTGGGATGTAACTCTTTACTGAGTAGAAAGCACAATCTTTCTCCCATGGAGAAGCCTGGAGTTTATACTACTGCCCTTGTAGATTGCAGCCCCAGGCCACCAGGGTTCCTAAAATCAAGCTCACTGCCTTTGAATTCATTCTGACTCATAGTGACCTTTATATTTTAAATATGAGGTGATTATTGCCATTCAGTTTATATCAACATAGCTGAATATCAGGATTTTTATTCACTCTCTTGAAATCACAAAGTGACAGAGAGAATTAGAACCACAGTGAAGTGCAGTCTCTCTCTCTCCCTCTCCTTTTCTTTTCCCTCCTCCTTCCCATGTTTACACCTAACCTAATGTTTATATGAGTGAGTGAGATATATATATATGGGCTTCAAACATTTATTAAAAATTTGGATTAAAAGAAAATGGAATTTTGCATGAATTTTTGGACACTGGCCATTCAAATGAAAAGAGCACTGATTGTCACGTTGTTCATGTCAACATGAATGAGTTTGCGAGATTTGGGACATCGTTAAATTTTGTAATAATTTTTCAATGATCTAAATGGCCATTTTTTGTTCAGGACATATGAAGTCATGAACTATGTAAACAATTTAATAAATCTAATACAAAAGGCATTTTAAAATTAGACTTCGATCCAGCTTGAACCAACTCAATCATAACTAACAAAAGAAAACTGGAACAGACCTGGGTTTTTAAAAATTGGGGCAATCTGAAACTCTGCCTGGAGTGTGTTAAAATTATGGGTTGAGTCCCTGGTAGGAGAGATTTGACAGGCACAGGGGCCATTGGGGAGCCTGTCATCAGATTGTCGCTGAGACCGTGGAGGGTGAGGCACATCTAAAAAGTGCACAGTAGGCTTCAACTGTTGAGCTGGGCACCGCTGTTTTTTCCTCAGCTGCTCAAAATATTTGGTTTTGCACACCTTGTTCTTGTTTCTGAAGAGGGAAATTCAGTTTATAGCAAGGCGTTGACCCCAAAGACCACTGTAGAGGAACTTATGGAGGAAAGCTTTCAGGAACATCTGCAAACATCTATTCATAATTGGAATGTAAAATAAGAAGTGTGAATCTAAGATAACTGGAAGTTGTAAAACATGAACTAGAAGGCACAGTGATTGATAGCCTAGCCATTAGTGAGATGAAATAGCTATTTTGAATTCAGATAAATCACATAGTCTTCTGTGCCTGCAATTACAAATTGAAGAATAATGGTGTTACACCATTGTTGCGAAGGATAATTAAAGATCTATCTTCAAGTACAATACTGTCAATGATAGGACAATATTTATATGTCTAAGGGGAACAGTATTATTTAATTTTATACACCAAATTCTAATACCAAAGATGACGAAATTGAAGATGTTTACCAACTACAGCCATCTGATATTGATTAAGAGCATATAATTGCTCTGATAATTACTGGTGATTAGAATTGAGAGTTGGAAACAGAAAGAGGATCAGCAATTGGTAAATATGGCCTTGGTAATGGAAATGACTCAGGGGATTACATGATAGAACTTTGCAAGACCAACTATGTAATTCATTGCAGAAACCTTATTTCAACATCTTAATGGTGATCATCACAGGATAAAGTACCTAGGGATTTACATAGCTGTACCTGTGGAAATGGTTGAAAGGCTCCCTATCACCAGTCAGAACAAGTCCAAGTAGCCCTGGAACAGACCACCAATGGCTTGTATGCAGCTCAAATTGAAGCGGAAGAAAAGTAAAACAAATCCACAAGAACCAAACCATCACCTTGCATACACTTCCACATGCATTAGAGACCGCCGCAAGAAGAAATTTGACTCCCTGAACGCTAATGACCTAAAAAGATGAGACAAGTTTTCAGATGGCATAAAGGACATCATACATGATCAAACCAAAGGTCACTAAAAACACCATAAATCAAGAAATGACCAAAATGATGTCAGAATAAACTCTGAAACTTGATGAAGCTAAAATGAAAGTAAGACATCATAAAGTAAAAAAGTTGAAAGGGTAACTTGTGAAGACAAAATAAAGCATTATAATGAAATGGAGCTAGAAAACCCAAAGGGAAGAACACACTTCCCCTATTTTAAATTGCAATTATTGAAGAAAACCTTCCAGCCTTGCCTTGCAATATTGAGGGGTTCTGTGCACAAAATGGAGCCCTGGAATAGCGGGCTAGTTATTGGACCAATACACGCAAGACCAGTCATTTCAACCCACCAGCTGCTCCGTAGAGAAGGATGAGACTTTCTGTGCCCCTAAAGATTTACAGCCCTGTAAACTCAAAAGGGCAGATCGGCTTGGTCCTATAGGGCTTCTGTGCATTTCTATGGGTTTGATGGTAGTGGTTTGGGGTTTTTTGAGGTGGGAAATTGTGGAACAATGGACACATAAAAAGAAGATGGAAAGAAATGCAGTCATTGTACCAAACAGGTGTTTGATGTTGAACAGTTTGAGGCGGTGGCATCAAATACCAATAGCCAATGGTATTGAAGGAAGAAGTCCCAGCGGCACTGAATGCAGTGGTGCAAAACAAGGCTCCAGGAATGGACTGAACACCAGTTGAAGTGTTTCAGCAAGCAGATGTAGCACTGGAATTGCTGTCTCATCCATGCCAAAAAAGTTGGAAAAGCAAACCAACTAGAAGAGATTCATATCTGGCACATTCTAAAAAAAGGCGGTCTAATGAATGGAGGCATCGTTGACAATATCATCCTCATCACACGCATGTACAATTGCTTAAGATAATTTTTAAAGTGTTGCGGAGCTGCCAGAAATCCAAGATTCAAGTTCAAAAGAGACTGAAGAATGAGGGATATAATTGCTAAAATTATATGGAATGTAATTGAAAGCAGAGGAAACCAGGAATATGTGTGTCAGTGCTTTATTGTCTGTGAAAAAATGTTCAACTCAGTGACTAATTATGAATAACATTTCAAAGAGAGAAATGCAGAAGCTTTTATCATTCTCAGGTGGAATCTGTACCTAGACCAAGAGGTAGTCAGAATAAGTGGAAACTTGAGGGAGGTAGTTTATTGTGCCAACCTGGCCAATAAACACATGTGGGGTTAATTGAAGGGGGGAGGGATAAATGGCTTGGTGAGCCTCGCCTTTCTAGTTCTCGGGTCTCTTGCTTTGTGATGGTCGGACCAGGGTGCAGCTGCCTTAGCCAGTTCTCTGCTTCACCTGGCAAGGCTCACTTCCTGCAAGACATCCCTTAGGAGAAGCCACATGAACCTACCCCGATGCAGCCCTGGGTGCTGGAGCAGCCGCGTGGATACCACTGCCAGCGCTGAGATGCTTACACGCTCACTGATTTTGCTTTCCTCCTGCAGTTGGCATCATTGCGTCTGTTTTGTGAGATGGAGGAGGACATTGTGGATAGGTGTCAGACATATGGGTTAATGTTGGACATGTGGGCTTGGGCATCACTGGGTTGGGATGTTTTCTTGATGCGCACTTAACCATTATATAAAACTTTCTCTTATGCATGAGTTTCTGTGGATTTGTTTCTCTAAAGTACCCAGACTACCCAGACTAACACATACTAGATAGTTTAAAATACTGGATAGTTTAAGATACCAGATAGTTTAAAATTAGTAAATGTGTGTTTCATGGTTTTATCTTTATATCCATATTTTATCTGTATGTTGAGCAAATAATTTGAGATGCTAGAACATATGAGGAACTCATCAGGAATGGAGAGAGACCTATCAAAAAAACCCTGTGATATGCAAATGACACAGCCTTGCTGAAAACAAAACTACAGCTTTCAGCTTGGATTACGCCTCAACATAGAGAATACAAAAATCATCGCCACTGGGTCAACGGTGGGCCGATAAGTGACATTAAAATAAGTGGAGGATAGGGAGAGTGATGTTGCCAAGGGTTTCATTGCACTTGGAACCCCTCATTTGGATCCCAATGGAAGCAGCAGGCAGGAAATCGAATGATATGTTGCATTGATAAAGCTGCTGCAAAATAAAATGGTTACAAGCTAAAATATCACTTTTAAGACTAAAGTGCTCCTGATTCCAGCCATGATATTTTCAGTCACCTCATAGCTACGCGAATACGAATTCATGCCTTTGTTTAATTATTTTGTCTAAGAAAATTACATATGCCATCAAGTACTAGGACAAACAAATTTGCCTCGGAAGAAGTGTAGTCAAAAACCCTTTCAAAGTGAGGATGATGAGATTTGATGTTTTCAAGAAGGATTAGTCCTTATGGAAGGACATCCTGGTTGGTAAGAAGTGGGACCCGGTGGCTGAACAATGGACTGAAAAATAGGAAATGTTGTGTGGGTGGAACAGGACTGGTGATCTTGTGTTCTGTGGTCCGTAGGATTGCTATCACTCAGAACCGAGTTATTGGCACCTAACATCAAATGGGAAGGTACAAGTGCATTTTCCAATCCTATAGAAGGAAAAAATAAAGCTCGGGCCCTTGTGTAGAAGCATACTAAGCCCCGAGATGAGGCAGTTGATGGTGAAGACCCTTTCCGTGTAGCGGCTGGAAGGATTCTAGAGGCAAGCAACTCTCTTCTAACCTAACGTGATCGATATGCACCAACGCCTTGCCTATCTTTTCCCGACTAGCTCTCTCATGTTTATTTTCAGGGACTTGAATCCTTTGATAACACAAAGCTTTGAGAAACTCAGTTCCTACATTGGCTAAAAATTAGATTTTTGATATACCAAGTACCTCATAAACTCATTCCAACATAAAATTCAGCTCTAATCTAGCACAGTGGAAAATACAGCTTAGAAGTGTAATTATCATGATTTTTAAAAAATGAAGACGTGGATTCTTAGTCTGCATAGAACTTTGCCTATCATTTTTTAAGTCTGAAATTTTCAGCAAAGGTTTAACTTTCCTATTAGTGCTCATGGATATGTAATTTTCTGATATTAAGAATTGCATGAAGTAGGAAAAAGCGTATCAGTTTTTACCATGTTTCAATTTTTTTTTGGCTACACACTAAGCCGAGAAAAATCTATGGAGATTATTTACTACCTAAAACACAGTGTAATAGAATATTTGATATTAGTACTGTTGTGTTCATACAATAGCATACTTTCCTTGTGGAGATATTCTTACATGTCTCTCAGTCTAGCATTAGAGATTACATATACTTTATCACAGTCTCATTGTATGTCTGTGACCATGCCTAGCCCAAGTCTTCTCTTGTGAATTCTACTTTGGTGAAACTCTTATTCTGCATTAAAATAGCCTGTCTCATATGAGAATGTAAATTCCGTAGGGAAAAATAACATTAGCATTCTTTCCTTTAATATTTTGTAGAACTGCGCAGATTTCATTTTTAAAGAATGGGGAGCCAATTCATGTTTTTTCCCAATAACTATTGAGAACTATATTTTTCTCCAGTTGCTAGAAACGAAGCCTAAGGATTCCTGAATTGAACTCCCGCTGAGGGGCCCTGATGCTGTAACGTTACCAACCACAAGGGTTCTCACTTCTCACTCACCTGCAATCAATGACTTTGAAATTCAGGACCCTTCCTAGAAGTTCCAGTGTTGTGTGCTCTGGTCAAGTGTTCATCTGTCTCACACACAGGAAACATAGACAGAGGTTTTTAAAATAGGAAAAACATGGAAGATTTATAGATGTTAATTAAAGAAAAAAATCATAAAATTTTGAGATTGCCTCTCCATTTTAGAAGATAACCTTTAAAACATGGGTCATTATGATGATTTTAGTTCTGTAACCAAAGGTTGACTGCTTCAGAATCAGCTAAACACTCTTTTTAACAAAAACATTTAGCTTATTTCTATTTCTGATTCACATTTCAGTGTTGAGTATCTGTTAACTGACAGGAACATCTCAACAATTGATATTGAGTAATCTTAGATATAAATCATAACTCTGATAAGTAGAAGGAATTTGGATCAGCTAATCCCACACTAATGCTTAGGTTTTGTTACTATAGCTCATACTCTTTTGGAATAAAAAAATCTGGAGTGTGCATGCTTGGAAAGTTAGGAGGCCCCACTTACACCTCAAGATGATTTTAAGTCCACTACAAGTCTGCCTGTGACCCTTGAATTAGATACCCTATGTACCTACTGTCTTGATACCCAAATTAGAAAGAACATGGGGCTCTAGACCACTGGAAACTGTTAATTTCTCATCTTTGAGTTACTTTTAGATTCTCAAGAGTCCTGCCTTCCTTTCTTGTGGAAGAGTTTGCTTTGGAACAGGATGATCGTAAGGTCAAAGCTAGAGCTAGAGGAACAGGTTATGTGAAAGTCACTGCAAGGCAGGTGAGGGTGGGGGTGTAGGAGCAAAGGGAAAACCCACAGCCTACATCCCTGTGGTTTGGGAGGGATGCTAGGAATCATACACACACACATGCTATTATTTTCAGGGTCTGATTGTTAGATTGCCCCACAACTTTTCTTCCATCCATTTTATAGCATTCATACGAGTCATGATTTCCTGTGGAAAAAGCAACAATTTCTTCTGCCCCAGGCTCAACTGCAAAAGATAACCTTTGCCACAATCCTGGCCTGAGGTGAGAAAAAAAGGTAGCATAAGACAATAATAACTTTAAGATTATACCGAAAGAATGAAAATCCAGAAACTAGTTGTTATTTCTTTCAATGTTTGTGGGAGTGAATTAGTTTTTGCATTGTTTTTCCTTAACTTATTCCATTTCATTTTCTTCTTTTGTATTGTGAACTTCTTTTCCATGAACAGTATTTAGTTAATCAAGTATAAGTTCTAGCTTGGTAAGTTACTGACAATATAGATTTATTCGATCTATGATGTCATGTTCTTTTAGCAAATTTATTGAAACTACTTTATATATACACTCTTACATAAAATATACAATATACCGAGATTTAATACAAGTTCTATTTTCTCCTGTTATTTATTTATTTTCACTTAAATTTTTCTTTTTATTAATTTTACTTTTAATTATCATTTTATTGGGGCTCGTAGCTCTTATAACAATCCATGCATTAATTATGTCAACTATATTTGTACATATGTTGCCATCATCATTTTCTAAACATTTACTTTCTATTTGAGCCCTTGGTATCAGCTCCTCTTTTTTCCCTCTCCCCGCCCCACCCTTGTGATCCTTTGATAAATTATAAATTATTATTTTCATATCTTACACCATCTACTGTCTCTCTTCACCCACATTTATGTTGTTCATCCCCTTTGGGGCACTGGGGGTCAGATTATGCATTGATCATTGCAGTCAGCTACCTCTTCCTCCCCTACGATTCCCATCTTCCCCCTACCCTCCTGGTATTGCTAGTCCCATGTCTGTTACTGAGGGGTTTATCTGATCTGGATTTAGTGTGTCGTGAGTTCTTATCTGCACCAGTGTACATGCTCCAGTCTAGCCAGAACTTAAAGGCATGAGTGGGGTCATGGTAATTGCGGGTGAGGAAGTCTCAAAGAGCCAGAAGTATATTGTGTTTTTCTTCAGTGTTATACTGCATTATTTTTAATATGAACTTTTGGTACTATTATTTTCAACGAATTCTACCCATACCTTGATTTTTCTGGCTCATCTCCTATTACCTATTCAAACAATCTTTTACAGTATATGTAGAAAGGAAAACTGATTTGATGTTGACCATATTTCATTTTTACCCTATACAAATTGTACTTATGTTTAACTAAGATATAAGAATACTTACTACAATGAGCAATTTTAATAAAAAGAGGAGTCAATGATCAGTTTTGAAAAATAAGGGACAAAGCAAAATAACTATAAATAAAGGCAAAATGCATTATGTTCGAGAAAAATATCAAAGCATACTTTTGTATTGTACTTTTAATAAAAAGAGGATTAAGAATCACTATAAAGTTTGGTGAGTAGAATATCTCTGTGTACCTATTGTTTTGTTGTTGTTTTAGACTAATTGTAATATTTAGAATGTCTGAGTTTATCTTCTATAAAATAACAACCCAAAACCATACCAAACCGAACTCACTGCCATTGAGTTGATTGCAACTCATAACAGCTCTGTAGGACAAAGAATATTTCCCTGAATTCCAAGTCTATAAATCTTCGTGGAAGCAGACTGCCACATCTGTCTCCTAGGAACACCTGGTGGAATCCAACTGCCAACATTTTGGCTAACAGCTGAGCACTTTAATCACTATGTGACCAAATCTCCTTTATAGAACTGGTACCAGCAATATTTTTCTTGAGCAATATTGTTGGAACCAGTTCTATTTTATAGAACCCATGTTTGGCAGAAGATGTCAGGCTGGACACAAATGAATGCAAGGTTGGCAGTTTCAATGGCAGGCCACTGACAATTCCCTGGATCCATAGGCAATATGACAATAAGCCAGATCAGATGCAGGATCCAGACACAGCACAAAGCAAGTTTTCTACAGTGTCCACTTATATGGGTTGCAGGACACAGCCCCAAGCAAACTCCCTTCAATTGATTGTGTCAGGGCTGTGAGTAAGGGCGTTGCATCCCACCCTAATCTTCTTACAAGTGATTAACTGCTCAGAGTAGATCCCATTATGAAGTTAACTGCATTGTGTTAAGTCACTTCATAGGAGATTATTTAACTACCAAACGACTGAGAATCCTGGCCCAGCCAAGAGGACACTAAACCTAATTATTCCAAGGTCTAACTTATATCTTCTTATATAAATATGTTTAATTTAATTCCTTAAGAACAGTGTGGAATTATGAGGCAATTTAGAATGGTGGTTTTGTTGCTACTGTTTGTTAAACTTTTTTTTCTGCTTTTCATATTATGATTTTGTAAGTATAGTGTTAATTTGTCATGTATTACAGGTATGGGAGGAATATACCTGTAAAGTGTAAAAGCATCAATGCCTTTGAAATTATTTGTATTTGCTAAATCAAGAAGAGTGATATTTTAGCCATGTCTCATTGAGTGTACGTAGCAGGTATAGAGAAAGAGAGATGTCAGTCTTCCTATTGCACTACATGAGTTGGCATCATCATGCTTTTGGTCTTTGTTGTTCTTTGATGTATAAGCATATTTTGTTCTTTTCCAAGGACAAATTGTTCAATTTTATACTTTCCTAAAGCAATATAAAGGGCTGGAACATAGCAAAAGTGAAGTGTGTAATTTAGACCTGACTAGATTTAATAGCATGTATTCTAGGTCACAGATTGTAAAGCACGATAATAAAAAACCAGAGGAGAAAATACTTCATCTTATTAAGAAGATGTGACTGTGTTTGGATTTTAATTATTTTCTATAATATAAAAAATGCGCATCATTATTGAAATTTGGGTCAAACGTTTTTAATTGGCTGAGGATTAGTCCTAACTTTATTAAAAGTTAGTGGTCAGATTTTTTTTTTTTTACATTTGAGGGTGTTTTTGTTTTGATTTTGTATGTTTTTCTGTATAGGAAATCCAGGATAGGTAAATCTATATAGAGAGAGAGCAGCTGAGTTAAGAGTTCCCTAGGGACATAGCAAGGTTGGCAACTGTGAACTCCGGGACCTCTTGCATTCTTCCTTAGTACTTTTCATATATTGTGTCAAGTGTTTTTTAAGTTCACCTTTTTAAATGAATACACTACTTCTCCCCACCTTCCAAATGTAATGTCTATATTTATGTTCGTAGTAGAATAGGCATATTTTACATGAATAAATAAGAAATTAAAAAATCGAGATAGGAGACAACCATACTACTTCCTTTTAAATAATACTGGGTCCACAGTAATGTTTGATAATACCACATAGAAACTCTTAAATAAATGCATTTCTTGAAGTTTGTTTTCTTCACTGGACCAAAAAACTTTTTCTTTTCTTTTTTTTAATGATGCACGATTAAAATTTTTATGGCAACTTTTAGAATGCAGTCTGGGTGATAGTTTACAGAACATGTGAACTTTCCATTCAAACGTACACACCTTTTGTATCCTGACACTGGCTGAAATTCCCACACTGTAACAGTACACGTCCACTTCTTACCTGGCTTTCCCATTTCTTTGTCTTCTATTCCTGCCCCTTTCTGCCTTGGAAGCTTGACTTTAGGAAAATACTGCATCTTTAGTCTCCCATAGTTTATTATACTAAGCAGTACATTCCTCCCTGGTGTCATTCACTTCACAGGCCTATCATGTCCCTAGGTATTGGTTTGATTTACAGCCTTGAATGGTATGTACGCACCATAGTTTCTGGTGTTCCATCAGTCTCTCTCAGTCTGGTCTTTATTGGTGATGTTGAATTTTGTTCTGCATGTTTTTCTTCCTCACTGTATAGAGTCTTCTCTTTAGGTCAGAGTAGTCAGTTGTTATAGCCGGGCACCACTTACTTCTGATTTCAGGCTAGTGGAGACTGTGATTCAGGTCTGCTAGTGCTTTTGAGGAGAATCTTGAGTTTTATTCCCTCTTCTTTGTTCCACATGAGGAAAGAGCAATAGTTGAACGTTGAATAGTGACTCACCAGCCTTAAAGATCCCAGTCAATACTCACTGAAGTGGAATGTAGGTCTTTGTACACCACGTTGTACCAATTGATCTAGATGTCCCTCAAGGCTGTGGTCGTAAATCCCCACGCTCAAGGTGTTTGGCATGGCAAAATATTTTTTAAAGACTTGGCAAAACAATTGAATTTTTTGTTAGTATGGATAAAAGATTTTTTTCTTACAATATTAAAAAATGTATTTTTCCTTCAAGGACTGACCTTATTTATCCTTCACGATGCAATATCAATTGAACATTTTTTGCAAGCAAATTCCAATATACAGAATCTATATCAGTAATTGGAGTAAAAATAGAGAGAGGAGATTTTTGAGCTATTCCTTCCCAAGAGTATTCAGCAGAACTCATACCAATTGGCTGCTGATTAGAGGTGGTAGCTCTTGCAATCACTTCAGCCCTTATTTGCAAGATTACACCATTCTTATTCAGTAATTCCCCAAATCAGGTGTTTATTCCTCCTAAGTCCTCATACAAATGCCAAAGTATTTGAGAGAACTAAATTCTATTTTCTTCAATTGGGTAGACAAAGTATGTTTTTCTGATTCTATGATTTTCATAGCTATTTTTATTTCCGTGATTCTTTAATATATTTTGAAATAAGCGTTCTTTGCCATTATGAAATTTAGTCAGCAACTTATTTTCATGCTTTCAGACATGGATTGGCATCAAAGAGATGAAAACTTTCATGTTACTGTGAAAATTCCCTTTTTATTCCTTCATTCTGTGGATCATCATTATTTACTAACGAAGACTACATATACATGTAACAAATACTGCTATTAGGATGCTAGTTTATATATGTATGTGTTTATTTTTATTTATTTTAAAATATTTATTTTAAATACATATTTGTATGTCTTTGTTATCAGTTGATGGCTGCAGACAAGTTCTCTCAGTAATACATTTGTCTTAATTCTGTTAGGGTGCCTTAAAAAGAGGTCTAATAAAAATGGTGCTACCAAGAGCACCTAATCCATAGGCCAGTTCATTTGATGAAGAAAGGTGATTGTAGAAGGTTATGGTGACTCCAAACGCATAGCCATGAGAGATTTTCTTGAAAGACACAGGATGACTTTTGAGTGCTTATTAGGAAGAAATACTCAGAAAATTGAAAGCTGAGTGGCTGAGTAAAAGCCCAGGAAAATTACACCAAGAAAATATATTCCCATCATTGGCAATGCACCTGCTAATTCTCTGAGAGTAGCAAGGCTTGCTTTACAATTTTCACTGGGAACCTTATCCTCTCCGTCCTCCAACCCTGACCTAATTTGCCCTTCAAAAACCATTGAAAAGGAATACAATTTGAGCCCTTTGTGGATGTCATTTTGCTGTGATGGAAATGGGAGAGCTCAAAGTTATTTGGAGAAAGGTCGAGAGGTGGAAATGTCGACATCAGAAGTGTGCAGACCTCGATGGAAGATGTCCTGAAACAGTAGCTTCTCAATGTGACGTTTTGATTAATACAGGTTTCTAAATGATTTTGTAGCAATACTTTGCAATTTACCTTTGTAGATACTCATATGTTGGAAATCTTTTCAGTGATTGTAAGAGGACAAAATTATACATTAAACATTTATTATTATAGTCTCTCTATAGTCTCTGTAGTATAGTTCTCTATAGTCTGTAGTCTAGAAAATTAAATGCTGGTTGTTAGGATTTACATACATCTAAGTTTTATCAATGCTTATCATTTAGGCAAGGGGTTTATATTACATAGATATCATTTTGTTATTGGTACACCGAAGTACTTTATGTCTAAGTTTCATCCTCAGTAACTAAAATCTGTAACTTCTTGTGACTGCATTAACAGTCCAGGAAGAGCATGACTATGAAATAAGGGGCCCTGGTAGGAGGGTTCTTTAGTCCCAACTCATAGCAGGCCTACGTACAATAGAATGAAACGCTGCCTGGCCCTTCACCACCTTCACAATTGTTACTATGTTTAGGCTCATTTTTGCAGCAAGCGGCAGTCTGTTTTGTGGAGGGATCACCCCCTTTTTGGCTTATATTCGTTTCCAGGGACTAGCCTCTTCGAATAAGAGATTTTTCTCCTTCTCCTGGCAGTAAAGGTAACTCGATTACAGTAAGTGAGAAGAGTGTTGTTCATAGGGTTGTAGTTCCTACACAAACGCACTCATTGCAGGGACCGTGTGTTGAAACATGTCTCTGTCTCTGTCGTCAGGGGCGGTTGGAGACAAGGCTCCAGATAAAATGCTCATCTCGGTCCTTAGAAAGCACCTTATAAAACAAGGTCCAAACAGTACAACAGCTAATCGGTTAATCTGCCGGGCCAGTTAAATTTAAGGTAGTAGACAGGTCCATTTAGAATGTTATTGTAATTGTTTGTTTCTTTAGATTCCAAATGGGGTGATTTTGAGAGCTTTTCTTGGAGGAAATAGGGTGGGGTGTATGGACTTGGTAAGAAGATAAATTCCCAGAATTGAAAACTGCCTTGGGTAGAAAAAGGCCAGGAAATTTGAGCGGAGGACTTTTTTCCCCGTCATGACAATGGACTTGTTCATTTGGAGGGCATTAAGGGCTGTTTTAAGGATCGCAGATGGCATAGTGGTTACATCTTGGGTGATTACATAGTGGGAGAAAGCAGGGGCTTCTACACTGAGAGAGTTAGAGAGGCAGTTCTACGACCACCTAAAGCGTGGCTACGCCTCAGAAGGGACTGGATAGCAGTAAATTGAGAGTTGAAGGACTGTCTATGAAAATTTTGTTTGGAAGCCCTTCCTCAACCACTCTCTGCTCCAATATTGTTCCTTCAGACTTCTTTTCGTTTGCCCAACTCACACGACAGTAAATAACACATTTTATCCCATCGTGAGATCCAAGAGATGCCATTTGACTATGGTATAAATGTGGCATGCTTAGAGAGATAGAAGCACTTTTCAGAAGTGAGTTCCTCTAGATGGAGGATGTGATGAGAAGCAATAACTTTGCATTTTTATATTGTTGCTTGATATAGGTTTCTGTGATTTTTGAACCATAACTTTTTTGACTTATCCACATATACATGATTTTTAATTGGAAATGCAATTAAGTATTCCAGTCCTAAATTTGTCAGAAAATATGATAATTTAAAAACTAGCTTCTGCTTCAAATAAAAATAGAAAAGATTGTCAATTTGCAGGCCTCTTGGCTCCTGTGGGTGGAGCACTACTGGTGTAATGGTTCTGCATTGGGCTGCCATCTGCATGGTCAGCAGTTCAGAAACCAGCAGCAGCTCGTCAGGACAAAGACTGGGCTTTCTACTCCTGTAAACAGTTCAGTCTGGGAGACCCACAGAGGTCCCTGCGAGTCAGCACTGACTCGCTGTTGAGCAGTGAGCATGGTTTAGGGGTTTCCTTTGGAGACCCGTGTCTTCCTTGTCCATCCATCACAGTGCTTTGCACGTTGTTGAGGCATGGGATGTTAGATGTATTAAAAATACCTTCGTGAAAGGCAAAGTAATTTTTCAAAACTACTTATTAAATTTAAATAATCTAACTTGTTATTGTTGTACTTGAGACTCAGAACAAAACATAAGTCAGTTCTGCATTTTCTACAAATCCAAAGACCATGATGTTGATTACATTCTTCAAGTTGTACAATCCTTCTCCACCTGCCTTTCTGGATTGTTCCTTCCCCATGAACATAGCCCTTTAAAGTTCCCATCTAATCCTTTTAATAATTGATAATACCCATTTATTTTCAGATAGATGCATCTTCAGGAGGCATTGTGCTAAAGGCAGACATTCTTTTCTACATAAACTGACACCTTTAGAGTATCAATGCCATGCTTAATTCCTATAGACAATTCAGAATTCTTGATTTATATTAATTACGTAGTGCATGAATATAAAATGTTTTATTGTTGAATTGATATTTTCTACGATGAGGTCATGTTAGTAATATTTTCCTACCAAATGAATTATATCAAATGGCTTCAATTTGTGGTTGTCAGGGGAAGAAATAAATATCACCTTTCATTTACCTTTTTTACATCCTAGATTGTCATTACCATATAGTTGGTCAATAAATCACATTTTATATCAGTAATAAGTATCAAAGACTTTATGAGTGAGTTTAAGATTGTGAGCTATGAGGCAGCATTGACTTGATGACAGTGAGACTTAAGCACTTACATATAAATTTTTGTTCTCTTAGAAATGTAATCCAAAATTTTGAAAAATACTAAACTTTAATTAAAACATAAAACTTACAGACA
This sequence comes from Echinops telfairi, assembly GCF_000313985.2. Taxonomy (NCBI): domain Eukaryota; kingdom Metazoa; phylum Chordata; class Mammalia; order Afrosoricida; family Tenrecidae; genus Echinops; species Echinops telfairi. Next base: position 49,202,217 of record NW_022103920.1, on the reverse strand, counting down.
TTCTGGAACAGAAGGCAGATATGCATTCCAGAATTTGTTTGGAGGATTTTCAATAAGTTAATGAAAACTATCCTTGACTAATTTTATCATACATGCTTCATCTTATAGGGTGTAATCCAATTCTATGGAGGGAGTTTACACATCACAATGATGGTTTTAAACATTTTATCCTGAAGGGATTTGGATGATATTGAAGGATTTCTTACTTGGGGACTTTATGATCATTTTGGCATTTAGAAAGATTATTTTGTCAGTTTTCTGGGAAAAGACCTGGCGAGTGGGAGATAAGGTTGGAGAGCCCTTGTGGGGTGGACATTATACTCTCCCTTGTGATCAGTGAGCACGTCTTGACTCACGCAGTGCTAGTAAAGATAAACAGAGGAAAACGGCCCGGGCAGTACTCACAACGCAGACTGTATTGACTAGAGAGGGAGGTGTCCCTGTGAGGGCTGTGTGAACTGGGAGGGAAACATGATGAGCAGTGAAGGCTTTGCCAAGTGAGCGCTCAGATATCACGGTGGGGGAACCATCAGCACTTGAATGTGGAGTATAATCTGCTGACCAGCTGGACGCATCCGGAAGGGGAAGGAAGTATAGACTTAACAAGGAAGTAGGTCTCTTCTGCCCACTTTAGTCGGGCTTCTCCAGCCTGTAGGGAGCTTGTTGGAGCAGTTCTTTCTCTTTCCTTTGCTTACCTCCTGGAGTTTCCATGAACACAGTGCTCCCTGTGGTGTCAGAGCCCTCAGGACTTTTTGTCCTACTAGAGAGGGCATTTTTATCGGCCTCTTTTCATCTCCCTAACCCTTTGTTCTGTTGATCTCTTGTTGAGATGTACCTGGAAAGGGTCAGACCTGGTTTGTGATGCAGGGGAAAAAAGCTAGCAAATTGAAAATAAAGTGATTTCTTGAGAAGCTTTTGGTCTGTGAGAGGAAATTTTAGATACTGCTTATTATGCAGAATTAAAAGGAGCTATTTCATAATATTACATTTAATGTAATGTGGAACAATCTCATAACATTTTGTGGATTATATTTTGGCATGCTATTAAGAGTAGGCCTTTATAATACAATGTTACATCAATTCCATAGTTTGTAATGCAATTAAACATAAAACATCCAGGAATATATGAAAATCTTTTTATGAAGCTGCAATCGAATGAAATATTTTTAAAAAGGCAACTATGGTACCTGAAACTATATTAAGCAAATATATTTTTAAAAGAATACCATAGAATTTATTAGTTTTTATTTTCTGAAGTATCTTTATTTTGATCATATGATAGCCCTTAAAGGATTTTAAGAATATATATATGTATATATATATACATATATGTATTAAAAATTACATTGAACTTCATGTTCAGAGTTGAATTTGGAGAACAAAGAAGGCATAAAGAAAAATTATTTAAAAACCATTATTAAAACCAGTGAATAAATAACATTTTTGTTTATATGAGAGAATTTTGAAGCGTTCATGGCAAAATTATCTTTCAATTCTATCCCCACAAACTTTTTAAAGCCCCCTTGTGACTATTTATATTCTATATACCTATAATTTTCTAAGCTATTAATCTTTGAAGTATCTTGTCTTGATCATTTATTTACTCTGTAGCTATCAGGAGAGTTTAATAACATACACACAAGAAGGAAGAATTCAATCTTTGAATTGAATATTGAACTGTCCTGTGGGTAGACTACTGAACACTGCAGGAGGCATAAGAAGCAGGAAAGGAAACCACAGAGTCACTGCACCAACAAGGACCAGTTGACTTTCAACCATTGAAGAATAGCATACGATCAAGAACAAGTGCATCGAAGGAAAAAGTCTACGATCCACTAAGTTCACCAGTGAAAACTCCGGTTCCAGTAATTGACAGAATACCATTTGAACTGTTTCAACACGTTGATGACGCACTGGAAGTACCCGCTTATCTAGGCCAGGGCATTTGGAACACAGCTGTCTGGTGAACCAACGGGGAGCAATCCATGTTTGTGTTTTTTTCAAAGAAAGGTAGCACAGCAAAACACAGAAATTATTGAAAAATATCATTAATATCACAAAGAAGTAAAATTTTGCTGCCAGAAATTCAAGCCAGATTCAGAAGAGGATACGAAATATGTGATATCATTGCTGATGTCAGATGGATCTTGGCTAAAAACAGAATACCAGAACGATGTCTACCATTGTTTTATTGACTGTGCAATGGTAGCTGATGGTTGGAGCATAGTAAACCAGGGATATTCTTGGGAAGAATGTAAATCCCTGAACATTTCATTATGTTTATGTGGAACTTGTACATGGACTAAGAGGCAGTCAACAATAGAAGAAAGGAATGCTGCATGGTTTAAAATCAGGAAAGGTGTGCATCGGGGTTGTATCATTTCATCATTTTTATTCAATCTGTATGCTGAGCACATAATCTGAGAAGGTGGACCATATGAAGAAGAATTCAGCATCAGGATTGGAGGAAGACTCATTAACAACTTGTGAAATGCAGATGACACAACCTTGCTTGCTGAAAGTGAGGGCGGCTTGAAGCACTTGCTGATGAAGATGGATCGCAAGTCACTGTAAAGAAAATTAAGGTTCTCATAACTGTACCAATAAATAAATCTTGATAAATGGAGAAAATATGGAAGTTGTTAAGATTTCATTTTTCCTGGATTCATAATTAATGACCATGGAATCAGCAGTCAAGATATCAAAAGACTTACTGTGTTAGACAAATCTGCTGCAGAAGACTGTTAAAGTGTTAATGAGAAAAGATATCACTTTGACCAAGCCATGGTATTTGATCACGCGATGATATTTTCAATTGCCTCATATGCATATGAATATTGAACAGTGAATAAAGATGATGCGGAAGAATTGATGCATTTGAATTATCGTGCTGAAGAAAAATACTTTATCTACCAGAACAAAAATACATGAACTACCAGAACAAAAACTGTCTTACATGGAAGAAGTATAGCTAGCATACTCCTTAAAAGTTAAGATGGTCCAACTTTGTCTCAGGTACTTTGCGTATGTTATCGGGAGAGGGCAATCCCCAAGAGAACATCTTCCTTTGGAAAGTAGAAGGTCCAAGGCAAGAAAGGTGATCCTCAAGCTGATGATTGACACATGGGCTGCTGCTACAATTGGCACAGCTGCCGCACCAACTGTGAGGATGACACTGGCTTGGGTAGGTTTTTCTGTTGTGCATAGGGTTGCTATGAGTTGAAACTGACCAGATGGGACCTAACAACAACAACACACACACACACACTCATATATACATATATATTCAAATTGTAATGGATTTTATATTCAAAGTAGAATTTTGGAACAAATAATGATAGTATAAAAAAAAACTTTAAAACCCCATTATTAAATCTTAGTGATAATAAAATTCTGATCTCTCTGTCTTACACACACACAGTGTATACATATAAACTTAAAATTTCATTAAAAATTCCATTCTATTTTAATTTCATTTTTAAACACGGTTTGGAAGTTTTTAAATAGGTCTGGGGCCTAATGTGAAGGCATCCTAACAATCAAAGGCCCAAGCAAGTATAGACTAATATTTTAAATGATTGTTTTAATGCTCCAAGGTACAGTTAACTTTTGTAGCAGAAGAATGGGGGAAGCTAACCTAATACAAATTTAAATAGTCATTATAGTTAACTGCTGCCTTTAATTTACATTTGCTTTCGAATAATAAGCACTATTCATTCTATCTAGGAACCCTTGGGGCACCGTGGGCTATGCATTGGACTATTAACCACAAGGTCAGCAGTTTGAAACCACCAGCCACTTGGAGGGAGAAATATGGAACTTTCTACTCCCATAAAGAGTTACCGTATCAGAAAACCCCATAGGCAGTTCTGTTCTGTCCTATAGGGTCGCTATGAGTTGGAATTGACTTGATGTCAGTGAGATTCATTCTACCTATATAATGATGAGGGCATTTTGGTACTCAGCTAATATTAAAAAAACAAAGGCTAGATACTATACTTTGGCAGAATTAAGCCCTATTTTTTCAAAAGCCCATACACCCATAAATACTAAGTGCTTTCATGTTGTTAACTGTGAAAAATAAAAGAGCAAGAACGAAACAAAGCCCCACAAATCTTCTGTTAAATTCAATATATCCAGCTGAGTTGATTTAATTATTTTTCCATAATATTTAAATACATATAAAATATCTCAATTGAAATAGATTTAAATCTCTCTCTGGCTCTGTATCTCTCTCACACACAAACACACTTTAAAAAGCAATTGAGAAGATTTAAGGTTTTTTGATCACTTTTGCGCATAGTAGCATGTTTTCCTTTTGAATCAGTGACTTCCAACTGTAAATCCAGTTGGAGGTGCTGACAAACACCTATTTACCTATGAGATACCCGCCTTTCTGTCAGTTTGTTGTACTGTGGTGGCTTGCATGGTGCTGTGATGCTGGAAGCTGAGCCTCCAGTAATTCAAACACACGCAGGGTCACTCACGGAGAGCAGGTTGTGTGGCGCTTCCAAACTAACAAGAGACTAGCCAGGGGGATGGGTGACCCACGTCTGAGGGGTTAGCCAGTGAAACCCTTATGAACAATAGCAGAACATTGATACAGTGCCAGAGTATGAGCCCCTCATGTTAAAAGGCACTCAAAATATGAGGAGGGGGAGTTATTGCCTCAAAGCAAAGTCAGCCTCTAATGACATGGATGAAACAAAGTTTGGGGGACTTATTGGCTAATGGAAGATGACTCAAAATGAGAACAATCAGCTGCAAACATCTGGTAATTACCGGTCCGTGGGATATATGAGGTAAAACTAAAAGGTTCAGTGAAAAAAAGTAAGACATTCAACTGGATGGACTGACCCAGTGGCTGAAACAATGAACTCTAGCACAGCATTGTGGGATAATGCTGGAGCCGGCCGTTGTTCATTCTGTTGTCCAGAGTCGCTATGAGCTGGGTGGACTCCATGACATTGAACAACAAAGTGGAAAAGCATACTACAATGGAGCTTGATTGACCAGTGCAGCCATTTATTTTTTATTTGGATTTATTATAAATCCACTGCTATTTAGACAGTTCCAACTCACAGTGACCCTATAGAACAGACTATAGGGTTTCTGAGGCTATAAATGTTTTTAGTAGCAAACAGCCTCATCTTCTTCTGGAGGAGCCGTTGGTGGGTTTCAGCCTCTAGCTTTGCAGTTAAGAAGCTCAATTCTTAACCCACTTCTTGGGAAGAATTCCAGAATATGTAACGGCTCTTGTGGAACCAGTGCATGGATCCAGAAGCAGTGGTGGGAAGAGAACAAGGGGCATACTCTATGGTTTGAAATCAGGAAAGATGTGTGGCAGGGTTTTATCTTCTCACCATATTTATTCAATCTGTGTGCTGAGCCAGTAATCAGAGAAGCAGGATTAAAAGAAGAATGGGCTGGAGGAGGCTTACTAATGACACATGACACACCCGTGCTTGCTGAAAGTGATGAGTTGAAGCCCTAGCTGATGCAAAGAAAAGCAAAGTCTTCACAACTGACACCGTAGGGAGCATCATGACAAACAGAGAAAATATTGAAGTCTTCAGGCTTTGTTGGGGAAACAGTTGTTGTTTGGGAAACAGTGCATCAGTGCTCATAGAAGTGGCAATCAAGATATCGAAGGACACATCGCAGGAGGGAATTTCCCACACAATTCCTCTTTAAAGTATTGAATAGCAAGGATGTTACTTTGAGGGTATTTTCAATCACCTCCTATGCATGTGACAGGTGTATAAGGAAGACTGATGGAAAATTGATACATTAGAAATATGGTGTTGATAAGAATATTGAAAGTACTATGTACTGTCAAAAGAACAGACATATCTGTCTTAAAAGAAGTAGGGCTAGAATGCTCCTTAAAAGTAAGGAGAGATCCCGACACAATCACTGAAGACAAAATGGTGTGTAAGCAAATGTGGTGAAGAAGTTGATGCTGCTTGGCTATCAAAAGATATAGTTTCTGGGGTCTTAAAGGCATGAAGGTAAACAAGTGGCCATCTAGCTCAGAAGCAACAAAGCCCACATGGGAAGAAGCACACCGGCCTGCGTGATCACGAGGTTTTGAAGGGATCAGGTATCAGGCATCAAAGAACAAAAAATCAAATCATTGAGAATGAGGGTCAATGTGGAGTGGGGACCCAAAGCCCATATGTAGGCAAATGGACATCCCCTTACAGAAGGGTCGTGGGGAGTAGACAATCCAGTCAGGGTGCAGGGTAGCAATGATGAAACATACAACTTTCCTCTAGTTTGTAACTGCTTCTTCCCCCGAATATCATGATCCCAATTCTACCTTACAAATCCAGCGAGACCAGAGGATGTATGCTGGTAAAGATAAGAACTGGAAACAGGGAATCCAGGACAGATGAACCCTTCAGGACCAGTGGTGAGAGTGGCAATACAGGCAGGGTGGAGGGAAGGTGGGATAGAAAGGGGGAACCGATTACAAGGATCTACATATAACCCACTCCCTGGGGGACGGGCAACAGAAAAATGTGTGAAGGGAGATGTAGGTCAGTGTAAGACATGACAAAATAATAATAATTTATAAATTATCAAGTGTTCATGAGGGAGAGTGGCGGGGAGGGAGAGGAAAAAATGAGGAGCTGATACCAAGGGCTCAAGTAGAAAGCAAATGCTTTGAGAATGATGATGGCAACAAATGTACAAATGGGCTTGACACAATGGATGTATGTATGGATTGTGATAAGAGTTGTGTGAGCCCCCAGTGAAATTATTTTTAAAAAAATAAGGAGAGAGACTTGTCCTTGGAAAAAACGCCAGGCTTCATAAAATGGAGGGGCAGCAAAACAGAGAAAGGCCCTGGATGAGACAGCGTATCGTAGTGGCTGCAGCAATGGAGCAACCATGGGAACACTTGTGAGGATGGCACAAGGCCAGGCAGTGTTTCATCCTCAGGTAAGTGGGGTAGCTAAGAGGCAGACCCAACTCTACCACACCAAACCATAACAAAAGTCTTACAACTGGCAAATGCAGGCCAGAGGTTTCTTGATGGATTTGTATGAAAGAGAATATATCACTACTGGCCATATTTCATGAATCGTAAAAATTGCTAGAATTATCTTTGAGGACCAGCACCATCTTTAGTACTGCTTGAGCACAGAGCTGAATTCCTATTTTCTCTTCATGCAGACATAGGGCACATGCTTGTACCATTTCCTGTTTGCTAATGGGAAACAGATGGGCTAATTTTCCATCTGCTAAAAATTGTGGGATCCAACGGTTACAAAGGTGATTATAATTTATCTATGAAAATATAGGATGTTTTCTTATCACCTTGAATGGAATGCCCCTGTTCAAGTTATTGTTTTAAATCCCCAAAATAGAGATAAATATAATGGAATAAAACTAGTATTTAAGATTAAGATATATTTCAAAAGATATCCAGAAAAACTTAATTATATATATATATATATATGAAAAAATGTTTATTTTGTTCGAGGCATGGCTGGTGTAAATATACAAGGAAATATGAAGGGAGCAAATGATCAGGCTCATAGGATTAGGGAAGTGATTTAAATTACCTACAGAAATAGAGGCCTGAACTGATCACAAGGCTCTACATACATCCCCCTCCCTGTGGGACGAACTACGGAAAAATGACTGAAGGGAGACATCGGACAGTGTAAGACATGACAAAATAATAATTTATACATTATCAAGGGTTCGTGAGAGAAGGGGGTGGGGAGGGAGGGGAAAAATGAGAAGCTGATACCAAGGGCTCAAGTAGAAAGAAAATGTTTTGAGAATGTTGATGGCAACAAATGTACAAATGTGCTTGACACATTGATGGATGGATGGATTGTGATAAGAGTTGTATGAGCCCCCAATAAAATGATTTAAAAAAAAAAAGAAATAGAGCCCTGAAGAGGGATAATCATGCTTGGTAAAGTCACGGGGCAGCAAAAGCGAGGAAGACCCTCAACAAGATGGATTGACTGACTCAGGGGCTACAACAATGGGCTCCAGCACAGGAACAATTTGAGGATGGAGACAGGGTAGTGTTTCGTTCTGTTGTGCATAAAGTCACTATGAGTTGGAAACCAACCTGATGGCACCTAACAATGACATAGAAAGATTTTTAATTAGTCTCTATGTGTGAAAGTTTTTAAGCCATGTATATATACTCACGTTATGGAGATAAAAGACATTATAATGTATTTATTCAGTGTAAATATGTTTATTAAATTCCCTATTAATCATGTATTATTTAATCTGATTTTATAATATAATATGTTATTAGTGAGAGTTTATGTTATCTATTTAGAAATACACATGGCTGCCACCACCAACAAAACATGTGTATAAACATAAACATAGTTTCCAAGTGGGAGGCCTTTAGAGGCCAGCTTATTATGTTACATCCAAACCAAATTATTTTTAAAACAGAAATGGACTCAGGGAGAAGTGCTGAAAGATAAGTTTTTTGGTTTTGCCCCTTTCTTCCTCACTGGTTCTATCAGAGCTATTTCTTCCCCCTGAATAGCGGGAAGGGGAATGAGAGCTGATTATTCATCACATTCCTATTTTTATTTTAGTTGACCTGGTTTAGATATAAGAATAAATTCATTTCTGACTTATTTTTATGAACCATACTGTAGTTTTCTTGTTGGTTGTAAGTGAGCACTGGTTGAGTGGCTAGCATGCTTGTTGACTGACTGTATTGTTAGAGTGCTTGTTCACATTTTTGTGAAAAATTGTTCACATTCTTAAATCAAAGTTTAAATGAATCTTTCAATTTTAATATCCCTCTTTATTGTGTTAAAGAATAAGGATGTCACTTTAAGGACTGAGGTGACCCTGATCCAAGCCAGGGTATTTGAATGACCTGATATGCATATGAAAGTTGCACAAGGAATAAGGAAGACCACTGAATGGATGCATTTGGATTATGGTACCAGCAAAGAATTCTGAAAGTGCCATTGCTTGCCAGGAAAAATGAATAATAATAAATAAATAAAAATTTCAAAATCACGGGGTAAAACATCCCTTATGGGTTTCTTTATGGGAACAGAAAGCTTCTTTCTCCAACGGAGTGGCTGGTGGTTTCAAACTGCTGACCTTGTAATTAGCAGCCCAATACATAATCCACTATGCCTTTGTGGCTCTTTTGTTTGCCAGAACAACCAACCAATCTGTCTTGGAAGAAGTATAGCCAGAATGTTCCTTAGAAGCAAGAATGGCAAGAGATTTTTGTCTCAAGTACTTTGGACATGTTATCCACAGAGAGACTGGTCCCTGGAAAAGACATCGTACTTGGTAAATTGGACGGTCTTTGAAAGAGAGGAAGACCTCTGAGGAGGTGCATACACGCAGTGGCTGTATCCATGGGCTGAAACATAACAATGGTTGTAAGGAAGGCGCAGGCTGTGCACAGTTTCTCTCCATTGTACACAGAGCCTCTATGAGTAGAAACTAACTAGAAGGTGTTTAACTACCACTTTCTCCAGTGACAGCAATCTAAATCTTATTACAGAATGATTGGGATGTAATTTGATTTATATTTGCATATTAACCTTGACTCTTTGATTTGCCTTGGGTTTGGTAAATTCTGATAACAATTTAGAATCACTTATTTTCTTTATGAATTACCTATCAAAATATTTATATAAATAAGCTCTTACAGAATCCTATCTTTTATTCTATTGGGAGTTGGAATCAACTTGAAGCAGTAACAACAAAAAATTTTAAAGGCCAACTTCTGTACTATAGGTTGAATTTGTGATTATTCTTTTTAGTTGCCATTGACTTAACTCCAGCTCTTGTCTGTATCATGTCTGCAGAGTGGAATTACTCTACAGGGTTTAAGGCTGGAGCTTCTCTGGGGGGCCAGGCCTGCCTTCTATTGTACCTTTGACTCATTTCAAACGACCAACCTTCTAACTACCTGATACATGCTGATCAGAAATTCGTATTCATGTTGGTAGCAATGTGTAGAATATCTTTTAATCCTAAATTATTTGGCGAAAGAGGATAATTTTATAGAAACTGCAAGGAAATATCATCACCCATGTACCATAAAATAAGGTTCTCCTTTTGGGGTACATTTTTACAATTTCTGCTCACAAAATGGGACAGTAGAAGTGGACTGAGGCTATTTTTAGAATCAATAAGTTTTGGCTCACAGCAACTGGGCTGAAATGGAATCTGAAAATACTTTAACTATGAAAGTTAAGGCTTGAGTGCTTTTTGTGTCTAGAAGATCTCTTAGCTATGTTTAAATAATGCATATTCACCAATTATAGGATGGCAATGTTTGCCATTTATCTGGTTATATTTAATAAATTAAAGATTGATTTCTCTCCTTGGCCATTATTAGCAGGCATCTGAAAGACTGATGCGCTCAGAGGGCAGAGGAAAGCTTCCCCCATATTCTTACTGCTGGAAACAATCCTGTGGAGACCACTACAAAAGTCTTTCACTGATCTGGAACTCTGACCACCTTTCTGTCACCCATCTTCATCCCTGGCTGAAATGATTTGGACTTTAACCATCAAGTCTTCTGAGCACCTGTGTTTTTTAGATTTACACTTTTTTCCTTTAAACTTTGCCCATGATGTTATCACTTGAAGTTTTTAAAAAATATCTGACGCTTTTTCCTGAAAAATAACAGTCCATTTGTGGACAGTTTAATTTACTATGATTAGATTCCATGTGATCTGGAATTTACTCAAATTAATAAATAGCAGGAAGACATACCTCTGGCATTGACTAGCAACTTTCTTACGCCTCAGGAGCTAATAGCCTCTTTTGCTAAATTAATTAATTAAGCTGGGGTTTTTTGTTTGTTTTTTATCTGTAACTAGACTGACTGATTTTTAAGTCATGGCAAGAAGCCTTTGGAGACCAAATCATCATACTCTTATGTTCTTGGTGGAAAAACCACTTTAAAAAACACCAAGAATAATAGCAATATCCAGCAGACAATGCTGAGACTAAGGACTATCAGCAAGGTGGCTGATAGCAGAGGAAGACCGAGGTGACATTCATGAATTTATGGTGACCCCTTTAGAATCGAACTCTATTTGTGCTTCAGAGCATTTTCCTTTCTTCCGCTGCTTTAATTCAGTCACACATGCTGGAAAGGGAAGTAATAGTTAAAGTGGAAGATGTGTGGGGGAACATTGCAATCATTATTAAAAGTTGATCAGACTCAAATTATGGCTTGTTGTTATTATGAGATATGATTGAGTTAGTACCAATTCATATTGATGCTTTGTACAATAGACATTGTCTGGCCCCGCACCGTCTTCAATATTTGCACCATTACCTTTGAACCCATTTTTGAAGCTACAGGCTCAATCCATGTCATGGAGAGTCTTCCCCCTTTTTGTTAGTCTTCTACTTAACAAGTCATTTGTCCTTTTCCAAGGACTGGTCTCTCCTGATAACATGTCCAATTTATGTAAGATGAAGTATTGACATTCTTTTTTTTTTTTAAGGACATGTATTCTTTGAAGACAGATTCGTTTAATCTTCAGGCAGTTCATTATACTGTCAACACTTTTCTCTAAAACCAACATTCAAATGGACCAGTCCTTCTGTCTTCTTGATTCACTGTCTAACTTTTATATGCAGAGGATGCAGCTGAAAATACCCTGAGTTGGGTCAGGTGTACCTTAGCGCACAAAATGGCCTCTCTGCTCTTTAACACTTAAAGGAGGACATGTTTAGCAGATTTGCCCAATGCAGTACGACATTTGATTTCCTGGCTGTTGTTTCCATGATTGCGAATCCAAATAAAATGAAAACCTTGAAAAGTTCGATCTTTTCTCCATTTGTTATGATGGTATGTCCTGGTCTAGTTGTGACAAATTTTATCCTTGGTACATTGAGTTGCGATCCACCCCGAAGGCTGTCATCTTTGATCTTCCTGGGCAAGTGCTTCAAGGCCTCCTTTCTTTCAGCATGCGAGGGGTGTGATCTGGATATCACGAGTTGTTAATGAGTTTTCTTTTAGGCTTGATGCCTAGTTCATCATTTGGTCCACCTTCTCAAATTATTTGCTCAGCAGACAGAGTGAATAAGAGAGGTGGAAGTATAAAAGCCTGATGCACACCTAGGAAGCTGCATTATTCCTTTGTCCTATTCAAACAATTGCCTTTGGCCTCTGTCTAGGATCTGCATGAGCACAATGAAATGTACTGGAATTCCCATTATGCTCGAGGTTATCCATAGTTTGTTATAATCCTCACAGGGGAAAGTCTTTCTGTCGTCAATAAAACAGCTTTCTGATATTCTCTACTCTCAGTCAAGATCCATCTACTCAGCAACGATATCTCTAGTTCCTTATCCTCTTATGAATCTGTTTGAATTTCTGGAATCACACTGTGAATGTATTGATGCATCTGTTTTAAATTACATTCATCAACATTTTATTTGCATGTGATATTAATGACATTGATTGATAATTTTTGTAATCTCTTGGGTCACCTTTTTTTTTAATGCACAAAAATATGAAACTATTTTAGTCAGTTTGCCAGGTAGCTTGACCTTCAATGCAGTTTGTAATTCTTCCTTCAGTACCACTGGTTCTGAATCATATGTTACCTTTTGAAATGCTTAGACATTGACCAATTCTTTGGTACAATGGTTCTGCCTTTGCTCCATTTTCTTTGGATGCTTCCTGCATGATTCAATGCTTTGCCCATAGACTCCTTCAATATTGCAATTTCCGGCGTGTATTTAGTTCTTTCAGCTTGATAAATTCCACGTGAGTTCTTTTTGATGTTCTAACTCCAGGTTTTTGTTTAATCAAGTATAAGACTTTATCCAGCTACCATTTCTTAAATGTTCAGCTCTTTTACTTCATTTATTTTATTAACTTTATCTCCTTTTTGTTCAAGAGCTGGTTTCAAAAGTCTCTTCTGACATCAACTTTGGCCTTTTTTCCTTCTTTTCTTTTTCATGACATTTTGATTTATTCATCTATGCTGTTTGTTATGCCATCCCACAATGCATCAGGCCTTTGATCCTTAGTGTTCAGTGTAGTGGAACCTGGGATATGTAACTTGGAGAGAAATGGGGACCGGACTTATAGTTTGTCCTTCTCTCTATTTAACATAGAGATATTCATCTGCTCTATAGCATCATCCCTGTTAGACTTCTGACTATCTGTATGGTTTTGGGGGGTGTTTTTCTATACAAGATATGCAGGATAGGCAATCTTACAGAGAAAGTAACTGTACTGACAGTTCCTGGGGGACATGGAAGGTGAGGGAGATGAGCAGGGAGCCAACAATGATGGGTACAGGTAAATAGTGAGTATTCTAAAATCGATGGCGAGGAGTGTATAGCTTTTCTGGTCATGTTTGATCAATCAAATAGTATCTGAGAGGGATTACTGAGAGGTGAATGATGGGTATATGTAATAGTGTGGTAAGAGGGAAAAAAAGAGGAAAATTATAAATATATATGGATTTATTTATATATGCAAATGTAACAAGGAAGCAGATGGACTTTGGGTGTCTCCTTAAATCTTACCTTAGTACAGAATGGTTTTTCTAATAATGTGGCATTGTGTGATACTCACCTTTCTGACATGATCTCTGAAGACAAAAATGGATGCATAAGCAAATGTGAAGGAAGCTGATGGCACCCCGCTGTAAAAAGATATAGTGTCCAAAGCCCACATGGAAGAAGCATACCAGCCTGTGTGATCATGAGGTGTTGAAGTATCAGCAGTTCAAAAAACACTAACCAAATTGATATGAAGGAGAGTGGATATAATAGAGACTCAAAATCCACCAGCAAGTCAGTTAGACAGTCCCTCTCTGAAGGGCCACACAGAATGCATGATAAATCCAGGGTTTGGTTTGTTACTGATGAACCACATAACTATGCTCTAATTCTTTAACATTTCCTCCCCGTACTATGAAGGTTATATTTTTATTAAGGTTATGTGTTGCACTCTATTAATCATGTTAGATTTTTGTATGTTCATTTGGATATTTAAGATTACTTGGTACATGGTAGTCAAGATAGATGACCCCTCAGAGACAGTGTAAGAAGTAATGGCTCAGCGAGGGTTCAGGAAGTGAGGTGCATGTAGGGAAGAGGCAGAAGGGAGAGTTGATAGCATTGCTGATTGCATAGGCCCACCTGATGGGATTGAACAACAGAACTGTATGTGAATGGATAGATGGGAATGAATAAGATATGTCAGTAAAAATATGATATTAAAAAAAGAAGGGTAGGGGGAAGGTAGGAGAGAAGGGGAGGAAGGGGGAACTGATTGCAGTGATGGACACACAACCACTACCCCCCCCTCCAGGGGGAAGAAAAACAGAAACCATGGGGGAAGGGAGACAGCAGCTGGTGTGATATATGAAAATAATAATAACATAATTTAACAAGGTGTCACAAAGGTGGTGGGAGGGAAGAAGAGCTGATACCAAGGGCTCAATAGAAAGTAAATGTCTAGAAAAAGAATGATGGCAACATTGTATAAATATGCTTGATATAATTGATGTATAAATTGTTATAAGAGTTGTAAGAGCCCCTAATAAAATGATCTTTTAATAATAAAAAAAGATGTTATCTATATTCAGGAATATACTCAATGTGGTATTTTGGCTCTTGTGGACTTGTTTCCATATTATGGTCAACATAAATGATCCACTATGTTTATATTACAGTCATATTTTGTCTAAAAGAAAAAGCATCAGGTATGTTTGAAACTTGTAGTATTTTGTTTAGATGCCTACTCATTCATGAACATACACTTTTGATTTTAAAGTTATTGTACTTTAAAAATATTTATAGCAGAGTATCCTATTCTAAATGTAGGGTTACAGTGCGTACATGCACTGGTTTCTACTGAAGGACATGTGTTGGGAAGACGTGTCTGTGTATTCAGTGGTAGCTGCAGTCAAGTTCTACCAGTGATACATTCGTCTTAGTTTGATTACCAAAAACGAAACCAATCCCACCGCCATCAAGATGATTCAGATTCATAGCAACCCCAGACAGGCCTGCTGTGCTTCTGAATGGTGCCACAATCAGGTGCCTTTAAAAAATCAAAAGTGCAGCTTATGAGGGGATTCTGTCCACAGGAGAATAACATCAAACAGGAAGTACTTTGCATGAATGTTTTAAGTGAACTTCTCAACCAGTTACCAATCATTTATCTTTTGAAGGATTCCAAGGATCAGTCAATCCTATGGCAGTGCTATATTGTTATAATAAGCATAGATGGTTCTGTATGAATTGGTTTAGAAGATGTATGATAAATGGTAAGATTTAGAAAATCCCGTGTTTGAAAGAGCATAGTGAGGAATTTCAGTAATAGAGTGACATCACCTTTGTAACTCAGTTACAATGTCTATAGCACACATGTTTTATGTTATAGTCAAAAATACATGAGTGAAGTAAAAAGTTTATATTTGAAATTATTTAGCAATGTTTTCTTATACACATATGTGGTTTTACATTTCTATTAAAGGTAAAGAAAATTCCTTAGACATATCCTGTGTTTATTTACCATATATAGAGTAAATTAATGAGGCTTTTGTTTTATTTTGGTGCTAATGATATTAAATATTTTTCCTAATTACATTTGTTAAAAGTATGTGTGCGTGAAGAGGCTTTAAAAGCTCATGGGAAAATAAATGGAAAGATAATGTAACTTTGCTATGAACATTTAAAAGCATACTAATGTATACACGTTGAAAATATTTTATTTTACATAATTTCCTAAAATTTTTGTGATATACTATACAATTTTGTGATATACTATTTTAAGTCGGACTTACACTGAGTACTATCTGATTTATTATTTTACTGTGCAAAGTTTAACATTTGTATTAGAAAGAATTGTATTTATAAAGAATATATTAGCTAGTATAGATGGCATAATGGGTAATGCACTTGACTGTTAACTGGGAGGCCAGCAGCACAAACCCACAACTACACCATGGGAAAAAGGTGAGGTGCTACACTTCTGTAAAAACATATAGCCTTGGAAACTTTATGGTGCTGGATGAATATTAAATATACTATGGTCTGCCTAAAGAACAACAGCCAAAAAATGGTTTGGGAAGAAGTACAACCAGAATGTACCTCAGAAACAAGACAGTATGGCTTTCTTTCATGTGCCTTTTGGTGTGTTTTAATGTTTCATTATTAGAGTAAAATTTTATTAGGTAATAAAAACGGAAATACAATTTGAATGAGAAAAAGGAAAGTTACAACCTTTTAAAGTAACAACTTATTTATATACTCTTCCATCAAGGGATAGCATTGAATCATTGTGGCATCAAGTTACTAATCTATAGATTTCAGTTTCAATTTTTAAAGTTTTATGTTACTTTTATATTTTAACAGCTTGTTGACTTATAATTCGAATACCATTCAATTGCTTAAATATATGAAAAGAATTGTGAAATCATCAACACAATGAATTTTAGAACAATTTCTTCATTCTTGGACTCATTATTATTAGCTCCCCTTTTCTACCTAAGCTTTCTTGCTACAATCCTAAAAAACTATAAATCCAGTTACTCTTTCTATAGATTTAACTATCCTGAATTTCATATAAAGACAATAATCCAGAAAAACAAAAATCAGAACAAACAGCCCCTCTGACCACTGGGAAAAGAAAAACAGAAAATCCTCAATCCAAAAGAGAGCAGAAAATAATGTAAACCTAGAAAAAATTTAAAATGGATCAAAAGAGAGAACAAGTGATAAGGTGTTAAATTTTAATCTAATTACATCTGTACTAATTCACTTTCCAATACATTCTGCTTGATAACAAGGCTGTTTACATGTTCCTTGATCAGAGGGGATTCATGGGAGTTTTAATCCATGCGGGGATTCTACAAATGGATTTGGGGCTTTCACTCTCATTGTTAGCTTTCTGCAAAACGGGTTCTTGGAATTTAATGTGTAATACAATTCCCTCCTCAGGATCTCTATTTTATTATTTATAATCCTTGGATTACACAGACTGGACTGTCCGTGTAGACTATTTTTTCGGGATACTAAGTATTCCATTTTGTGTACGTACCAGAGTTTTTTATCCATTCTTCTAGTGATGGGTCTTTAGCCCGTTCCCAGCCTTTTGCTATTGGGAACTGTACTGAGAAGAGCAAGGGAGAGCATGTGCCTGTTCATGTTGTGTCTTTTACGTGGTGGGGAGGGCATATATCCAGTTAGCGTTATTCTGGATTTTGCTTTCAAGCTGTTTTCAGTATTGTCGTATCACTTTCCGTAATGGTTATAATGTTTACAAATCCACCAGCAGTGCATAAAAGTTATAATCTCTATGCACCCTCTCCAGCATTTTTTAAAAAATTGGGCTATCGTTGTAGGTATATGGTTGTAGCTCAGCGTTCTCATTTGCAGCTCCTGGATGGCTGTCATTGTGATAATTTTTTCATGTGTTTATTAGCCATTTGAATATATTTTTGGTGAATTATTTGTTCGTTTCCTTTGCCTATATTTTAGTTGGATTATTTGTTTTTGCTTATTGCAGTATTGCAGAATTCTGTAGATTATAGAAAGCAGCCTCTTTGCTGTTGCTAAAGAGTTTTTTCCCCATTCTGTGGGGTGGTTTTTAAACTTTTTTTGAAGTCTTTTGATGCGCTCAAGTGTCTGATATTTAGTAGATGCAGCCATGTATTTTGTCTTCTACTGTGTGCACTTCCTTTACTATGTTTGGTAGCATTGTTTGCCCTGCAGTAGGCTGCAAGGGGGTGCTTCAGTTGGTCCCTGTTTTCTGATCGACAATCCTTATGGCTCTGGCATTGGCATTGGCATTTATGAACCATCCTGAATTGGTTTCTGTGCGTGGGGTGAACTACAGGTCATGTTTCATTCTTCTACGAATAGAGATCCAATTATGACAACTTTATTTGTTGAAAACACCATCTCTTTCCCAGTTATTGTTTTTAGGCACTTTATCGAAGATGGATTTATTTCTTTATTTTCTATTCTGTTCCAGTAGATTTTTGTCTGTCATTGTACCGATGCCAGTCTATTGTGACTACTGTGGCTGTGTCATAGGTTTGAAAGTTGGGTAGTACAGGACCTCCTATGTAGTTCTTACAGAGTTCTTTGCTTGTCCTAGGTCTCTTCCCGCTACATGAGAAGCTTATAATTAGTTTTTCCATTTCCTTAAAAAATGAAGTTGAGATTTGGATTGGAATTACATTGTATTTTTTATTGATTTAGGGAGTGTTGACATTTTCACAATATTGTCTTCCTGTCAAAGAACATGAGCATAGGATATTCTTCAACTTGTGTTGATCTCTTTTGATTTCTTGTAGTAGTGATAGGTAGTTTTGTTGTTGTTTTTGGTACAAGTATATTATTTCCTAGGTTAGGTTTATTCCTAAGTATTTTAACTTTTGTGCATGTATTATACATATATATATATTTATCTCCCATATCTCTTTTCGCTAGTTAGTATACAGGAATCCAATTGACTTCGGCTTGTTAATCTTGTATACTGCTACTTTACTAAATCCTTCAATTGTTTCCAGAAATCTTTTTCAAGTCTTTGTGAACTTCTTCATATAAAACCATATCGCTTGAAATAGAATTTCACTTCTTCTTTGTGTAATTGTATTTCCTTTGGTTGTCTTATAGTTCTGGCCAAGACATCAAGCAAGGCAAACAGTTTCACTTAGAGATGATGGAATTAAAAATATGCTGGGCAGCTACTGTAATTTATAATGCAATATTTTAGATACAGCTTCAAAGAAGAATGTATATGAGTTTATAGCTTTCAAAATTCCCTGGGGGGGGGCATGCTTACAAAATTTTAAGATCACTCTTTTGGAGCTTGTAACAGATGTTTTTGTGGGCAGCTTAGGTTTGTCATAGGCTAAGGACACAAAGATTTATTCTTAATTCTACCAACAAGTTTTGGGGGACCAGTGCACTAATGTTAGAATCTTAAGTTTAGTTTTAAGAACCCAAGTGGCATAGTGGTTAAGCATTGGGCCGTGATCAGAATTGAGTTGATGGCAGTGAGTTTGGTTTTGGATGGTCTAACAGACTCATGGATATATTTGCTATAAAGGTAAGTACACATATACAGTTGATAGCCTCTATCAAACATATATATATATAGTCAAGGATATATTTGCTGTAAAAGTAAGTACACATATATAGTTGATATCCTCTATCAAACATATATATATATATAGTCAAGGATATATAAAAGTAAGTACACATATGCAGTTGATATCCTCTATCAACATATATATATATATATATTCAAGGGTGTGCTCCCACTCTCCCTTTCCCACTTGTTCAGTCTGTGAGTCTAATACCTTGGACACATTTTTATGAGGTTCCAGTCTCCGGGGAAGGATATAATGCTTGGTAAAATAGAGGGCTGATTAGCAACTTAGTTAAATCTATCAAACCTAACACAAGGTAAGAAGTTTAGCTATTCAAAATTCTAGCTCCTACTGCAGTAAAGGTCTTGATGCTGTATAGCCCTTATATGTGGTGACATCTTTCAATATTTACATGCTTTTTTCAAGTATTTTTGAGCATAAATGTTGAAGAATAAATGGTATATGTATTTTTCTTAAGAAATCTCTTTGCTAAATAAGTATATTTTGTAAAATACCTATAATTTTTATAAGGGCTTCTAATGGTCTAAAAGTACTAACTTAAGTGACATGACTTATGAAGAGTGTTAGATGTAATTGCAATTTATCCAATTGTTCATTTGGTTGTCATCTTTCTACTACAAAGCATTTATATTTTTGTCTTTTCTCATGTCTCTGTAGGTAATATTTTGTGATTGCCATGTTATTGAAATTACTCAGTAGAAATTTAAGTATAAAGAAAGTTAAAATAGTGAAAAAAATTAGTGTACCATTTATATAAAAATGTGTACTTCAGACAAATTTTTATCAGAACATTATCTTTCCCAAAATATGTGTTTCTTTTTGTTTTTGGAACATCTTTTGTTAGTTTATTGTTATTATTTGCAACTATCTAGTGACAACTCAGAAGTTACAGGGTGGAAGGTAGAATTCAGTTTTCTGCTAATCAAAAGATTGGGAGTTATAATCTAAGCAGAAAGGCCTTTTTAAATGACAATTCATCTAAATGTCTCACATTGGCTTGTACTATTGAATTCTTAATATAAGAGTAAAGTTTTAAGTATTTTGTCCCATCAAGTTTACCTGTGATAAAGGTCCATTTAAATATTTTAATTTATAATTGTGGTCAGATCAGCAGGTGCTACTTTTTGTTTTTTTGACACTTAGTCTAAGTTTTGGAAGTATTTATCTTACTTAAATGGGCAAAATTGCATGTATCAAAACTAATTTCATCTCATTAAACTCCAGGAGTCTTTTATCACATAGATATGCTGTCACTTCTTGATTAACAAAACTCCTTTGAACCGCAGCTTTCAAAAGTGCTAACTTTTTTGATATCAGTTGCTATGTCAGAAGCTTTCAAACACTTTAGAGGTCCAGATACCCAGGAAGGATCTGTATCCATCATCCTCCCTGTTTTTCTGACGCCTCGAATGATGAAGTCTGTAGCAGGAAGCAGGTCTGGGTTCCATTAATAGGGATTAGAAACGTTACAGGGATATAACAGGGAAAAGTATTCCAATAACAATTTCTTTCAAATACCACATGGTTTATTTCTAACTATAAGGTGCTAGCTAACTAGATATATCCACAACGTTTAAGTTTTTCGAGCTTATTTTTGATTTTTAATGTCATCAGCCTGGTATTAAGATTTAGTAGAACATTTTGAAACACAGATAAATAGGAAGTGTATTAACTACTCATGATGCTGGTTTGATCTCTGTCATCATCACGTTCATTGGAAACCTTTCCTTTGGTGTTCTGTCAATTCCTGGGCCTTGTGATTGGATAATTCCTCTAGTGCAGCTGGGCGCTTTCCTGTGGTGGCTTCGGTTCTTGATTATCCACTACCTCTTAAAATGGTTGAATGCCATACAGGTATTTTTGGAACAGTGACTCTGTGTGTTTCTTCCATCTTCTTTTGATGCTTCCTACGTCCTTCAATATTTTGCCCTTAAAATCATTCAATATTGTCACCGGTGACTTTTGTCACTGGTTCTTCCGCTTTAGGATGTGCTGATGGGGTTCTTCCTTTGGGGGCTTCTAACTAAGTCTCTGAGCACTTCATTATAATACTCTGCTCTCTCGTCTCCAGCTACTCTTTGGAATTTATTGTGCAATGCCTAATTCCTAATTTCTGCCATTTGTCTTAGCTATTCTGTGGTTAAGAATGTTTCAGAGCTTGTATTTCCTATCTTTTTAATAACTTTTTTCCCTTCACGTATGAAGTTCTTGATGTCATTCCACAGTTCACCGGGTCTGCTGTCATGAATATTCAGTGTTGTTGAGATGGTCTCCGATTTCAGGTGAGATGTACTCAAGGTCATGTGTTGGCGCTCATGGACTTGCTGTGATGTTTTTTCAGCTTCAACCTGAACTTACTTAGGAGCATTTCAATGTCTGTCCCAGAGTCACCCCTTGCCTCATTTTAGCTGCTGATCTTAAACTTCTCCATCATCTCTTTCCATAGATATTGTCAATCTGATTTCCAAAGATACCCAAAGAAAAAGCCCAAGCTGCATTAAAGGAATTATCCAAACACAAGGCCCCAGGAATTAACAGAATACCAATGGAAATGTTGACAACATTTGTTGACAACAATACAGTTACCTTTTTATTGTTGGAAAAAAGATATTTGCCAGGATTAAATCATTGGCCTTGCAAAATTCTATCATGCTATCTTCAACTTTGTTTCTATCACCAAGGCTATATTTTCCAACTATGTTTCCTTCCTCCTTGTTTCCAACTTTTGCATTTAAAACACTAGTAATTATCACTGAATCTTGATTGCGTGTTTGATTTCAGTTTTTTCAGTTCAGACTGAAGATGTTGATGAGTTCTTCAGTTTCTGCATCATC
Source organism: Echinops telfairi (assembly GCF_000313985.2). Taxonomy (NCBI): domain Eukaryota; kingdom Metazoa; phylum Chordata; class Mammalia; order Afrosoricida; family Tenrecidae; genus Echinops; species Echinops telfairi. The sequence goes on along the minus strand of NW_022103920.1, from coordinate 49,180,241 downwards.
AGATAGATATTAATATCACAGAAGAATTGTACTTCAAGATAGTTCTATCACCAAGACCATATTTTCCAACTATGGTTCCTTCCTCTTTGTTTCCAACTAGAAAAATCTAGTAATAATTTATAGTGTGGAATATATAACATATGAATATATGAAAACTGGAAGTTGTAAAAATGGTGTCTTTCATTGTCAAAAAGGACATTTCAGGAAATAGCCTTGACTAATTAAAAGAGCTGTCCATTCCTCAGAAGCAGTGGGCAGCTTATTCCTTCTTTGTAGCCTATTCTTAGTTGAGAGGCTTTGCAGAACCCTGTTCACTTTGGGTGACCCTGCTGCTACCTGGAATACCAGTGCCATAGCTTCCAGCATCACAAAGCCACCAGAGTATAACCGACTGACAGACATTTGTTTTAATTTCAGTAACTCGTTCAAATGATGTGTCATAGACACAAACCTCCCTGCTACCACTCCCTACCAAAACAAACAAAATAATCTCTTTCTGAGAAGGAAAACATGGTATAAGCTCTCTGCCGTGAATGTTTGTTAAGGAATCTCAAGTAACCCAGTGAATTGATATATGTAGATTAATGTTTTAGAGAAAAGTTCTAAAAGCTGGGTAAAGTTAAGAGTGAGAAACTAAGAGGAGGAAGCCCTGGATTAGAACACCCAGTTCCTATGTTAGCTTTTCATTTTCTTTTTTTTTTAGGTGCACAGCTCTTTATTGTGCTTTAAGTAAGAGTCTCTAGAACAAATGAAAAATCCAATAACAAAATTACAGACATTTTGCTTTTGTAACATGATTGCAGTTCCCTTAGGGAGACACCACCCTTCCCCCTTCCTCCCTGGGTCTCCTGGGACCATTCTTCATACCATGCTGCCCCTTCTTATGTCCTGGGCTGCATGGTGACCCCGAAGGTGAGTTCAATTTCAGGTTGTCTGAAGGCCATAGTCTCAGAGATTCCACCAATCTCTGTCCCACCAGGAAGTCTGGTGGTCTTTTTGATTATTTTGATTTCCCCCCATGTTTCTCTTTCCTGCTGTCCAGGAACTTCTGTGGCCCCCAACAGAGTACTTGCTAAGTACCAGTCTAGGTAGCCAGGCGCCATCTTGTTCTTCTGCTCTTAGAGTAGTGGAAGCTGTGGCTTTAGTGGTCCATTAATCTTTGGACTTGTTGTTTCTTTGTGTCTTGGATTTTCTTTACTTCCCCCCCTCCCCTTGGTTGAGGATGTAGGTACACAGTTCTGTTAGTGTGTTTAGTCTGTCCCAATGTAATGAAGCAATGACTCTTTGAGAACTTCCTCATGTATAGAAATAGTCTTGATGAATTGCTGTCATTTTGGTATCTGGATTGCTTATATTGCTGTCCATTCTTCCTGAAGTTATTCTGATACCTATTTTCCTTCGCTCTGTGGGCTGGGAGGGCTCCCTCTCTGTGTCATAGTCTGACTAGTGGTGTAGTTATTGCTCTTCTCGTGTCAGAGCTGCCCTGGATCAAGAAGGCTCAAGATTCGAGGACTGTGGGATCCTAGGAATCCCGGCCTGTGTCTCTTAGCCGGCCGTGCTCTGCACTAGCCCTTGGGATGCACACCTGCATACCTCCTTATGCCAGGTCAATGAGGTGGGTATTGCTGCTATTATTTTATAGGCTAGGAAACTTGGGGTAAAGAATACTTGCTCATGTCAAATGTGCAAATCCCTGATGTGCCCCCACGAAATTTCTTCACACCATCCTACCCTTCCTATGTCCTGAGCGTTGGTTTTTCAGTTTTCCTTCTGCCTTGAAATGTTCCTCAGAATGAGTTTAGTTAGACCTTTTGACTCAACATATGTAATTTAATTGGAAATGTAAAGAAGTAAGTTTTTAATATTTATATTCCAAGCTTAACAGAAATTTTAATCCTCCAAAAGAATTAGACAGTTAATGTACTGAAAAGTAGTTAGATAGGAAAAACATGAAAGTGCGTCTAATGTTAGCTATCTAGAAAATAGAAAGTAATAGAAATGGCCTGAGAATGTATGGAGAGACCAAGACCAACGATCTTTGAAGCTAGGACTTTTGGTTATGTTTCGTCTTATGTTATATACATAACACATATGAGTAAGTGTGTGTGTGTGCTATGAAAAATGTGTTTCTATAGAGGTTCGTTTAATGAGCAAGTTTTGAAAGTTCTACTACAGATTTGGAGAAATTTAAATGACCCTGGGAAATGAAAAGTTGTGAAAAGCATTTCTTAAACCCATTAACCGGAAGTCGTTTGGTTAGGAACAAGTTTTCAATGGAGAATAGCTATCAGAGCTAGAAAATTGGAAAATTTCACAAAAATGTAAATTATCAAAGGGGCTAGAAATCTTCGGGGGGGTGGGGGGGGGATGGGGGAAATGTAGTAAAAAACATCCCGCTGACCACTTTCATTCCAGAAGCTTGAGTGCAGCAGACAGCATGCATTTTAAAAACAAATCCTCAGTCAAGGCATACTGAAGGACAATAAAAAACTAGCCAGGAGATTATGCAATTTCCCTTCAGTCATCATTGTTGAAGATAACTGCTCAAGGCCACATTTCCTCATAACGGCAGACATATTTTCAACAAATTTCAACTGTAACTACTGAAGGTCAGATTTATATTCATTTGTTTATCTAGGGAATAAGAGATAAAAAGGAAATAGTCCCCATTTTTTTCTGTTATGTAATATAATTATAATTGTTATTAAAGCTTGGGTGAATTTATCTCAGATTTTTCATTTCACCCTTTACAAGGCTATAGTTTAATAGTAAAGTTTACTTGTACTTTAATTCATGAGACAAGAATGAAGTATATCTCTCTTATGGGAATTTTCAACATTCATTTTAAAACCTAGAGAATAGTTGCCATTTTGTGTCCTCTTACCAGTATTTCAGTAAAGTGTTGTCCTGAGAACCTTTAAGCGAAATTGAAATAAACTTCTTGCACAGCAAAAGAGTTTATAAAGTAACAGTCTTCGTTCTTTAAAAATTAAAGTTTTGGAACTTCACAAGATTATATGCATCATTTCTTAAAATAAATATATTATTTTGAATAAGGTTTTACTTGCATAATCTTTTAGGAGAAAATGATAGATTAGGTAGCTGGAAAGTAATGTACCAAGAGATTATATAGGACAATGTTTATAGAAATTAAGAAAAACTAAGATATGTAATAAAGTGTGCATGAACTATAGAAATTGATTTATTTTATAAACTTATGCAATTTACAATTAAAAATAAAAATACATACACAAAAGAATAATATCTGACACATATTAATCAATGAAACTAAGATGTCATATGTAAATGTTTTCTAAAGTAACATTTAGAAAATGATATAAGTAGACCTTTAAGAAAAAGTGACCAGGAGGATTAAGGGAGGGTGGGGGGAGAAAGGGGAAATTGATCACAAGGATCAACCTACAACCCCCTCCCAGGAGGACGAACAATGGAAAAGTGGGTGAGGGGTGAACTAGGATGATGTAAGATATGAAAATAATAATATATAACTTATCAAGGGTTTGTGAGGGAGGGCGGGTGGGGGAGGGTGTGGGAAGATATGGGGAGCTGATATCAGGGACTCAAGTGGGAAGAGAATGTTTTAAAAATGATGATGGCAGCATATGTAAAAATGTGTTTGACACAATGGATGGATGTATGGATTGTGATGAGAGATGTAAGAGCCCCCAATAAAAGTATTTACTAAATTAAAAAAAAACTGACTAGATTTGACTTCTGACTACACCACTTACATGTTCTATGAACTTGAACATGTTACTTAGTCATTGAGACATATTGATTTAGAACACAGATAATAAATACCATTTGCTTTCCTAAGTTTGTTGTAAGAATTATACTTAGACCTCATTTATTAACTCTCTTATTATCTAATACTAGCATTTAGAATAGCAAAAAATTTTTTAATCTGAGTTTTTTGCACACATTAATAAAAAATGTGTGGTAGTAATGAATAGCATGGTGTGAGGTAAGAATAATGCAGATTGTTAAAGTTATGTGTCAACTTGTATGGGCTATGATTATCAGTAGCTTGTCAATTATGTAATGATATAGTCAACATCCATTTTGTCATCTGATAGGGTCATCTCTCATTTCTATACTATGTGTATTTTTATATAAAAAAATCTAGATTTTGGAAATTAACTAGGTTAATAAATGAGGAATGGGTACAAATGAAATATATAGTGTAAAATTATTAACATTATACCTGAAACAGAAAATTAATAAATGGTCAATTCCACGTGGGCTGTTTCGCTTCTCAGCTAGATGGCTGCTTGCTTATCTTCAAGCCTTTAAGACACCAGACGCTATATCTTTTGCTAGCCGGGCACACCAGCCTGTGTGATCATGAGATGTCGATGGGATCAGGTATCAGGCATCAAATACACACAACAAAAAATCTTATCAATGTGAATGAGGGGGAGTGCGGAGTAGAGACCCAAAGCCCATCAGTAGACAATTGGGCATTCCCTTACAGAAGGGTCACAAAAGAGACTAGTCAGTCTGGGTGCAGTATAGCACCAATGAAGCACAACTTTCACCTAGTTCTTTAAAGCTTCCTCCCACCCCCCGCACTATCATGACCCCAATTCTACCTTACAAATCCGGCTAGACCAGAGCATGTACACTGGTACACATAAGAACTCACAACATTAAGAGTTGTATGAGCCCCTAATAAAATGATTTAAAAAAAAACTACTAAGGAAAAGAGAAAAAAAAAGAACTCGCAGCACAGGGAATTCAGGATAGATAAACCCCTCAGGACCAGTAGAGAAGGGATACCATTAGGGTAAGAGAAAGGTGGGGGTGGGGGTGAGGGGGAACCAATCACAATGAAAAACATATAACCCCCTCCCAGGGGAATGGGCAACAGAAAACTGGGTGAAGGGAGACCACAGTCCGTGTAAGACATGATAATTTTTTTTTTTATAAATTATCAAGGGTTCATGAGGGAGAGAGGATGTGTGTGGGGAGAATGAGCTGATACCAAGGGCTCAAGTAGAAAGAAAATGTTTTGAAAATGACGATGGCAACTTATGTACAAATGTGCTT
>NW_022103920.1:49152928-49175071 GCF_000313985.2 Echinops telfairi | reverse complement strand
TATATATATATATTTTGCTGAAGGAAAAAAAGGAAAGTTAACAAGAGTTGAAAAAACTAAATATAAAAGAACATAGTGAGATGACCTATGGCTATAGAAGTCCTTTCACCATGGAGAGAGTATTCAACATGCTTTGAAGCACATAAAAGTATCTGCCTCCAGAAATTGTAAATGAGTTACTTAGAAGAAGGCCAAAGTGGCTCAAAATGGTTCATTTCCATTTAATTTCTTTCTTGGAACCAAGCATTTCAAAGATGATTAGGACAAGGTAATGTACTCACAATGATTTCCAGTGAAGGGATTGAAAAGCCCGAGATGCTTAGAAGGGTGAGGCAATCCTCTTCTCTGCTACTGAAAAGACCCACCTCCCACCTTCAGAAGGTTCCTGGGTGTTGGGGCAGGGTCTGGGGGATGCCTTTAGCAAGGGAAAACACTTATAAATTATACATTTTTATTGCTTTTCTATCATGTTCACATCTCTCTAAAGGAGCCTGACTGTCCACTACATCTAAGGGAAAACAGACAATCTCCCCCACTTTTCTTAGAGCACTCACTCACTGTTTTTTTTTAAAAAAATGAATTTGAATGCTCCTAATGCTATTCATGTCTTTTAGAAGCCCATTAGCTGGAATGTTTGCCTGTTTCCTCTTTTGTCCTCAGTCTGTGGACTCTGGACAGATTCATCTGTGTAAAGTGGAGCTCTAATCGATGAACAGCAAATCTTTGGGAACATCTGTTATGTTCCAGTAACCAGATTAAATGTCTTAGACACATGACATTCTTTTATCATAAAAGAACTGTGTGTGGGAAGATGTTTTGTTCACTTTGAGCTGATCTCAAGAACAAAGGTCAATAACCTGACATGACAAGTACTATCTACTTTTCTTCGTCTACTGTTTTATTCTTAATGTCTACTGCCAGTCCTGTGTTATTTTCTCTATCAACTGTGCTTTTCTACTCATATTTCTTCTGTCGGTTCCAGTAGCTGGTGTGTCTTTTCACCAAATAGCATCACTTTAATATGCCTTCCCTGACCCTTTCTTCTGGTATAGTTTATAACCATCTCTTTTTATCTGTCTCCCATTATTTAATTAGAAACTCTCTTGTGCCAGGAAAACTCTTATAGAGAACATGTCTATTCAATTTTAATACTCTGCTATTCCCAGTGTAGAAGTTTTCTTCTGGAAGGTTCTCATTAATTTACTTTGACCGAGTTCATTATATCAAACAGTGCAAGGCATGGTCCTATGTGTGGTGAAGTATGTAAGAGATTATAAACAAAGTCCACATCCTTAAGTGATGTACGTTCTATCCATAAAAGAAAATAGCAGAAATGGTGAAATATGTAACAGTCAAATATGAATCTGGGTTTCGGGTCAAGACATTAAAATTTAATTTCATGATTAATGGACATAATATGTTTATTAATTTCAATGGGAAGGCAATATGGTGCATTGATTGTAAGAAGCTACTCCATGTCAAGAACTTTCAGAAACTTCTTTGATAGTTCTCTCATTCAGTTTATTTCATTTTCTTCCTCTGTGGAACTGAGATAATAAAAGCTCACCTAAGTTGGAAGGCTTAATTTCCAAATACATACAATACTTATGATAAAATCTGGCAAATAGTGCACAAATATAGTATGTAGAAAATGTTAGATTCTATGAGGAATTTATAATTTTTTTATCTATGTTATAGGTGAAAATTTGGATGCTGTGATAATATAAAATCTAATTTTGCGTTACAAAGCTAATGCATTAACTAGAATTGTGACCCATAGTTCTGAACAAGAACCTCAGGAGAGTAAAAATGTAGGGAAATACGTGATGGGCCTTATAATAAAACTGTCAACAAATTTGATAAATGGGATTGAGGTGAGATGTCAAAGAATATCGGAAGTTTTGAGCTTGAAAAACATAAAACACGTTATAGCACAGGTTAAAGCTAATAGTATCTATGTTTTTTCAGAATAGCAATATTTTTAAAAAGTGGATATTCCAAAATTTTACTGTATGATACATATATTTCATAGTTCTGAATATAATTATATAAATGCAAAAATATGTAAATTATAAGATTTGTATTTCCTTTAAAGTCCTTAATAAACTCCTGGTCTAATTTTACCTTTCCAGGGTGCTGTATAAGTAAAAGATCATAGAAAAAACTATTTCAAAACTTTAATGTTGTACAGAATGACCTTTTCACAGTTATACATGACTTAATGATACAAACACTGGTCAGCTTTTGATGTACATAGCATCTCTTTATAATATTCAATCAAAGGGATACAAAATTTGGAGAGCATGTTAAATTCATATAAAATGGTGTAAGCAAAGAGTGTGGGTTATAGTCTAGACGTGCACTTTGAAACTGTCAAGAGAAAGCTTTGTTTAATTGAGAAAGTTCTAAAACAATATGAAGAGGTTCTGTGGACAAGCCAAGATTAAAGAATAGTGGATTCAACATCAAATAAGTCTGCCTTTTTACTCACCCATGTATACACTCTTTAATTTAAACCTGGTTAAATTTAAGACTAAAACAGTATAACCCCCGAATTTTCTTCTACTTTTAACCTCTGTAATTCTAAACACTACATCTCCCATTAGCATGAATTTTTATATTTTGTGTTAAAAGTAAAATTTTAAAGAAGCATTGAGAATATATGTGTGGTTTCAAAAGTTCATGGAAAAATGTAATTAAAGGATAATGTGATTCTTCCAGGAACTTTTTGAAGCTCCCTCATCCATATAAATGTGGATGAGAGTTAATCTCTGGTTAAGGATCAAAATGACAATGACCACTCAGTGATGAACAACTGTTTAAGGGAAATGCATTTATCATCTTCATTCTATATAAATAACTATTGAATGATTGGCATTATTCCTCTTTATCTCTGTTTAAGTCCAACTCGATGGAAAGCATGTACTTTCGCTTTCCCTTCCAGAATGTTTGAGTACGATCCAACCCTATGATTTGGGAACCCGTGCTTCATTTCCTGGCATTTGCTGCAGGCAGAACGCATCCCTTCATGGTGAATGTAAACTACACCTTCTTTGAGCACACACACAATTCCTTTTAAAGCAGTGGTTCTCAGGTTTTATTGTGTTGAAGGATCTCAAGTCAGAATTACAGAAGTGAGGAATCATTATAAGTATTCATGTCTAGTCCTTATTCAGAATTGACTAATTCAGTCAAGGTAGAAGGTCCAGAAGCCTGCATTTTAAATAATCCAAAGAGCCTATAATTTGAAAAAACAAAATCACTAAATGGCCTATATCAAGTAAACAAATTCAGGTTGTATTCTATTCCTAAATTCACTGTTGAATTTAAAATTCTTCTGACTATACCAGGCAAGGAGATCTGACTCCCCACCAACCCAAGGTGGATTGCCACAAGGTAGAGGGCAGACATGATTTCACATTGCAACTTCCTTTAGCCTATTCTGGCACAAACGTCCCTCCATAACATTGGTACTTCTCTGCTGGGTTCAATAATCTGTTGCAGTTGTAAGCAGAACTCAGAGACAAAATTCACCATTTGGGAGTGGGGGCCCTTAGGAAAGTTAATAGGTTACCTTAAGCCAAGACCCAAAAGCATCCACAGCACCATGTCTTCTCGGCCAAGCCAGCAGCGATGCCTCGCTCTGGTCCTCAACTGCTCAACTACATGTTCTCTTGGTCTCTGCCCTTTAAGGCCCGTGTAACAAAGGTCCTTTAGCAATGATAAATGTCCAAAGGACACCCCACTGAGTAAACCCTGCTTCTGCAGAAGGCACTGAGCTTTACTGATTCTGTGGGCCAGGGAGCCCAATGCTCCATCTCAAAGTCTCAATGCTGTGGCCTCTGGGGCCCCTGCTGCCACTGCTACTTCACAGAGGCATCTTGCTCATGTTCTGTTGGATGTTTTTAATGTTTGATCATTTTGGAATTCTATGTTCCTGCTTCTGAGATGGCTCAGTTTTGTCTACTGGAATAGAAAAGCTGACTGTTCCCTAAGTTAGAGGCATCTATGCCTTATTGGCAGGTTTCTACTCAGTCTTTTGCTGAAAGTAACAGATGATGAATAGAAGGGCCATACCAAATAACCGCACCTCACTGTAGTTTTCTATGCACTACTGTATTAAAAATCACTGTCACTGTGAAAATCATATCACATGTTCAGAACAGAAACTAGATATTTTCTCAGAGATGGCTTGAAGGATTCCAGTGTTATTCTAATAAATAACATATGTTTAACCAGAATTTAAGTTTGAAATAAACATTTTACTTATTTTGAACTGTCTTCTTGTTTTTGCCAAGTAATTTTTCATTCTTGGACACAATAAAAACTAGAAATAAAATAAAAATTTTAGAGACCATATATCCCCCATGTGTTTATTTTTAAATATTAAGAATATCTCTTCTTGCTTTCTAGAGAATTTATTAAAATGTATATTTATACCTTCATCCCCTTTTATTCTACATTGCAGCAAAATATCAACTTTGACAGATTTGGAAATACCTGTATTTCAAAAACAGAGCCAAACAGTATCTAATGAGGAGAGATGATCACAAAACACCCCCTTGTATCCTGTCAATGAAATATTGGGGATATGACATCAACTGAATATTTTTAGGTTGATGTTTTAGATTAACATAGATTTTTCCTATGGCTACTTTACTTCCTAAAATAATAAAAGGTCATCACATTTGGAGATGAGGTTGGTTTTATTTTTCACAAAGCCTGTAGTCAGTGTCTTCAAGTAAAGTCCAGTAATTGTGACAGAATGTCACAGGTCATTAAGGATCTCATTCTAAAATCCTTCTGTAGGCACTCTCCTCTCCACACTGCCCGTCTGCCCATGGGAAGGAAGGTGTCTCATTTATTCCACAAACCATGCAGCCTTATGGGTTTGGAATTTATTTTTGGTGATATTTGAGATACTGGGGGGGGGTGTAGAAAATGTTAAGGTGCTTATTAAAACATCCTCTTTCCCATATCTACAGAAAGATTATGGCATTCAAATAATGTTCAGAGTCTTTAGCAGATAGAATATGATAATATGGAGTTTATAATTAGAATGGTTTTGATTTAATTTTTCCAGTAAGTGAAAATTCAGGATATCTCATTTCCAAATGAACTATGGCAGTGGAGATAGAAATGAGTCTTTGGATTTGAATTTACTTTGCCACAATTATAACAGTTAAATTTTATTTGAGCAGATGTTCCTACCTGGGAGATTGGTCGACTAATTCAACAAGGATTAATTCAAGAAAATTCCCAAGGAGAACATTGTTCCATATTGGCAATGCTTCTTCCTTAATGCACACTTGCCTTGCCAATTATTTGCATTAACATTACCCTCAATTTTGAGCCAATTGACCTTTGAGTTATGCTGATGAGCTCTTATGGAAATTCTGACCTGGATGGTCCTATCTTGACCACAAGAAAGAACTGTTTAACCCTTTAATCCCTGTGTGTCTAACTTAGAGCCTCAATTGATTCATCAATTCCTACTGTAGAATGAGTCTCTGTTTCTCTTAGCTTATTTTGAAATTGTATTTAAAAGTTAGTTACTAGCAAAATGACTTCTTTCCTTTGTATGTCTAGTTATTATTAATTAAACAAATCAAATAGTACTATAGCATTAAAAACCATCTCATAAAAGTTAAATATATTTGAGCAAATATTATGACAATCCTTGAAAAGGAAAATATGGAGCAAAATAACTATTGTCAATAGGGACTTGGTTGGATTAGCAGTTTTAAGGTGAGCTGTTTTGCATTGGAGCATTTCCAACACTTACTTGGTTTTGCAGCTCCTTTTTTGCTTAAGAACTCTCTTAACAACTCTTAATTGCCTGTGATAGAAAATGTTCTTTTGCTTTCATTGTTGAAATAATTTATTTTTATGGGGGCTTGCAAGTATTTTTTAGGACCTTGGAATCATGTAGCACACCATGTTTCTATTTTGTAGTAACTACTGGAAACTTTAGACTAAAGTTTAAGCTCTTTGAGTGGTTCTAGAACTGATATTTAAAGAACCCTGGTAGTTTAAGGCACTGAATAAAAGTTTCTATTTTTTATGGTTCCATAATAAAGATTCCAAAAGAATTATTTTCACTATACCTCTACCTATATTTCATTGAGTATATAATGCAGTTTTTTACATTTTAATATATATGAAGTCATGATGTAGCTTATAATTTTTAAGATTTGTTTTCACTGTCTGGGGTACATAAAATGTTATCATATTAAAATGGATGCTATCAAAGATTTAATTAAATAAAATATATGTCATTGAAGTTTAAGAAATACTGATCTAGAATTGAAAAGGACGGAGTTATTGAAAACTCAAAATGATTAAGTGCATTTAAAATAATTCTCAGACTATAATGGATCTTCAAATAACCCTGGAACATAGCTCGATTTCTTCTTCTCTATGGAATTTATTCAAATATTTTCTCTGTCTTTTAATTACTGGAACAAAATAATTTCTCTCCTTATGTCCCTTATTTTTCTTTCTTCCATCCTCCTCCCTTGGATCTTTCTCTAGTTGTTAGATTATAGGTTCAAAATCAATGTCTTGGTCTCAAATTGATTACCGTGCAACAGGAAAGCAAACCACTGCAGTCGTGTAATGCTTTGCAGCAGTGGTGACATGAAGACACATGTCTTGTTAGGATGGTGATTTGGAGAAGCTTGATCTGAGTTTCAAAGGATATGTAAGAATTATCAAATGAAAAAGCAGATACATTGTGCATTAGGGGTAACAGGAGAGAATATAGAATCTATGCAACCCTTAAAAAGGTATTGAAATTACTGAATAATTAATACATAGTTGTGATGCTGGCAGATGAGGTAAATCAGATAGGAAAGTCAAATCATGAAGAGCCTTCTACATGCTACTATTGAAAAAGAGCTTTTCTGTAAGACAATGTAAACTCTACCAAAGAAATATACATAGGTTATGATTTGCCTTTTAAAAATAATAATTCAAGCAGCCTAGTGAAAGATGAATTGGAAGTGTGAGAGTTAAACTAAAATGAAAGACTTCAATTTGGAGAACTATGTGATACAGTAGATGAGAGATGATTAATATGTAAATGAAAATGGAGGGGAAGGTTGAAATATATTTAGATGGTAGAGTGGAAACGATTTGGTAACCAATTATCTATGTGGAATAAGGTTGAGAGAGGAGTCACGATCATTGCTATGTGATGCTGGCACAACGGGGATAATGTCTGTTCTATGCCTAGAAATATAGGGCCACAGAGGAGGGCGAGTAAGCGCGGAAGCAGAAAGGGTAGGGAAATTAGTTTGGGGCCATGTTCATTTGTACTTTATGGCTATGTGTTTGGAATAAAACCTATAAGTACTGTGCGAAATATATGGCAAGCATTATCTCCTTTAAATATAAGCATTACTCTAAGAATGACTATTGTTGTTTCCTCCATACTGATGCAACTGACAGTTCAGAGAAATCAAGTACCACCTGAGTTAAAGCTACTAGAACGTCATCAGAATAGTATTGGAATCCAAATACTTCTGATTATACACCCAAACAAAACCCGTTACTGTCGAGCATATTCTGACTCATAGTTACCCAGATATAGAGCATGACTGAATGCCACGTGTCTGTCAGTGTGTCATATTCTGGTGGCTTGCCTGGTTCTGTGATGCAGGACGCTGTGTCACTGGTATTTCAATCATCAGCAGGGTCACCCAGAGTGAACAAGCTTCAGCAAAGCTTCCAGATGAAGAAGAGACTGCAATGAAGGAATAAACTCTGTAAAACCAGATAAGTAGCAGTGGCACACTGTCTGATACATGGAAAACCTACTGACGAACAGCAGAACATATCAGAGAAAAGGCCCCAAACAGCTCTCAGGTGAGAGGCGCTGGAAATCTGCTTGAGAAAGAGCTGCCTTCTCAAACTGGAGTTGGCCGTTGTGATGTGAATGGAGTAAAGCTTGTGCTTGCTTCCTCTGCTGATGGGGCACAGCTCAAGATGAAAAGAAATAACTGCATTCATCTATTAATAATTGGGATGTAGAATGTATAAAGCATGAATCTAGGAAAAATGGAGTTTTAAAATGAAATAGAAAGCATAAAGATCAATATCCTCTGAAATGGTGACCCGAAATGGACTGACGTTGACCATTTTGAATCAAGAATTCATGTGGTTTGTTATTCTGGGAATAAAATATCCAAGAGGATATTTACAAAGGATATTTCAAGATTTATCTTGAAGTACAATGTTATGATAATACTTATCCACATACAAGGAAATGCAGTCAATAAAACAATTATTCAAATTTATATACCACACACTAGAGCTAGCGATGAAGAAACTGAAGAATTTTACCAACATTTGCAGCCTGGAATTAATCACAAACACAATCAAGATGAACCACAAGATGAATGCGCATTGATAATGACTATAGGTGACTGGAATGCTAAGGTGGAAACAAAGAGGAAGGAACAATAGTTGGAAAATATACTTCGGTGATAGAAAGTAAGCTGGAGAAAGCATGATATAATTTTGCAAGACCAATGTCTTCTTCCTGACAAAGACCTTTTTTTGAAAAACATAAACAGCAACTATTCATGTGAACATCTTCAAAAGGAATACCCAGAAATACACTTGACAATATCTGTCTTAGGAGATGATGGAGAAGCTCAATATCCACAGCGAAAAATGAGGTCTGTAAAACAGACCATCTATTGCTCAGTTTGAACCTGAAGGAAATGAAAAGAAATCCCAAAGAGCCAAAATGAAAGCTTGAGGATTTCCCGCCTGAATGTTGAGACCATTTCCATCACAGATTTGATGCATTGAATACTGATGACAGGAGAGCTGATGAGTTGTGGAATGACATGAAGAACATCATAAAAAAGAGGAGCTTCTACCAAAGGCTCAAGTAGAAAATGTTTTAGAAATAATGATGCCAACATATGTACAAATATGCTTGATATAATTGATGTATGGAATGTTATAAGAGCTGTCAGAGCCCCCAATAAAAATGATTTAAAAAGAAGAAGAAGAACATCATAACAAGCTCTCTCTATTTAACAGAGAGATATTTATGTGCTTTGTGTCAGGATCCCTGATAGACTTGTATGTTCTTTTTTTTGGCTCGCATGCGTGCGTGCGTGCGTGCGTGCGTGTGTGTGTGTGTGTGTGTGTGTGTGTGTATCTATACAAGATAGGCAGAGTTGGAAATCCTCCAGAGAAAGCAACAGGACTGATGGTTCCTGGGGGGCATGGATGGGAGGGGTGGAGGTGGAGTTAGGAGAGCAGTGAGCCAGTAATGATGGGTACAGGGGAATAGTAAGTGTTCTAAAATTGATGCACATATGATCTTGCTTTCCTAGTCATGTTTGATCAATAGAATTGTTTCTGAGAGGAATGACTGAGAGGCGAATGATGGGTAAGCACGATAGTGGGGCAGGAGGGAAGAAGAAGAAAAAAAGGTAGATGATAGATAGATAGATAGATAGATAGATAGATAGATAGAGATGAGGGGGTACCCCCTCAAAACAGAATTGCACTGGACAGAGCAGAGCTTTCAAAGTACACCTTTTTCCCATTAGACAAACATCTAGCAACTCACTCTGAGTTAGTGAAACCAGTGGTATCTCCTGGGAAGGTTCTCTCTGGTCACAGTGAATTTTTTCATAAAAGCAGTTTTGCTCATTGTTTTTTTTGTGAGAGGGGACCATGTGGCTGTGAATTTTTGTTTCCTACTCAGGAAGAATGCCACAGAAACTGTTGTGATGTTGAACACAGCTTACAAGGACAGTATTATGGGAAAACTCTAAGTGTATGAGTGGTTTTCTCATTTCAAAAAAGGTGAACTGTCAATTGATGACAAACCTCATTCTGGAAATCCGGCAACTTCCCAAATGGATGAATATGTCTACTCATTGTGCATTTGGAGTTTGTTCCACCAGATCAGGCTATTAATAAAGCTTTCTATTTAGAAGTTATAAAAAGATTGTGTAACAGTGTGCAACTAAAAAGGCCTGATGTGTGGCAGACAGGGGACTGGTATTGCTACCACAACAATGCACCTGCTTATGCAGCCATCTCAGTGTGCCTGTTTTTTGGCAAAAAAAACAGTATGATACTCTTGACCCATGCACCTTACTCACCTGACCTTGCTCTGTGTGACTTCTTTTTGTTCTGCAAATGAAGAGGGACATGAAAGGACAGTGATTTGACAATGTGGAAGAGGTGAAGAAAAAAATGAGGGAGGTGCTGTCAGCTATCCAAACAGATGAGTTTGAAAATTGTCTCCAAGAATGGAATCACAGATTTGACAAATGTATTAAGTGTAATGGAGATTGCTTTGAAGGTGATAAGGTTGTTTTGTCAAAAAAAAAATTAATACATATCTTTGAAAAACAAGTCCAGTTTCTTTTGGGTACCCCCTAGTATATATAAATATTTAAATATATGTATATTTGCTTACATATGTATATAAACACAATTGCAACAAGGGAACTGATGGAGTTTGGCCTTCTACTTAAATCTATATCAGTACAAGAATGGTTTGTTCTAATAATGTGGCATTGTATGATACTCACAGGATTGCTGATGACAAATGGGCCCATAAGCAAATGTGGTGAAGAAAGCTGATGGTGTCCAGCTATTAAAAAATATAGTATCTGGGGTCTTAAAAGCTTGTAGTCAAATAAGTGGCCATCTAGCAGGGAAGCAATCAAATCGATGTGAAAACGTCAGAATGTAATGGAGACCCAAAACCCACCTACCAGATAAGTGGACAGCCCCCCTCAGAAGGGCCACACAGAAGTGATGATAAATCCAGGGTATGGTTTAGCTCTGAAAAAAACACATAACTATCCTCTAGTTCTTTAATATTTTCCCTTTGCTATTAGGGTTTTTATTTGTTTTACCTTAGTTAGACCTGCTCATTTGTATAATTAAAATAGTTCCATACATGAAAGCCAAATTGGATAACGCTTGAAAACAGTAACAGGAGAAATGATTCCCTGAGGGAACGGGAAATGAGGGGGCAGAGAGGGGTAAGGGAGAACTGACAACACTGATGACTATATAACCCCACTTGAGGGGAACAAACAACAGAGTTATGTGTGAATGATATATTGGAAGGGGTAAGATGCAGCAAAAACAAACAAATACATAAGAGTGCCTCGGGGAGGAAGGGATTAAAAGGGTGCTGATATCAAGGAGTTTAAGAAGAAAGAACTGTGGTAGCAGTTATAACGTATTGCTTGATGTGATTGAACTATGGGATGTTATGATATTTGTAAGAGCTCCCCATAAAATGACAAAAAAAGAACATCGTACATTAAAAAAAAGGAAAACCTGTTTATAAAGACCAAAATAGATATCAGAAGAGACTTTGAAAGTTGCTGTTGATCATAGAACAGCTGAAGCGAATAGAAGAAATGAAGTAGAACGAGCCTGAAAATGTCAGGGGACCGCTTGAGAAGGGAAAGTAGTATAAGGAAATGTACAAAGAAAGCCTGAAGAAGAACATACTCAACATATCTCAGCTGAAAGACCTGAGGAAAAGAAGTTCAAGCCTAGAGTTGAAATGTTTGAAGTTTCTATGAATAAAATATTGAATGATACAGAGAGTATTAAAAGAAGATGGGGGGAATAAGAGTCAATGTTCCAGAGAAGTGGTTCACAATCAGTGATTTTAAGAGGTAGCATCTGATCAAGAACCAGGGGTACTGAAGGAAGAATTCCAAGCTGCAAGGAAGATCTTAGTGAAAAACAAGGCTCCAGGAATCGACAGAATACCAACTGAAATACTTCAACAAGCTGCAGAAGAAATGGAAGCATGCCAGCAAATCTGGAAGTCATCTACTTGGCCAACTGACTGGCAGAGTTCCACATATCGATCCATTCCAAAGAAAGGTGACCCAGCAAGATGTGAAAGAAAGCAAAGAGTGCAGTAAATATCACATGTAAGTAACTGTTTGTTGAAGATCTTTCAACAATGGTTGCAGTAGTAAATCAAAAGAGAGGTGCCAGAAATTCGATCAAGATTCAGAAGAGGACATGGAAAAAGGTATATCATTGCTGACTTCATAGCTCTCAGCTTAAAGCAGAGAATACCAGAAATATACTTACTTGGGTTTTATCAACCATGCAGGGACATTCAGCTGTGTGAATCATTCCAAACTATGGATAGCGTTGAGTAGAACTGGAGATCCAGAACACTTCATGCTGCTTATATGAAACCTGTATAGAGAACAAAAGGCAGTCGTTTTAACATAACAAAGGTTTGAAATCAAGAAATGTGTCTGTCAAAGCGTCTGCCCGGTGGTATCCTCTTACTATTCTTATTCAGTCTGTATGATCGCTGATCAAATCATCTGGGAAGGTGGACCATACAAAGACCTCTGTATCAAGTTTGGAGGCAGACTTAAGAACTTGTGATATACAGGTGACAGCCATGCTTGCTGAAAGTGAGGAGGAGCTGGAGCAACTGCGAGTGAAGATCAAGGCCTGCACCCTTCAGTCTGGATTACAGCTCACTATAAAGGAAATAAAAATCTTCGCAACCAGACCAATAGGTAGCATCATGATAAATGGAGAAAAGATTGAAATTGTTAAAGATTTCATCTTGCTTGGACCTGCAATCAATCCTCAAGGAAGCAGCTGTCAAGAAATCAAACAACATATGACAATGGAAAAAATATGCTGCAAAAGACCTCTTTAAAGCATTGAAACCAAGAATGTCCCTTTGAGGACTAATGTGTGCCTGACCCAAGTCATGGAATTTTTGGTTGCCTTATATGCATGTGAAAGTTGAAAATGGAATAATGATGACTGAAAAAGAGTTGGTACATCTGAATTATGTTGCTGGCCAAGAATTTTTTAAGTATATATTTTAAAATTTGGGAAGAAATACAGCCAGACTGCTCCTTAGAATGAAGGGGACTCATATACTTTGGGCATGTTATCGGGAGAGATCCATCCCTTAAGAAGGGCATTATGCTTGGTCAATTGGAAGGTAAGTGCAAGAGAAGATCCACATTGACACGATACCGTGGCAGCAATATTGGCCTCAAATATAGAATAATTGTCGGGGGGGTGCATAAACAGGACATGTTTTGTTCTGTTGTGCACAGAGTCACTGTGAATTGGAACAGACTTGACGTTGACTAACAACAGCTCTGAATGATAAGAAGCCTTATCACGGAGACCCCTGTACACTATGTAAGTGAAACCATCTTTGGCCATCAAGCCCCCACTGAGCCTTCCTGGACCAGAACCACTGCCTGGGCAAGTCAGGGGCTGTGAGACATTATACACTGGCCTGTTGAATGTTTTCACCAACTTTTGGAAGCTGCCTCCTATATGGTCAGAAAAAGGAAGATTTCTTAACTTTAGAGGAAATTAAATTTTCTTACATTTAGGAGGAAGACAAGAAGGATGTGGGCTAGAATTTTTGTTCCATCTATTAGCAGTAAACTGAAGATATATATCTTAATTCAATTATTTATCACATTCATAATATAAAACAATTCTTGTTTCATATTTTCAGACATGATGCACTCTTGTATAGTGCTTTGAAAGACCAATGCATTTACCTTTCACCCACCAAATATCTCATTATTCATGTCACAGCAGCCAGTTTCTATCCAAATATAGAGTGACAGAGCATTCTGAGCATGTCTAATGATCTCTTTATTCAAA
Organism: Echinops telfairi; assembly: GCF_000313985.2. Lineage (NCBI taxonomy): Eukaryota > Metazoa > Chordata > Mammalia > Afrosoricida > Tenrecidae > Echinops > Echinops telfairi. The sequence goes on along the minus strand of NW_022103920.1, from coordinate 49,161,388 downwards.
GGGAAACGTGACAGCTCCAGGAGAGATTCAGATAGTAAGAACTCAGAAATGATTGACTAATTCAGCTTCATCAAAATATGAAGGTTATATTATTGTGGAAGAGACTCAGCCATCCCTAAACCATCTGGTCTAAGAATTTCCATATGCAGAACACTTAATTTTCCCAATTGAGAAAAATATAAGATATAGGATATATTTTCATAAAGAAATATCAATAAAGTACATGTTAAAATATTAAATAAATGGGTTATTGTGAGCTTAAAATTATTTTATCATTTTCACGTGAAAAATCGAAAGGGACTATGTGGGATTTTTTTCATCTGGTGCTCTTTAAATCCTGAGTAGGGTAAGAATAGAGTCTGGAGTCTGTAAAAGCTGTCATCAATAAAGGTCTCTCAGAATGTTTCACAAGGTCATAATTATACCTCCAAGAACATTCTGCCAACCAACTACTTAACTATCTTCTTTAGGGAATTCTGGTTTACTTTGAAAAAGAATGTCAAATGAATCTGCAAAATTGCATGCTATATTTGTGGGAAATTGAACAAAAGGAAGAAAAAATTCTAATTGTTTGAAAATCCTACTTGGTTTCATCTCTGATTGACCTGGGTGTGGATGAAAATCACAGCTATTCTAGAGGGTGGTAGGCTTGGCTCCAGAGAAGACCCTTAGAAAAATTGAATGGTGGTATTCTGTTTTATTCTATTGTTATTATTATTTTTGGTATTCTGCTTTAGATAGTATGGAAAACTTAGCTAGAGCATATGCACTGACCTGGCCTTTTGTTCATTAAATAGGAAGCGAGGTGCTGAACATGTGTATAATAGTTGTGGGCACATAAAATTTAGATTTTACATAAAGGACCAAACATATACTTATAAAGTATTAATATATTAAGGGAATATGTGAAATAGTGCTAAATATATAGATTAGTTTATAAAACCAATCATAGTCCAAGAAGGAAGTCATCACTAGATGTATACTGACGTTGTAGGATTATTAACTTTGGTGCTAGACCTTAATTTTGGAACAAGATTTGGACATAGGTGTGGACTTCATTTAAAATTGCTGCTTCTCACACAAACATCGGTCTCCGAAGGATTGTAAATCATGTAGTCCGAAGTCGGAGGGAATAGCAGAGCCTGAATTGTGAGAATTCAGTTTGCAGCAGACTATGGATGGCAGTGGGAGCCCAAGATACATTTGTGGGCTCTACCTAGGCTAGAATTCTCCAATGAGTTCCCTCTATCCATAATAGCAGATGGTAGGAAAGTGGTTACTAAACAGAGTGCACTGGAGAGATGACTATAGAAGTCAGATGACTTGAACAGTTAAAACCTTGTCAGTTGATCCTACTTCTGATGCATGGTTGCGTGCGGAATCCAGACAGGAAAAGAATGTTTGGAAACTGAGTGTGGTAGCAATTGTACCATACTTCTTGATATGATTGAACTATAAGACAATATGCTATCTGTATTAACTACCAATAAAAAATAAAATAAAATCACTGTTTCTTGCATTCTTACCAGGCTTTATGTAAGATAATTCTCTGTGAATGTATTTTCAGAGGGATATTTGGGTGTGTTTTGGAAAGTGGTGGATGAATTATTTGTTAAAACCACAGCCTTTGTAGTTAGACAAATGTGGGTTTAAAACCTATATCTGTTGCTTATCCATATGCTATTTAATATAAATTGTTTTAATCATCAAATTTTTCTCATATCTTTGAGGAGTGAAATAATTTTTCAAAGGATTTTTGTGGATTAAATATGTTTATATTTGTCAAGCATTTACAATTATATACAGAAAGAATAAACTCTCAACAAAAGAAATTCGTTAATATTTACACTTAGCAGTGCAAGACTCCGATAGTTAATGCTTATGAGTACTGTGAATTCTCCGTGGCACCCTGTTATTATCATCAATGGGGAAACCAAGGGAAATGGACTTTCAACTCTATATGCAAATCAAATGACTATAATACATCAAGTAACCAGTGTCTTTTAAACTCACCAATAATTGTTTGGACTCGATAAGAAATAAAAGAGTTCATTTTTATTATTATGTTTTCTAATACTTTGACATACTGAATCAAACCGACTGACAATAAACTTGCAAGACAGAGTCAAACTGCCTTGTAGAGTTTTCAAGACTTTAATCTTGTTGTGAGGCAGGCGTTTCATCTTTCTCCATCAGAGCTACTGGTGGTTTTGAACTACTGACCTAACAGTTAATAGCTCAGTGCATAACCCCCTACACCACTAAAGCTCTTTATATTTGGCATGAGATATGAACTATATATAATACTTCTTTAATAAAATAAATTGGTTTTATGATATTAACCAGTGTTAGGCTTGTACATGTAAAGATTTATTTGTAGGTAGATAATAAACAATTATTTTATAAATTATTTGATGTTAAAAATATGATCAGATAAAGGCATATTACTTAATGACATTCTTTCTCATGTAGTAACAGTATTATCTGGCAACAAAATAATAAACATGTAATATGAAATCCTCTTTACTATGTTTTCCTACATTTACTGTCTAAGACACTATACTGGAGCAATTAAAATAACTAGGTATTTTATTTCTTGAATGCTGCTTATGCAAGTTTATTGTCTGGTATTGATTTTTCTTGTTTTTAAAGTAATTGCTCCTGGAGCAAGCATAACTATCCTCTTATGGTTCCACATTTGTGAACAAATTAAAACACAGAGTGTAAGGAAAGCTAAGGTAGTCAAAGTTCTGTTGTTTAAAAAATAATTTTTCAGCCATGGAAGCGGAGCTATAAATTGTAAATACGTGTTATTTCCAGGGCCCTTTATGTAGGCAAATACCAGAGGTTTGGGTCAGGATCAGTGAAAGTGGGATAAGAATTTTAAAGTTACAAAGAATTTGAGACAAGGAGTGGGGTGCGGCTAACAGATTTCCAAAATGTGGACACAGCTTGTAATTCAGTGATAAGTAGAGCTGGAAGAGTACGAACCTGCTTAAAGACACAAGCTTTAATTGAGGAAAGTATGGATGACCAAGGAAATTAAGACAAGGACTCTGCAGAAACCAGGGCCGTCGTCATCCCTGAGATGGCCTGGATGGCCAAGGGCAGTTTCTTCACAGAAGGAGTGGTGGCAGTGGAACTAGGAGGCCCACGCAAGCATGAAAGGTGACCCATGAAGGAAGAAGGCTGAGTGCCTTCAGGGCAGGAGGCCAGCTTTCGGAGTAGAGTGCCCTGCAGGGCTCTTCTAGAGACTGAGGAACCAGGAGCAGAAGCTGAAGTGACATGGAACACAGAAAGCAGAGCTGTCTTGGGCAATGACCTTGGCCTCCCCCAAAGTGGAAAGCATGGCCCCTGGGGTTCAGAATGATAGAGCCAACATTTCAAAGGTTTCAAAGAGATCGGTGCTTTCCAAAGCTGAGGGCATAGTTACTGGTCCAACGTGTCTGGAAGGTGGGGATGATTGAGGGCCCTCCATCCGATAGCTAGAGACCATGGTTAACACCCAGAGGCTGGTGGACAAGAGCATTTTCTGGATCATCGCAATAAACAGGATTGTTTACACATCTTGATAGGTAATGTAAAAATGTAAATTGTTCTGCCTAAGTTTACATTTGCTTGACAACTTTCCTTCTAATTGCTCTCATATATAATGGAAATGTCTATCTTGTGTCTCTGCCATTGTATGTGGAAGCAGATAACTGTATTCTAGATTCACAAATGAAGGGACATTTTGTATCAGGTTGGAATTTGGACTTGGAAGACGTTAGGGATGATATGATAGGGTGAAAGTGTTTAAGATGTGTCAAGGAAATGCTTTTTGGGAAGCCAAAAAATTAAATATGGATTGAACTGTGTTCCCCAAATATATGTCAACTTGACTGGCTCATGATTCTTAGTGGTTTCGCATTTATGTATTGATAGGTGAGTCGGAACCAATTCAATGCCAGCTAACAACAGCATGTACTCACTCACTGCTCTTAATTCCATTGTATTGAGATAAAGTCAATGAATCTGGCCCTTCTAAGCATAATTCCATATGTTAGATATGATGATTCGGAACTGTATGCTGATGACTATGATCCCGTTGCTGAGGGCATTATTGTTGCAGGTTAAGGGGAGACCAAATCCTGGCTTCAGCAGAGGGGATGAGCCAAGCCACAGCCGTTCGCCCTTTGTTTCCTTGGTGATATCTAAAATTTCTTGTTAATTGGAGGGTGTTACTTAAGACGCATCCTTCCTTTTCCTTGGTTCTACTAAAATACAACCACAGTTTAATCAAAGTCAATTCTTGATGTATAAGAGTTATCTAAGATGCAGAAAGAAGTCATAGGACCATTGAGAATAATTTGTCAAATTTAATCTGTGAAGTGGTGGAGGCCACTGAGACCAGAAACATGATACTTGTGGCACAGAGACTGAGGAGCAGCACCTCTGAGACTATGGGGTACCTTCTTCTCATCTGGTCTGAGACGATAAACTGAGAAAAGCTAAAGGCAAAAGGTGGGATGGCTTCCTTATCCCTGGATGCAAAGGCCAAGGGATCACATGACTGAGAAACCCAGGAATGCTAATGGAGAGAGACTTACCTGCTGGGTCAGGAGTGGTGTTGCTGTAGAACAATGCTGTATCCCTACCGATGGCTGATCCGTATTTGTAGTAACCTATCAATATCCCCAGTGAACTCCCTTAATCATGAACATTGTATGTGATTTCTGTGTGGCCATTGCAATGGATTATCAAACCAACATAGATGTAGATCAATAGGCATGGGATTCATAGTTGGTATCAGAATAAGAAGGATGAAGCATGGGAGTATGTCTGACCTCTGCCTCACATCAATAGAGAAGCTGGAGGAGATCAGATATGCCACCCTCGTTGCCATTTAACACACACACACACATACACACAGTACTAGATAAATGAGAAACGGATTGTAACTATTTCTGTGGCAAAAGACACACCTATATTATAATTTGACTTAATACTTGTCAACCACTCACATAGCAAATAGATAACTAATATTTTCTTGAGCATCTGCTATCTGGAAGATACTAGCTGTTTACTCAAATTTCTTTTCTGTTAGCAAATCCCTTCAAATTGAAATCATTGTGTTAATTTTGAAAAAAGTCTTACATTTTCATGTTTTAGAGATATTCAGGATTTGTGATAAAAGGTAAAAGAAAACCAAAAATCAAGATGACCCTTTCATGTTTCAAAGGAAAAATGCAAGGTTCTGATTTCTTTCCCATAGTTGAAAATGAAACCACTAACTAGTCATAGATTTGTCTCTAGTGAGTATTTCCAACTACTTATTGCTTATCCCAAGCTTCTGGCCTGCTTGAATCACAGCCTTTCAGTTGTTGCCAGAAGCATTGGGGGATCCGTAGTTGCTGGAAGTCTGGTGTGTGGGAGGCAAATGTAAAACGAGGCCAATCCAAATGGTGCATGCAAGAGAACATCACTGTCCTCTGTTCATTTCCACTTCCATAGTTACATAAGAAGTTGACATAATACTTTTAGATGTGAACGTTTATATCTTTTTGGAGCTCAAGAAGGCGCACATAATCAAATATCTGGTATATTTTCCGCCTCTGACAATTTTGAAATAATTTCATTTTAAATCACTTTATTTTCATAATGTTCATACATGTTCCTACAAGTTTAAGAAGGAACAAAAGTCAATCAGGCATAGCCATATGTTCAGTGTCTGAGGAGACTTGAAAAGTTCCGTGAAAAATACCTTTATATTCAATTTTTGATGCCCCCCTGTGGTTCCCTGGTGTGTTAGGCGTTAGGCTGCTAATGGTGAGCTGGCAGTTCAAACCCACCAGTCACTTTTCAAGACAAAGATGAGACTGCTTCCCCTGCAAGGTCTTAGAAACCCTACATAGGTTCATGATGGGTCAGAATCAATTCAGCAGCAGTGGATTTGTTTGTGTGCTTGACTTTGTTTTATGTTTTGGTTGTGTATATATGAAAAGAATATAGGAAATGAAGAGGAGAGACAATCAAATTCATAGGTCCTTTTAATTTTATTTTATTGACTGTGATTCCTATCTTAAGGCTTTCTACCCCCACCCCCACCCCCCAAAGCCTCACCTTCATTAATTTTATAAGAAGTGGTCCTCCACCAGAGGAGATTTTGTCTACTGGTGTCACTTCAATAACTTCAATAATATAATCTATTTAGTTTTGAACTGATATCACAAGCCTTGCCTTATGCTTCTCAATCAGAAGAGACCTAGCAGATCCCCTGTAAAATAAAGTTCAAAAAGTGTGTCTTAAAAGAACATATATTTTAATTCAGAGTCATCTGTAGCATCATTGAAAATATTCATATATCATACTGAGGAATCCATTCACCTTCAATAATTAAAAATCTTAATTCCAAGAGTATGCACTTACTAGTGTGTTTCTTTCCATTAATGTATATTTCTCAGCACTGGTGGTGCTTATTCAAATCTATTATCAGAGATCATCATTACAAGAATAACTCTTAATTAATTTGTCTTTTAAAATAATCAATATAATTCAAAGGTCTTCTTTCAACTAAAGCTTTCTCAAGCTTGGTGCTATGGATAATTTGGGCTGGATGGTTCTTTATAATGTATTGGATACATTCCAAGGGCACTTAGCAGCATCCCTGTTCCGTCTCACTGAATACCAGATACCAGGAACTCTCCTTTCCTGGTTGTGACACATGCCTTCAAACCTGTGAAGTGACAGTAGACAAAATCTCCTTTGGTGGAGGACCACTTCTTATAAAATTAATGAAGGTGAGGCTCTGGGGGATGGGAGTGGGGGTGGAAAGCCTTAAGATAGGAATCATCAATAAAATAAAATTTAAAGGACCTATGAATTTGATGTCTCTCCTCTTCATTTCCTTTATTCTTTTCATACATACAACACCAAAACATAAAACAAAGTCAAACACACAAACAAACCCACTGCTGCTGAATTGATTCTGACCCATCATCAACCTATGTGGGGTTTCTAAGACCTTGCAGGGGAAGCAGTCTTATCTTTGTCTTGAAAAGTGACTGGTGGGTTTGTAGTATAGAATTTGATTACAAATGGCCAATAATAGCAAAATGTCATGGATAGCAGAATCTAATTTGGTTATCATTTTTATATCATTGACCAGTTTTTTTTGTATTAGAGCAAATAATTAGAAGTTAAACTGATGTTTTATGAGAGCGTTTTGATACTTAGATTTTTTTTAAATGGGCTTTGCTGCCATGAAAATATAATGGATATAAGGCCATTTTAAAGTGAGCCTTTGCCAGCCCGTGGGGTATCGGCAAGAGGTGGAGCACCGGGTCTTTTACTGTTACTGTGAAGCCTGAAAGTGCAGGGTCCGTCCAGATAGGTTCTTTATCATTTGATATTTCCAAATCTTCTTCCTTTTTTGGCATCAGATTCATATTGGTCTCATAACTACCTAGGTCATTTCATGTTTTTAAAGGATAGATTGTATTTTTATTTCTTTTATGCTTTAAAGTATGTTCCACATCAGCATAGTATTTGTGGATTTGACTCCTTCTAAGAGAAAGAGCCATAAAATCAGAAGTTATAATTTTCAAAGGACAAAATAATCACTGTATTTTGTTTGTCCATAAAAGCTGTGGCATTTCACTGCAGATAATCTCTTGGTTAAGTCGTATTCTCAGTGTAAAAATCACTCACAATTGTCCTTTAAAATACACTTTGTTAAGAGATGGAAGTAAGCAGATAAAAGGAGGATTAAATGTAAATAACAAGGCTATTATTCTATGTATTACGTGATTTGTGAAGTGTTTCAGAATTTCATGTCTGAGTACATGAACTACAAACATAAAAGGAAACAAAATGTAGCTTATAATGAGTTATTGGCTCTCAGGGGTGAGCTCAATGACTTCCTCTAGAAGATTAAAATTTTGGTATTAATAATTACTGAGCCAAATTCAGCACTGGCTAGTACTTTGTGTTTGCTAGAGATCTATACATGATATTTCAACCTATTTTTCCTATGAGTCAATAATATATAGATAAGAACACAGAACCAGTTCCATAGTTCTGTTTATTGTAACCTAAACAACAGTGTCAGGGTTATAAATGGAGACTAAAATTATGTTTGCAATGGTATCATCTATAAGAAAGCTACTGTGTTAGGTGTAATCTAGCAATTACTTCCATCTTGCTATACCTCTGACCTGTTTATTTGTTATCAGGGCACATTTCTCATAGTACCACCTACTCAGCGGTTTAGTGTAGACCCACAGAAGCACACTCTCGCATGCACACAAACACTGTTAAAATGTTTACTGATTATTCATCCAGCCTGTCCTATCCAGACAGACCTGCGGAGACAACAACATGCACAAAAAAAAGACAGAGCAAAACCAAGCAACAATGTACAACAAAACAGCAACAACATCAAGCCACTGACAAAGAACAAATTAAAATATACCAAGAAAG
>NW_022103920.1:49132560-49151520 GCF_000313985.2 Echinops telfairi | reverse complement strand
TACAAATGCGCTTTACACAATTGATGTGTGTATGGATTGGGATAACAGTTGTATGAGCCCCTAATAAAATGTTAAAAAAAATAAAAAATAAAAAAAATAAATAAATAAAAATGTTTACTGATTGTGCAAGATTCTGCTAAGTCAGCACAGGTCCTCAACCACAAGTAAACTGGCAGTTTAAGTTGAAAAATGATCATTTGGGGGGGGATAATCATGAAAGGGAATGTTATTGAGGATCTTGACACAAACTTTGGAACCGTGAGTCTGGTTTCCAAAACAGACTTAAAACCATTCTGCCTTTGTAAGCTGTACGTGGTTCCCCTGCGTGCATTGAGATAACGGTCACTCAATAGTAGATAAGAGAGATCAAGGTGAAAACCCCAACCTGTTCAAACTGTCACATAACACATTCTGGAAAAATCTGGGACTTTAACAAAGAATAACTCATCCAGGGTTGTCCTGAAAAGGACACAAGGAGAGGAACTTATTGAAAATATTACATCAAGATGTCATACTAAAGCTACTTAAGGTTGGTTATTAAAAGCAAACCTGAAAATGGAATCCTCCAGGGCAATAAATACCCTACTGAGCCACATTGGAGTCGGAGGCAAGGGGAAGCTTTTCACTTCTGCATGTACTTGAACGTGCCCCGGGCGGTGCGGTGGGTCAACATGGGCTGTTTCCTCCGCAGTTCAAACCCACCAGTCACTCCCTGGGGAAACCTGAGGATGTCTGCTCTTGGAGCGACTTGCCATCTGGGAAGCCCAAGGAGCAGTTGTAATCCACCCTATGGTGTGACGGTGAGTTGGAATCCACCAGATGGCAACAGCTTTGGTTGGGTTTTCGTATATACTAAGGGAGCCCTGGTTCACAGTGGTCACAGCACTGCACTGCCAACCCAGAGGCCAGCAGTTAGGACCCACCTGCCCCTCCACAGGAAATAAAGGTAGGAGTGTGGATCCATAAATATTCACACCGTTGGAAATGATGAGGCAGGTGTACTTTATCCTCTAGGGGATCTACAAGTCTGAATAGACTCAACGGTAGGTGGGTTTCTTTATTTTGTGGGTTTGATTTGTTCGTTTGGCTGGTTGCATGTGTATACATTTATCAAAATAGTTTTTGTTTTAATAAGTAGAAAACATCTGTTAAAAACAAACAAAGCGTTACATGGAGAGAGCTCTGCCATTGTCAGACTTCATGAGCTCACCTTCTGAGGGACCTGAAGGACAGGCTCAGGCCGGAAGCCCTCTCTTTGTTTACAAAAGATTTCTCCCATTGCACTATGACATAGGTTGTAAAGCACACAACAACCTGCCTGTATTTAATGTTAGGATTATGTTTATTCATCGTGGATATTTGCATTGATTTTGATTAGGCGAAGCCCTAAGTTATTTCACCCAACTCCTGGTACAGCCGCAGGGTCCTCTCTAGTCCTGCACGCTGCAGTGTCAATCACACAACAGCCATTAAGATGGACTGAAGAGACGAGACCAACGCAAATGGACAGTTGCTTTTTGGATCACAAATAACAGTCCATAGACCACTCCATTTGTTCTCATTGGACCTTGCCTTTGTTCATAACATTATATATGCCTGACATATATTCGCATTTTGATGGAATCCTACCAGTTAGTCACATCCCAGCTCAAAGATGATGTCTAAGGAACGATTCAACTCAGCCTTTTCATATTCAGACAAGATTATTGGTAGCTCTCCGCCATATGCATGTCACCCTGTGCACATTCCAACTGTTGAACTTATCCAACGGAATTAGAGTCATCGATGTTTCTCTCACTGAATCAACCAGGAAGCATCTTAAGCTGTGCTAGACTCTTTCTTATCTGAGTGTTTCATCAGCACCTAATACAGCGGTTGGCCCTCAACCAGTGACAGTAAATGATCACCGAGTAACAGACTGCTTACAGTGACTCAGCTCCAGGGATTGCACAGCAGACAGCTTTTCTATCGTTTTAGCTTGATCTGCATTCCAGAAACTAACACGTTTCCAGGAATCACAGTAGAAATGTCAAGATTTATTGAAAAACCAGACAATTTCTCAGATATCGCTGCTTCTTCTGTAAATAATCTTAATAAACTAGAGACATTAATTTAGCCTCTGCCTTTACTACTCTGGCATAAGATCTATTTACCAAGTTTCTAAACTAAACTATTGAAAATTCACCTCAAAAATACTAAACACTGTTTAATCATTGCAATCAGACACAACATGTTCATATTATTGAAATATTTATTATTTATTATACTGCTAAGAAGCACAAACTTTGGTGCTTAAACATTTAAGATCTAGTACTTCCTTAATATAATCATCACTTTCAAATAAAAAAAAATAACCTTTTTGGCTTATCAGGAAGTTATATACTTTTTAATATTGATAGGATTTTGGGTGGAAGAGTTTGTGGACAATTGGACATAAGGTTAGAATATATTGTTGAATTCTAAATGTGGCTTAACCACTTCTACGGGGCATTCATTTTGAGGTATTTCTGACTTGTCATGGAACATAAGTCAGAATATTAAAAGTAGGCCTATAATGTTTTACTTTTAAGAATAAGAACTACTTTTTGTACTCATACAACTGATTGACAATCTGAAAATTCAATGAGTAAATAGTTTATGAAATCGTAAATAAACCCTAATGTAAACTTTTTATATACAATCAATAATTCATGCATGAAATTAACCTGTCTTATAATTTTGTTCTGCTCAAGATAACTATTGGTAAGAGTTTCTTAAAAAGTGTGATGGTAACAAAGTGTGGTGAAGAACCCAGATGGTGCCCAGCTATCAGAAATAATTTCAGCTGGGGTCTGAAAACCTTTGCTTAAAACAATCAGTCATTTAAGTGAGGTGTCAACTAAATCCACTTGGTGGAAACACACCAGCCTATATGACCCAAGGATTGTAAATAATAAAACCTTAATCCGAAGAATGATATCAGAGCTTAAATTGTGAACACCAGTTTGCAAAAGTCTATGGATGACTGGAACCCTAAAATCCATTTGCATGGACCCCACATGAATTAAGTCTGGTGAGTGCCCTCTGACTCAAGTTGAGGTATGTGTGTAGCTTTCCTTTCAGACAGAGAACAGTGTAAAGTCAATTATGGCAGAGAACAGTGTAAAGTCAATCAGGTTAAACTTCAATAGCTTATCTTTTGATCTCCCTTTTGAACCATTTTGATGCTTCTGTTTTAATATTTTTTGTCATTGTCATTGATTGAGGCTTTTCTATATTTTGTTTAGTCATTGTGTTATTTTTGTTGGGTTTGTTTGCTTCTTGTTGGTGTTTTGTATGATTTTCTGTTTATGAAATTCAGAGTAAGTAGATCTATAGAGGCAGTAACTGAGTAGGGACATGGCAGGGGAAGAAGTAGGGAAATAGGGAGCTAACAACAATGAATATGAGAAGAAAATGTTCTTAAATTGTGGTGATACCTTCCTGACACGATAGCTGAAGAAAAATGTGTGCATAAGCAAATGTGGTGAAGAAAGCTGATGGTGTCCGGCTATCAAAAGATATAGCATCTGGGGTCTTAAAGGCTTGAAGATAAACAAACGGCCATCTAGCTGAGAAGCTTCAAAGCCCACATAGAAGAAGCACACCAGCCTGTCTGACCATGAGGTGTAGAAGGGACCAGTTATCAGACATCAAAGAACAAAAAATCATATCAGTGGGTTCCCACTTTCCTGATACGATCACTGAAGACAAACGTGTGCATAAGCAAATGTGGTGAAGAAAGCTGATGGTGCCCAGCTATCAAAAGATATAGCGTCTGATATCTCTTAAAGGCTTGAAGATAAACAAGCAGCCATCTAGCTCAGAAGCAGCAAAGCCCACATGGAAGAAGCACACCAGTCTGTGTGACCATGAGCTGTGGAAGGGATCAGGTATCAAGCATCAAAGAACAAAAAGACCATATCATTGTAAATGAGGGTGAGTGCAGAGTAGAGACTCAAAAGCCCATCGGTAGGCAACTGGACACTCCCTTACTGAAGGGTTGTGGGGAGGAGATGAGCCAGTCAGGGTGCAGGGTAGCAACGATGAAACATATAACTATCCTCTACTTCTTAAATGCTTCCTCCCCACCACTATCATGATCTCAATTCTACCTTACAAATCTGGCTATATCAGAGGATGTACATTGGTACAGATAGCAACTGGAAACACAGGCAATCCAGGACAGATGACCCCTTCAGGACCAGTGGTGAGAGGGGTGATGCCCGGAGGGTGGAGGGAATGTGGGGTGGAAAGGGGAAACCGATTACAAGAATCTACGTGTAGCCTCCTCCCTGGGGGATGGACAGCAGAGGAGAGGGCGGGGCAAGATGTCAGACAAAATAATAATAATTTATGAATTATGAAGGTTTCATGAGGGAGGGAGGAGGAAGGAGGGAGGGGGAAAATCAGCCAATATTAAGGGCTCAAGTAGAAGGCAAAAGTTTTGAGAATGATGATGGCAACAGATGTACATATATGCTTGACACAATGGATGTATGTATGGATTGTGATAAGAATTATATGAGCCACCAATAAAATGATTTTAAAAAATTGTGGTGATAATTGCACAAATCTTGACATGATTGAACAATTAAATAGTATAATATGTGAAAAAATGTGATAGTGATATTTTCTATTTCCATTTCACACTTGATATTTATCTCGCACCAATCAAATATATGACACTATTTCTAAAGTCATAATAAGATTTGGTTTGCTTTCCATTTTTTAGCTTCTATTTAAAAAAATTACTAAAGAAACAAAATTCACTCACGCCAAACACATTTAGGGGATATTGTATGTTTCTTATATAAGGCACAGATATGTGGTATAACCTTTTCCAGTTAAAAAATAAAAATACTTGCTGTGAAGGATTAAAAAGACCATCAGCTAAAGTAGTTCCTACTCCATAAATCTAAAGGATGTGTATACCTAGTTTGAAAGAAATTATGGAATCATGATAAAAAGGTATAAAGGTTGAATACTTTATTTTATTCATATAATATATATTTATTCTAGCTGTATGTTTTGTTGTTTCTTTGTTTTTTTCTCAAATTGTAGAGGGTAGAGTTTGCCCCAGTGCTAACTGGTGCCTCTCAATATCATCTTTTGAGTTTCCAGTGGAAATTCTTTGGTTGCTCTGGAAGAATGTGATACAGATATATTTTGATTTGTTATAATATTATCATAATTATGTTATCTTTGGATAAGTCACTTTTTTAGAGAGAAATATTTACACATGTGGTGGACATGAAATTATTTTTAAAAATCTATTTAAGATTCACCCTCTGCCATTAAAGTCTTCACCCCATGGATGATGAAAGCGTCAACACACATATCAAATACTTTTTTGTCACAGAAATCAATCACACACGGTCTTAGGGTTCAAACTGGATCTGAGTAATTAGAGGTCTTTGGCTGCATGCCTTTATGTAGTGATTTTGTTGTTGTTGTTGAAGGTTATGCTAATGTTTTCTAGTTCTGAATGATTAAATAAGAAACATCGGATAGGTTAGTTTTAGGGACCTAATTTCAAAGTTCTAATTTATGCAACTACAAAGATCGAAACCTAAATTGTTATTCTCTTTCCTCACTGAAGCTCTCTCTCCGTTTATTCTGAGAGACATGTATCTCCTAAGCATAAGGGTAGTGAGTAAGAAGTGCTTGAGAGTCGGTCCCAAGTGTGTCTTCATTCAGCTTGTTTGAATTAAGATGTTGCATCGTTCTAATATTTAAGATCCATTTACTGCTGATTCAGTCTTTATTCTAGAATCTACCTGATTTTATAGCCTGCTATATTCTTTAGAAATACTGGCATGTATAGCTTCATAGAGGTGGACTTACAAAGGTTTCTTAGTCTTCAGTTCATAAAAGTTATGTTTATATAACTTTTCAGTAAGCCTCACATGTTTCTGTAAAATTTCAAGATTTAGTGTCGGTGCCGTTAGCTAAAAGCATGGTTTCTGTTGACATCAAAGACTTTCTCAGTACTCTTGTCTATTGCATGGGCTCTTCTGGCACAATAAATCTGACTATTACAGGTAGGACTCTTGGCATATTTTATATGGAACTATATATTACTGTTGCTCTTCACTTACCGTCTATTTTTACAGTCAAACAACCATGATTTAAAAACCAGTGATTATAATAGATTAAAAGGAATATATTAGATGATGCACCGTGTAGTTTATAAAGTCTTTGCATAAGTAAAATTACAATCAAAGCAAAAGAGCTTAGTTCTTTCTCTCTACCCCTTTTACTCCTTTCCCCATCATTTGGTCTACTTTAGTGTGTTAGGCTGGGTTGACTAGAGAAACAAATGAGTGATACTCATCTATGTCCAAGAATGAACTCTGTATCAAGAAATAATCTTATATTAAGAAGGCATCCCAGCTTGGTCAACTCAAGTCCATAAGACTGATGCTAGCCAAGGCCCTCGTCAGACTCTCTCAGCTGAAGGCCAATGACACTGAAAGGTACAGCCTGATGCTGGAAGACCGCAGGCCAGAGAGTGCTGAGTTACCTTGATCCAAGGTCAGTAGAAGCAAGGCAAGGCTCCAACACTCTCAGGATTAGATGACACGTATGGGTCACCCCTGGAGGCAGGCAGAGTCAGCAGAGGAAAAAGAAGAGGCAGAGAGAGAGGGAGGCTCCCAGTTCTTTCATTTTCAGAAGGTCACAGGTTGTGCCCCGATTAACAAGTTGCAGTCCACTTCTACGCTCTCAAACAAATTCAAGTTGACATAGAATCACACTACTGCCACACTTAGCTAAAATAATTACATTGTTTATAAGCAAAGTAAAACGCATATATTAAGGAAACTAAAAATTCCTTAAGAATTATTAGAAAAATCCAAAAATTCACATGTATACTTTCATTCATTCATTTTCAGTGCAGAGGATCCAATATTCGTGGAAAGCGAACTATGTTTCCTTGTAGGAGTGAGAAAATACGAGTAAACAAGAATCTCTCCTCTTAGTCACACTTCTTTTTTCTTGCGTTCTTTATTTCACCAGAAATGCAGCACAATTTTTTAAAGAGTTTTTCTCTGAAGGATATTCCATCAAAATACTAAAAGAGACTAAATTTAAAATTGTTTTGAACTTGCTGTCAATTCTTTTATGTTGTGCAATCATTCATTGTAAGTGCACCCCAATAATCTCTGTATTTATAAGTTTCCAAATTGAGTTCCAAAAATTTGTATGAGTTCCAAAAATTTGAACAAGCAAACAGTATTACCTCAAACTAGAGCATAACTTTTCTCTCATGTTACAGGGAAATTCATATTATTTCCAAATATGTTAATATACTTTTGCAGATGGTTAATAGATCCCTAATTAGAAATGGAGTTTATACTAATTTTATATACTCATCAGTAACATTGTGAGACTACATAATTATGTCAGAAGTACTCTAACCCAAATCCTAAAATAAACAAATTCTGTCATTAGAAAATAAAAATTTGACATTTTTGTCTCTATATTATTTTTATGGTTATACTTGTACTCTTAAAAAATTCAAAGAAAACCTATATATATGTTTGTGTATATGTATCAAAAGAAATTATAGGAACCTTAAATAGGTTTCCGGAATCTATAAATCTTTATGTGAACAGATAGTCTCAACTCTCTCCTGTGTTCCTGCTGGTGATTTTAAACTGCTGACCTTGTGGTTAGCAGTCCATTTCTCACCATCAGGACATTCTTTCTTTCTGTCTTTCTTTCTTTCTTTCTTTCTTTCTTTCTTTCTTTCTTTCTTTCTATCTATCATCTATCTCTATCATCTATCTATCTATCATCTATCTATCTCTATCATCTATCTACCTACCTATCTATCTACCTACCTACCTATCTATCATCTATCTATCTATCTATCTATCTATCTATCTATCTATCTATCTATCTACCATCTCTATGTATGTATGCACATATGTACGTATGTGTGTGTCTCTCTCTGTATCTCTATCTATGTATGTTCTTGTTGGATGCCTTGGAATCGGCTCCACACCATAGCAACCATCTGCACAATAGAAGCAAACAATGCACGGTCCTACCCCACCCTCACAATTGGTCCTATGCATAAGCCCATTGATGCAGCCCCTGTGTCAACCCATCTTGTTGAGGGCATTCTCCAGCTTAGCTGCCCCTACACTTTTATCAAGTATGACATTCTTCTCCAGGGTCGGTCTTTCCTGACAGTATGTCCAAAGTATGTAAGGTGGAGTCTTGCCTTCCTTGCCTCAAAGGAGCACTCTGGCCTTCCTACTTTTAAGACAGATCAGTTTGTCCTATTAGCAGTCTGTGGTATTTTCAATGTTCTTCTTCAGCACCACAATTGAAATACATGTATTCTTATTCAGTCTTCCTTATACAATGTCCAACTTTCAGTTGCATACGAAGCAATGGAGAATACCATGGCTTGGGTCAGGTGCTCCTCACTGCTCAAAGTAACATCCTTGCTCTTCAGTACTCTAAAGAGGCTTGTGCAGCAGACTTACCGAATGCAATATACCTTTTGATCTCTTGACTGCTGCTTCCATGAGCACTGATTGTGGGTCACAGGAAGACAAAATCCTTGACAACTTCATCCTTTTCCTCATCTATCATGATGTTACCCATTTTTCCACTGGTGAGGATTTTGCTCTTCTGTACATTGAGTTGTAATTCATACTGAAGGCAGCAGTCCTTGATCTTCATCAGCAAGTGCTTCATGTCTTCCCCGTTTTCAGCAAGTAAAGTTGTGTCATCTGCATATCACAGGTTGTTAATAAGCCTTCTTTCAATCCGGATGCCACATTCTCTGATTATTTGCTCAGTCTACAGACTGAGGAAGTATGGGAGAGGTACAGCCTTGTTGCTCACTTTTCCTGATTTTAAACTATGCAGTGTGCCCTTGTTCTATTTGCACAACTGCCTTTTGATCCATGGACAAGTTTTATGGGATTCCCATTATTCTCAAGGTTATCCACAGTTTTTTATGGTCCACTTTGTTAAATGCCTTTGCATAGTCAAAGAAACACGAGTAAACATCTTTCTGGTGCTTTCTGCTTTAAGCCAAGATCATTTTGACACCTACAATGATAGCCCTTCTTTCATATCCTCTTATGAATCCAGCCTAAACTTCTGACAGTCCTCTGTCAATGTACTGCTACAACCTTTGTTGGGTGATCTTAAGCAAAATTTTACTGGCGTGCGATATCAGTTTTATCATTTATAGTTTGAGCATTGTTTGGAATGGGAACAAACACGCATCTCTTCCAGTCATTTGCCTAAGTGGCTGTCTTCCAAATTTTCTGGTGTAGATGAATGAGTGCTTCCCGGGCTTTTTCAGCTTGTTGAAACATTTCAATTGGTATTCCATGAATTCCTAGAACCGTGGCTCATATATTAAGTGCAGTTTGAACTTCTTCCTTCTGTACCATTGGTTCTTGCTCATATGCTACCTCCTGCAATGGCGGAATGTCACCTAGTTCTTTTTGGTATAGTGTATTATTTCCATCTTTTCTTGATGCTTCCTGCGGCATTCAATGCTTTGCCCATAGATATTTTCAAGATTGAAACTCGAGGCTTGAATTATTCCTGATTTCTTTCCGTTTCACATATCCTGACTGCATTCTTCCCTTTTGGTTTTCCAGTTTCAGGTCTTTGGACAATTCATTATAATATTTGGCTTTGTCTTCTTAAATTGCCCTTTGAAATGTACTATTCAGTTCTTCAACTGTATATATATATTCTGAGTCAGGGAATTGACTCAGTGGCAAGAGTTTGGTATTAGTTTGGGCTTTGATATGTTATGATGATACTGTTTCCCCGAAAGTAAGACATGCCCCCAAAATAAGGCCTGCTTACAGTTTTGCTTCTTGCTGAAATATAAGGCATCCCCCGAAAATAAGACCTCCCCCAAAATAAGGCCCCCTGAAGCTACCGTAACTCTGGACTCTGGACCGTAGTGGCAGGCACTGCCGCGCAGCTCACTGTTGGCTGCAGTGCAGCTAGAGCAGATAGGAAGTGCAAGGTCTCTTTTAATAAAACAATAAACAATAAATGTGTACCATATTCTTCTTCATGGAAAAATAAGACATCCCCTGAAAATAAGACCTAGCGCATCTTTGGTAGCAAAAAGTAATATGACACTGTCTTATTTTCAGGGAAACAGGTATGACATAATATGAGGGGCTTCAAAAAGTTTGTGGAAATTTTTCAATATCTTTTTTTTTTAATCATTTTATTGGGGCTCATGCAATTCATCACAATCCATACATACATCAATTGTGTAAAGCACACATATATTTGTTGCCCTAATCATCCTCAAAATTCACTTTCCTCTTGGTTTCCTGGAATTAGCTCATTTTCCTTTTTTCCCCTCACCCCCTTCCCGCTCCCCCCTCCCTCATGAACCCTTAATAATTTATAAATTATTACTATATCTTACACTGCCCGGCATCTCCCTTCACCCACCCTTCTGTTGCCCATCCCCCAGAGAGGAGGCCATATGTAGATCCTTGTGACCGATTCCCCCTTTCCAACCCCGCCTTCCCTCCCGTTATCACCACTGTCACCGCTGGTCCTGAGGGGTTCATCTGTCCTAGATTCCCTGCATTTCCAGCCAATATCTTTTAGTTCCATTTTTCATGAGCTTTTCGATACACATACATAGACACATAATGCATCATAATTATTCACCTGATGATGACACTAGTTGTAATATGATTTATTAATTCTTTTTATATATCTCATATGTTGTCTATTTTGTTATTTACATATGGGGAGTTAATTTTGAGTACAATAATGAAGAAAATGATCTCAAAATGATCACGATGATTTTAGAAATGTTCTTAATGTGACTGAACTATTGAATTGTATGATCTGTGAATTATATGCCAGTAAAACTGGGAGGTGGGAGATATAAAAAATAAAATGGAAGCTAAATATTCAAAATCAAAACTAAACCAACTGCTATTGAGTCAATTTCCACCCATCGGAAGTTACAAGTTTTCAATTCTAAATCTGTGTGTGTTCTAAATCATCTTTCCCATGCTCTTTGAGTCTTCATAAGTTGTATCGTGTATTCCCCTATAACCGTCACACATGAGACATAGCTGGGCTGTTTATAGTTTGTCTTCAATATCTTTTGTTCCTGAAATGTTTAAAACCTTTCCCCAATATTTACTGATACAAAATAATTTTGTGGCTGTTTACGTAATACATTAATAGCTTTTCAACAAAGGAATATTAAAACAATCACCTTCCAATAACCCAGATATGCCTTTTACCTTTGTTTGTTTTCATTTTTCTCTTTTCTGTAGTTCAGTGTACTTTTCTGATCTGCATAACCTGTTAAGTTTTGTTTTGAAATTACTCTTTTTTGAGTAAACCTCAGATGAAGACTAATCACCCCTGACCCAGTTTATGTAAAACATTAGAGTAGCCATCACTTTAATTTCTCCCCAGGAGTTCTGATTAAAAGTCTCCACAGAACCTCAGTGAGAAGATGATGAGCCTGGTTTTGGCTAGCCCCCAGTGTCCAGTATACGTTTCCAGCTAAGTCAGTTCCCAGTCTCCATTCTGTCCAGTTTAATCCCCTTTTATAATGTCCTCCGAATGCTCTCATGTCCTGTCTCTTGTTTTCAGATGACTTTCACATTTTTGACCCTGGTATTCGGGTCCTTCAATCGTAGACCTATTTCTCAAGCATTCCTTTTCCTCCCTATAGTAGATCCTTCCCTTATCGTGTGAGGTTGTAAGTAGATTCCAACTCATAATGACACTATAGCAACCCTATAGGACAGAGTAGAACTGCTTCTTAAAACGGTGGTGCTGGCAAAGAATATTGAAAATACAATGGACTTCTAAAAGGACAAAGAAGTCTGTCTTGTAAGAAATGCAGCCAGAGTGCTCCTTAGATTCAAGGATGGTGAGCTGCCATCTGATATACTTTGGACGTTTTGTCAGGAGAGACCACAGTCCCTGGACAAGGACATCATGCTTGGTAAAGTGGAGGGGCAGCTAAAATGAAGAAGGCCCTCAATGAGATGGATCGACACAGTGGCCGCAACAATGGGCTCGGGCATAAGAACGCTGTGAAGATGGCGCAGGACCAGGTAGTAGTTCATTCTGCTGTGCAGAGGGTCTCCATGGGTTGGAACAGACTGGATGGCACGTAACAACAACAGACTAAGATCTATGAGAGCAGGTCAGCAGACCCATTCTCCTGCAGAAATGCTGATGGGTTCAAGTTGCCAACCTTACAGTTAGCAGTTGAGTACTTATCCACTACACAGCCAAGATTCTTTATCTCTCCCTAACCCTCACTAAAAAATCACTTTCCTAAAGCCATGGCCAAACCTCTGTTTTCCTCAGTGAAAGAGTTCTAAATCAATGTGCTAATGACAATCATTTAGAACTATCATAAAAAATAAGCACCCACTTCATTTCTTCCATGATATCGTGAACATATAAAGTGAATTCATCTCATAGCAAGTCAAAGGAAAATTTAAATTTCCATCCTTTCAACTTTCATTCTAACTTCAGGTTCCTATTTTTCACGCGTATTTTTCCTCCGGTTTTATTTTATTTATTTTTGTTTTCAGTCTATGTGTTTTCTTCTCTTTTGACCTTTCCAATATTTTGGCATCCATACTACTACTTCGTGAGTCCATCTGTTGTTGGGCCTCTGATGGTGGGTGTCCAACCTCGGGCCATGTCGCTTTCACATGAGGAACTCGGCAGCGAGCTAGTGGGAAGAACATCACCTGCCTCCCAGTGTTGTAGTAGCTACCCCGCTGTGCGCTTTCAGAAAGCAAATCGGGGAGGTGGTGCTTAGATGTGGCCAAGTTCCTGCATTTTTTCCCCAGGAAATAGACATAAGAATGTGTGACATTTCAAAATTAAAGACTCTGAAGAACTGTTGGGCTAAAGAACGGTTGTGGGTTGTGTAACCTTGGCTTCTAGCCATGCAAAAACCAACGACAATAACAAAAACCTTATGTTCGTCAGGGTAAAATAAAATGATTACATTTTGGTGCTTTTTTCTGCAAGCCTGTATTGTGGTGGTGGGGACTCATTCTGATTGCAATAGTAGACTGCTATATTTAACTGCTAAGGAAACTGAAAGAGAATGACTGTGAATCACTTAGCTACTTCAAAGTGGTGCATTTATAGACTGGATGTTATTTTTCATTTGGCCTGATTTTTACAGTAAAACAAAATTTCTAATGATATTTTGTTATAGATTATTGCTTATACTATCTGTTTGCATCAGAAAACACTGCATTATTTATAAACCTCATTGGCATCTTATTACTAAACTTATGTTTATTTAAAATACATTGCCTAAATTCAGAGATACAAGTCTTGTGCTTCATGTACAATTTATAGAAATAGATGCGAATGTATGGACATTAGGAGAACGTATATGCAAGGGAAGTAAAACTTGAGTTGAAAATGGTCCCATATGGGAAATGATGATTGAACACACTGAAAAACAATACTTTTATCTGTGTGCCTATGAAGTAGCCCTGCTTCCATAGTGGTTACCCACTGGGTTCCCTACCCCCAGGTCAGCAGTTCAAAACTACCAGCCACTCCTCAGAAGAAAGACGGGGCATTCTACTCCTGTGAAGAGTTACAGTCTCAGAAACCCACAAGGTAGTTCTACCCTGTCTTCTAGAGCTAGAATCGATTTGATTGGAGTGAGAGAGAGAGAGCATATGAATATGAAGACATAGCATCAAAAGCCCAGAGATTTGATCTCAGAGCTGTCTAAAACGGATTTTGAACTTAGAGATGCTAATTTATGCACATCAAGATCACAAGAAGGGTTCTGAATAAAAAAGCTATTATGAGAAGCAGTATAGCACAACACTTAAGAAAGCTCCAAGACTGGGTCCAGACTGCCTTTGTGTGAATCCTGTCTCAGCTTCTGTGATCTTGAGCAAGAGACAGTCTCTCTTTGCTTCAGTTTTCCTGTCCGGAAAATGGAGATAATAATTGCGCAGCATTTATAGATTGTTATGATGGTTTACTATGTTAATTCAGGTAAAAATACTTTGCCTCTGACATATAGTAACTTCATTAAAATTCTACCCATTATAATTGCTCCCATTGTGGGAAATATAACAAGCAGGTACTGACAGCCTTTTTCTGTGTTTGTCTCTCACTCTTGGGAAGCTACCAGAGAAGCTAGTTGGCAATAAAAACTCGATTTACTGAGTAGGAAATTAATGTAAAAGTGAGATATAGTTGAATGTCTAGTATTTTAGAAAGAAGTAGCCTGATGCATCTGCTTCACTCTTGGTGCAGCCCAGTGACAGAGAAAGGAGCCATCAAGTGTGTGGACCAAGGCTGTCCCTGTGTTGGTGGGTGCGCAGATGAACAATGCTAATGTTGTGCTTTCTCCCTCTTTTGTTGTCTTCCATTGCTGAGCAGTCACGCCCCTCTGTCTTCTTATGACTCACACTTTCTTTTTATAGGTGTCTTACTTTCAGGAATATTCTTTCCCCGGACTGGGAGCATTACAGAAATACATTTTGGTCTGAATCTATTATGCATTGATTTTATAGTTAAATCACATCAGGCAGCCATACGTATTTCCACGTTCTGGGAGGGAATTTATTTTTATCCTTTCATGGACTATTTAATTTATACTTCAATAAATAATTAATCATTTATATGAATTCCTAGAACTAATAAATATTTGTGCTAGTTTTGACAACGGAATAGATTATTTCTGCGCATGGATTGGCCTCTTCTTTATATCAGCCACTCTGATATGTTTATATGTACTAATTTGTATGTCTCTTACATTCTTAGAGTTATTATAATTTTTTTAAGTTGGAGAGTTTTTAATGTTATTTTTCCCCCTTCGCGGTGTCAAACATAAAGCTTGGGCAGTAATTGGTGTTCAATAAATATTTGATTGCTAACCATTCACCTACGTTTTGTTACCCATTGCTTAACCCATTGTTACCCAGGTGCCTGCACTCAATGTTTACTGAATGACTGCATGAATGAATTCTCAGAGATTATAGCATTTGTTGTCTATCTAAGTAGTGTCAGCATCTTTAAAGTTCACATCAACTGTGTTGGTCTATTTGTTTATTTCTGAGGCAGGCTTACATTGTGATGAAAATTAACCATGTTTGGGTCTCCTCACTGCCTTTGTGTCAATGCTGACTCATAGTGACCCCCTGTGGGTTTCTGAAATCCCAGTCTTTCTTCTGCAGAGCTGCTGGTGGTTTTGAACTGCTGACCATGCAGAATGGTTGGGTCTTAGGAAGTCAAGTTCAGAAGGTGCCTCAGTCATGAAAACTAAATTGGAAAAAAATTATAAACTCCCTTGAATATTGTTATTTCAGTTTAATAAATGAAAAGATCAGAACTCTATCATTATGCTGTGAATTTATGTATCTTATCCTTATAAGTTTCTCAAAATCAAAATGCATAATAAAATCATTAAACAGTTGAAATATGCTTCTATCCTAGTGCTTTTGCTTTTCATAGACTACATTTATCCAAATGATGCTAAATTTATGGGAAAATATATAAAATTTAACTGAAACATATATGACATAGGTATCTAGTTAATATTTGTAAGCTAAAGATCATTTTAAAACTTGATAAAATTTACATGGTAGTTTTGAGAAGATAATATAAGTGAAATGAAAAGTAACTATAAACAAAATTGATAAAGCAGAATAAATTAGGATATTAAGATGAAGTTACCAATTGCAGGAAATTAAAAAATGAAAATATAACATTATAGACAAAAACACAAACTGAAACATAGCTGGAAACAGATATAGATTTAAAGAGAAGACATGATTTACTTTCTTATTTAAAGAGTTTAAATATATGGACATATAAGTATTTATATCTTCCCTTTCCTGGTTTCTTAATTTGTTCATTTCTTGAGTGGCTGCAATATGTGAAGAACTATTTCAGCAGATAGAAAATCAGAAATGTTGGGCAAGATCTTCTTGTTTCTAGGAGGAGAAAGAAAAGAAGATTTTGGCAGCATAGTGTTATAAAAGCAATGTTAGAGTTAAAAAAAAATTTTAGCTTTTTTTCTTTCATTAAGTGGTTGAAGGTCTTGTCAACAAGGCATGTCACAGAGAAATCGGTGCTTTGGCCACGTCACTAAGGCGGCACGTGAAGAAGGCAGGAAGCTTCATAGGTGAAAAACTAGGCAGGGCAAGAAGTTAGAAGACACTTTCAATAGTTTAGAAGTGGAAGATAAAGAATTATGGTGATAGGGGTATAGCTAAGTCAACATTTAGGAAGCAAAGTTATCGTGTTTGGGTGCCAAACAAACCATTGAGGCTAAGAGAAGGCTAATTTCCATTTCTTCCAGAACAGGATGGCAACCAAATGGTGTCCTTTACTGTGTTTGAACTTGGAGAGCAAGAGAAGTGGGGAAGGAAGTATATTAAGACAGTAAATCTAGTTTGAAACGTGATGATTTGAGATACTAACAAGTATCCATTTGGGGATGCCAAGAAGAGAGGTGCAAATGTGTATTTGAAACCAAAGCCACTTGTCTATATAGGGCAAGATAAGCCTGGACAAGGAAAATGCACTGAGAATGAAGGCTGAATGGATTCTGATATGTAAGGAGTTACAGAAAGGAATTTTTATTATTAAAAAAAAAACTGATGGTAGTTACCATAAGTTAATTCTTATAAAAATGCCATGATGCAGATACAGATGTCGTTCACAAATTTAAGTGGAACTAACTGAGGCACAAAAAACAAAGTGACCCGCGCAGCATTGGAAACTATATTCAGAACCCACAACGAAGGGTAGTGATGTTCAGAATTTGTCATGTGATAAATGAAGTTGCTTCAAAGTTTTTTTTCAATTGAGTACTTAGATAAACCTTAGTAACTGATACTTAAATTAGCTCTAACTTTCTTGTTATTATTATTTGTTGTGTCATCTCCAATTCATAGAGACCTTATATCTATCTAACAGAGTTAAATGATATCCATGCTCTCCCTTCTATCTTTGTAATGTTTAAGTCCATTGTTGAAATTATCATGTCATCCCATTTCATTGAGTATTACTCTGCACGTCCCATTAACCCTACACTTTCCAAACATCAAGTTCTTTAGCAATTGGCTTTTCCAGGTGATATGTCAGGAATGAGCCAAGGGAAGGCTCACCATTCTTGCTCCTAAGGAGTTTTCCCATTATATTTCTTCTATGACTAATTGGTTCATTCTTCTGGATGTCCACAATAGATTCATATTCTTTGCTAGTACCACCACTCAGATGCATCAATTCTTTGATGTTCTCTTTGTGTTGTCCAGCTTTCCCAAGCCCCTGAGGCAATTGAATCAAAACCATGCCCTAGTTGAGGCACACTTGTTCATCATAGGGGAACATGTTTGCTTTTGAAGACATTAAAGAAGTCTTTTGCAGCACGTTTTCCAAATGCTAATGCCATTGAACTTCTTAACTGCTGCTTCTATATGTGTTGACTTTTAATCCAAGTCAAATGAAATTGCAACTTAATTGTTTCCTATATTTATCATACTGCTGTTTACTGGCCTAGTTCTGAAGATTTTAATTTTCTTTGCGTTTAGGTATAATCTGTACAGAAAATGAAAATATTTGCCTTGTCAGATGTTGAATGAAGATTGCATAGTGGATAGAAGGA
This sequence comes from Echinops telfairi, assembly GCF_000313985.2. Lineage (NCBI taxonomy): Eukaryota > Metazoa > Chordata > Mammalia > Afrosoricida > Tenrecidae > Echinops > Echinops telfairi. The sequence continues at coordinate 49,133,840 of NW_022103920.1, read as the reverse complement.
AGGAATTAAAATGAAAGGCAAATAATAAGGAATGATCAATTAAAGATATCAATTAAGGGTATGTCTGTAAATGGAAGGTAAAATTATTACAGTGAAAATTAATTGTAGCTTTAAGAGAAAGATGACAAATAGGAAAATACCGGTAAGTATGAATGATAAAACAATAGAGAATGAAGGAGAGAGAGAGCAATAAAAGTCAACGATATGGATACTATTGGAAAAAGATGCACATGAGTAATCAGTGATCCAGAAGGAAAGAAAGAGATGGGTGGTATTTGAATATAAAATAGCTGCCAACAGAGGAAAGAGCTAACCTCAGAACCTAGAGGACTATGTGTCTCAAGAATGATGAATGAAATAAGCCAAAAGTTAGACACATCCCAGTGATATCATGGAAAGACATATAGATTGTTTCAGGTAAAATAGGGCACCTGACATTGCATCCACGTGGTTGAGTATTGCAGTAATGTTCCCCATGGGTTATGCTTATGAGACCCCAACTCTTTGTGTATTTGTTTGGCTCTGTAACTTTGACTAATGAGATATCAGTAAGAATGAGGCAAGCATAGGCTTGATAAATAGGCGTACTTTAGAATATATTGTTTTGTTTGTTTGTTTGCTTGATTTTCAGTGTTGTATTTTAATGCTTGATTCTTTTGTCTTCTGATATTGCCATGATGATCGGGGGCGGGGAGGGGGGTGGTAAAACAAAACGAAACTGGAGAAAGGGGCCCAGCAGGCAGTCAGCACCAACTGTTAGACAGGAGAGTAAGAAATCTGGGATTGTTCAGCTGGTGCTACTCAGGCATTGACTATGAGACATGAGGGACCCCAGGGAGTACCAAGAACCATGATTAGTACAAAATGACTTTTCTTGAACCATAACGTTTCTGAGAAGTCTGAAACTAGATAAGAGACATCCAATTCAATTTCTTACATTTCTTTTCAATATGAAAGTAGAGGAAGATCCTCAGTATAGACATGACTATTTTTTTCTTTAAGCCAGACACACCTGCCAGTGGGTTCTGTTATGTAAAACAAAATGTAGCTTAGTCACTAAGGTTTTTACGTAAGGTAGGGATTACTTTGTCATCCTAACATACTCCTTCAGAGAACTGCCAAGATAACAACTGTTATCACAATCCATACACAAATCAATTGTGTAAAGTGCATTTGTACATCATTCTCAAAACATTTTCTCTCCACTTAAACCCCCAACATTAGGTCCTCATTTTTCCCCTCCCTCATGAGCCCTTGATAGTTCATAAATTGGTATTTTG
>NW_022103920.1:49088843-49131069 GCF_000313985.2 Echinops telfairi | reverse complement strand
CTTGTGTTTTCCAGTCTAGCCTGTTGGGGCACCATGCCCTGTCTCCAATGTCCACCTTTTTTATTGTGTTTGTCCATGAGCTTTTTGGAAGCCCTTCATGCTTTAGAAAAGTGATTCCAAACCTTTTGAAATTAAAAGAAAAGAAATGTGTCTGGAGTCTGTTTGCCAAATGCTTATTTTGTCACCTAAAGTCATAAAAACAAAAGAAAAAACTTATTTAATACTGTAATCATTCTTTTCAAAATATATGAATATTTCAAAGGCAAAAAATAAGAATAACACTCCCAAAATATAATTATCTCATTCATGTTGAAAATATTTGACTATATAAAAAAAAGTAACTTTTTTTCTAATTACTCTGATAGGTTAGAGAGTTGTGAAATAAATAAATAAAGTAATGAATGAGCACTTCTCTGTGAACCAGTGTGTTATGGACTGAATTGCATTCCCCAAAATATATTTTGTAAATCTGAATCTCCCTACCTATGGTTTCCTCTCATTTAGAATGAGTTGTTCTTATGTTGATGAGAAAGGATTAGTGTAGGCTTTTCTTGAGTTGATCTCTTATCAAATATGAATTGTTGTTGTTAAGCACCATGGAGTCCATTCTGACTGATGGTAATCCTAGGTTTCATTCTCTTACCTCTTTGGTCCCCATCTGTATTGGAGTCAGTTGCTTCAAAGAGGATATTTTGGACTTGGAGTGGGTTTGAGACTTTTTGGGTGATGTAATTTTTATTATTTTCATATGTATATATAGTTCCTGGACATTTTTTCTACTATTTTAGAAGTTTGTTCTTTGTGTTGCAGAAGCAAGGTCTCTTGTCATTTCATTAATGGTAACAAAAAATATATAAGAATTGTTATTAAGAAGAGATCTCAAAAACCTAGACTCTCTGCCATCGAGTTGATTCTGACCCACAGCAACCCTATAGGTCAGAGTGGAACTGCCACCTTTGGCTTCCAGGCTGGAAACCTTTATCAGCCTCCTCTTTGTCCCCAGGAACCCCAGGGTGGGTGCAGACTGCTGGTCCTGTACTTAGAAGTCCAAGATATAACTCTCTTTGCTATGGAGACTTCTATGAAAAAAAAAAAAAAACCACAAATGAAACTTGCAATTATTATTTCAGGTTTTTGTTAAGGGCCTTGTCTTGATTACCATATTTATTTCTATAACACCTCTGCGAAGCATGTATTATTTATAACTGTTTACAGAGATCTACTTGATTAAAAGTTATTTATAGGATTATGGGGTGGGAAAGATCCCTGTCGTTAGATACTGCAAAGTAGTAGCTATTGTTACTGCTCAATAAGAATAGATTGTGGTCAGGTTTTCTAAATGTTATTTCTAAATGTTATTTGGCCAATAAACACATGTGGGGTTAATTGAAGGGCAGAGGGATAAATGGCTCGATGAGCCTCGCCTTTCGAGTTCTCGGGCCTCTTGCTTTCTGATGGTTGGACCAGGTTGCAGCTGCCTTAGCCAGTTTCCTGCTTCAGCTGGCAAGGCTCACTTCCTGCAAGACATCCCTGAGGAGAAGCCGCATAGACCTACCCCGATGCAGCCCTGGGTGCTGGAGCACCCATGTGGAGACCACTGCCAGCACTGAGATGCTTACACACTCACTGACTTGGCTTTCCTCCTGCAGTTGGCGGGCGTCATTGTGTGTGTTTTGTGAGATGGAGGAGGATTTTGTGGCCTGGTGTCAGACATATGGGCTAATGTTCGACTTGTGGGCTTGGGCAGCACTGGGTTGGGATGTTTTCCTGATGTGCACTTACCCTTTATATAAAACTCTCTCTTATACATATGAGTTTCTGTGGATTTGTTTCTCTAATGTATCTAGACTAACACAAGTGTCTAAAGAATACTTACAACAAGAAGAAAGACAAAAGCAACTCTTTTCCCAGTGCTTTCGGTGATTGTTGCTATTCTTGCTGTTTTGTTTTGTAAAAGAAAGAAAGAGTGTGAAGGTGATGTGTGGGTCTATATTTGAAAGTATTATGTGATATAAGCAAGTGAGTCATCAGCTAGTGGTTTTAGATTCCGTCTGAAATGGGTCCAACATTAATCTACCTTGATTCTCTTCTGAGGTAACCTGCAATCTCTTTTCCTCAAAGATGGTTTCTATTCTATTTACCTACGCCATGGTAGGCATTAGCTGCTACACTCTCATTCCCGAGTTCAGTCTGCGGTATTGCTAGTGATAAGACATTTTTCATTGAAGGCTTAGGTTTAATTATCCCTTGAAGTGCAGTGATGGCTCAGATGTGCTTCGTCTATGATTCTTTCACTTGTGTTCTCAAGTCTGGTCTTGGCTGCCTAAATCCTTTGATTCAAAATTAATTCTAGATACTTCCTTGGTGGGTAGGGGTGGGGAATGGGACAAAAAGGATAAGACTTCTTTCTTTTTAACTTTATTTTTGAAAGTTTAAAACTTCTTTATAAAAATTTCACAAAGTCCTTAGAATTCTTAGGTCTACTGAATCCTGATTTGCTTTACATTTTCCCAATTCTGCTGTTGATGCTTAGATACAGAAAATGTGCTTGTGTGTGTGTCCCTCTTGGCATCTAAGTGGATACACAGAGGATGGCTATTCAGGGAGACACTCACTATGGTAAAATGACACTATTGTGCATAAGGCACACTGATAAAACTGGTTTGAAGGATAAGTAGGACTTGCCTACATGAATAAGGGAAGGAAGGGCTTCTATAAAACATATGAAAATCCTATAACCACAAGAGAAAAAGTATTATTTAGTGAGCATCCCACATCCAGATTTGCATTTTATCAAGATGACTTGAATAACCATGTGTAACTACACAAATGTTACCTGTACTTGAGGGATAGAAATGTCCTGTCTTGGCTCAGTGACCTTGTAGTAAATGGCTCTCTATTTCTATATATCAGTTAAGCAACTCTGATAAAGCCTTAATTTGTATCATTTCAGATTCCAGAGAAATATCCTTTATTTTAACATATTATTTAAAAATATTAATAGTAATTGGAGAACATTTAGAAAATACATTAAATAAAATTAAAATAATTTATAACATTGCCACTTAACAATTAATGTTAATATTTTGACATCTTTTAGCACTGTAATTTTTTTCTGTATGTATACTTTCCAACCATAAGACCACTGCTTAGTCTGCTGTTCTTTCTACTCCTTTCCCAGTCTGCGCTGTGCAGCTTTCCTTATCTCATACATATTCTTCTAAAGTCATATTTCCTATTTTCATTATAAAAGTGTTATGAACATTGAAAAATTTAGAGTGCTTATTTAAGGAAAAATAAAATGATAAGAATCACTCATAGGAGCTCCCTCTAAAGCTAATCATTACTATATATTTTACTTTTTTCTCCTAAATTGTATTTTTACAGTTAACAACAGAACATACTAAAGACTTTTTTTAAATTGCTGAATGAAACAGTAGTAGAAAACACACACATAATGCTTATGATGCACCAGCACAGTTCTAAGTACTTTGCCTATAGCAGTTTTTTTCTTTACAAAACCTGATGCATTTATTACTGAATTTATTTTTACCAATTTTACGGTGAAGGGATAGATTCATAGAAAGATTAAGTAATTGATCAAAAACTACACAGCTCAGAGGAAGTAGTGCCTGGTAGTTTTATTAGGGGTTTTATGACTCTAGTGTGTTACATTGCGTATACTTCGATATTACATTTACTTTCAGCAATTGCTTTCTTTCTCCCCACTCCTAATTGCGAAGCTTCTTTGAAGAGTTACTTATATTTTTAACTTTATTTCCTCATATCTCAACTACTGTCTTACACTACCTCAGTCTCCTACATGTTACTTTTTTTGCCCACAGACCAAGCTCCAATCATGTGCTTTCTCAAATACCAATCCATTGAACTATATATTCTTGCTAATCTTTCTAATGAATTGTAGCACAATGAATATTTTGGGCACTCAAAAACCACTCAGCGTGAAGAATGACTTTTCCCTCACTCTTTGCTCATTTCCATAGGATTACATGCATCCTCTATTCCATCTGTGTCTTTGCCTGCTTCTTCTAAGCCTCCCGTGATGGACTGGTAGCTTCAATTTAAATGTTATTTACCATATTTTGCACAAATCATACACACAATATATTTTTGTTTGTTTTGCTAACCATGGAAGTTTCCTGCATGTTAATTTTCTAGGCGCAACATTATTTATTTGAGCATATTATATTTATATGAAATGTTCATTATAGGCCCCAAATGTGCATCCCTGTCACCTATCTATGTTTCCAAGTTTTGGGCGTGTACATGCATATCCAGTTACCTCTGCATAGGCACTAGGTATCATGAAAGTTGCTTTTAAAATAAATATTACATGTAATATTATGTTCTGTTCTAGTTTTCTGAGTAAATGATCAACAATCCACCAGAAATTTAATCCAGGGAAGAATGTGAGTCTTTACAATTCCTTCGTCATGCCTGCTCACTTGTAGTCAAATACAGTTGGATTTTCTAAAATCACTTAATGTTTTTCATCTCTTATTTCACAAAAATCTTCCATCATTTTCCAGCTAGATTACTTCATCCCTGCCATTCATTCTCTCGTTTCTCTTTATGCTGTTTTTCAATGGAAAACTAAGGTGTTTTGGCTTCACATTCTTTAGTCCCTTCTTCCTGTTTCCCTGTTGTTTAAAGTGCTTCGTCTGTCTTTGAAGACACCTTGCTGTGACGTCAATCCCATAGCTTACTTCTGTCCTCAAGTCTAAGCACGTAGATCAGCCGTCTTCTGTTCATAATGCAGTTCTTATATGTCACACTTTCAGTGAAGATTTTCCTTTTCTCCGTGTCTAAGTTGGATATACGTTTTCAAAACAGGACTTCTTCCTAGCATTATTCACAATTTTAAATAGATATGAATTTTGTCATTATTTATTAGCTCTTTATATCCTATATAATATTATAAGCTCTCTGAAGAAACAAACTCCTTATTATTGTATTATACAAAATATATGAGACAATCAAAACATAGTTATTGAATTACTTATAGTACATTTCTCAAAATTAACTTTATCTATTTTAGTAGGAACATGTTATAACTGTTATATGTCATATATTGGTTTAAGATGATTGTGTCTTACTTTATGCCTTAGGAAACATTTCCTCATTAAAATATTTCAAAATTTAATCAATTTTCAATGATTTGGACATCCTCACATTAAGATTTATCTCCCAACTTAGTGAAATATTATTGCAGCATTTAACCACCTTTTTAAATTTTTGAGCTCATTTTTTTCCTTCCTGTGTTAGTCTGGGATACTAGAGAAACAAAATTCACAGACACTCATATTGTATAAGAGAGTTTTATATAAAGGGTAAATGTACATTAAAAAAGCATCCAGTACATAAAAAAAACCCAGTCCAGTCCAAGCCTATAGTCTGACATTAGCCCGTAAGTCATGCACCAATCTACAAAGTCCTCCTCAAACTCACAGAACATATGCAATGATGCCAAAGGCAGGAGAATGCCAAGTCAGTAAGTGTGTAAGCATCTCAGCACTGGCAGGGTCTCCACACGGCTGCTCCAGCACCCAGGGCTGCATCAGGGTAGGTCCATGTGGCTTCTCCTTAGTGATGTCTCACAGGAAGTGAGCCTTGCCAGCTGAGGCAGAGAACTAGCAAAGGCAGCCACACACTGGTCTGACCATCAGAGAACAAGAGACCAGAAAACTTGAAAGGCAAGGCTCACCAAGCCATTTATCCCTCTGCCCTTCAATTAATCCCACATGTGTCTATCAGCCAGGTAGGCACAATAAGCCTTAACCATCACACTTCCTTATAGTAATTTTTCTGAATACAAGACATTGTCTATTATCACATTCAAATATTTCTTAGAGTCATGGATTACTGCTTAATTTAATGGTTTTCTGATTTTACGTATGATGAGTCAACCCACTGCCATCATGTCAAATCTGGCTCCTATTTTTCTCTATAAGATTTCCAAAGTTACATATATTTCTAATAGTTTTATTGGCTTATACTTTAAATATCATACAATTTAATGTTCAATCATATTAAGAAGTTTTGTGCAATCACCCCCACAATCAATTCCAGAACATTTTCTTCTTGCTAGTACTCATTGTTAGCTCCTTATTTCCCTCCATCCTCCCCTGCCATGACCCTAGGTAGTTATAAATCTATTTATTGGCTTTATAGACCTACCTATTCTGAATTTAATATACAAAAAACCATATAAAACACAAACAGGAAGCAAACAAACAAAAACACAGCAAAAATACCTAGATAAAACATAGAAAAATCTCAAAAATAAAGAAAATTTCAAAATCTGAACTTTAAAATTAGCCTGAAGAGCGATCACATGATAAAGGGTTACATTTTAGCCTAACTCCAGCTGCTGTAATTGACTTTCCAATGCTCTCTGTCTGCTAGCAAGGCTGTCATATCCCAGGACTATCTCCAGAGGGAAGTTATTGGAGGCGTAATCCACGTGGGGACCCTGGAAATGGATTTCTTACTTCCACTGTCACCCATAGGCAAAACTATAAATCTTTAAGGGAGCAGAACGCCTCTTCTTTTTCTCCCTCCGAGCAGCCTGTGGATTGGTATTGCCAGCTTGTAGTCCAACACTTACCCGAAAGTGCCACTAGGATGCCTTTATGTCTTATGCAAGAGATGTTAAGTAATTTGTCCAAATATAAAAATTAAAAACGTAATATGTAGAAGAACTAGAACTTAAATTCGTGATTTATAAAGGCCCCGAGGCTATCCTTTCTCTATGTAATATGCTTTAACTCCTGATGTGCTCCTCAGTAGTGTAACTGGTGGACTCAGGGCAATGAACAAGCATGAAGTTAAGAATGCGCATAAAGAATGAATAAATCATGGTAGGTTTTTTCACTTTTTATTAGATTCCACAGAAATACATTACACTTACTGTATCCCTCATGTAGATTTTGTTAATAATCATAAGTATTGTTCTGTTTGTGAATAGCAGGTCATACTGTAATTTTATTGAGATGCACATGTAACACCTTTCTTAAAATATGGCCATGCAAAGATCTTTAGTTCCTGGAACAGAAACTAAAATGAGCTAAAATTTGGTTTTCATATAAAATGTACCATTAAAAAGTGTGCGGGAGAAAAATACCAGTAAGTATACATATAGGAGGAAAGATTGAAATGTTTGTGACAAAACTAGCTTCAGTACTTACTGGTACTAAGACATTTTAGCATTTGCTGCATGAATTATTTCCCCCAGGGAGGGAGGTTAGGAGTTGTTTCGCGTCAACAGCATAATAGTACAGTGGAATTTCTAGTTATTTTACCTTATGTATAAGTAGTGGTTGTTGTTGATGATGATAGGTGCCTTTGAATCCGTTCCTACGCACAGTGACCCTGTGCACAACGAAACGAATGAGGCACTGTGCAGTCTCCGCCGTCCTCACAGCTGGTCCTAAGCGGGAGTCCATTGATGCAGCCCCGTGTCATTCTGTCTGCTTGAGGGCCTTCCTCCTTGTAGCCATCCCTTTATTTCGCCAGACACGATGTCCTCTCCACCTGGTTTCTCCTAACAGCATGTCCAAAGTAGGTCAGACAAAGTGGCGCTGTCCTTGCGTCTGTGGAGGACCGTGGCTGTTCCTCTCCCGACACAGGTTGGAGCGTCCTGTTAGCATTCCGTGGGACTTTGGGGGTTCTTTTCCAGCACCACATTCAAATGCATCAATTCATCTTTGGTCTTCCTTAGTCAAGGTCCTACTTTCACATGCATAGGAGGTGATTGAAAATACCAAGGCTCGGGTCAGGCACACCTTAGTGCTAAAAGTAAGATCCTTGCTTTTCAACAAGTCTTGTGCAGCAGATTTACCCAGGTCCCATGCAGTAGATTTAGTAAGAATAGTGACACCAAAATGTGAATAAAGTTAATAAGTTATTAAAATGAAAATTAATTCTTTCATTATATTACTGAGTCAGCTTCATAAAAGAAAACCAATTAATTACCATAGATACGAATTCCCCAAATAACAGATGTGAAATTTTTATTCTTTCTCTTTTATCAAAGATGTTGAGAGGATAAAAATAGAAAGGAACATTCTATGTTATAGTCTAAGTTAATAAAATATAAGTAAATCATAATAATTAATTCCTACCATTAAATCTTAAATTGACCCTTATAATTTTACTGTTATGTGATACATTTTAAAATTGCCTCATAAAATAAATGTGAGGATATTAAACTTGTCTGACACATTTATGTACAGTTAAGGAACCATGGTGGTACTAGGCTAGCTCCTGTCCTTAAAATTGTCTGTTTCTACCCCCTCAACAGCTCCTACAGAGACAAAATTGGATGCTCTTACAGCCTGGAAATACCAATGGCTCAAATAGAAAGTAAATGTTTAGAAAATAATGATTGCAACATATGCATAAATAGCTTGATACAATTGATGCATGGATTGTTATAAAAGCTGTAAGAGCCCCCAATAAAATTATCTTTTAATTAAAAAAAAAACAAAAACGCTATGGGACAGTTCTACTCAGTCAGATCTGGTTGCTATAGTTGAAATCAACTTGAAGTTGCTTAACACCGAAAACATACAAAATTGACATGCAAAGCCATATCACCACAATGATATGATAACAATTCACAGATCATAGAGTAACTGAGAGATATAGATGATGGATAGATAGCTACATACATACATAGATAGATAAAGATTCCTAGTTATCTGACAAAAGTGTTCACATCTCATCCATAGTTTGTTCCCATTAGTTACTTAGAATTCTCAGAATATTATTATTTATAATTTTTTTATAAATAACATTATTGCTTAAATATTATTGAGAAATTAAATATAACATGAGGGGATCTCCATAAAGAATACTACGAGTCGGCAAGCAAGTAGTAGTTGATTCTAAAGTTAGTAAGCAAAAAATGACTGTCAATTTTTGAAAAACTTAGAAGTAACCTATACTTTGTTGATTATTTTTATTGCTGATTATTTTTATTGCTAGGCATGTTTTGGGTAGAAATTTTACTTGCCCATTATACCATGATACTTTCCCCCCAGTTTAAATGATAGAGTGGACGGACCATTGGTGTCATCCTTGCCTGCTGCCATCGAAAGTGGCAAATGATGAGGGGGGGAAATGATGAGGCAATTTGCTCCCAAAAAGATTTACAGAAGCCTGGCTGGTCACTTTTATTCTACAGGATGGCTGTGAACTAGAAACAACCCAGCTGCAATAGATTATATAGGATAGAGTCGATAACATGCTGATTGCATAGCGTAGGGAGATATTTTACTTAGTAATCACTCAATCTTGCAAACAGGCCAAACATCATGATACAAAACACTCTTAAAGACATGGTAGAGAGCAAGGTTTTTTGGTTTTTGCAGTGGCTATGGATTTTGATCCACAACCTCAGGTGTGCATGTGAATTTTTTTACTCAATTAATTTTCAGTCTGTAACCAAACCCAACTTCTGGTTTGAGTCCCGTTCCATTACAGTTTTGAAAACGTACCTGAGTCCATTTAGAATACTTCCTCTATCTCATCTACTGTACAGGAACCTTAGATCTATAAAGGGTCAATTAGAACAGGACTGTGGGGAGGAGCGGGGAGGGTTACCTGTTTAAGAACGAAGTCATGTAGCAGTAAAGTAAATGCTGCGTAATACATTTTTTCATTGTTTTTGCTTATGACCCCGTTTCCTGTTTTTCTGGTTCTTGTCGTTTGAGGCTATGAAAAAGGCAGCAATCTTTCTGTGTTGGTTTCATTCTGGGGCATACTCCACTGGTGTCTCAGTGGCCTAATACATTAAGGCAGTAAAGCATTTACTGAGTGCTTCTCACATGCCCTCTGCGGGAAGATTTCTTTATGCCTCTCTATTCAGAAAACAAAGGATCCCTGGTGGTGTGGAGGTTACACGTCAGGGTACCAGGTCAGATGTTAGAAACCATCAACTTCTCCTCAGGAGGAAGCTGGGCTTTCTACTTCCATGAAGGGTTACGGTCTTGGAAGCTCAGAGGCCATCCTCCTTCCCCTGATGGGTTACTAGGATTCAGGATCAACTGGACGGCAGGGAGTTTGAGGTTTGGGGTTTTATCCAGAAAGGATAATGTGTGGACCTTCTTCTCTGATTTAGTCTCTTCTTGTCTCCCATAATCTTCCATCTTTTTCATTACCAGAGACTGGAAATGTTCTCATTACAGAGAAAAATCCTCTGTGATTAGGATTTATGATAAAATGCTATGGTCACACCAAACATTACCCCCCTATGATTTGAGCAACTTTGGGGAAACACAAATTATATAGTTTATCAGACTATTAATTACTGTAACCCTGTCATAACTTTTCCCATCCTCAATATAGAATAAACTATCTGCTAGAAATAAAGGGAATGGATGAAAGGAAGTAAAATATGAAAAAAATTATATTTCAAAAATAGCATCTCTTTGACTATGAAGAGAATATGTATTTTACACCATTATAATTAACAGTGGGTGTATGATCAATTGGTTATTAAAAATTATAAGTAAAAGAAAAAGAGAATAAGTTGTGTTAGATAAAATGATTATCTTCATTTAATAAGAATGCTTTATTCTCATTTAAAAACATTTCATCATTGTAAGGAACATGTAGCACAGAAACAAAGTGTCAGGCTGTAATAATCCTAAACTCTAATTCTCTAAGAGATTTAGAAATAGATGTGATAATGTCAGTATATATATTTTTCTGTTGTTAGAAAGTTAAGAGATGGTAGAATCTTTTTAATGATGATTGAACAGGAATTCAAATATTTTATTTTTTAGTGTCTATACCTTACTGGATTGCCTTTTGCTCCTGATGTTCTACAAGACTGTCTACACTATAATGTACTTATGTTACATTTTTCTTCTTTTGTAAAGTTGAGAAAATAGCTATTTTGTTCACCAGATAGCAAGTAGCAGTAATCCCAGCTTTTATTTTCTCCCTTACAAGGATCTATCTGTAATTTAGAAACCCAGTCTCTTGAGAAGAGACTGTCCTAAATAAGAAAACAGTGGCTCAACCAACTTAGTGATAAAAATAGATTTGTGGTGATCCTAGAGATGAAATTGAAAACCTTTTAGTGAGAATTAGAAACTCTTAAGTGTGTAATAATTGAAGAATGGTTGGTGATATAATTTTATGTTAATATAGTTGGATACCATAATACTGTTTTCAGTAATATAAGCAAATAATTTATAAATAGCGTCAAGAGTTTTAGCTGTTTACTGGAACAGAAGCCCCGTCTTCCTCTCGAGGGGCAGCTGGTGCTTTGGAACTGCAAACCTTGGGGCTGGCAGCCCAACGCAGAACCGCTATACCACCATAGCTCTGAACATCAAGAATTTTAGACGATAAGGTTAAGCCAAAATAGTAGGAAATGTCTATGTGCCACATGTATAACTTCCTCCACATGTTAGGTAGGTGGCTGGCTGGCTGTTGTTAGTTGCCCTTAAATTGACGTCAATTCACGGGAGCCCTATGTGTGTTGTAGTAGAACAACAACTGGTTTCAAAGCTGTGATCTCTCAGGGCCGTATGACGAGGCCCTCCCTTCCCCAGAAACACCGAGTTTGTTTCAACAGTCAGTTCTTTGAGTGGTAGTCCAGTGCCTAACAGTTCCCACCACCGAGTCTAGACATTTACAGATAGTCAGGCAGGCAGACAGACAGACAGATGAATTGGTGGATAGATGAATAGATAGATAAATGCAGTAAAAAGGTATTGTATGGTTTCAGTATTGAGATATGCATAGAATATACTTGAATAAGACATAACAAATGATCACTTTGTGTTTAATTGTCAATTTATTTACCAAGTTTTCCATAATTTTTATTTATTACCTTCATATTCATATGATCATTTATGCCATTTTAGTTATTCCTATGCTTATAGAATTGTAAAACAGCATGTAGACTTCTAAGAAACTAGAAGAAGTAAGATGCCAGGATTATTTTATAAAATATTGAATACCAAAGAAGAAAAATATAGGAAACAATGTTTCTATACTATTATTTTGTTTTGGATTGCATTAACTAATAAATTTAAACTTTGGGTGGTTGATAGTATCTATTACTTCCGTGTCTTTCAAAATTGCTCTGCAAGTTAGCTACCATTAGTGAATAGCATTTGTTTTAATTATTTTATCTACTTTCTTATTTTCTTCCCATTAACTTCTGCCTCTATTGTGGACTCTATTGCCTCTTAGGTGCCTCTATTGGCACCTAAGAACAGTTGAACAGACCTTCTTTAATGTGTTAAAAAGCAAGGATGATACTTTAAGACTATGGTGCAACTGACCCAAACCATGGTATTTTCAATTGCTTTGTGTGCATGCGGATGTCGGACATTAAATAAGGAAGACTGAAGAAGAATTGAGGTATATACATTATAATGCTGGTGACGAATATTGAAAGTGCCATGCATGGACTGCCAAAAGAACAAACAAACCTGTCTTGGGAAAAGCAAAACCAAAAACTGCCATCAAGTTCATGCCAACTCAAGTACCCCTCTGGGACAAGGTAGAACTGCCCCTGTGCATTTCCAAGACTGTAATTTTTTGTGGTAATAGAATGTCCATCTCTCTCCATAGAGTAGCTAGCTGCTAATTGCAGTCAGGAGTTGTCAGCTCAGTTCGTAACTGCTATGCCTCCAGGACTTTCTTCTCATAATAGTCTTTATTCAAATATATAAACATGCAATCATAATAACAGTATTATTGCCTCTTAATTTTAAGCACTGGATAGAAATGAAGATTGATTTTTAAATAATATGGACATTATGAAATATGTTTTTCTAGATAAAATGATTCAACTTTCTTCTTGTATTCATTCGTTCATGCTTTTTTCCGTATATTTTTATTTCATTAATATTTTGTTTGGATATTTTTAGCTTAGTAATAATGAAGCTTTAGTTTAATTTTGGTTTATTGCCACATTCATGGACAATTTTAATCAAATATTTACTTTAAATAATTTATAAATTTAATAAGCAAGACAGGAAAAAAAAATAGAAAATTCCCTGTATGGCATATGCTTTTGTTCAGCTTTGCAACACTCACAAGATAATATCAATCCTAACCCTAGTTAAACTAACTATTGAAACATATGGCTCCCGAATTAATTGCCACATGGAATATCTGCACTCCGGGTGCTTGTCACAGTGTGATCCTCAATTAGCCTCAGGTCAATATCTTTCTAAAAAATTGGTCAAAGTAAATACCATAGAGATTTGATTGTGTATACTCCATTCATTCATTCCTCTTGAGCCTCTAAAATAAACTATAGGACTTAAACACATAAGAGAGCTATCTCCATTAACTTTCCTGCTCCTACGTCACACCTTTAAGATTGTCCTTCCTGTATGGATTTTGGTCCTACACCAGCAATTCTTTTTGGAGGAAATTTTAGGCAGCACAGATATGTATGTATCAGATCAGTAACCACACTCTGAAGGGATTCATGTCTAGCTTCATACCATCCTTGGATTGATTATACCATACCATCCTTCATACCATCCTTGGATTGATTAAATAGTTTTAGTAGGTATTATAGGAGAAACTTTAGGTTCAGAAATCAATGACTGGGATAAAGAGAAGATGATCACTGCCGAGCTCCTTCAACTTTACCAATAAAATATTTTCAGCATCATTCTTGATTTTGTATGTTTCCAATTGAATATTTACTATCCACTCCAGGATAGTTACCAAGTAACCACATTAAAAAATAATTATATCATTTATAATAATAACGTGTAATAATTAGGATCCAAGAATAGCTTCAGAAGTACCAAAAAGAAAGGTTTCCCTGGTGATGGAGAGCCCACAGTAAGTCTGATGTTATACTCTGGTCAAGAGGAAAGTCAGGCTAACTGAGCACGAGTTTGGGGAGCCAGCTGTGAAGAACAAGTAAACAAAATAAGAAAATAAATAGATTTAAGGTCAAGGACTGGGGCCTTCTGACATGATAAATAATTTGCTTTTGTCTAGCAGAGTTGTCTCAACATAGACAATGTCTCTGCAGTTAATATTCAAAATCCCTATACCTGGGACTTCAACTAAAATGCTGAATTTATTATTGTTTCTGTTTTTATACATACATATCCCTCAATTTCCACATTAAACATGCTTATATTTATAAACATGTATACATGCACATTTGAAAAAAGTTAAGAAGGGACAATTTTATCATTACCATTGGAGAATTAAACCTTTATAACATTTCTAGATAATAGTTATAAACAAAAATTAATGATTAAAACAAATACATTTCACAATGTCTTAATATTTTCCTGTTTTTCTTATTTATTTTATTTTTTAATCGTTTTATTAAGGCCTTATAAACTCTTATCACAATTCATGCATACATCAATTGTGTAAAGCGCATTTGTACATTCATTGCCCTCACCATTCTCAAAACATTTGCTCTCCACTTAAAACCCTGGCATTGGTTCCTCATTTTTTTCCCCTCCCTCCCCAGTCTTTCCTCCCTCATGAGCCCATGATAATTTATAAATTATTATTTTGTCATAAATCTATTTCCCCATCCTCATATATAAATATATTTGCATATATACATGTCTTTATCTAGACCTCTATAAATCCCGTTTGCCTCCCAGCTCTTTCCTCTATTTCTTTTGTCTTTCCTCCTGTCCCACTATCATGCTCAGTCCCCACCAGGGTTTCAGCAATTCCTCTTTGTTGCATTACCTTGATCATGCCCTACCAGGCCTCCCACACCTACCTCACCACCAATTTGGAACACTTGTTGTTCCCTTGTCCTTGGGTTTATTAACACCACTCACTTCCTTTCCCCCCACCTCCCCCTATCCCATGTTCCCCCGGAACTGTCAGTCCTGTTGTTTTCTCCTCCGGATTGTTCATCCAGCCTATCTTATTTAGACAGACCTGTGGAGATAATAACATGCACAAAAACAAGACAGAGCAAAACCAAGCAACAATATACAACAAAACAACAACAAACCACTGACAAAGAACAAAACAAAACACAAGAAAGAAAATCTTGTAGTTACTTCAAGGATTGTTTCTTGGCCTTTGGGAGTGTTTTACAGTCCAGTCTGTTGGGGCACCATGCCCTGGCCCCTTAATATTTTTCAAAGTACATCATAATATTAAGTAGCCTTTAGAAAATAAAAGAAAACTGTGATATTAGAAAAATAAACCTTCAAAATGGCTTGCTGTATTGTTAGTATTCAGGTCAGATATTTCCCAAAGGTAGATTTTATATTTTTATATTTATTATTGTGTTATGACTATAGACCTTGGGAGATTATTAATAAACAACTCAATATATGTTGAAAATAGTATGAAGTCTTGAAAGAGTGACAAATGAAATTGAACACAGCGTAATCTCAAATTTCCTTTGTGTTTTTTTTCCCTACTGACTGTCAAAATATACTTGTGTTTGAAAGTCTCCTCATTTCTCGACCATCAAGTCAGTGCTGACAGAGAGCAATGCCGTAGGACAGGGTAGAACTGCCCCTTATGAGTTTCTGAGACCGTAATTGTTTCTGGGAGTAGAAAGCCCTATCTTTCTACTGGAGCCGCTGGTGGTTTTGAACTGCTCACCTTTTGGATCACAGCCCAACGGGTAGCCACTGTATCACCAGGGCTCCTTGTGTTTTAGAGTAGCTCTAGTAAATTCATGATAACATCATCTGTTATTGGTATTGATATGGTGAGATTGTCTTTACTTTTAGGCGGGAACTAAGTTTCTCCTTTTTCTTCTATGTGTGCATTAGTATACAAACCACCCATAGGATTTTCATTGCTTTCTTGTATCTTAACCATATTTTCTATTTTACAAATGAAGAAGTGTGTTGAGCGCATGTTTCTGAAGCTATTTGTCTACATAAAGTCTAATTGTTTATTACTCTGTAAAGAAAAAGTGATGACAATTAAATTTCAACTTTAAAATCTAATGTCATTAAAAGCAATAGTCTAACATTCAGAAGAAAACTTGGAACATGGGATATCATTGTTGACTTCAAATGGATCTTGGCTCAAATTTGAGAATACCAGTAAAATATTTATGTGTGATTTATTGACTGTGCAAACGCATTTGACTCTGTAGATTATAATCAACTGTGGATTTTTTTTAATTGTTAGGTGTCTCTGAGTCAGTTCCTACTAGCAGCAACCCTTTGTAGCAAATAGCCAGTCCTATGCCATCCTTACAAGTTTTGTAATATTTGAGCTCATTGTTGCAGCCACTGTGCCAATCTATCTCTTGATGCATGGTTTAAATTCAGGAAAGGTATGCATCAAGGTTACATCTTCACTAAATGTATTCAATTTGTATGATGAGTAAATAATCTGAGAAGTCGAACTATATTAAGAAGAATGCGGAATCAGAATTGGAGGAAGCCTTATTAACAGTCTACAGTGTGAAGACACAAAGTTGCTTCCTGAAAGTGAAAAGAATTTGAAGCACTTGCTAATGAAGATCAAGGATTGAAGCCTTCAGTATGGAGAAAATTTACTGTAAAGAAAACCCAAATCCTCACAATTGTGCCAATAGACCACCTCATTAAAATGGAGATAAGAATGAAGTTGTTAAGGATTTTCTCTTTCTTGGATCCACAATCAATGCACATAGAATCAGCAGTCAAAAAACTCAAATGATATATTTCATTGAGCAAATTTGCTGCACAAGGACTCTTTAGAGTGTTGAAGGCAAAGCTCTCCTTTGAGGACTAAGGTGCACCTGATGTTTGCCATGCTATTTTTAAGAGCCTCGTGTGCATATGAGAGTTGGATATTGAATAAGGAAGAATGGAGAAGAATCAATGCATTTGAATGATGGTGCTGAGTAAGAACATTGAAAGTACTATGAACTGCCAAAAGACAACCAAATACTACCAAATGCTCCTTGACATGAGGATGGGAAGACTTCATCTCATGAACTTTGTACATGTTATCCGGAGAGACTGCTCCCTGGAAAAGGGCTTATGTTTGGTAACGTAGGAGAGTGTAAAAGGGAAGACTATAGAGGAGATAGAATGGCACAGTGACTATAACAATTGGCTCAAATGTAACAACTCTGAGGACAGTGTTTCACTCTGTTGTACTTTGGGGAAATCCCACTACTTAGTCTGATTACCCCCACCTCCATGGACTTTGTCTAAATCTACAGCTCTGGCCTATTTCTGAAATCTGTCACTTATTAGCTTTGGACATTGATTCTACTCAAGCAACCTACTCCCAATGATTTCAACTCACTGTGACCCTTAGGACAGGGTATAATTGCCCCTTTGGGTTTACAACACTACAAATCTTTGTAGGAGCAGCCAGCCTCATTTTCCTCCCACAGAGTGGCTTGGTCAATGAGGTAGGTGTTACTTTTTTAGCTTCTAAACCTTATTGGATATACCTATGAAATAATCATAATTAGAGACACTCTACTAAGATTCTTACGAAGATTGAGACCAACAAACTCAACCAAACTCACTGCCATTGAGTTGATTTATTCCAACTCATAGCAACTGTGGTAGTTACATAATCTTATGCCAACTGGAAGCTATTAAGAGGGAAGGGGTGGAGTCTAGCCTGTCAATGAGGTCACAGCCTGATGATGCCTCCTTGTGGGCATAACATTTCACAAGGGTTCTGGGAACTTCCTCTTTCTCTCTGCCTTGGTCTTCCTGCTTAAAAATCCACACAGGGATTTGCTGAGCCCTGTGAGAGCCTCTCTCTCTGCTTCACCTTCCTGTTGGAGAGCCATACTCAGAGAGTTGGAGGAGCCACGTGGAGATCCATGCTGGAGCTGACATCCTTCTACCGGCATTGGATCCACAAGATTTTGCACCCACTGGCCTGTGATCGTCCTGCATTTTGCATCATTGCATGTGCTGCGTGAGTCTGAAGAAGTATTTATGGATTAGTATTGGACTTATGGGCTAATATCAAATTTAGGGACTGGGCTGAGATATTTTCTTAATATACAATTGCTCTTTGATATAAAACTCAGCCTTACACATGTATGAGTGTCTCTAGATTTGTTTCTCTAGTCAACCCGGTCTAGCACAGTGACCCTATAGGACAGGGTAGAACTGCATCTGTGCCCTGGTGACATAGTCAGTTACCAGTTAGGCTGCCAACTGTGGAAGAAAGACAAGGCTTTCTACTCTCAAAATATCATAGCCAGCAATATGCTCATAGACTCCATGAAGTCATCATACTCTACTTACTTTGTCCCAGACCCTGTTCATATTCCATCTTTATGTCACCAGATTCCTTTTTGAATTAGGAAGTTTTGGGTGTTTCAGTTCCATCATTCAGTTTCTTCTGATTCTGCTTGAGTCATATATGCAGGCTTATAACTCTGCAATGCAGTTTCATTCCTTCAGGGTGAATCTGCCCTCTTTAAGAACCTCTTTTAAAATGCAGGTAGCCTAGGGAGGAAGTGACATACTAAATGGAAATCAGCTATCTGGTAAAAAAATGAGAATTATTTTTATACTTTTATTTTTCAGCCAACAGCACTTTGTACACTTAGCGGCTCAGCAAGTAATGTCAATATTTTTAGAGTACATTTCTTTGTCAGGCTCTTCAAAGATGACAGATTTGATCATGCCATTTTATGACTCAGAAATCTTCATCTGACTCAGACAAACATTCTAGGTAGTATAGCACCAACTAACTTTATCTGCATATAGCAATTCCTCCTCTCACGTAGAAGGAGCATCTGGGGGGCACATATTCCTGGAAACATTCTACTAGAATCAGGCCTGGTGGAAATATCAGAATGCTCCTGATACTGAGATATATCCAGTTAATATGGCCCTTCTGGCCAGAATTTCTTATGTGATATAATTCTGGACTCTTATTTATTCCTGCATCTACCAGCCCATTTTGGGTTATTAGGTTAATATGTATTTTTAAGACTACTGCATTATCCTTTGTTTTCTCTTGTGGGTGAGTTTGGCTAAAAGAAAATGAATAAATAAAACATCTACCCCAAAACCGTTCCTTGGTATATAAGAGCAATCTCAGACACTTCGAGAAGGCCTAGAACCATCAGATGAGCTAGCTCCAAATAGCTGTCTAAAGAAGCACCAGACACGGAAACTCTGGGAGAAGCAAAAGGAGCAGCACCAGGATGCTGGGACTATGAGGCATAGCAACAGACAGGCTTCCTGGTCCAGGGAGGCAGAGACCAAGGGACTATGTGACTGAGAGGCTGAAGAGCAGAGTGAGATTTTGGTGCTGGCTAAGGAGAGATGTGTCCCTGGAACAGTGACCTTATATTTACTGTTTATTGATCCTGACATCCTGACATATAGTACCTTATTAATTGCTCTGATGTTGTTACATGCCATCGAGTCAATTCCAGCCCATAGGGCCCTTATGTACAACAGAACAACACACTGCATGCTCCTGTGGCATCCCCACGATTGTTCCTGCACCTGAGCCCATTATGCAATCATGGTGTAAATTCATATCCTTAAAGGCCTTCCTCTTTTTCACTGCCCCTTCACCTTACCAAGCATGATGTCCTTCTCGGATCTCGCCTAACAATATGTCCAAAGTATGTAAGATGAAGTCTTGCTTTCCTTGCCTCCAAGGAGCACTCTGGCTGTGCTTTTTCCAAAACAAATTTGTTTGTTCTTTTAGCAATCCATGGTGCCTCCAATATTCTCCAGCACTTCCTTAATAAACTCCCATACGTGTGACTGTTGTCTGTGAGTTCTGTGTGGCTATTGGAATGAGTCATCGCGCTCAGCATAGATATTGAGTGGCTCTGGAGGAACAGGTGGTGTCAGAGAAGGCAAAGAAGAATGGACCTTGGAGGCATGTCTGACTCCTGCCCCTTGGTGATAGGGAAGCCAGAGGAGGTCAGAGGTGGCCTTCCACACCACTTACACTTAGCTTTTCTCTTTGTTCCTCTCTATCCCCCCAAACATCCTCGGATTGATCGCCTCCCTCTCCACAGAACACTGGACAGATTCGAACGTGTGGTCAGAGTGACAGTTCACATGACAAGGGTTCACTGGGCTGACAGTGTTTCTCTTGGTTGTCTCTACTAGCCTTCCCCAGAGTGCTAACAAGATCCCTGTGTCTTTAAGAATCTGTATGTAAGTTGAACCTGGTGCACAGGGTCCTTACTTAACCTTACTTTACTGCAAGAAATGGCTTGAAGCTTTTCAATGATTTTAAAACTGCGCCTGCAAGAACTCAAGGTTATTGTGATGAAGAATTTGTTGCAAGTAGATGTTAGTTGAATAAAGAGTAACTTTACCTAACATTAAAAAGAAAGTATGAGCTGTATATTAGTCAGATATCCATAACCCGGAGACTGCCTATAAAGTGTATTTAATTTGTCATGCTAATTCAGATTTAGAATAGTCAGAATTACTTTGAACACAGAATCACCTTAGCAGATAAAAAATTCTCATCCCTTGAGTAACAGTTGACTCAACATGACTGTGCTACTTAAATGCTCATACTCTAGTCGGTATTGAATGTATGTAATGAAGAATTTGTTACAGAGATTTGACCTTGTACAATCATGTAAGCAGTCTTTGAGAGGCTGTTGTCTTCAGTCTGTGTCTAGAGGTTGAAATCTGCAGGGCAAACAAAGGAAGAAAAGAGGAATATTATGAGTAGGTGAACAAAAATTAGCTGGACTTGATTACTATGATAGCACCTAACAATCAGAATACAGATCGAAAAATATGTTCAGAAAATACAGTCATGCTTCCTGATTTTAAACCATGCAGTATTCCCTTGTTCTGTTTGCACAACTGCCTCTAGATCCATGTGCAAGTTCCATATGAGCAAAATGGAATCTCTGGAAATTCCATCCTTCTCAAAGCAGTCCTTAGTTTTGTTATGATCCACAGAGTCAAATGCCTTTACATTGTCAGTAAAACACAATGAACACCTTTATGGTAGTCTCGGCTCTAAACCAAGATCTATCTGTTATCAACAATGATACCCTTTGTTCCACATCCTCTTCTAAATCTGATTTGGACTTCTGGCAGCTCCCTGTGAATGTACTGCTGTTGCATGATCTTAAGCAAAGTACAACTTGAATGTGATTTTAATGATATTGTTCTATAATTTGAAGTTTCTGTTTTGTTACCTTTCTTTGGAATAGGTAAAATACAGATCTTTTCCAGTCAGTTATACAAGTAGCTCTTTTTCAAATTTCTTGGCGTAGACAAATATGTGCTTCCAGTGGTTCATCAGCTTGTTGAAACATTTCCATTGGAAATCCATCAATTCCTGCAGCCTTGTTTTGGGTGTTCAGTACAGCTTGGACTTCTGTTAGTACAATTGGTTCTTTCTCATGTGCTCTCTCCTGAAGTGGTTGAATTTTGACTAATTATTTTTGATTCGATATTCTTCCAGTGATTCAATATTCTTCCATCTCCTTTTGATGTTGGGTAGTGTTCAGTATTTTGCCTTTAGAATCTTTCAGTATTGCAACTTGAGGCTTGGGTTTTCTTTATTTCTTTCAATCTGTTAGATATAAAACAAACAAAAACCAAACCTTCTGTCATTGAGTTGGTGCCAACTCATAGCATCCCTATAGGGCAAAGTCAACCCGAGTTCCCCAAACTGTTACTCTACCACAGTGGGGTTTTTCTCTACTTTCTCCTGGAGAGGGGCTGATTGTTTCTAACTGCTGCCCATGCAGTTAACAAGAAACCCAATTCAAAACCACCATTCCACCAGAGATTTTATATATATGAGATGGTTACTATCCCTCCCCCAAAAAACCATAATTTCCCCCCCAATGCTATATATTTAAATTTTTTTACAAAACAACCTTATCGCCTTCAAAGTACTCTCTATTATACTTAAGATATTTGTCAAATCTGCAATTCCATTCTTGGACACATTTTTTCAAACTCATCTGTTTGGATGGCTAACAGCACCTCCCTCATTTTTTTCCTTCACCTCTTCAATGTCATCAAATCACTGCCCATTTATGTCCCTCTTCATTTGTGGGAACAAAAAGAAGTCACGCGGAGCAAGGTCAGGTGAGTAAGGTGCATGGGGCAAGAGAGGCATGATGTTTTTTTGCCAAAATCTGGCTCACTGAGATGGCTGTGTGAGCAGGTACATTGTCATGGCAAAACTAGTCCCCTGTCTGCCACAAATCGGGCCTTTTTTGTTGCACACTGTTATGCAATATTTTCAGAACCTCTAAATAGAAAGCTTGATTCACAGTCCCAAATTCCAAATGCACTATCCCCCTCACATAAAAAAACAAAAACAAATGAGCTTTGTCTCGATCTTTGATTTCACTTGACAATGGCATCTTCTACTGGCTTGATTGATGTTTGATTTTGGGTTCATAAGAAGAGCACTATGTGTCATCAACAGTAATGAGCTTGGGGAAAAAAGCCTGGGTTGCTTGGAAGGTGTTCTTTCAGAGCAGGCATGTTTCCACTAAATGGCACAAATTTTGCAGCAATCCTTCTCATTCCTAAATCTTCTGGTAAAATTCACTGAACCAAGCTCCAAGATAGTCCAGATAATTTCCCCCAACTCTTCAGTGGTCCCTTGTTCATCTTCGAGCACAAGTGCATGAAGTTTGTCAACGTTCTCATCTGTTTGGCAAGTTGATGGACATTCAGAACGAGGTTTGCCATCAATTTATATTGATGACCCTTTTTTGAAACGAGTAAACCACTTGTACACCTGAGTTTTCCCCCATAGTGTTGTCCTTGTAAGCTGTGTTCAACACCACAACAGTTTCTGCTACATTTTTCCTGAGAAGAAAACAAAATTTCACAGCTGCATTCTGTTCTCTGAAATCGGCCATCACAAAAAACAAGGTTTGGGTGAAACTGATTTTACGAAAAAATTCATTGTGACCAGAGGGAACCTTTCCAGGTAACGCCACTGGATACACTAACTCATTGAGTTGCCTGTTGCTCACTTAGTGGGAAAAATGTGTACTATGCAAGCTCCACCCAGTATAGTTTTATCATGTTTTTTAGCACACCCTCGTGTGTGTGTGTACATATAGATACAATTTTATATAATCATACACACACTTATAGATGATTACTCATAAGTTTGGCATATATCATTGTTTACCACGATAAGTCATCTCCTTCTCAGTTCTTATCCACACAAATTAAGATATATATGTATTCATATATTACTATACACAAACATTTATGACTTGTAAATAGAAACTGAGTTTATCATTTTCTTCAACAGGCCTGTCATGAATATATGTACTAATCCATAGGTATTTTAATAATATACATGTATATTTAAATAGTGTTTATTTAAAACATCAAACACTGAGATTATACCTTCTTACTAAAGGTAGGGAGATACATAAAATGTAACAAAGTGAGTAGAAAATCAATCTTTATTCATTTTTTTTAAATGGAAACAAAAATAATACCCAACATGATATTCCATAGTCACAAATAGGTGCTTTAATTCTTCATTGTAATTTTCATGATTCTGGGGAATATTTTGCCTATTTATGTAAATAGTTGTTAGTGTAATTTGCACTTACAAGTTTCAAATGAGTGAGGCAAAGAACTTTTATTTGTGTATATGGGAGTGTGGAGGTCTTTCAGAAACCCACTTGCACAAAAATAGATGATAGGAACATTGTCACTGATCAGTTTAAGTCTGTGAATGATAACCCCAGTACTGGTTCCAATCATAGTGACTATTTTATGAGATTTCATAATTGTTTCCTATGCTTCATATTTAAATTTCATTGAAGATTTAAATTGTAACTTGCCTATTTGTGTATTTTCTTTACTATATACATGTGTTCTAGTATATTTTACATGACCTTTATGTTCATAATTAGTTCATAGGAACAAAGTAAAGGACAAATTTCTGTTATGTATTTCAGAATAATTTATTATTATTTCCATGATTGTAAAAGGAATAAAACTACTGAGGAAAGTATGTATTCTTTTTTTTTTTAAGAATGTAGTTTGGAAAGTATTTGACACATTTATTAATTGTTAACCAAACCCAAATAAACTGTCAAGTTCATTCCAAATCATAGCAACCCTATACAGGCTTTCATAGATTGTCAATCTGTATAGGAGCAGACAGCCTCATCACTCTCCTGCAGAGCGACTGGTCGATTTGAACAACCAACCTTATAGTTAGCAGCCTAATGCTTAACTCACATGCCTTCTTTGTTCGTTATTAATAAGGACAAAGTAAGAATAGACCCATCACAAAGACATTTCTGTAAAGTGGTATCTCACCAAGGATCATAGATTTCTAATGTTCTGATTATATAGTCTGAATAATTTAATAATAAAGCCTCCTGTAACTTCCTCACTTTGAAAATGGAAAAGATAACAAATTTAGAAATTTTATAAGCAAAATTCTGATCATCGTGATATAAGAGGCATAGGCCTTAAGCAAATACAGACGCATAATACAGTGTTTGTAAGTGACATTGATATAAATGACAAGTTGCATGGAACATTTTTCTTCAAATTTTGGATCTGTCAATGAGTAAAATGGTGGTTCCTCATTAAGCAGATTACTAATGTATTTCATTATCTACTTAATAAGATGACATTTCCCTTATAAGCAATCAAAAATTATATATATTTTTGTGTTTATTCAAAAACCTTGTAGTAGGAATGGAATTTGGTCTCATCATTTTGCTTGCTTTCCATTATAGAGGGAGCTTGCCAGTCTCCTAATGGAAACTATAAGAGCTCTACCAATAATCATCTGTCAGTTGGTCATACTTTGGTGGCTTGCATGTTGTTGTATTACCAGACGCTATGCTGTCAATTTAAAAAATACCAGTAGGGTCACTCCAGGGGAACAAGTTTCAAAGCAGCTTCCAAACTAAGACAAACTAAGAAAGAGGACATGGATATCTACTTCCAAAAGAATCAAACAATGAAAACCGTCATGAATAACAACAGAATCTTGTACAATTGGAAAAGAGTTGCGTGTTCAAACTGCTGTCAACTTTTAACAACATGAATGGAATAAAACAAGTTATGGGAACTTCTCTTTGTTGATGGATCAAAAGGAGAAAAATGATCAATGTGAATCAAAATGAGAAAAAGTAGCTGCAAACATCCATTAATATTTGGAACATAATATATAAATTATGCATCTAAGAAAACTGGAAATCATTGAAAATTAAATGGAAATTCATAAGCATCGATATCATAAACATTAGTGAACTGTACTGGCTATTTTGAATCAGACAGTTAGACAAGCTAGTATGCTTGGAATTGCAAACTGATGGGGATGGCATTGCATTCATCATCAAAAAGATCATTTCAAGACCTATTTCAAAGTAGAATACCAACAGGGATAGAATAATAGCCATACAACTGCAGGAAAGACCAAGTAATATTGCTACCACTCAAACATGCACCAGCCACTAATGCCGAAGATAAAGAAATACTGGTTTTTACCAACTTCTGCAGTCTGAAATTTATCAAACCTTCCTGTGAGATACATTGATACGTACTGCTGATTGGAATGTGAAAGTTCGGAGGAAACAAGGATTAGCACTTGGAAAATATAGCCTGGTAACAGAAATGGTGCTGGGTATTGCATGATAGAAATTGTAAGAGGAATAACCTTTTCAATGAGATAATTGCCTATTATGCTGTATGTGGACTTTGCTGGGTGGACTCAAATCGATTACATCTGTGGGAAAAGATGGCAGAGTAGCTCATTATCATCAGTTAGTACAGACCAGGGTCTTACTCATATGAAAGTTCAAGTTGAATAGAGAAAAATAAAACAAGTCCACGAGAGTGAAAGCATGACATTGTATCTATGCTACCAGAATTTAGAGATCATATTATAAGTACACAATGCAGTGAACACGAAAGTCAGGTTGTGAAAGGACATAAAGGATATCTTACCTAAACCGCACTTGAACAGTTAAGACCTTGTCAGTTGATCCCTGCTCTGCCACGCGTCAGCCCTGATCTGGTGTTCAGCATTTTATGTTTTGTTTTGTTTTTGTTCATATTGGGGCTTATTTTATATGTGTCATGTCATTGGAGGTCACCATCTTGAATTTGTCTTACATGTTTTTCTGTTTTTCACTATATGAAATCCAGGATTGATGAACCAGTAGGGACAACAAGTAGATTAAGGGTTTCTTTGGGGGGGGTACAGTGTGGGTAGGGGGAAGTGAGCTGATGTAAAGGAGTTCAGCAAATAAAACAATGTTTTGAAACTAATTGTGGTAGAAAATGTACACTACTGTTTGAAGTGATTGAACTATGGAATGATAAGATATCTATATTAACTCCCAATAAAGTGGTTTTGGAAAATAGAAAAAGGACACATCATACATGAAAAACAAAAAGTATGGATGTCAGAAAGGACACTTACACTTGATCTTGGATGTAGAATAAGTAAAATGGAAGGATTAAAGAAGTGCAAAAACTAAACAGAAAAATTTGAAAGGCAGATCAAGAAGACAAAATAGAGTATTATAATGAAATGTGAAAAGACTTGGAGTTAGAAAACCCACAATGAAGATCACACATGTCATTTCTCAAGTGAACAAACTGAAGGGAAAAAGTCAAGCCTCAAGATGCAGTATTGAAGAATTTTATGGTAAGATATTGAACAATGCAAGAAGCTTCTAAAGAAGATAAGGTATACACAGTGTCACTGTCCCAGAACTATTTGGTCGCCAGTCAACCTTTTTATATGATCCAGAACCAATGGCAGTTAAGGAAAAAGTACAAGCTACCCTGAAAATATTAATGGCAAACAAGACTCCAAGAATGAACAGAATATCAATGGAGATGTTTCAAGACACTAGCGTAGTACTGAAAGCACTCTTCTACACTGCGAAATTTGGAAGACAACTGCCTGACTAACCCAATGGAAGAGATCTGTATTTGTTCACGTCCAAAGAAAGGCAGCCCTCTGAAAGGCTTGAAGGTAAACAAGCGGTGATCTAGCTGAGAAGCAACAATACCCACATGGGAGAAGCACACTAGCCTGTGTGATCATGAGCTGTCAATGGCATCAGGTATCAGGCATCTAAGACCCAGAATAAAACCATACCCAAGGTGAATGGGATAGGGGGGGCAATGGAGTGGAGACCCAATGCCCATCTGTAGACAATTGGACATTCCCTCACAGATGGGTCACAGGGAAGAGACAAGCCAGTCAGGGTGTGCAGTATAGCACCGATGAAACACACAACTTTCCTCTAGTTCTTTGGTGCTTCCTTCACCCCACTATCATGACCTCAATTATACATTACAAATCACATTAGACCAGAACATGCACCCTGCTACAGATAAGAGCCTACAACATAGGGAATCCTGGATAGATAAACCCCTCAGGGCCAACAATGAGAGTAGAGAGTCCAGGTGGATTAGGGGAGGGTGGGGAGAATCAATCACAAGGATCAACTAGAAGCCCTTCCCGGGGGACAAATAACGAAAAACTGGGTGTGGGGCGTCGGAGGATGATGTAAGATATGGAAAAATTAATCTATAACTTATCAAGTGTTCATGAGGGAGGGCGGTTGGGGGAGGGAGGGGGAATAAATGGGGAGCTGATGTTAGGGGCTCAAGTGGGAGAAGAATGCTTTGAAAGTGATGATGATGGCATATATGGTAATGTGCTTGGCACATTGGAGAAATGTATGGATTGTGATAAGAGATGTAAGAGCCCCCAATAAAAAGTATTTTTTTAAAAGGAAAAGAAAGGCAGCCCAAAAGAATTTTGAAATAACTAATACCCTGTTCCCCGAAAGTAAGACATTCCCCCAAAATAAGACCTACTTACAGTTTTGCCTCTCGCTGAAATATAAGGCATCCCCCCCGAAAATAAGACCTCTCCGAAAATAAGGCCGCCTGAAGCTACCGTAACTCTGAACTCTGGACCGTGGCAACAGGCCCGGCCACGCAGCTCACTGTTGGCCGCAGTGCAGCCAGAGCAGACAGGAAGTGTGAGGTCTCTTTTAATAAAACAATAGACAATAAATGTGTACTGTATTCTTCATGGAAAAATAAGACATGCCCTGAAAATAAGACCTAGTATATCTTTGGGAGCAAAAATTAATATAAGACACTGTCTTATTTTCGGGGAAACAGGGTATGCTTAAAGCCATACACAAGTAAAAATTACCTGAAGATAAATGGTTACAGCAGTATATTACTAGGGAGCTGCCAGGAACTTAAGCAAGATTCAGAAGATGGATAAAATATCTGATGTCAGATGGGTCTTTGCTGGGAGAACACCAGGTAGAGTCTTTCCTGCTTTTTTTTTTTTTTGACTATACAAAGGTGCTTGGCGATGTGAAGCATAACAAATTATAGCTGACTGTGAAAAATAAGAATTTCAAAGCATTTCATTGTGTATATTTGCAGCCTGTCCATAGGCTAATACACAGTTGGGCAACTTGTTATACTATCAGAGAAAACCGTATCAGGGTTGTAGCTTTTCGCAGTGAGGATGGCACAGTACGGGGCTATGTTTATTCTATTGTACATAGAGCTGTTATGAGTTGTAACCATCTTTAAGGCAGCTAACAACAACAACATAAAAACTCCCCAGTAAGTCTACTCTGTCTTTTAATGAAAAGCCATGTTACAATCTGATTGCAATATTTATCAGATAGAAATGTGAATGTTCACATATTTTGTGACTATCACTGCCCTATCATCTTAGTCTAAAGGCATACTTTCAACCTGCTGCATGTCATATCGTCATGCTTCATAAAAGATACTTAGAAAAATAAATAGGCAGCCCTGAAGTCCTGTGATTTTCCTTAATGGTATTGTTGCTATAGTTACAGCTGGTAAGTTATGTAAAGCAAATTGCTTATTGATGGAAAAGTGCTGAGTTGCACAGCACCCTCTCCTTTCTTGTTTTCTAGTGCCTTCATTTCCTCTCTCTGAAGACAAATGGATTTTCAGAGAGCTGTTCTGTTTTAAACAGACAACATGATATGATGTTAAAATAATCTGTTTTATTAATGCATTCTTCTTGTTGGGTGCTAGCTGGCAAACGAATATATTTGGGTATGTTGAGGTCAGCATGGATTCTTTTTTTATGTATTCTTTGTTTATGTATATTCTAAATACTTGTAAAGAAGCGTGACATCCTAATTACCAATGTTAGGCCTTGGATAGACATGTTTTTGGTGCATCACCAAATTTCACTGTTGTAGAGTTAATTGTGACTCGTAAGGATCCTATAGAACAAAGTACCAAAGCTCCACAGGTTTACCAAAGCCATAAATCTTCAAGGAGGCAGACTACCTCATCTTTCTCCCTCAGATCTGAGTTAGCAACTTTTTGGTTAGCAGCCTAATGCTTAACCCACTGTCCCACCAGGGTCAGGGACACTATTGGGACAGTGTATGAAAACCCTCTGTGTTTATTTATTTAATAATAGTAGCATAGATTAGACATAAACATAGGTAATAATTTCTTTTAGAATTAATACCAGACTAGTCCCAAGGATTTGGAGCTTGAAGATGTCTTCAGTGTCCTACTTTTTCAAAATATTATAACACTCCACTTCCCCCCCACATTTCTACCTTTAATATATTCTCTCACATCCCTGGGTTCTGCAATTCTGTGTGAGGTCTATTAGAAAATTCTGGGTCCAAACCAAATATGTCAGAAAATCAAAATAGGTCTTCTTGCTTATGCAGTTGCTCAGTCAGAAAACGGAGGTCACAAGGAAGGTAAGGCTTTGATGGAGGTGCTATTTTTATCTTTCAACGGACCATACTCCTAGAGAAAACAGAGAACCCAACTTAAGTCACCCTTTCCTAAAGTAGTCTAACTATGTATGCTACCTTAAGCCTATAACAGAGAACTCCCTCCAAAATGAATTCTACCATAGACACAGAGGCTAGAATGATTAGAAGTGTACTAGTAAGTAATTGACTATATGTCATATGGTGTGTGTGTTAGCGTTCTCTAGAGAGATAAAACCAAATTGCTGATAATTTAATATATTTATTTATAAAGATAATTGGATATATAACAAGAAATGAACTGTTAAATCATATACAGCTAAATATATAATATAAGAAATGAACAGTTAAATTATAAAGCACTACAAATGGCTCAGTGCAACTCACTCCCATGAGAGAGAGTTGTGAGAGACTAGCAGTCCTTCAAGTCTAGCTGCTGCCAGATCTTCCTCGGTTTATAGAGAGAGCTAGGCTATGTCAGCACAGCAGCCAATCACAAGGCAGGTCACCAACTGTCAGTTAGGTCACCAACCACCAGTCCCCAGCTCCAGAGATGTCTTAAAGGGACCTCAACTTACAGCGACACAGTCCACAGGCTAGGCGTCCCACAGGTAGTGTAGCCTTTAAATTGAGGCACAGAACAAGCAAGGCAGTCGCACACTGG
Source organism: Echinops telfairi (assembly GCF_000313985.2). Lineage (NCBI taxonomy): Eukaryota > Metazoa > Chordata > Mammalia > Afrosoricida > Tenrecidae > Echinops > Echinops telfairi. Next base: position 49,100,686 of record NW_022103920.1, on the reverse strand, counting down.
TCCGATGATCAAAGAGCGAGAGACAAGAAAGGCGAGGCTCACCAAGCCATTTATCTCTCTGCCCTTCAGTTAATCCCACTTGTGTTTATCGGCCAGGCTTGCACAATAAACTATCTCAGTGTGTTTTTAATTTTGTTTTCACTACTAGAAGATGTATATAATTGTTAGGTGCCATCAGGTTGATTCTGACTCTCAGCATCCCTATATACAACAGAACAAAACATTGCTCAAATCCTGCTTCATTCCTCATTGTCATGACATTTGAGCCCATTGTTGCAGACTCCATATCAATCCAGCTCTTTGAGGGCTTTCTCTTTTCACTGGCCTCCTACTTTTCAAGTATGATGTCTTTTTCTAGGTTCTGGTCCCTCCTGATAACAGATTCAAAGTACATGAGACAAAACCTCACTGTCCTTTCTTCTAAGAATTCTTGCTAGAAAAATTTGTTGGTTCTTCTGGCAGTTCATGATATATTTAATATTCTTTGCCAATAAGCTAATTCAAATGAGTAATTATTCTTCATTATTTCATATTAATTGGGCAGCTTTCACATGAGGATGAGATTATTGGAAATATCATGACTTGAGTCAGGTGTATCTTTGACCTCAAAGTGACATCTTTGATTTCACGCTGTGTGAGTTCTTTGACTGGGTATTGCTATGTCTATGGTTTTGATTGTGGATCCAAAGAAAATGAAATCCACTTGCATCTCCCATCTTTATTGTATTTATCATGGTGCTGCTTATTGATTCCTTTGTCAGGTTCTTTATTTCTTTATGTTGTGGTATAATCCATAATGATGGCTTTGATCTTCCTTGGCAAGTCTTCTTCACTTCCAGCAAGCAAAGTTTTATTTGAATAGCTTAAATTGTTAATAAGTCTTCCCCCAACCCCGATGCCACATTCATTTTCATATAGCTGAGCATGGGAGTTGAATAAGTATGGTGAAAGGATACAACCCTGACATATACCTTTCCTTATTTTAAACCATGCAGTATCTGCTTGTTCTCATCAGACAACTTCCTCTTGCTCTATATACAATCTCTGCATGAACACAATGAGGGTTCTGAAATTTCTAGTCTTCATAATGTTATCCATAACTTGTTATGGTTCACACAGTCAAGTACCTTTGAACTGTGAATAAAAGGAAGGGAAAGAGCTTACTGTGATCTCTATAGTCAACTGAGATCTCTCTGATTTCTATTTTCTTTCCTGAATCTAGCTTGAAATCCTAGCAATTTCCTGAGAATATACTGCTCAGCTCATTCATATTGAGCAATGTTTTGCATGTTTGTGATATTTATGATATTGTTTGATCATGATATTGTTTGATTATTGGGACATTTTTCTTTGGAATAGGTACAAAAATGGATGTCTTCATTTGGTTGGCCAGGTAGCTTTCTTTAAATTTGTTGCCATTGACAAGTGGATACTTCCAATGTTGCATGTAGTCTTTGAAATATTTCCAGTGGTATTTTGTCCATGCTAGTAGCCTTGTTTTTCATAGATGCCTTTAATGGGGCTTGGATTCCTTTCTTCACTACTGAGGTAATTACATAATTTCATGTCAACTCGAGGTGTAGAGGTGGAACCCAGCCTGTCAAGCAGATCACAGCCTGATGGTGTCTCCTTGTGGACCTCCTCATAAGGAGGGTTCTGGGAAGCTCCCTCCCACCCCCTCTTCCATCACCTTCCTGATGAGGACATGTGGAGACCTGCGCAAGCCCTGTGATCCTTCCACCGCCATTTGATCCACAAGATTCTGCACCTACTGGCCTTTGGTTTTCCTGCATTCTGCATCATTGCGTATGGCTTCATGAGTCTGAAAAGGGACTTATAGGCTAGTATAGAACCTATAGACTGGTATCGAACTTATGGACTTGATCTAGACTGGGCTGGAATGTTTTCTTGATATACAATTACTTCTTGATAGAAAGCTTTCTCTTACACATATATGAGTGTCTCTGGATTTGTTCCTCTAGTCAACCAGACCCAACACATTTACCATACGTTCTTGATAGATCACATACTACCTCCTGAAATGCTTGTACGTTGACCATTGATATTTTTTATACAGTGTATATTCACTACTATACTTTCTATGTCATTCGATAACTTGTCTATAGAACCCTTCGATATTTCACACGATGTGTAAGTATTTTATTGTGTTTTTTCAGCTAGAGAAATGTCAAGCAAAATTTCTCCTCTTGTTAATGTCATTCAGATCCCTGCACATTTTATTATAATATTTCACTTTGTCTTCTCATATGACCTTTTGAAATTTTCTATTTTAGCTCTTTTACTTATTTTTTTGTGTTAGGTATTCTATGTTCAAAAGCAAGTTTCAGATTGGCATTTTGGTCTTTTTTCTGTATTATCTTTTTATAGTGACCTTTCTGTCGCCACGAATATTGTCTTTGATGCCATCCCACATCTCTTCTGGTCTTCGATCATTAGTGTGTTCAGTATGCCAAATCTATACTTGATACGGTCTCTAATTCCAGGTCGAATATACTCATGGTTACACTTAAACAAGGCTCTCATGGAATTGTTTTTAATTTTCTTTAGCATCAACTTGAATATGCATAGAATAACTGATAGTGTCTTTTTCAGAGTACCCCATGACCTGTTCTGCCTGAGGAGATTGAGTTTCTCCATCATCTATTTCCAAAGATGTAATCTGTTGGCTTCTTCTGTATTTCATTCTGCTGGGGATCTGATGTGTAGTTGTGATATGTTGTTGAAAAGGGTTTTCGCAGTGGGTAAGCCATTGGTCTTGCAAAATTCAATCATTTGAATCATGCCAAATCAGGAGTAAAAAAAGAATCCCCCAATTTTTCCTCCATTCATGACAGTGAGGTCCATTCTACTTTGAGGAGGCAGCTTTCTTCCAATCATATTTTCAGTGCCTTCCAGCCTGAGGGGCTTGTTTCCAGGCACCAGATCAGACAATGTTCGTCTGTTGTTCATACAGTTTTAACTGACCGTTTTATTGCTATTTTTTGTTATGTTTTAAAAGTAGATCTCAGATTATTCTTCTTAATCTGTTAGAGTCTAGATATTTGGTAGAAAGCTACCATTGGCGATGCTGCTGGTGTTTGAAATACTAGTGGCAAGAGCTTTCAGCAGAATAGCAACCCACACCTCACCACAGTCCAATAAACTCACAGATGAGTGATAGAAACTTATAATAGTATACATAAAATACATTTTTTTATTACAGAAAAACAAGTGGAAATGGCCTGCGAGCATTCAGAATTATAACTAGTATATGTTTGTTATTTTTTTCATCTCTATGAGCTTTTTTTATTTTGATGCAAGTAAAATTGTGATTGCATCCAGTGTCCTGAAAAATTAAAATGCCCCCTTGTGTAAAAAAAAAAGAAAGAAAGAAAGATAATTTTCTCCCTCAATTCTTAGAGGCCAGGCAGCACGGAGAGTAGCCTGTGCCTGAATTTCAATCCTTGCAATATGCTCTTGTTACTAGGGTGAAGTGTGCACACCTACACATGAGCCCAGGAAGGCTGCTCTCTTGACCAAACTACAGAGCTCAACATGGATCCAGAGGGCAAGCAACTAAGAACAAAGTTGACCTTGAATTACCTCCAGACATGCAAGTGCTTAGGAAATAGTACAATGAATGTATCACAAACAGAGAAGATGGGGCAGGGATGACCAGGTAGCCAGAGTCTTGCCCCTGGATGTCAAAGCTAGGAGGAGCTGACTGTTCCAGAAGTGTCCAGAGGTCCCATCAGAGCCTTGGTGTCCATCCTCTGGTAGGCAAAGCAGAGCCCACTAAAGAACATGGAGCATCTGCCCATTAGCCAGCCACTCAGTAATCCTCCCGCCCCTTCTCCTTTCATGCCCTGGGAGAGTTCTGACACAGAACCAAGTCTGTGGAGACTACACTGGGCATCTACAGCCCCAGTTCCCTGGGCGAGAGCACTCTGTCTGAGGCGCAGTGTTTGTTGTTATTTTAAAAACTCGTTTAAACAACTTTACATTATATTTTTCTATATTGTAAAGTCAGCATTATAATAGTAATACCTTTAATTACTAAATAGCAGTAGGCACACATATAGATATATTCACCTACTATCTGTAAAACCATAACTCATTTAATATTTAACCTTGGAAGCAGATTGTGCAATGTCATAAAGTATAATTTTTATTGAGAGTTAATATTATGCTTTGCCAAATTCCTTTCTTCTGGTTAATAGTTAATTTATGACAATGATATACATTGACTTTTTATGTAACTTTAGCAGTCCATGTTTAATTTATATGTAGATTGCTACTTTTTGATATATTATAAGCAATTAATATTGTGGGTAGTGAAAAACTAAGAATGCTGATCACAATTTCTGGAGATTGTCCTTGGAAAGAGAATACTTCTTAATTAAATATCTGGGTACAATGATACAAAATCTTTGGGTTTTTTTTTTTAAGGTTAACAAAAACTCTGTGACTCACAGAGTTTCACATCTTGATTTCACATCACCTATTTAAAAAACACTCCGTGTGAATTACAATTGGTGTTGTTCCATATGTTTCCAATTAAATTTATTTAGCATTCCATCACATCCTTTTTATTTCTCTACTAGTTGTTTCTTAGTGCCGCTAGGTTTAATTTCTTTCAACATAGGTAAACACATACTGCTAGACCAATCTGAAAATAAAAGATCTTTCTCTTTTACAGAAACCTGAATTGAATCCCAATTTTTTGGCAGAATATGTAAGTTTCTTTAGCTGGAAAAAGTCTCATCTAAGATAGAATTTCAACTTTCCTAATTATCCTTATCTGCCATTATCAACTTTCAGGAGAGCGACATATTTATTACTTGCATACCTATCTATATTCAGTTAAGAATTATCCTTTTAATCAGTGTCTTTTTGCATGATTTTTCTTTTTAGTCTTGTAGCTTAATAATTAGTTTCATTATGAATAAAACAAACTTTCATCTGATATTTTTAACTTTACACAGTGACTACTTACCCACAAAAGGAAAAAAAAACATTGTAGTTATTAATATTTGTGTGTTAAATGATGAGCATCAATCATATTGAGAAAGCATATATATGTTTTACTTATTAATTTATTAATGTATGTATTTTTAAGGGAAAATCTTGTCATTCTTGTTTCTGAGTAACCAAACATAGTGTACCTTTTCTTTGACATTGGGAGAAGTATGAAGCTTTCGACGTCTGCAAAGAGCTACAGCTTTGGAGACTCAGTTCTGCATTGTCCTATGCTGTCATTATGAGTCAGATTGACTCGATGACAATGAATCTGGTTTGATGTCCTTGACCTGATCATTTTTCTATATAGTACAGCTATTTTATACCACTTGTCTGCCACTTTGTTGTACTGTGGTCGCTTGTGTGTTGCTGTGATGCTGGAAGCTGTGTTGCTAGTATTGCAAATGCCAGCATGGTCATCCAAAATAAAACTGTTTTCAGCAGAATTTCCAGACTGTGTTAGTCTGGGTAAACTAGAGAAACAAAATTCATAGACACTCATATGTGTATAAGAAAGAGCTTTATATACAAGAGCAATTGAATATTGAGAAAACATTCCAGCCTAGTCCAGATCAAGTCCTTAAGTCCAATATTAGCCCATGTGTCCAATACCAATCTATAAAGTCCTCTTCACATTCAAGAAACACAAGCAGTGGTGCCAAATGCAGGAAGATCACAGGCCAGAGTGTGCAAAGTCTTGTGGATCCAGTGATGTTGTAAGCATCTCAGCACTGTCAGGGGTCTCCAAGTGGCTTCTCCAGCTCCGAGGCCCTGGCTGCCATCAGCCTGTCTCCATGTGGCTTGTCAACAAGGATGTCTCACAGGGAGTGAGCAGAGAGAGAGAGTGTCTCCCGCCTCCAAGTAGGAAAACTGGAGTTCCCAGAATCTTCAGGAGAAGGTCATGCTCACACAGAGGCCTCATAGGCTATGACCTGATTGATAGGCTAGGCTCCACGCTTTCACTCTAAATCCTCTTAAATTGACAGACAATTGTAGAACTACCACACAAAGAATAGGCTACGAAGAAGGAATAAGCTATCCATTTCTGATTAATTAGCGACTGAAAACCTTGTGAACAGCATCAAACATTGTCGTTTATAGAAAGCTTTATTAATAGAAGCAGTACATTGTGAGAGTGCCAGAAGACAAGTCCCTAAGGTCGTAAGGACTCAATGTATGACTGAAGAAGAGTGGAGTTGACCATAATGATGTGAAGGGAGAGAGCATGCAGGATTCAAGCCTCCAGCTCCTTCATTTGCTGATAGGGCACAACTCAAAATGAGAAGAAACAGCTACAAACATAAATTAATAATTGGAACTTAAAATGTACAAAATAAGAACCTAGGAATATTGGAAGTTGTTTAAAATGAAATGGAACCCATAAACATAAATACATGGATGAGCTGAAATTGACTGCTATTGGATATTTTGAGTCAGAAAATTATATAGTTTACTATGCCAGAATGACACAATCAAGAGGAATGGTGTTACATTCATCATCAAAAAGAACATTTCAAGATCTATTTTGATATTCTGTCTTTGAGAGAATAATTTTTTCCCAAATACTAAAAAATTCAATCAACAGCAAACCAACACCAATCAATAATCCACAACAAATCAACAACGATTCAAATTTATGTACTGACCACTAAAACTAGTATGTAGTTTTCAATCTGAAGTTGATTAAACATGCAAGCAAAATGCATTTATATTTACTGCCAATTAAAAGGCAAAAGTTGGAAACAAAGAGGAAAAAAGAGTAATTGGAATATAGTGACCACGTGATAGAATTTTGTAAAACCAATGTTTTTTTCATAGCAAATACCTTTCTTCATCAACACAAATGGCAACTACCCACGTGGACTGCCCAGATGAAGCTCCATATCAGCAGCTAAAATCAGGTCAGGGACTGACTGAGGCAAAGACTATCGGTTGCTCCTAGGTAAGCTCAGCATTAAGGTGACGACAATAAAAACAATTCCATGGGCACCAAAATGCACTATATATTTTTTTTTTATCTTGTGCCTGGTTTGAATTTTTTTTTAAACATTTTATTAGGGGCTCATACAACTGTTATCACAATCCATACACACATCAATTGTGTAAAGCACATTTGTACATCACAAAATGCAATCTTGAGGCTATATTAAACACAGAAGGCCTGCTGAGCTGTGGGAAGATATCAACAACAGTAAACACAAAAAAAACCCCAAATTTATCAAAAGGACAGGAAAGAAAGCAAAGAGTAAACTAAATGTCAGAAGAAACTCTGAAACTTGCTCTTAATTGTAGAGTAGTTAGCGTACATGGACTACATGACAAAGTAAAAGTTCTGAACAGATATCCCAAAGGGTAGCTCAAGAAGACAAAGTAAAGTGTTATAATGAAAGGTGCAAAGATTTTGAGTTAGAAAACCAAAATAGAAGAACATGCTTAGCATATCTTAAACTGAACGAACTAAAGGAAAAATTAAAGCATTGAACTGTAACATTGCAAAATAATGAATGATGTAGGAAGTATCAAAAGAAGATAGAATACCGGGAGTCACTGTACCCAAAGTAACTAGTCAATAGTCAAACCATTTCAAGAAGTGTCATATTCATTAGAACCAATGCTGCTGAAAGAAGTCCAGGCAGCACTGAAAGCATTAGCAAAAACAAAGATCCAGGGATTGATGGAATACCCATTAAAATGTTTTAACAAGATAATGGAGCAATTGAAACACCCATTTTTCTTTTTTATCTTTAAAAAAATAATTTTATTGGGGGCTCTTACAGCTCTCATAACAATCAATACATCCATTGGGTCAAGCACATTTGTACCTATGTTGTCATCATCCTTTTCAAAACATTTTCTTTCTACCTGAACCGTTGGTACCAGTTTCTCATTTTTCCCCTCTCTCCTCTACCCACCCACCCTCATGAACCCTTGATAAATTATAAATCATTATTATTTTCATATCTTACACCGTCTGTTGTCTCCCATCATCCATGTTTCTCTTGATCGTCACCCTTGGTGTGGGGGGGTGGGGGGTGGAGTTCACACATTGATCATTATGATCTGTTCCCCTTTTCTCCCCCCACTTTCCCCCTATCCTCATGGTATCACTACTCCCATTATTGTTCCCGGGGGTGTTATCTGTACTGGATTCCATGTGTCGAAAGCTCTTATCTATACCAGTGTACATGCTCTGGTATAGCTGCATATTTAAGGTAGAATTGGGGTCATGATAGTGGGGGTGAGGAAGCATTAAACAACCATTTTTTATTCCAAGAAATTTGGAAAACAACTACATGGCCAACTGATTGGAAAAGATCCATATTTTTACTTATACTAAAGAAAGGTGACCCAACAGCATGTGCAAATTATAGATAATATCATTGATATCACATGCAAGTAAACTTTTGCTGAAGATCATCCAACAAATAATAGAGTAGTACATTGACAGGGAGCCAGAGATTCATGCTGGGTTCAGAAGAGGATATAGAACAAGGGATATCATTGCTGATATAAGATGGATCTTGGCTGAAAGTAAAGAATGCTAGAAGGATATTTACTTGTGTTTCATTGATTATTCCATGGCTTTGAACTTTGTGGACTATAACAAACTATTAATAGTTTTGAGAAGAATGAAAATTCCAGCAAACTTCACTGTGTTCTTGCAGAACTTGTACATGGACCAAGAGGCAATTGTGCACACAGAACAAAGGGATACTATATGGTTTTAAATCAGGAAAGGTGTGTGTCAGGGTTGTATCCTCTTATCGTATTTATTCAACCTCAATGCTGAGCAAATAATCTTACAAACTGGGTAATATGCAGAAGGATGTGGTATCAGAATAAGAGAAAGTCTTATTAAAAACTTGCAATATGCAGGTGACAAAACCTTGTTTACTGAAAGTGAGGAGAACATGGAGCACTTCTTGAAACTGAGTGTAGTAGTAATTTTACAATAATGCTTGATGTTACTGAAGGATGGAAATTTAGTGTAATTTATCTGTAAGTGCTTTCAATAAAATGATATTTTAAAAAATCGTTAACATAATGGTCTGGGACAAGATAAAAAGGATCACAACCTTTAGTATGCATTACAATTCAATGTAAAGAAAACCAAAATCCTTACCACTGGATCAATAGGTAACATTATCATGAACAGAGAAAATATTTAAATTGTCAAAGATTTTGTCTTGATTTGATCCATGATTCATGCTGATGGAAGCAACAGGTACAGGATCAAATGATACATTGTATTAGGTAAATCTTCCACATAAGACCTCTTTAAAGTGTTGATAAGCATGATGTTATTTTAAGATCTAAGGTATTCCTGACCCAAGCTATAGACTTTTCAATTATTTCATATGCATGTGAAAATTGGACATAGAATAAAGAAGACAAGAAAATTCAATGTATTTGAACTATGGTATTGGAAAAATATTCAAAATATAATGGAATGCCAAAAGAACGTACAGCTTTGTCTTGGAAGAAGTATAGCCAGAATTCTCTCAGAGGAGAGAATGGTGAGATGGCACCTCTAGTACTGTGGATATGCTATCAGGAGAGTCAAGTTCTGGAGAAGAACATCATGCTCGGTAAAGCAGCGTGCCAGTGCAGAAGGCTCGCGACAAGTTGGATTGACACATGGCTGCAACAATGGAGTCAACCCTAAGAACTGCTGTGAGGGTGGACTAGGGCCGGGTGATGTTTCATTGTATTATATATCAAGTTTCTGTGAGCTGGACCTGACTGGAAGGCACCTAACAACAACAACATAGCTATTTTCAAATGTATTCCTTCTTTCTCCTGTTTCACTGTGATGGTCCTGATAAAATCAGCCTTCATAAAATACAGTTTTAAAATGACACATAAACTCATTATTTACACACATAACATGTACAAGAATGGTCAGCTAATTTATTATTTGACATAACAGAAAGAACATTTTTAAAATTAATTTCGGTCATAGTCAAAATGTATCATCAAAAGAAATAGATTTGGCCTAATTATTTTATCTACTGAAAACCAGTCGTCTACGCAAAAAATGGAGCATAGAAAACTTTATTTTAAAAATAATGGTAAAATAGCAACAATCAAACATGTTAACTGTAACTGAATATAGATGAGAATATAAGAAAAACATTTGAACTGGCTTGCAAGGCTATATAATGATAAAGTTCTTTATATTTTAGATTTAAACTATTGCCTTTTCTTTGCTGTGCAGTGTTTTGCCATATGCTGGGTCATCACTGTTGGTTTAAGGAGCATTATTCTAAATTTGGAAAAAGTATTTTATGTGGCAAAAACACGGGGAATTTACAGCAATCAAGTTGATTCTGATTAGATTATTCCTTTTGTCCTCTTATCTAAATTTCAACTAATATAATAATAATGGAGATCTGTACTGGGCAAATGGTTAAGCTCTGCATTGTTACCCGAAAGATCAGCTGTTCAAATCCACACAGAGGCAGCTATAAAATAATCTGCTTCCAAAAAATCAAGGCCCTGAAAAACTTGTGTAGTATGGTTCTACTCTGAACACTTAGGGTCATCAGGAATCAGTATCCACCTGCTGTCAGTCCCATTGTTTTCTCCTCCAGATTGTTTATCCAGCCTATCTTATTTAGACAGAACTGCGGAGATAATAACATGCGCAAAAACAAGACAGAGCAAAACCAAGCAACCAATGAAAACAAAACAATAACAAAAAACCAATGACATAAAAAACCAAAAACACACAACTCAACAACAACAAAAAAGAAAAACTTGTAGTTAGTTCAAGGACTGTTTGTTGGTCTTTAATGTTTTCTGGTTGTGTCTGATGGGATGCCAAGCCCTGGCCCCAAAGTCTATTTTTGGTATTCCCTGGGGACTTCATTGCTCTGTTCCCCTTGCTGTTCTGTTCCACACACACAGTGTTCTGCCTAGGTGTGGTGGGATCAGATCAGGTGGAATTCCCATACTGTGTCTCCAGTGTTGTTCCCTTAGGGCTATGGGTCAGTGAGGGATGTCATATCTCATAGTGGGGTCGGCCATATTGTCTTCTCTGGATTCGCTGCTCTGAGCAGGAATATCGTTTTCAAGGCTTGGTGGACCAGGTTGTGCTCCACTCTCTCTTCCTTCCCCTTCATTTGCTCCCGTGTGCTCTGATCAGACATGCCCTTCTCCCTGAAGTACAGATTCAATGCCGTCCTTTAAAATAAATTCTTCTCTGAGGAGGGGCAGGTGTCCACGTAGTTGGGATCAGGGCCGGGCCCTCAGACCACTCCATTTGTTCCCTACTCCATGCCAGTATGTTGCATTCACATCTTGGAGCACCGGGTTGAAGTCTGGTCCCTCTTTCCCTGTGGAGATATAAAAACTACCTTCCCCTAGGGTGGGTTTGTGCCCTGTGCTCCTGCTACCCATTTTTTTCCTCCCCCCCCCAGCCTCCCCCGCTCCTTTTTAGTTGGCTACCATATGTATTACTGGAATTGGTCTGGCCCATACCATACATACTACCTGGTCCTTGCCCCAAGAATGTTTGTATACAGTAGCTTTTTCCCTATGCCCTTTTTGTATTTTTTTAAGCTTACCTCAGCAGACTCATGTTGTACTTGCCCTTTTGTGCTTGGCTTACTTCACTTAGCATGATTTCTTCCAGTTCTTCCCATGCTGTGATGTGTTTCATACGTTCATCGTTGCTTTGTAGTGATGCATAGTACTCCGTTGTATATATGTACCACAGGTTTTTACTCCACTTGTCAGTTGATGGAAATTTGGGTTGTTTCCAACTCCTCGCAATTGTGAACTGTGCCGCAATGAACATTGGAGCACAGATGCCTGGCCGT
>NW_022103920.1:49065245-49087850 GCF_000313985.2 Echinops telfairi | reverse complement strand
ATTTAGGAACTAGAGGAAAGTTGTATTTTTCATCTTTGCTACATTGCACCCTGACTGGCTCATCTCCTCCCTGAGACCCCTCTGCAAGGGGATCTTCAGTGGCCTACAAATGAGCTTTGGGTCTCCACTCCACAATCCCGCCATCATTCACTATGGTAAGATTTTTTGTTCTGATGATGCCTTATATCTGATCCCTTCGACACCTCCTGATCGTACCAGCTGGTGTGCTTCTTCCATGTGGGCTTTGTTGCTTCTGAGCTAGATGGCCACTTGTTTACCTTGGTCTGAGTATCTGTCATTATGCCAGTACCATGTGGTTTTGACAACTGTGGCTGTATAGTATGTGCTAAAGTCAGGTAAAGCAAGCCCTCCCACTGTGTCCTTCTTCTTGCGGAGTTCCCTGCTAATTCTGGGCTTCTTCCCTCTCCATGTGAAGTTGGTAATCAGTTTTTCCATTTCTTTGAAGAACGATGAGGGTAATTGTATCAGGATTGCATTAAACTTATAAAGTACCTTGGGCAGAACTGACATCTTTACTATATTGAGTCTTCCAATTTATGAGTATGGGATATTCCTCCATTTGTTGAGGTCACATCATGGGTCATTTTTATATGACCTTTCTAGAGAAGGCCTCATATCATCCAACAAAAGATTGGGTGGGGCTAAACAAGTAAGGTACTTAGGACCCACCAAAGGATTTCACAGTTGCTGCTAATGTAAATGAGGTTTATGCTATCATTTTTTTGTAGTAGGACCATGCAAATAAGTTTTTCAGAATCATAATGAGGAGATTGGTCAGTATTGTATCTTGCTAAGCTTAAAATGAGACATCCCAGCGGTAGATACTGGGGACCACGACCACCACCAAGAAGTAAGGAGCACATATTCTTCAGAGTCAGGCTTCCTGCACCAGGAACCTTCCAGAGCTAGGAGACAGAGACAATTAACACACAGTGAGAAATGGCAAGAAGCACCCGAGAAACAATGCAGCAGAGACTGCATAACCAGTAGACCTGCAAGAGTTCGCACAGTGGGCTTCCTGACCCAAGGGGTAAGAGAGCTGAGCACCTTCAATGAAGAGATTTGCTGGCATATAATGGGTTGCCTCTGGGCGCTTGGTAAGGCCAACAAGCTTGTAACTGGGTAGAGACACATGAGGCCTGAGGATCCAAGAACCAGAGAGAGGAATGACTGCCTGTGAGCACAGCTAAGAAAAAAACTGTTAGGGCTCAAAGAGCTGTACTGTGAGGCGTTTTGATCTTGATTATAACCTGTTATATCTCTAATAAGCCCCAAAGCTGTAAGAACGGCCCTGGAGCTCAATGTGGCTATTACAGTGAATTATTGAACCCAGAAAAGGAGTACAGAGTACCATGAGACAGGCAGTTGCTCTCAGAATTGGTTAAAACAGAGTAGGTTGGTGAGTGGGGATGTCTTTCACCTTCACCTCATAAGTGTCAGCGTACAGCTTTTGGTCTTGATTCTTCTTCCTGGAGAAGTTAGAGGTCGTTGGAGGCCCTGCCAAGCCATCTTATAGCCAGTATTGGAATCAACACAGTCGCAATGGATTTTGGATGAAAAGCATTATGAAACCTACCTTTTCAGATGATAGTACAAATGCAGTATTATTTTTATGACCCTTCAACCCTGTCTGGAAGAATGAGTACTCACGAACTAATGGTAATTAGGAGTCTTTACCTATTATAATAACTACAATGTAAGAAAAAAGCCAACATGCATCACTAAGAAAGGGATCCTGAAATATGATTAAACACAAACCATGTCGTATGGGGTCTTTTACCATATTCTTATCAGAGAGTAGATTTTAATCTTTAGCTTGCAAGATATTATATGTTTATCAGAAAGTCTGATTTTTCTTTCACTACTTCTGGGATTCTGAAATAATTTCGATGCATCCATAAGAGTTTGCATGATTAAGGAGCACCTCACTTGATTTGATTCAGATGTCTCACAGCTCACACGCTGAGGAGTATCAATGTGAGGAAATGTTTTAATGAGCAAATGTGAAAACTCTAGGAAAAGAGACCCCAAACAATTGGATCCTATAAATGCTCCTTTTGCAACTATATGTGGAGAAGTGATTGTTCTTAGGAATGAAGTTCTTTTCTTAATTTTAAAACAGATATGGAATTTGTAAAACTCTTTTCTTGCAGACAGATTGTGAGGTCTCTTGACCCTTGTCTTTGAGTGAGAAGGAATTTACTCTGAAGCCTGGTTTGTGATCCAAGTGGGTTTTTATAAAGGATAGGCTGTTCCGGCTTTACACAGGTACCCTCAGGGTGCTTCACACCCACTGGTGGAAACCTGAGGCCAGAGAAACCCATGGAGCAGCTGGGAAAGACAAGACCATGGCACAGCCCGGCCTCCCTGAACAGTGCAGGAGCCACTGGGTCTCAAAGTTTTGGGCTTGTCAGGGCCCCCGTTGGGAGGCAAGGTTGATGATACTGTTTGGCCCCATTGGTTGAATTAAGCCCAGCTGCCTAGATGGGGTCCCACCCAGGTTTACTGGCTTCCTGTCTCAGAGACTGAATGTGTGCATACCCTCTAGCTTTAAGCAGCTTCCAACTTCCTGTAATGGGGGAGGGAGTCTTTGTCATGTAGAGAGACAGCTCCTACTGCTGCCTTTAGCTATCTAACAAGATTTCCTTTTGACACAAGTCAAGAGTATAGGAGAGCCTGAATTCTAAAACAACTTTAGATTAACTAGTTTTTAAACATGAAACCATTATGAGATTTTAAAGTGAATAAATTTATGATAGGAATAGTAATTTTGAGGGCACCAAAATTTTAAAATATTATTTAAAACAAATTAATGGCTTATTTCTCCCCCCAAAATGTTTGTTATCTTGAGTCTATCATTATACAAATTTTCTCTTCCTCTCTCTTAGTGAGGAGAATTATTTCTCCCAAACCTTTAGAAATTCCTATCTACTGGATTTGGAAAATAGTAATTCATCTTTTCCATATACAAGGAGGAAAAACCCTAAACTTTGAGCATGATAAATATACCGAAAGCAATTACATTGTATTCTATTTAACCTGTGCATGGCTGTTTTATTTGCAGATCCAGGAATGGCTGTGTCTAAATTGCCAGACCCAGAGAGCAGTATCAGGACAGCTTGGAGACATGGACAAAATGCCATCTTCCCAGTCAGGACAAAAGACATCTTCTGTCCCCGTTCCTGCAGAGCAACCATCTCAGAAAAAAGAGACAGCTGCCCAAGTGAAAGAGAAAAAGACTGAACAAGAAGTCAGAAGAGATCCTGAGAAGGTCGTACCAGTAAAAGTAAAAGAAGCACCATCAACTGAAAAAATCCCCCCCAAATCAACCTCTGGTCAAAACCAGGAAGAGAGTAAGCTCGAGAAATACAAGTGTTCAGCCCCTGAAGGAAAAAGGCAGCCACTCCCTGAAGAGAAAAAGCCACTGTCTGAAGAAAAGTCAAGACCTGAAGACAAGAAGCCACCTCCTGAGGAAAAAAAGCCCACCCCCAAAGACAAAAAGCCAGACCCTGAAGGCAGAAAGGCAGTTCTCGAAGACGAAAAATTGTCTCTGGAAGCAAAAACACCAGTTCTACAGGAGGAACGTGAGCACGATGTCCATAAAACACAAGTACAGATCGCTGAAGAAAGGCTGCAAGGTAAGGTGGCTCCGAAGGAGGTGGGAGAAGAGAAACAGCCACTCGCCCGGATGGGAGCGTTACCGTCAGGCACGCCTCAGAGTTTGCACAAGGAAGATGATGAAGCAACCCCCAAAATGAAAGCACAGGTGCGAGCATCATACACAGCAACATCTGAGCAGGTGGAAACTGGGAAAGAAAAAACAGTAAGTTTGTTTTCCGCACTTTGCAGTCTCACATATGTAATTTATTGTTTTATTGTCCCAAGTGCATACATTTCTTACTGGTAATTGTGTAAAGCCTCCAATCAAGGAATGGCATTTTCAGAGCAGTGTAACAGATGTGTACTGTTATGAACAACTTTATTAAGTTGTGTGCTTTATGAAGAGCTACTTTTGAGAGCGTAGTTAATCAAATTTACTTAAGGTACATCTGTACAATGTTTTGTTTGCCATCTGTTATGCCTATCAAATAGCCAAAATCAGATCGTATCATAATCACTGACTCATCATATTAATGATTCTTTTTCTCTCCGCATTATGACCATAACTTAGTAACGC
Source organism: Echinops telfairi (assembly GCF_000313985.2). Classification (NCBI taxonomy): domain Eukaryota; kingdom Metazoa; phylum Chordata; class Mammalia; order Afrosoricida; family Tenrecidae; genus Echinops; species Echinops telfairi. The sequence continues at coordinate 49,083,652 of NW_022103920.1, read as the reverse complement.
CCTTTAACATAAAATGGGTTATTTCTTCATATGTTTCTATTCACTTAGCCACTTGGTTATCCAAGAATTATCAAGGCTATTCTTCTCACTTAAGGCCTTCTAATGATTGAACAGCCATAAAAATGATTAAATAATTGTCATTGAAGAAAAAATATGACTAATGTTCAGAACAAAAATCATCTTAAAGTTTACTAAATAATTTATTTACTAAATATTTACCATAGTAATAATTTCAGTATATTGTTGGGTTCTATTATGAGTTTTGTTCAATGTGTTAAATATTGAAGAGTTATTTCTAATGCAATCATAATCCAAAAAATATTGTAGTATATGTGTTATACACACAGACACACACATTCCTATACATACATACACACACACACACACACAAACACACACACACACACATATATATATGAGTCCTTGTGGTGCAATGGTTAAGTGTTAGGCTACACTAGCCCAAAGGTCAGCAATTCAAACCCATTAGCTATGAGGGTTACCCGGCAAAAAAACAGAATTTTTTTTTCAAAGCTATGTATTTAAATTTTTCTCCAAAACAACCTTATCACCTTCAAAGTACTCTCCATCACACTTAATTCATTTATCAAATATGAGATTCCATTAATGGAAACATATTTCAAATTCATCTGTTTGAATGGCTGTTTTTGTCTTCACCTCTTTTACACCTTCAAATTGCTGTCCTTTCATGTCCCTCTCAATTCGCAGACACAAAAAGAAGTTGCTTAAAGTGAGGTCAGGTGAGTCAGGTGTGTGGAAAAGAGAGGCATGCTGTTATATGCCCCAAACTGGTGGGTGCACTGAGATGGCTGCATGAGCAGGTGCATTGTCATGGTTGCAAATCCAGTCCCCTGTGTTTGCCAAAAATTGGGCCTTTTTATCACACAGTTACACAGTCTTTTCAGAACTTCTAAATAGAAAGCTCGATTAAGAGTTTGACCTGATGGAACAAACTCCAAATTCACTACAAGTCAACATTTTTGTCCATTCAGGAAGTTGACAGATGTCCAGGATGAGGTTTGTCATCAATCAATATTTCATCTTTTTTGAAATAAGTAAACCACTAGTACACTTGAGATTTTCCTATAGCACTGTTCTTGTAAGCTGTGTTCAACATCACAGCAGTTTCTGTAGCATTTTTCCTGAGCAGGAAACAAAATATCACAACCGCACACTGTTTTCTTATAGTGGCCATAACAAAAAGCAAGGTTTGAGCAAAACTGCTTTTATGAAAAAATTCAGTGACCAGAGGGAACCTTCCCAGGTAATGCCACTAGGTGTACTAACAGTGAGTTGCTCGATGCTCACATGGTGGGAAAATGAGTACAATGACAGCTCTGCCTTTTTTTTGGTGGTGGGGGGGGTACCCCTTGTATTCCATAGGAGAAAGATAAGGCTGTCTGTTTATTAAAAACCCAGAGGGGCATTTATCCTACAGGCTCAGTATGATTCAGATTTGACTGAGTGCAGTGAATTTTTTGGTTAGTTTCATGGTAAACTAGAATGCAACAAAGCTAATCTTACCCACTTTTCAATAAAAGCCATTTCTGCCTAGACTTGGTTTCTGACAGTGAAAGCATCATTCACTCACTCTCTAGTGACCTGGTCACTATTTTTATCTGCCTTTTCTTCTTGCCTGTCCTTTGCTTCCCCCGTACAATTTATCACATGTCTGCTCATTAGCTCCTATTCCTAAGACTAATTAGTACCTTAGTTATGGCTTCTATGAGATTTCGCCAAATTGGAGTAATATAATTCTTGATTACTATGCCTTCTATTTTTCACCTCTCTGGTATAGACTTGTTAGGTCATTGTTTGCCACAGTTTAGATCATTTAACTCTATCACTCATATATTTCTAATAAGTCTCTATTGCTTTGTAAATATCAATTAAACAGCAAATCTGAAGTATTTTGATCAAACACCCCATCATTTTTTATTTTGCAACCCTAAAATGTATATATATATATATTAAATTATACATTAAACATTTATACACAGTTACCACTAATAAGAGTTTGTACCCTAGAGCAGTACAGTCAATTCACTCACCACTCCAAATTTGAGGGAAAAGATAAATTTAATACAAGGTGACACCAATCAGGATTCCAACAACACAGGCTGTCCAAAGGAATCTCATTTGAAATCAAAATACATAGATATTATTTACTTTTTACTTTGGAATTCATGCTTTATAGGAGTTACATACAGATGCTTTAAATTCACTCAATGTGTTAGACTGGGTTGACTAGAGCAATAAATCCAGTAATACTCATGTATGTATAAGAAAGAGCCTTGGATCAAGAAGTGATTATATATCAAGAAACCTTCCCAGCCAAATCCAACTCAAGTCCATAAGTCCAATATTAGTCCATAAATACCTCTTCAGACTCATGCAGCCACATACAGTGATGCAGAATGCAGGAAGATCACAAGCCAGTGGGTACAAAGCTGTGTGGATCCATGGTTGGTGGAAATATGGCAGGGCTCTGGGAAGCTCTCAGGTTGTCCAGCAAGCAGGAAGGGAAGAGCAGAGAGAGAAAGTTCTAGGATCCTCCTTATAAGAGGTCACATCCTCAAGGAGATAGCATCAGGCTGTGACCTGATTGACAGGCTAAACTCCACCATTGCACTTTTATAGATCAAGTTCACATAAATTTATCTAACTATAACACTAGAGTTTTAATATAATCACAAGAAACAATTGTTGACCTTGAGCAACAGACAGAATAATACCAATCTTTTAGTCTTAGTCTCAGAATGTCTCTGCTGACTAACCAGACAGCAAGAGTTGTTCTTTTTGTAACTAATAGTTAAGCAAATAAGAGAAAATTAGTAGAACTCTCTTGCCCTCCCAGATGACATATGCATGCAACCTGTTTACATCTGAATCCTGTAACAAGTAAATATCAAATTGATTTAGGTGGAGGTCAAGGAAGAGATGGTATAAATTAAACTAACTGCATTTAGTAAAGTGAATTAGGCTAACAATAGTAAGTAAACTAACGTGAGCTACATATACTGTTTTACAAGTGTAATATTTGCATTATAAAATATTCATAAAGATAAAAAATCTATAAGGTAATAAAATATTACTTTTATTTAAATATATATTTGATCATTTTGAAATTATTATTAATAATAGCATTCTAGAAAACTATAGATTGTGTTTAGTGTTTTTCAAGACCTTGGTTTCAAATATTAGTTATGTGAAATTCGGCTTGTTAACTCAGCTCATTTAGTAATTTTACATATCGTCTTAAATGACGATAGTTTTAGGAAAAAATAACCCACAGGATACACCAGAAATGGGAAAATGGGATCAAAGTTTACAAAGAAGATTTGCCAAAACTTTGCCATTTGATTTCCAAATATGAAATAAAAAACTAATTATGAAAAAATGGTGGGAATTCCTAAGTGTTCATCTTTTCTTATACTTGTTCTTATAAAATATGATTTTTATTCATATATAAATCATATTAAAACAAGCAGGAATTTTTCATCTACAAAGTGTTTTGAAAGAACAAAATATTCTATTTCAAAGGTTTTAAGTGAATAGATGAGAGCTTTCGAAAGTGATATAGGTCATAATTTATAGTAGTATCTATGCTTTACATAATTTACAGTAGTGTCATGATGAGTAGCAGAAATCCACTCCAAATTATTGTTTTTACATAATCATTTTCTTGTTTTAATAGTTTAGTGGCATAAAATTTGCATATCACAGAGTTCAATAGTTCAATCGTATCAACAATTGTGCAATTATCACAACAATCAATTCTTTTTTCTTCTTTTTTTTCCCACTCGTCATTGTTAGCTCCCCATTTCCCCGCAACCTCTCCTGCCATGCCCCTAGATATTTATTAATCCAGTTTTTATTTCTATAGATTTACCTATCCTGAATTTCATATACAGAAAATCATACAAAACAAAAACATGAAATAAGCACCCAAGAACAATGACAAGATAAAACACGGATAAACCCAATCTAAAAGAAAGAAAATATTAAAAATAGAAACAACTTTAAAATGGGTAAAAAAAAAAATAAGTGGGTACATATTTAACCTTTCCATGATCAACTTTACAATGCACTCTTTCTGATAATAAGGCTATTCACATCCCAGGACTCTGGTCAGAGGGGAAACTTTATCCATGTGGGGACCCTACAAATGGGTTTTGAGTTTTGTCTGCCATCCGTAGCTTCCTCGAGATTTGGATTTCATTATCTGCAATCCTTGGATCACACAGGCTGTGACTTCTTCCATGTGGACTTAGTTGATGCCTCACTTAGATGGTTGCTTGTTTTAAGACAAGCCTTCAAGACTCCCAATGCTGTTCTTTCTCATAGGTGGGCGCCATCAGCTTTCTTCACCAAACTTGCTGTGGTACCCATATCCTAAAGCGACCTCTTCTAACATAATTTCCTTGAAGCAATGTGGGTATTGACTTCCTAATTCACACAATGTCTCATATTACCGATAATCAGTGCGTATATTCTTCCTAAACATCTAATAGGTAGCATATCATTTTGAAAACTTATCATCACAAAAAGTTAGACAATTGGGGAATTCTTCAGTTTTTATTTTAAAATAATTAAATCTTCACATTGTAATGTTCTTTTATGAACATTTTGAAATATTTGTGAACATTTATGAAATATTTGTCAAATCTATGTGGTTAAAATTTCATACTTATTTCCATTTTAATACAAAAATACTAAGATTTTTCTTCAAAATATTTTAGTCTTATTACTATGTATGATGTAGAATCATTAACATCTGCGATTTTCTGTTCAACTCTGGCATACCTTTAACAAATTACAAATAAATGAATTTGCAGTTTCTCTAACCTTATCCGATATTACTTTTTTAACTGATTCTGATCAGATTTGTCCCTTCCCAATTTTTTTTTCATTATAAATCATGTATGTATAGATGTTTATATATATGCCTTTATTAAATAGTTACTTGATATTGACGCCAAGTCTTTTTTTGTACTCACAATAGTAATTTTTAAAGTATTTTATTATTAAACCAGAAAGTATATTATAAGCTGAAATTTTATTATTATATTTTAATATTATATATTATAATAATGCATTATAAGCTGAAATAGCTCTAATTCCATTACCAAATCTTTTGCTACTTAAAATTTGTTCTATTTTTCCTCTCCTCTGGAAACCTTCCAAATTACTCCTTTGTGTCTACACACAATCTTTTCTAACAAAGAGTGTAGTTTTGTTTGCCAGTATATTGTTTTCCATAATATTAGCCTTTTTTCTATAGTAAAAGGATCATTGTTCCCCTGTGATATGTATTTTTTTCTTTCTTATCGTGTACTATTAAATAGGAAAGAAATCTAAGAACATAGTAAATGTTTATTCAATTTAGTGAAAATTTATAAAATGTTGCAATACTCATTTACTTCGAATCTTAAAGATTTATGGTGTCACTCCACTAGTGACAAAGCATACTCGGTGTTTTCAGATTAGAATTTGTTATTTGTGATATTAGAGGTAAACATGGATGCAAATCATTTTCTCAGTAATGTCAAACCTTTTGAGCAGCTTCATGTCTAATTGAATTAAACTTCTTACCAATTATTTTTTGTAATGGTGCTGATGAAACACTTGTAACAATACAATCATGTCAATTTAGTAATGTGTGTTAAACAAAATGCAGTATATATATCTCTTTCACTATAAGTATTTTATTTAACCCTTGATTTCTTTGTAGGAATATTTCTTATGTAACTTATCTATCATAAGAAAGTCAGATTAGTCTAAATTAGGTATAATCCATAACTCTGCCTCTAAGTGATCAATAAACTGTAATTTACCAAAAAAGAGCAAATAGAGTGATGATGTCCTCATTGCAACTTCTCAGATTAAACTCCCAGTTGTCTTCCACGGTTCCTCCCAGACCCTGGGACCCACTGACTTAAATGAGAATACTTGTGTAATTATATTAATTAAAATGAGTACAATTCATTTCATTTCCTCCTTTGGAGAAAAAGTAAATACAATGAAAACGCTCACATTTGCTTGCAGTTTATTAGATCATCTTGCATATTCACCAGGGTACCTCAGTCCCACTGTGGAGATCCCCTTATGTGACTTAACCTGACCTTCTCAGTCCTCTGAAATCTGACTCCAATATAAGAAATCAAAAACAGCTAAATGTGCCTCTGTGTGGTTTCTAAATGCAGCTTGGTGCCATCTCCCTTTTGATTCTTTACGTTAGCTGCTTCTCAATGTCTACTGACAGTAACTGTCCCGTTTCCCTACCAGAAAACCCTACCTGGACTTCCAGGCCCCTCAGGTGCTACCACCTCCAAGGGGTCTACTCATATGTTCCCTAGTGGCAGGCATATGTCCTGCTGTTAGCCTCTGTATATTAGTTAAGCTAGTTTCTCTTTATAATAAAAATAACACCATAAGTTGACTTTATTCTATTCTAGCACTGTCTCCACATATTTCTACTTGATGAGATGGATTATTACAATAGCTGTTTCATAGAGGGGAAAACTGAATTGTGGTTATCAAGATCACGGAGCAAGGAATGCCCATATCTAGGATTCCAGTCCAGTTAGGGTATTCTTCAAGGAGCCACGTTGGGCCGCTGACTGCAAGGTCAGCAGTTCAAAACCACCAGCTGCCCTGCAAAAGAAAGATGAGGCTTTCTGCTTTCATAAGAGTTAACCCTTCTCAGAAACCCATCTATCAGGGCAGTTTTACCCTGTCACAATGAGTCTGAACTGACGAAGTGGCAGTGTGTTTTTTGAGTGTGATGCTAATCGCTAAACATGATGCTTTCGCCCCTCTGTGATACATTTAGCACACTGCCTTTCCAGTCTTCAAATTATTTTTCTCTTAACAGTTCCTGTGATAATCCCAAGCACAGTGAAATTTTATACTTTATATATTTTATACTTTTATTCGCTTGTTTGTTACCTATGTCATACATGTTGTTATTGTGGGACATTTACTTTTCTTTGTTGTAGTATCATTTTATCTACCCACTCCTATCTTTCAAAGTATGTTTTATTTTAATGGAAATAAAATTCAGTCTGAAATGTAATAAGCAATTTGAACGGTACATGCTAATTTAGTTTGATGTTTTAAAATTTTGTGTCACCAATTTCTCTCTTTTTTAACTATATTTAAAGAAAAAACTATAAAAATGAAGAAAGCCAGAACTTGTGGAATGCAGAAATTTGAGAGAAAAGGAAACACATGTTTTGCATAAAAAGCAGCAATAGGAAAGTGGTAAGAACTGCTATCTGTTAGAGGCAGAGACCCTGCCAGAGCCAGACAAACCGAGCAGTCTGGTCGAGGTCCAGCCCTCCCGCGATTCACTGTGCGGCTACTGTCGACACCGCATATAAACATGCTGCCGTCGTGCCAGTTCTGACTCATTGTGACCCTCTAGGGCAGCAGAACTGCCCGTCTGTGTTTCTGAAACTGTAAATCTTTTTTTTTAATTAATTTATTTTAAAAAATATTTTATTGGGGGATCGTACAATTCTCATCACAATCCATACATACATCCACGGTGTCAAGCACATATGTACATTCGCTGCCCTCATCATTCTCAAAATATTTGCCCTCTACCTCAACCCTTAATATCAGTTGATCATTTTCCCCCCTTATTCCCTTCTCCCTCATGAATCCTTCATAATTCACAACTTATTATAATTTTATCATAAATTACATTGCCCGATGTCTCTCCCCATCATCTTCTCTGCTGTCCATCCCCCAGGAAGGAGGCAATACCTAGATTCTTATAACCGGTTCCCCCTTTTTACCCCACATTCCCTTCACCCTCCAGGCCTTGACCCTTTCACACCTGGTCCTGAATTCCCTGTGTTTCCAGTTGCTATCTGTACCAATATACGTCCTCTGGTCTAGCCAGATTTCTAAGGTAGAATTGGGATCATGATAGTGGGGGGGGAGGAAGCATTTAAGAACTAGAGGAAAGTTATATGTTTCATCGTTGCTACCTGCACCCTGATTGGCTCATCTCCTCCCCTCAACCCTTTGGGGGGGGGGGCACGGTGTCCAGTTGTCTACCGATGGGCTTTGAGTCTCCACTCTGCACTCACCCACCTTTACAATGATATTTTTTGTTCTTTGATGCTTGATACCCGATCCCTTCGACAGCTCGTGGTCACGCATGCTGTTGTGTTTCTTCCATGTGGACTTAGTTGCATCTGAGCTAATTGGCCACTTGTTTATCTTCAATCCTTTAAGACCCCAGATGCTATATCTTTTGATAGCCTGGCACCATCAGCTTTCTTCACCACCTTTGCTTATGCACACATCGTTTGTCTTCAGTGATCGTATCAGGAAGGTGGGCACCCACTGATCTGATTTTTAGTTCTTTGATGTCTGATAACTGGTCCTTTCTGCACCTTGTGGGCAGACAGGCTGGTGTGCTACTTCCATGTGGGCTTTGATGCTTCTGAGCTAGATGGCCGCTTGTTTATCTTCAAGCCTTTAAAACTCCAAACGCTATATCATTTGATAGTCGGGCACCATGAGCTCTCTTCACCACATTTGCTTATCTTTATGGGAGCAGAAAGAGACACTGTTTTCCTGTGGAGTAGCTGATGGTTTCCGACGGCTAACTTTAAATTTGGTAGCCCAATACATAACACACTATTCCACAAGGGCTCCTTACACTTGCAATAATAATATATTATTGAAACATTAAAACTATTTAAAGGGAAATAGTTAAATCCTTGTGCATGCACTTTTATTGCTGATTAAAGTGATACAGCTCTTAGTATTGATTTATATGGAGTAGTTGTATATTAGGGTTACATAAACATACAAGGGAGCTTTAAAAGTTTATGGAAAAATTTAGTTCTCTTTTAATTCCTTTTTTCCATGAACTTTTTAAAGTCCCCTCATATCCAGTGAAATAATTAGGTGTTCGGTGTTAAAAAAATATTCATATATCAGCATGCTAGGTGGGAATACCATCGTTCTCCCATAAGCCAGCGAATTTTTACAGCCCTCATCTTTCAATTACTTCCAAATTTGCATCATTCAGACTAATCTTTGGTGACCCAAATTTTCTATAAACGATTAAAGGGTGTTCGTTTGTTATTTTTGTTTGGTTTGGTGTTGCCCTTTATTTTTGTCTATCCAAAATAAATTACTCCCGGGAAATTTAGACAAATACCTTAACATTCCATTTTTGGCACAATTTTATATTTCCTCTAGAGCTTAGCTCCATACTCCATTAGTGTGTGGGGAACTTCTGTCTGCCTTCAATGTGAAAGGCTACACATTTGTGAAAGGGAAGGCATGGATTATCACTTCCCCCTTTGCCAATGAACTTGTCAGGCCATGCCAGCATGAAGAAAGCTTCCGTGGGCCAAGTGCATCCTTGCCTCTCAGACAGGTTCACCATTCCACAGTGGCAGTGGGATACTGAAAAGAAAAGCTAGTGGGATTCTTCTGCCACTGACTTTAGTTATCAAGTAAAAAATAAATCTAAAAGACTGTGGATTTGGGGTAATGTGTCATTCTCTAGAAGCACTCAAGTAGCCATAATTTTCTATGAGGGAAAAGTGAATATATATAATAAAAATAATATTAACGATGTCTGATGCTAAATGCATTTTGAAGATTAGGGAAAATGTGTTCCTCAGGGGACCTAAAATATGACGCTATTTTAAATAAATATATGATTTAATTATGGCTTTTCTCATTCACTGCCTATATCAGAAATGGCAAATAAGTTTGCAGGCAAATGGTAGATACTTACAAGTTGATTCTTGTATAATAAATTTATAAGTCATCTAAACTGTACTACAATTTTTAAAGTGAAAGGAATACTGAATAGCACCCATTCCTACTTAACTCTTCTGATAAGGAGAATGATTCATAAATTAAAAAGCCAGAGTTTTTACATGCACTTAGGTGTGTATATTATATACATATATTTTTAATTAAGAAGCATTTGAAACTGTTAACTTCATTAAACCCTACCATATGTGTTAGTAACTTCACATTCTTCTTTTCTTCTTTTAAGTTTTTGCATAACCATCCATTGTTGTAGTAAGAGAGAAAATTCCTAACCCTTTATTTCTAAAGATAGAGAAATTCAGGATAAAGTGAGCCAAATTTTGCCAATCTCACCTGGCTCCTGGGATTATATTCGTCTCGATTGTCAGCACTCCCGCCACCCTTTGAAGATTGAGTAATCAGAGTAGACAAGACTCTATGTATGTGCTTTAAAGCCTCATCTGTTCTACCTATTCTCTTATTTTGCACTATTATTGACTTCTTAGGATACATTGTTAACAAAACAATAGATCGTCATGTTACATTTATTAAGCCCTTAAATTGCGCTATAGCGCCCGAATGCTCACCCAGTTATCACATAAAGGAGAGCAGAGTGTGAGGAGCCATAGGAAGGAAGGCAGTGTGGCAGAGAGGGAGGTGAGAAAGATGAGAAAGGAGGATAAGATGCAGCCTGTGGATAAGTGCCCCAGCACGTGCATCTCTATAAGAGAGCACATTTGTCTGGTATTTGTTTTCTTTTGTTTTAATTTTAGCAGCAACAATTAATGAGAACATAAATGTATAGCTGACATAAGTCACAGAGACTAAGAGCCTTGTTAGTGTGTGATCTGAAGATTATATGATAGCAGTGTAATCAAGAAACAGGACATTTACCTTTGTCATTGTACTTTACACCTAAGCTAATAAAGCCCATAGCTGTTAAGTGTATTATCACTCATAGTAAACCCAAGGAACCGAGTTAAATGCCTCCTAGGTTTTCCGAGGCTATAATCTTTTCAGTAGCAACCTGCCCCATCTTTTATGGCAGCGGCTCCTGGGTTGAAACTACTGATCTTTTGGTTAGTCGCCAATCCCTTTAACCACTGTGCCACCAGGGATCCTTTCTAAACTGAGAAAAATTAACACTGTGTGTTTAGTCTAGGCTGTTGTTGTTGTTGTTGTTTTTTAAAACAACATAACCCCGTAAAATGTGTACTTGATTCCTTGTTCCTTCTGAACAGTTTTGCCAAGAGTCTTTTTGGCCAGTACTTCCCTTAGTAAACACTCTAAGCATTTATTTTCCTAAGCCCACTAGCCTACAGAGCAAAGTCTTTCCAGAATTAGGAAATAAATCATTACTGTACTTACTAAGTTGGAACCAATGATAAACATGGACATAAAATTCCAGGAAATATTTGGCACATGAGAGAAGGGGTAGAAGTTGGTACAGTACAGCAAGCATCCAGATAACCAATGAATTCCACATCTAAATCTGCCTTTAAGTCAAATATTTTCCAAGTTGTAGTTACGTATAGTTTGTATCTAACATTAGTTAGTCAAATTTTTGTCTTAGCATATGGTACTACAAGGGTAAGTAAAAAAGTATTGCTACTAAGGCCCCAGTTTATACTTGAAAGAGTGTATTGCCAATAAAACACGTTCAAACAATCAAAGCAGTAGCCTGTCTTTGCTAGTCCAGTGGAATCCAGGTATGCGAGGTCAGCTCAGAAGGTTATGGAGAATGTGTTTTAGGGTCCAAAGTGGTCATTGTAATAGCTTTCCTTTCAGGACGCAGAATGATCTAATCATAGGGGCTTATTCTGAAGAAATTTCAAGGAAATTGAACACAGCATTGGTAAAGAAATGGCCAGGAGAACTGTGCCAATGATGCCCCAGTATCATGAGAATGCATTACTCATTTTCACTTACTTACTCATTCTTAAAGGGTAGCACGTGTTGTCCTATGAGTTTTTTGTTTGTTTGTTCTGCAGGGGGAACGTTACCCTATCTACACTACGGCCCCGAGTTCTTGTCCTATCATATTTATTTTTGTTCTCCAGACTCAAAGATCATAATGTGAGCCCCTTGCAAATGCCCAAACTTCCATTTTGATGTGGTATAAATTAAAGAGCCCAGAGTTCTTTGATGAAGGATAAGAGAGCTAGAAACACTGACTTAGAAGTGTATAGACCTAATGGAGGCAATGTTGAAAAAAAAATCACTTCACATTTGGTTATTTTTGTTTAACAAAGGTCTCTGTGATTTTACAGCCATACATTTTTCATTACCCTTATCTATAGAATACCATTCTATGCACAAAAATTATAGAAATACAGATATAATAAAACATCTTTAATATAGCAATACAGTAATTATGATGCTTTGATGCACCTCACAAAGTAGCTTCTATTTATTACAAACCATTGTATGTACCTCTCATTGTATGTACCACTCATGAAAAGTTAGTTCTTACGCTCCTTAAAGAGAGTTGGCTTTTATATAACATAAACATAAGTAATTAACTCACCAAGCATTTTGAAAGTCAAAATCATTTATAGGGGATGTTTGTGAAATGATAAAGAGGTGGGATGTTGAGAAAAAGTTGATAGCAACTCCACAAAACACTAACTGGATTTTTGTCTTTAACATAAGTTATGAGTCAGACCTATTATTGCATATATTTTTGTAAGGTTAAGAATTTCAAAACAAAAGAGGAACTGACACCAATGGCTTAAATAGAAAGTAAATGTTTAGAAAATGATGATGGCAATATATGTACAAAAATACTTGATCCAATTGTTGTCTGGAATGTTATACTTGTTAGAACCCCAAATAAAATGATTTTTTTTAAAAAGGATTTCTAAACATTCATTCCAATTGTTATAGGATATTATTAATATCCAATATAATTTAGGATATATATTAATACCCTATATAATATCTTGTATCCTATGAAAATATTATTATCAGATAATTAACAATCCTACCAAGCACAGAGTATTTCAGAGCTTTCGGAATGTCTTTATAAATCAGTGTTTGTTTTGAATTAATCAGAAATTCTTTGAGCTAGGTGGGGCATTTATCTTTTTTTCCCAACAGTTTTATTGACACATAATTTACACATCATACAATTCAATAGTATAGTCATTCAGTCATATTAGAAGAATTGTACAACCACTACCACATCAATTTTAGAACCTTCCCTCCCAACATGGTTAACTCTCCTTTAAAATGAGTTGTGCAATCACAATCAGTTGTAGTGCTTCCTCCCCACCCCCACCTTCATTGTCTTCTCCTACATCCCCTTCCCCTCCTTACCACCCATTCCAAACTCTGCTTCCCCTACAAGTTGTCACTATGCTTCCCCTCCTCCTGTGCTTCACAAACTGGGAAGCCCAACAGAAACAATAAAACAAAATTGAAATAAGGTGGTAAGGATAAAATAATAATATAAAGACAAAAATACAAATAGCGAATAAGAAATAAAAGACCCCCATCAACATTCAAAAATGCCAGGAAAGAAATTTTTGTCATGGAGGAAGTAAGAGATACTTGCACCCAGAAAAAATTCAGGTTGGGTCTATAGGGAGGTCAACTGGGCCAACTATTGAGTAGAATCCAGCATAATCAAGATTAAAATGGTCTCTGCCTGATTGTAAGGCTGTTTGAGATTCTTGCCTGTGACTAGGGGTGATCTGCCATCAGCTCAGTCTGATTATACACTCTGCAGGTGGTTTGGGGGCTCCTACTGCTCTCCATAGCCTATAAATTGGGTATTCATAATTTTATCTCTGGTACTTTCCCTTCACTATATTCAAATTTTATAATTGTCAACTTTGGATCACAAAAGCTGGCGTGCTTTTTACATGTGGACTTAGTTGAATCCTCTATTAGATGGCTACTTGCTTGAATACCAACCTTTAAGATCCATACACTATTCTGATTAATAGCTGGGCACCATCTACTTTCTTTGCCACACTTTGCTATAGCACCCTTATCTTCAGTGATCATTTCATGAAGGTGAGTATCGAACAGGCCATGCTATCAGAACTAAATCTTCTTGAATTGGGGCTAGAGTTAAGTTAAGTAGGAGTCCAGACTCCATCTGCTTGTCCATGGGGTTTGCACATCTTGGGTTTACTTTGGCAGTTGGAATAAAATCAAAACCTTATAAGACAGCTGCATCAATAGCAGAAATAAGCCAACCAGCAACAAAACAAGCAGAGCACACACACACACACAGAAAAAAAAAAAGCTACAAGCAGGAAAGCAAAAACCCATATAAACAAAAAAGTACAGCATGGTCAATCACCCCTCTGGGGTCTAAGTCAGTGACACTATTATCATCATCAATGACCCAGCATTCCAGACATGTCGGTATGAGGGGTCTATGTGAGTACAGTTCTACCTTCAGCTGCAGCTGAGGAGTTGCTGCCCTACACAGTTCGATTTCCCATTCGATTGGGCTTTGTTGACCCTAAGTATGGGGATTGATGTCAGGGGGGACCTTCCTGGATCAATTCTTCCAGGTGCAGAACCCTGCTCAACGGGTCGGAACTGGTCATGCTACTGCAAGGTGCGCATTGAGGTACTACATGTATGGTGATCCTGGACACCTTCCCATTGAACACCCACCGAGCCTAGGGTCCAGTGACCACCACTTCCACAGTCCTGGGGCAGCCACTCTGCTTCCTCTCTGATCCAAGTACCTCTCCTCAGTACAGGGTGCAGGCAGCTTTGAGGCATGGTTCAGTTCATTCAGCGGGGCCTCAATGTTAGGTCCTTTTATGTAGCCCCTGCACTAGGGCATTTATCTTTAGTGACATTATAGCCATATTACCTGCCATATTATTTTTGTTTAGTAAATTTTATAGCATCTCATAAACTGTAGCCAGATACAAAGCTCATTCTCTATTTTCCTCCCTCCCATGCACTTTCCCTGACCATTTAATCCAAAAACGTTACTCATGCTAGTGACATGGTTTTCTTTCTTTCTTTTTTCCCATAATTTTAACCCCATTCTAGAGTTAGTATTCATAGAAACATAATTATTTTTGAAAGATGATGCTATTATGATATAAAATGACAATGACACTACAATACAAAAGGGTTGAGTATAATTAGACTAAATAAAAATATCATTGAAAACATTTAAATTAAACTTCGGTTCAAGGAAAACCTGCATTAATATATTTAAAGTATCTCAGTTTTGTGCATTCGAGTTTGTTTGTTTTTATACTAGGATATGGTTTACAAAGTTCTCATAGTGAATTCTCATTTTTTGATAGTTATTGATAGTGATGGAAAGGCCAAGTTCTTAGTTTAACCATGTTAAGCTTTCCTGTATCTTTTCCTCCCCGATAGGAAAAGGAAGATGACAAATCAGACACTTCAAGTTCTCAGCAGCCGAAAAGCCCCCAAGGTCTCAGTGACACAGGCTATTCTTCTGATGGAATATCCAGTTCCCTTGGTGAAATTCCAAGTCTTATTCCAAGTGATGAAAAGGATTTGCTCAAGGGCCTCAAAAAGGACTCTTTTTCCCAAGAAAGCAGTCCTTCCAGTCCCTCCGATTTGGCTAAGTTAGAAAGTACTGTCCTGTCCATTTTGGAAGCTCAGACGAGTACACTAGGTGATGAAAAACCGGAAAAGAAAGCAGACCCCCTTGGAGTTTCTCCAGAACAACCTAAGGACCAACAGAAAAGTCCCGCCTTTTCTGAAACACGAGAAATTACTGGCTCAGAAGAGGCACTCCAGGAAAGCCAGGGAGAAAAGAGAGATGCTTTCAAAAAGGATAGCCCACAAGACCTTCCTTCCAGAAAGGACTATCAAGAGAAGTTTGAATTTGTTGATGACATAGCAGCAAAAAGACGGCCTTATGACTCGGTGGAGGACAGCAGTGAAAGTGAAAACTCGCCTGTTCCGCAGAGGAGACGGAGGGCTAGTGTTGGGTCCTCAAGCAGTGATGAGTATAAGCAGGAGGACAGTCAAGGGTCCGGTGAGGAGGAGGACTTCATTCGAAAGCAGATCCTCGAAATGAGTGCTGATGAAGACGCTTCCTGTTCTGAAGATGAGGAGTTTCTTCGGAACCAGCTCAAAGAGCTCAGCAGCAGTCTAGAGAGCCAGAAGAAGGAAGACGGGAAAGGGAAAGGGAAAACCACAGCAGGGAAACACAAGCGACTAACACGGAAGAGCAGTGCCAGCTTCGATGATGAGGCAGGGAGACGTCACTCGTGGCATGACGAAGATGATGAGACCTTTGATGACAGTCCTGACCTGAAATACAGAGAAACGAAAAGCCAGGAGAGCGAGGAGCTCGCAGTTGCTGGCGGGGGAGGGCTACGGAGATTCAAGACGATTGAACTCAACAGCACGGTTGCAGATAAGTATTCGACAGAGTCGTCGCAGAAAAACACCACGCTGTATTTTGATGAAGAGCCAGAATTAGAAATGGAAAGCCTGACAGACTCCCCAGAAGATAGGTCAAGAGGGGAAGGATCATCTAGTCTTCACGCTTCCAGCTTCACACCTGGTACGTCCCCCACATCGGTGTCATCACTTGATGAGGACAGTGACAGTAGCCCAAGTCACAAAAAGGGGGAGAGCAAACAGCAGCGCAAAGCGCGGCACAGGCCACACGGCCCTCTTCTACCCACTATTGAAGATTCTTCCGAGGAAGATGAACTGAGAGAGGAAGAAGAACTCTTAAAGGAGCAGGAAAAGCAGCGCGAGTTAGAACAGCAGCAAAGAAAGAGTTCTAGCAAAAAATCCAAGAAAGACAAAGATGAACTTCGAGCTCAGAGAAGACGAGAGAGGCCAAAGACGCCACCCAGCAATCTCTCTCCCATTGAAGATGCCTCCCCGACAGAAGAACTGCGGCAGGCGGCAGAAATGGAGGAGCTCCACCGATCCTCTTGCTCGGAGTATTCCCCGAGCATTGAATCAGACCCAGAGGGCTTTGAAATAAGCCCAGAAAAAATAATAGAAGTTCAAAAAGTTTATAAATTGCCCACAGCTGTGTCTTTATACTCTCCAACAGATGAGACATCTATTACGCAGAAAGAAGGTGGCCAAAAGGCATTAAAAAGTGCTGAGGAGATGTATGAAGAAATGATACAGAAATCCCACAAATATAAAGCTTTCCCAGCTGCAAATGAACGCGATGAAGTGTTTGAAAAGGAGCCCTTATATGGAGGGATGCTAATAGAGGATTATATTTATGAATCTTTAGTAGAGGATACATACAATGGATCAATAGAGGGCAGTTTGCTGACAAGGCCAGAAGAAGAAAATGGATTTATGCAGCAGAAAGGGAGAGAGCAAAAAATAAGGCTTCCAGAACAGATGTATGAAGACCCCATGCAGAAAATTACCGACCTCCAGAAAGAGTTTTATGAATTAGAGAGCTTACATTCTGTGCCTCAAGAAGATATTGTTTCAAGCTCCTACATCATCCCAGAGAGCCACGAGATAGTGGATCTTGGCAGTATGGTCACTTCTACCAGTGAAGAAAAAAAATTATTAGATGCTGATGCTGCCTATGAAGAACTCATGAAGAGGCAACAAAGGCAGCTGACACCTGAATCCAGTGCAAGTCAGCCCCCCATGGAGGATGATGTTGCCGAGTCCACCCTGGACTTTGACAGGGGCCCGGATGCATCCATGACGTCAAGTATTCTCTCAGCTGCGTCTCTTACAGACTCAACCAGTAGCGCAACACTCTCTATTCCAGATGTTAAAATAACCCAACACTTTTCAGCAGAAGAAATTGAGGATGAATATGTAACTGATTATACAAGAGAAATTCAAGAAATAATTGCTCATGAATCACTAATTTTAACCTACTCTGAGCCTTCTGAGAGTGCTACTTCTGTCCCACCATCTGACACACCTTCTCTCACATCGTCTGTTTCTTCAGTTTGTAGCACAGATAGTTCCCCACCTGTTACTACCCTTGATAGCATCAGTACAGTTTACACGGAGCCGGTGGAGGTAGTTACCAAATTTGTCGATTCTGAAGAAATTTCTTCATCAACTTATTTTCCAGGCAGCATGATCGATTACCCAGAAGAAATAAGCATATCATTAGAGAGAGCTACCACAGCAGATGGTCGAACTAGTGCTGACGATATTACAATTCCCTTATCTGATATGGCACCTTCTCCCATAGAATCTGTGGGAAGAAAACATGAAGGACATGCTGCTGACACGATTTCCACTGACTTCTCTGTATCTGAAAAAGACCCAACGAGGAAGGCCAAGGAGGAAAGTGGGAATGGAGTGATTCTGGAAGTTTTAGAAGCTTACAGAGATCAAAAGAAGGACTTTGAAACCAAATTACCAAAAACAACCATATCTGATGCTACATTTGGTCAACCACCCTCTTCTATAAAACCTCTTCCAGAGAAAGAGCAAGTTTCAGCCACATGCTTTGTATCTGGAGAGGTCTTTGGCCAAGCAACACCTGTGTCACAGCCACCACTGGGCAGTCCCATTTTCTCTCCTCCAACCAAAACTCGCCCTTTCTTCAGAAGTTCTTCTATAGACGCCTCAGCGCAACCTCCTCCCCCTCCTCCCCCTCCTCCTCCTCCTCCACC
>NW_022103920.1:49019609-49065145 GCF_000313985.2 Echinops telfairi | reverse complement strand
CCCACTTCCTCCACCAACTTCTCCTAAACCAACGATTTATCCTAGAAGAAAGGTACCTGTGACAGCTTCCGTGACTCCAGCTTCGACTGTTAGCCCTCTGGCTGAAGCTGCAGCTACTGCAGAGACCCCAACTCTTCTGAAGAGTAATGGGTTACCTATAACAAGAATAACTACCCCAGCACCTCCGCCTGTACCTCCTAAGCCATCTTCAATTCCAACTGGACTTGTATTTACGCATAGGGCTGAGCCAAGCAAGCCTCCGATTGCTCCCAAACCAGCAGTTATTCAGCCTCCCACAATGGCACAAAAATCCACAGACACACCTCTCCAACCTGCCAGTTTACCTTTAACTTCAAGTATGACGTTGAATTTAGTGACCTCGGCAGATTATAAATTGCCTTCCCCCACCTCCCCACTCTCCCCACACTCTAACAAGTCTTCACCCAGGTTTTCCAAATCCCTCATGGAAACATATGTGGTTATCACCTTGCCATCCGAACCTGGGACTCCAACAGATTCATCAACTGGCCAAGTCATTACGAGTTGGCCTCTGGGCTCACCCCCCAAAGAATTGGTTTCCACTGATCCAGTGTTTTCTGTAATTCCCCCTGTGACAGCCGCAACCATTCCAAGTTCTTCAGAGCAGAGCTTGTACATGTCAGGAGCTTTGGAGACATTTTCTGCTGTCCCGGTCCCAGCACTCTCTTCTTTTCCACCAGCCCCAACTTCAGGTGCACAGTTTCTCACAGCTGATGGCTCCATGGTTGAGGTTTCAGCAGCTAAAAGTGAAGTCCCTAGTGTTGTTACTAGCAGTGTCTCCATAGCAATTCCTCCCGAGCCTCTGGCTCTAGATACCCGACATTTAGAGAAGCATCAGCATAAGAAAAATGGAAAACTGCCACTTGTCGGTGATGTCATTGACTTGCGTACAGTCCCAAAGGTAGACGCTAAAGTAACTGAAAAATGCATGGATCTTTCTACTTCTACAGTAGACGGGAAAAGACAGACCACATCCAGTGAAGTGTATGGAAGACAAATCAGTACCGTGCAAGCATCCATTGTAAATCTTAGTGCAGCCGCCTCCATCATGACTCCAATATCCCTGTCCACAGAAGCAGTGACAGCTGTCACTTGCACAGCTAGTACTAGTTATACCACAGGCACAGAAAGCTTTATGGGTATAGAACCTACAATGACAGCACCCCTGCAGCTAACTAAATCGAAGTATGCTGAGCCCCCATACAAGATACCAAGTTGTCAAGCCTTTCCAACCCTTCGGGAGGAAGCACCAATAAACTTATCCCTAAGTACTTCAGCTCACGCAGTGGCACTTGCTGTTACAAAGCCTGTCACTGTGCCTCCTGTTGGCGTTACAAATGGATGGACTGATAGCACCACGTCCCAGGGACTCGCTGATGGAGAAGCCGTGGATCTCAGTACCACAAAGTCTCATAGAACTATTGTAACAGTGGATGAATCTACTGCAAGTACAGTGACCAAAATAATAGAAGATGATGAAAAGCCTGTTGATCTGACTGCTGGGCGAAGAGCAGTGTGCTGTGATGTGGTTTATAGGTTACCTTTTGGAAGGAGTTGCACAGCTCAGCCACCTGCCACTACTCTTCCTGAAGATCGTTTTGGTTATAGGGATGACCACTATCAATACGATCGGTCGGGGCCATATGGTTACAGAGGTATTGGGGGAATGAAACCTTCTATGTCTGACACTAACTTAGCAGAAGCGGGACACTTTTTCTATAAAAGTAAAAATGCTTTTGATTATTCTGGAGGAACTGATGCCGCCGTAGATCTAACTTCAGGGAGAATTACTACAGGTCAGTATGATGTGGCCGCAGAACTATCCTTGAGCAATCATTACGGTGGTCCCCATCTCATTTCAGGATGAAAATGTGGCTCCTTTTTCTTTCTTTGGATGTTTTGGCAAGATAGTTGAAATATATGTGCGCTTTTTGTTTTTGTTTTGTTTTTTCATTAAAAAAAAAATTGTTCTTCCCCAAGTCGCCTGCATGTGCCTGCATGTTCAACGTTGCTTTTCTTCCGCATCTAATTAGGTTAACCTGTGGATTTGCATGCAGCCCCACTCATTATGTTCATCAAGGTGAAAGAGCTTTCAACCCCCTAAAGCATCCTTCCTTCTGGAACGGGACTATAACTCTGCCCTGTATTTCAGGTGAGGTAATGGATTATTCAATCAAGACTACAGGTCAATATCCAGAAACAAGACAAATCATATCAGGTGGTGGGGGTAGCACCCCACAGTATTCCACAGCACGAATGACTCCACCTCCAGGATCCCAGTATGGTGTGGGGAGTGTGTTGAAGTCTTCTAATGGTGTTGTATATTCTTCCGTTGCAACTCCGGTACCTTCTGCATTTGCTATCACTACCCAACCTGGCTCCATTTTCAGTACTACTGTGAGGGATTTGTCTGGGATGCATACAACTGAAGCAGTGACTTCATTCTCTGCCCTGCACCAAAGCCAGCCAATGCCTCGATCATATTTCCTGACCACAGGTGCATCTGAAACAGACATGACAGTAACTGGTATTGATATCAACGCCAGTTTGCAAACCATTGCTCTGGAAACCTTTACAGCTGAGACAATAGACTCTGTGCCCACGTTAACCGCTGCGTCGGACGTGTTTTCTGAAGTGACCGAAGATGATAATGCTCTTGTCATTGCCCCCGAAGAAGATAAACCACAGCAACAACTAGACCTGGAGCGCGAGCTCTTGGAACTGGAGAAAATCAAGCAGCAGCGCTTTGCTGAGGAATTAGAATGGGAACGGCAGGAAATCCAGAGGTTCCGGGAGCAAGAGAAGATGATGGTGCAGAAAAAGCTGGAGGAGCTGCAGTCCATGAAGCAGCACCTGCTCTACCAGCAGGAAGAAGAGCGGCAAGCCCAGTTCCTGATGAGGCAGGAGAGCCTGGCTCAGCAGCAGCTCCACCTGGAGCAGATCCAGCAGCTCCAGCAGCAGCTTCACCAGCAGCTGGAGGAGCAAAAGATCCGCCAGATCTACCAGTACAACTACGACCCTTCAGACCCCAGCGCTCCACAAACCACGGCCGAGCCGGCCATGCTGGAAGGTCAGTACGCTGCCCCCGAAGGTGGGCAGTTTTGGGGGACCGAGGAAGCAACCACTACAGCGTCAGCCGTTGTGGCAATTGAAATTCCGCCGAGCCAAGGATGGTACACAGTTCAGTCGGATGGGGTAACCCAGTACATCGCCCCCCCTGGCATCCTGAGTACTGTCTCGGAAATACCTCTCACTGATGTGGTTGTCAAAGATGAAAAACCACCCAAAAAGCGAAGTTCGGGAACTAAAGTTCGTGGACCGTATGATGAGATTGGTGAAAATCTGGGAGATGACCCCCGAAATTTTAAAAAGATAGTGGACAGTGGGGTCCAGACTGATGATGAAGAAGCAGCCGATCGGAGCTATGCGAGTAGGAGGAGGAGAGCGAGAAAAAGTGTTGATACAAGTGTCCAGACGGACGACGAGGATCAAGACGAATGGGATGTGCCGAGCAGATCACGCAGAAAAGCGCGAGCAGCGAAGTACGGCGACGGTGCTACAGAGGCCGACAAGTGCAAATCCCCCTCCAAAGTCGCCAGCATAGCAGTGCAAACCGTAGCTGAGATATCGGTGCAGACGGAACCCGTGGGAACCATACGAACACCTTCCATACGGGCACGAGTCGACGCCAAGGTTGAAATCATTAAGCACATTTCAGCCCCTGAAAAGACTTACAAAGGGGGCAGTTTAGGATGTCAAACCGAAGGAGAGTCAGATACATTAAGTCCTCAGTATCTGAGTGCTACATCCCCAACCAAAGACAAGAAGCGGCCAACGCCTTTAGAGATTGGTTATTCTTCTCACCTTCGGGCAGATTCCACCGTGCAATTGGCTCCTTCCCCGCCCAAATCGCCAAAAGTTCTTTATTCGCCAATCTCACCACTCTCACCAGGCAAAGCCTTAGAATCAGCCTTTGTACCTTACGAAAAAACCCTCTCCGATGACATAAGTCCGCAGAAAGTACTGCATCCAGATATGGCTAAAGCTCCCCCAGCAAGTCCTAAAGCCGCCAAGATGATGCAGCGGTCCCTGTCTGACCCCAAGCCTCTGAGTCCCACAGCAGACGAGCGCGCCACGGCGCCTGTGCAGTACACTGAGGGCTACACGGTAAGCTCGTTTCTCTTTTCAATCGAAAGACAAGGATGGCTCGTTGTTCATCTAGTTGCAGATTTGGGGAGGGGTGGGGTGCGGTGCGGCAGCAATAAAGCTCCGGATGCCTTAGAAATCTAATTCTAAATATCAGTGATGACTCCAGAAATTTGAATGAAGAAATGCATATAATGCCTTCACTTAAAATTACTCATAAAAAGAACTCATCCTGTGATGAAAAATGGAAAAGACCTCTTTTGTTCTAATATTCAAATCTCCTTAGTGTGTTGAAGATTCCGAGTTTAATCTTCATAGTGGGGTGTGACAGAATAGAAATTGAACATAAACGGAGAAGGCAAAAACGGTGGCATCAGGTTAAGCCCCGGGCTACTGGAAAGCCAGTGCCGGTAGAGTCCTTGGAGACCATCTGTGTTTCAGGCACCCCAGTGTTTCCATAAATGCATTTGTAATAAACTTGGTCATTAAAGAGCACCTCTGTAACCCTTTAGGGAGGAGATAGCCTCATCTTTCTTGCAAGGAGTGGCTGGTGGGTTTGAACCACCAACCTTGCAGTTAGCAGCCCAACCTTAGTGGGGGACCCACAGGTATGTTCTCAAAACCAAAACCAAAAACACCCCAATTCATTGCCATTGAATTGATGCTGACTCATAGACACCTTATAGGACAGAGTAGAACTGCCCGTGTGAGTTTCCAGGACTCTGATTCTTTACCTGAGTAGAAAGCTGCATCTTTCTCCCATCAGGTATGTTAGATAACTATATAAATAAATAAAAAGGCATGTTATATTCATTTGTGAAGAACTCTATAGCAGAAAATAAAGAATGTTAATAACACCTATGAAATCAAGTGTTTCTTACTTTAGAAAATCTAATATAAATCATTCTATATTGATTGGCTAGTATGATAATGCAATTAAAAATAAAATTTATGTTCTAATTAAAAGCTCCCCTAAAGCACTGATTTCTGAACTCTAGGTCTCAGGACCCCAAAGCATCTACATAAGCTTTGCTGAAGTATTACTAAAGTTCCATTGACAAATATATTGGCTATAGGTTGAAAACTTAGTCATTATATATTACTGACTTTCCATAGATATATCGATAATCATATTAATAAATTGCATATTCATTTCTAGTTTTTTATTTCACTATGATGTTTTCATTGTGTTCTTTCTAAATCAGTGTATCTTAAAAATAAAACTTTTTCATAAGGGGGCAAATGTCCTTGCCATATATTAATATACATTATTAAAAAAAAAAAAACCAACAACTCCAAGCTCACTGCCATCAGGTCAATGCTGACTCATAGGGACCCGCTGTGGGTTTCTGAGATTGCAACTGTTTATGGGACAAGAAAGCCCAGTCTTTTTCCTGCAGAGCTGCTGGTGGGTTCAAAGTGCCAATCAAGCAGATCTCAGCCCAAGGCATAACCTGCACCCACTCGGCTCCATTACGTAGCCTCAGAAACCCGCGATAGGGGTTGATATGAAGTGGGTTTGGTCAAGAGCCCTGGCAATAAAGTGGATTTTTGCAGATTTCAGGGGGCACTAATGGCTGCCAGACAAAAGGTCAGCAATTTGCTCCCACAGCCATTCCATCGAAGGAAAATGCGGCCGGCCGTCAGCTTCCCTGAAGATTCCGAGCCTCGAGGCCTTCTACTCCCATCTGTACGGTTACTCTGTGTCCAAACTGATTCAGTGGCATAGGGTTTAGTTTTGGGGTTTTGTCTGGCCTATAGACTAACTTAAAATCTTACACATAAACTGTGTAAATAAGGTTTTTACCACATTTTCTTTCACGTTTCCTTGTGATTTAGGAGAAACAATTTATAGAGCAAATTGGCTTTTCATTCAAAATTGGTTTTTCATTCAACAAATCTTTCATTTTATTTCATGACTGTGATTGCCATCCCTGCAGTGCAGTTCCCCCCAGGTGTTTACCATTTCTATTAGTTCTTTTTTACACCATCCCTTCCTGCCTTTTGAACTTTATTCCTGGAAGAATTCTGCTCTTTTGATGGGCTTGATTTTCTAAGGAGTACATTCAACATATGGGCATGTTTATTACAATGCTGACTGAAAGGTGAACTTGGGGTGAGTACAGTTCTAGGCTTCAAGAGCCAGAATATCAATGTTTCCATCAGTTTCTAGCAAACCAATAACTTTTTTTTTTTTAAGAACTTGAGTTTGGTTTCACATGCACTGTACCAATAGGCCTTTTTGGCTCTAGAGTTTAAGCCAGGAGCCTGTTGCAATGCAGATGGTATTCCAGGGCTAATTTTTACAAAGATATATTTTGCTTCACTGATTGCTATTTTGATATCTATTTTTAAAATTTTTGGAACTTGTAATGCCTATTTCTTAGGATAATTTTTATAACCTAAGTTGGGAAATTTTTATTTCTATTCATTCTCCTGGAAAATAAATATTTGTGAAAGAATGACTATGCTGGCCAACTTTGATTTGAAAAGTGCTATGGATCAGATACTGATTTTCATCACTCTCGTTGAATAGCATTGTAAGAAATCAAACTTCAAAAACGAACTTTGATGAAATAAGCTGTTTTGTAAGTGCGGTACTTTTGTATATCAGAAAAATATTATTCACATATGACAGATTGGCTTTGTAAATGGTATTAATCGCTTCAATTTTTGCTCTCTTTCAGTTATGCTTATCACACATATATTTTTTCATTTAATCAACTATTGCATCTTAAAACCCAGTTGTTTTCAAGTAGTAAGAACTATATTAAAGGTTTTTTTTCCCTCAATAAGTGATAAGAAAATAATCATTTAAATTAACTAAGCATGTTAGTATATATGTGTGTGTGTGTGTGTGTGTGTGTGTGTGTATGCGTGCGTGTTGCATTAGAGTGTTTGAATGGTCCGATCAGAACATTGTAATATAATGCTAGACCACAAAATGGTCCAACACTCTGAGGAAAAGGCAAGCTGTTAGTACAGAAAAGTCGGCAAGGATTTGTGATCACAACCCTGGTCACTTCGAATTATATAATGATACAAAACTATAGTAAATTAAAATTGTATAAGATTACCTAATATATTTTCTAACATAGATATTCTGCAGATAACCTAGCAAGCGATACCAGTATTCTGAAATACCTATATGCACCGTCCTGTGCAGTGTGCCACACAAGCATTTTCCCGAGATCATATTATTAAGCCGGACAAATGTTTCTTTATAAACCACATTCTTGCTTCATCAATTGCTTGCTGAAGTTGATTAAAGTTTCACAAGAAGTTGCATGTCATAAAGCTGTAAATCACAGATTCTCTTCCTTGGAAGGAAGAAAGGAGGAGTTAGGATAA
The DNA here is from genome assembly GCF_000313985.2 of Echinops telfairi. Classification (NCBI taxonomy): domain Eukaryota; kingdom Metazoa; phylum Chordata; class Mammalia; order Afrosoricida; family Tenrecidae; genus Echinops; species Echinops telfairi. The sequence goes on along the minus strand of NW_022103920.1, from coordinate 49,057,609 downwards.
ATTAACATTTATTTCTGAAAATGGAGCTAAATTCAAACCTAAAGTTTTCATTTTCAGTTATACCAAGCCCTTCAATTTTAGAGTGCCATCACACACGTATGCAAATATCACTGAATGAAGCAGAAGAATTTTAAGTTAGTTACCTTACTTTTTAATATTTATGACTGCCACTTAGCTTTAATCAACATTTAAGAGTTAATTTTAAAACAAACCTTTCATACAGAGATAAGGAAAATCATATTATTTCAAGATTTTCAAGTTAATATGTATTGTAAGAAATGTATTTATAATCCTAATGTTTAAGAAGGCATACAGTATGTCTTCTGACATGCTAGCTGAAATAACACAGAAGGACTCTCCAGAGAACATTATCCTGACAGTTTTACTTCACATGATTAAGTTTTTGGAGAACTATTTCATTCACTGCAAACATGTGTAAATAAAGAAGATCTTGGAACTATTCTGATGCCATGTAGCACGCTTGTGTTCTAAGTTCTGCAACAATCAGTTAGAGAGAGATAAAGAGGGAAATTACTGGGATTTAGTAAAGCGTTTCATGAGTCTGAGTATCCAGGGCCTATGCTACATCAAGATAATTTGGTGAAGACGTTATGCCTCTATTAGTAGTGTTTATATTTGATCTCGCTTTTGGTAGTTAGTTATAGAATCATCCTTCAATTTGCTAATGATAGACTATTCCAGAAGACAGACACATGGCATAGCAATTATAATTCTAATACACCAGGTCCAAAATGTTACATAATTAGAGATCTACATTTTGCAGCATTTGAAATGAAATTCGTTTTCTCCTGATGAGATATTAGCAATGAAGAAATATTTTATGGAAACACTGGAGTCAACTGTGTTGGTCTGGGTCAAAATGGAATGATGCACAGATCTGTAGGCAGTGCTGCAACATCTAGCATCCTGGAGAGCAAAGGCGTGTCTGCCGAAAAGAAAGAGTAAGGGACGTATTTTACTGTTTTTATTACTTATAATATTGGTTAAAGTTTTATTTTAATTCTTGAATTTTTGATTAATTTTATTATTCTACCAATGCTTGCCCACATAACCCATTTTCGGATAAAGTAATATTATCTCCTTGTAGTTTGTTGGAACTAGAAATGATTTTCTCCTTGAAGAAGGAATCAACATCGGATAGCTGTCCTAGCGATTGCTGTCCTAGTCCAGCACCATGATATAATGGTTAAATGACATAGAAATGGGAAGGTAAATTCAAGGACTCTCATATCCTCTCATTTTGATATTTGTGGTACTATATTTTCATAGCCTCTAAGGTGTGCCAATGATTTTAAATTAGCTTTTTACTTCTGTTTACTTTTACTGGTCATTAGGCCTTCTTTCAGTTTAGCTAAGGGCATATTGGGTAAAGCTGCTCAAAGTTTGTGAAGTAGTAACTACAAAGAGTATTTTAAACTAATAATAACTTGACTTGGAAGGTTAAAAGAAAATATATAAAGGAGGTCCTCAATACCTTTAAGCATTTATTTTCTCTACAGAAAAGAATAGCAAACTAGAATGATCCAAAAATGCTAGCAAAGAAATATATTTGTATTGTTACATAGTAAAGCGTCTATCTCATGAAAATGTAAAATTTAGAAATATAATGTCTTACTTCTTGAGGCCAATAGAATTAATTTAAATTTTATATCCTTGTAGTTAGTAAGCATTTTGCTTAATAACACTTAAGTATGAAAGCATTATGTTTCTTTAACTATTTTAGAAAAACGAACAATTTCTGGTCTAAATATTCATAGCCCTTTGAGGTAGAATAGCTTCTCTGTTTATATAACAAGCTTGGTTCTTGGTCCTTTATGTAATTTCCAATGCCATGTCTCCTAAAGTTCGGTTCCCTGAGACAGCCAATTAAATGAGCTTTCAGGTAAATCGTCTGGGGATGGTTGTAGATGAATGTAGGAACACAAAAGACCCCTAGGAAAATCCTTTTACCATCTCACCTTCTCATTTCCTTTCTTACTTAGATATCTATATAGATAAAATGAGGCTCCAGACCTGAAAAGATGGTTGAGCAAAAGTCTCAAATTTGGAAACAAAGTTATCCTTATGAGGGAAAAAGAGGGGAATACCATCTTGGTCTTTTCATCTCTGACAGTAAGAAAAACAAACACAATTGGATTTTTTAGTTGCGTATTCAGCAATGCCATGCCATATCTTTTACTATATGTGTCAGAGAAACACAAAAGGGAAATGTGGGTGCCATTGGTTAAATATTATATATAATATCGTATGAGTATCTCAGAGAGTTAATCCAGTTCAGAAACTCCAATTTTTATTTTCTACTGTAGGAATAATTAAGCATAAATTCTTAAATATGGAAAATTTTATTCTTTTTACACACAAAAACAATCATTTCAGTTGCTAAAGATACAGGAAAGCCACTATCCTAAAGTACAACTTCAAAACACTTATATAAAAAACATGTGCAATTTCAGAAGTGCAATTGTTTTAAAATGTAAATACGGTTTATATCTCATAATTTAGAGAGTAATATTAGAATGTCCTTCTTTAATCATGGTTTTATTATTTTTCGATTTTAGCAAAAATTTTAGAGCCTGATACCACCATTTTCACGTGAGTCATTCAGTGTCATGTACCAAGTTTACAGTGTGGCACGGCCACTGCCTCTAGTTGCAAACCATTTTCATTACTCCACAGCAAAACTCCTTAATTCTGTGCTTTATTGCGGTTTTCATTTGCAGTCTTCTGATGACTTGCGGTTTTTATCGTCTCTTCATAAACGTACTTCTCGGCCGTTGGCATTCACACTTTATATTAAATATCTCTCTCCTCCTTCTTTCTCTCCTCCTCTGACACTTTCCTAAGGAGCATGCTGGTCCCTTTGATGATGCCCCCTCAAACTCATTGCCATCTAATCTATTCCAAGTTTTAGCGACCCTGTAAAACCCAGACCTGCCCCTCTGGGTTTCGGAGCCTGGAACTCGTTCCCTGAGTAGAAAGCCCCTTCTTTCTCCCATGGAGTCCCTGGTGATTTTAACTGCTGACCTTGAGATTAGCAGCCCGGTCTGTAACTCCCTTGATGGCGCCCCCAGGCCCCTTACGACTGTTCACGTCCCTCATTAGTTTCCATGCTAGTCCTTCGCCTGGATCATTTCAATCTCTGGAGTTTAAAGGTCACTGGATTTTCTTCTCTGTGCTCATGTCTTCACTTGCATTCTTCCTCACTCTCTTCACTGCCTTTACTCCTTTGAGCATAGTTGAAGCTCTCAACAACCAATAAAAGCAAAAATAGTACAGAAAAATCTCATTTCTGCAGTTATAATATTCAGCATGTTGTTTTTAATAACAAAGACAATCACTAGAATTCCCATTGCTGGCATGCACATGTTTCTGTTCTGTTATCTTAGCTGTCGGCCAGTGTGTGTTACGTTGGGTTGACTACAGAAACAAATCCAGTAACACTCATATATGTGTAAGAAAGAGCTTTCTATCGAGAAGTAATGATATATCAAGAAAACATCCCAGCCCAGTCTGACTCAAGTCCGTAAGTCTGAGACTAGTCCATAAGCCCCTCTTCCGATTTACACAGCCACATGTGATGATGCAGAATGCAGGAAGATCCAGGGTGGTGGGTGCAGTCATGTGGATCCAATGGCAGTGGCTGCATCATAGGGCTCTGGCAGCAAGCAGGGTCACCCAACAGGAAGGTGAAGGCAGAGAGAGAAGAGGAGGTTCCCAGGGCCCTCCTTATGAGAAGGCCACGCCCACAAGGAGACAATCAGTCTGTGATCTGATTGACAGGTTAAATACTATACCTACACTTTTATGTATCTTCAAACTGACATGAAATTATGTAACTACCCTGACCAGTAACTGGGGAGAATCCTTCTTTAAATGCCTGGAACCAAAAACTAAAAAACAGAGAGAGAAAGTCAAACCTATTCTCTGTGTGTTTATAGATTCGATCTTAGTTTGTGCACTCATTCAAAGTAGGCCACCTAAAACTGGTTGGCTGTAGCCCAAAGTTTGACTAGAAGTGGAAGCTAAGAGTGCTCTCAGATGCCTTTTTGTAGATGCTCTGGCTGGGTCATGGGTGATTTGCCCAGACTCCCAAGTATATTGGGAGCCCTTCAAAGCCATTATTTCCTCTGTCGTCTTCCTCTTTGCTTTCTTCCCAGTGTTTTGTGTTTGTCTCCTGTTTGTCCTGTACTGTCTCTGACCTCAGCCAGCTATGAATTATATTTTCAAATGCTTTCATCATTTGCACCTGGAAAGCCATTACAGTTCAAAGCATAAAATAAAGTTTATCCTCTGCACCAGTCCTTTAGGGAGCCACTTTATTGTGGTTCTTGTTAAGTACCATCGAATCAGTTCCAACCCATAACGACCCTATGTTCAACAGAACCAAATGCCACCCGGTCTTGCACCATTCTCACAATTGGTCCTGTGCTTGAGCCCGTTGTTGCTGCCACTATGTCAATCCATCTCATTAAGGTTCTTCCTCTTTTTGCTGCCCTTCTACTCCACCTAGCTTGATGTTCTTCTCCAGGTACTGTTCAGTCTCTCCTGTCAACATATCCAAAGTATGTAAGACAAAGCCTCCCCATCCTTGCCTGTAAGGAGCACTCTGGCCATACTTCATCCAAGACAGACTTGTTTGTCTTTTTGGCAGTCCATGGTACTTTCAATATTTTTCACCAGCAACACAATTCAAGCTCATCGATTCTTTGGTCTTCCGCTACACCAGTGGTTCTCAACCTATGGGTCGTGACCCTTTTGGGGGTTGAACAACTCTTTCACAGGGTCCCCTGAGACCATCAGAAAACATATATTTCTGATGGTCTTAGGAACCGAGACACCGCTCCTCTATCTGTCTCAAGGCAAGTCCACCCACATGCAGATATGCCCATGTATGAGTACCAGGCGTGAAGACTGTTACCCAGGCTACACTGTGCTTCAAGACAAAATTTCATTTATTTGTTATTAGAAATAAATATTCCACAATATATAAATACATATTGTTTTGGTGATTAATCACTATGCTTTATTGATGTCTAGTTTGTAACAATGAAAATACATCCTGTATATCAGATATTTACATGACGATTCATAACAGTAGCAAAAGGACAGCTATGAAGTAGCAACGAATATAATGTTATGGTTGGGGGTCACCACAGCACGAGGAACTGTCTGAAAGGGTCATGGCCTTAGGAAGGTGAGAACCACTGCTCTCCACAAATGAACAGGCACGGCTCCAGCTTTAGGGATGTAGTTTGTCAGTCTGTCTCCATCCACCTGCATAGTGACCCCCACCCCCACCCTGACAACACTTTCCTCATGGATGTTCCAGAGCTGTGAAAAGAAGGATGTAGGTAGATAAGTAAAGGTCACAATATAGCTTCTTATCAAAATTAAGCAGCCTCATTCTTCACTAAGCACTCTTCTGTTTGCCATGATGTTTTGTTTTGTTTTTGAGATTCTAGAGTTCTGAAAATTTTGATTCTGTCAGTTTTGCCAGCTAAATGGATGCTTCAAGTGAAAGAATGAATTCTTAGAGTTCTCTCTTTTGCCATTTCAAGGCTACCTCACTCTAATTGAGGAATCGAATTTTAATAGTGTGCCATAAATAAAATAATGCTTCAGTTTTGACACCAGGATAATAAAGAATAATCAATTCCTTTCATTTTTAACTACATGTGAATAAGTTTAACTCTATTAAACTCACTATCCTTTTGTAAATATAAACCGTTCTGTAACACTCAACAAAATGTAGACTACATTCTGTGGCACTGTTTATTTTTGTGTTTTGTTTTCAGGAGGCCACATGTACAAGTACACTGCACTTAACATCCATTTGAGCAGGGCCCAACTGCCTATCTGTCTATGGTCCCATTAGGTTTTTTGTTTTATTTTAAGGAAAGACAGCTCTACTTTTCTTTCTTATCTCCCCCTGGGGCTTTTACCAGCCACACACACGTAGGAGGCAGGAGCAGTGCGGGTCCAGGGTCATCCCAGTCCTTGCAGCACTTCCCTCCCCTCCTACTCCCTAGGGAAGATGCTCTCCTCCCGCAGCCTGTGTGCACGGGCACCAACCATGCAGCAGCAGCTGCGCAGGACCAGGAAGCATGACACCAGCAGTAGACAGGGCCACGACTTCTAGCCACACTCCTGATACCCACACATGGCCATCTCATGTTCCATGTTACCAAATACACCAAGTCTCAATCCGACAGCTGGTACAGCTCCCACCCAGCTGCAGCCCCACTCACAGCCAGCCAGCCTCCTGGATCTAATAGACACAAATCTCAGCCTCTGTGCACTGAGCTCTCAGAAGTTTTTAGTATGATTTTCTTTATGGAAATGTAACTACAAATTGCATAGGAACTGACTGTATAAAAAGTGGTGCTTGCACATGTCCAAATGCACAGGACAAATCATGAACATTAAGTGACACATCTCTGTACTTATAGAACCTCATTTTATCTTTGAAATCATAATGTTTACAATAAAGGTTAGGAGCTATCAGTCAGTTCCAACTTATACAAAACGTATAGAAGACAGAACTAAACCCAGCCCCATCCTGTGCCAGCCTACCAGTCTTTGTGGTGTCTGAGACCATTGGTTCCCCCCCACCACCCACCCCCGCCACCGCGTCTGTCCATCTTCAGTTGGTACATTGGTACAGCCACTGAGTCAATCAACAGTCTGCCTCCTTTCATATTATTCATTCACTCAGCACAGAGATTTAAAAAGATTACTTGTTGAGGGTTATACTGAACAATTGAAATGCAAAATCATGATTAAAATTGTGTTTCTGAATCCAAATTATAAATTATTTGCAATGTGCCTGGTTGCTTCCTGATTATTATAAAAATAGCGTCTCCTATTTTTCCCCCAAGAAGTTTATTAATTGTTAGAGATATCCAAATATCAATATTATTATACTAAAATCATTACATTCATTATTTTTTGAAACTTTGATACTAGCAAATCTCAGTTTTCTCTGTTTTTTTAATGCACATTTCGTAATATATGTATGCCATATTGTTCACAAGCTTTCAAACCTAAAGTAATTTTGGCTGTAACTGTTAAATGAAATATTACTGCACTTTTCAAGGAATGCAATTATCAGGACAATTAATTAGTCACTTCTAAAATTCTTGGTTGTTGTTGAGTGCCATTGAATAAATTCCAGCTCACAGTGAACTTGTATGGCAGATTAGAATTGCCCCCTCGTTTTTGTTGGAGTGGATCACTAAGCCGCTCTGTATGTTCAGACCACCAATCTTTTGATTATCTCAAATGTGTGTCATGTACGACACCAATCTCCTTACAGCACTATGCACTATGTGCTTTGGATTGACCATAGACATATGATATTAACAGTGCTATTACACAGAAATGATATTTCCCCCCATTTGTTGCCTTTAGTAAAGGTTGGTTTCCAGGAGCAACTGAGCCAATTCACAAACTCCAAGTTGGCAAGTAGGAAAAAGATGAGGCTTTTTACTGCCTTAACGAGCTAATGACTCAGACACCCACAAGGACCATTATAACCTGCCCTGTGGCTTCACTGTGAGTCCGAAGAGTCCCAATGGTGGTGAGAGAAGTTAGAAAGGGGAAGCGAAGTTTATAAGCTGGAGCCCCAAGCAGAGACTAGCAGCAGTGCAGTTTTTCTTGAAGGTATCTCAGTTGTGCTCAGAATACATAGAGCTTCTATACTTTCACATCAGGATGTGCATTCTAAGGGAGTCATGTACTTTTCTATATACTTTTCATTACTCACATCACAATACAAGTGGTAAATGCCCAACACAACCAGAGAAAAGGGTCAGAGGAACACTTACAATGCAAAAGCATTTTCCTTTTATGTCCTAATAAATCTCCAGGCGGAGTTGAACAGACAGCCCACCAGGACAAATCTATAAGATCACTCATCATAATTGTATCTTTGAGTAAAACATGAGTTATAAAGGCTCTAGAAGGGCTTAAATGAGGAACAGATCTCACATGGCATCAATTTGGTTACCTCTAAACAGGGAGTCTGTAGTTTATGTATTTTATAAGGAGATAATACACTGAAAATCAATTCTCTATAACTATATGTAACTGACTAATCTTTTCCTACAGAAAAAGCTAGACAGAACTTTGAAGACAACGTATCTCCCTCTCTTCCCCCACCCCAGAGTTCTTTTAGAGTTGATTCGAACTGCATACTGCAAAATGGAAAAGCTAGCTGTCATAGATTGGACTATTAACCTCCCCCCCCACCACCCAAATATGTGAACTTGACTAGGTCGTGATTCATGGCATTGTGTGGGTGCCCTCCATTTTGTGATATGATGTGATTATCTAGGGGTGTTCCACTGGGGTAATGGGTAAAGGCTGAGAGGGTTTAATGTACCTAATAGTAAAAGCTTAAATTGCCTTGATGAGACTACGGCTAAAATTATGGGCATCAAAAGTGATTCTAGTGAGAGATCAGAAGGAAGCAAGAAGAACAGCAAGCCATGATCTTCCATTTTGTGATGTATTCTTTTGTTAGTCTGCGTAGACTAGAGAAATAAATTCATATGGAGACTCATGTGTGTAAGAAAGAGCTTTATATACAAGAGCAGTTGAATTTGAGAAAACGTCCCAGCCCAGTCCAGATTAAGTCCATAAGTCTGATATTAGCTCATATGTCCGATCCTAATCTATAAAGTCCTCTTCAGACTCAAGAAACACGTGAAATGGTGCCAGATGCAGGACGATCACAAGCCAGTGGGTGGAAAGTCGTGGATCCAGTGGCAGTGTAAGCATCTCAGCGCTGGCAGAAGTCTCTGTGTGGCTTCTTCAGCTCAGGGCACTAGCATAGCTCCTTGTGTCTTCTCAGCTAGAATGTCTCCCAGGAAGTGAGCGTGTGTCCTGCTTCCAAAGAGCTATCTATCTCCTTAGTGCCTCCAAATGAGGTCATCAAGCTGCAACCTGATTAACAGGCTAAACTCCTCCCCTTCACTCCTAAATCTCAAATTGACAACAGATTATGTAACTACCACAGTTATAAATCCTAACCTCTGTATGCTAATGAGGGAGGATCAGGATGGGGTTTATCCTGAGTCAGACTTTCAAGAGGATGTGATACAGGTCACACCCTGATGAAATGGTAGGGGGGCCCTGTCCAACCTTCTCCAGCTACACAAGGAGGGAGGAGAGTTCAATTCCTAATCCCCCCAAGGATGATTCCTGTGAACCAGAGGTCAGACCGCCTCCAACCTCGATCCCTCTTTATCCTATTCTGACACCAACCATCCTTCCCTTGGCATTCCTTTTCTTTGCTGGATTCAGTGGTTTGTTGCAATGACCACACAATAGTTACAGACAGTAATCATGACTATGAGGTTTATTAGGGAAGCTAACCCGTGACAAAATGTTTACCATACAGTTCTTTTGTCTGAAGTGCCTCTTCGCAGCTGTGCTGGCAGGCTATGTGGGTTTTTTGGCTACCTCTTTGACCTCCACTTCACTTCATGGTCTCTGTGAGACTCCCCTGCTCTGTGTATGGTCCTGGCGAGACACCACTGTTCTGTTTTATATAGTCTTCAGGCATCTTCAAACTATGGCCCGTAGGCCACATGCACCAAGGACATTTATCCGGCCTGTGGGGTGTTGCCCTGTTTGGTTTTTCTACTTCAAAATAAGATATGTGAAGTGTGCATAGAAATTTGTTCACAGTTTTGTTTTGTTTTTAACTATAGTCTGGCCCACCAACGGGTCTGAGGGACAGTGAACTGGCCCCTGTTTTAAAAGTTTGAGGACCCCTGGAGATGTTGCAGTATAGGGTGCCTCTTTTGTGCCTGCCACTTTAGGCTAACATCTTGCATGCATTCTACTCATGGCTCTTCTCTCTGGATGCTTGTGGGGTCCTTTCACTTCCGAGTTTGCTCACTCTTATGCTGAGTGGATTTGCAAAACTGACCAAGCTCTGAGTTAGAGTCCTCTGCACCTTATTTAGCTACTTCTATCCAGGCAGTGGGTCAGAGTTACAAAGATTACAGATAGAAGAGCAATATTAAGTATTCTTCACTTGTCACACTTTCACTGAAGTCACACCCTTGCTTGAGTCTTACTTTTCTCTTACAAGATAAGAAGGAGAGCGAAGCAAGCACACAGGAGAGGAATCTCACCTTCAAGAAGAAGGAAGAGCCAGAAATGAAGTGTGTCCTTTGGACGCAGAGTCCTATGCTGAGAACCTCCTAGATTCTGGGGAATCTTGATGCCAAAACACAGAGCGCTCTCCAAAAAACACCAGCTCCTCAGATGTTGACAGGAAGCACAAGCCTGGCCTTCAAACAAGGGGCCTGAATTTGGACTTTGGGCCTCTTAAACTGTGAGAAAATACACGTGTTTGTTAAAGTCACTCATTTATGTTTTTCTAGTACAGCATCAATACATAACAAAACAGCTGTCAGTGCCAGGACTGAAGTGCTGCTCTAAAAGGTACTTGCAGTGTGGGCGTGGGTATTTGAGTTGAGTAACAGGTAGAAGCTGAGAGGTTTAAAGTGTCTGGCGCTAAAAGCCCAGATTGCCTTATGGCCAACAGCAGAGATATCAATGAAAGCTCAGAAGGAAATGAGGAGAGTTATAGAGAAAGTCTTTGTCATCATACAGGGAGCACCAAGGCGATTCAGCACAGGGATCTTGGGGCTTAGTTCTGACTCTTCTGTCTTATTGATAATGAGATTTCCCTCTTCCCACCTTTGGTATGACTCGTGGTAAGCCTAGTGAGATGTCAAAACAGATCAGCCCACCGTCTAAGTGTTTTGTATACCTTATTTGCATAGCTTTCTCAGGGTACCACGTGTCATATTTACACTATTAGCAAACTATTCCATTTTCATTATCAAGTAATTTGCAGCACTGTAGAGGTAAACAAGTGAGATGATTTTAAAAGGGTCTTAGACCCAATCTCCAAAATATTAATCCTATCACGTAACATTCTATCATGAGACTTGTTTCTCTGAATAATAACTATCCCTTAATTTGCATATTTAAATTTCCATATATATGAGAAAAAAAATTCATGTATGCACTAAGAAGAATCACCTAGAGACCAGAGGAACAGTTGACCTTAGCGTGATTTTGACAAAGGTCTCAGAATGTGCGCTTCTGAGGCTTCCACCCCCATGAAGAATCACAGTCTCGGAAACTCACAGGGGCAGTTCTGCCCTGTCCTCTAGGGTCCCTGTGAGCGAGAATTGACTCGATGGCAGTAAGTTTGGTTTGCACGTGATTTCTAAATTAAAGCACGATATGTTTGTCTTCGTTTTGAAGTATAATCTCTCCAAAGTTATTATGTAAAACATTTCTTGTAGCTTCTTAGAAAGCATTGCTTTGACTTTTATGTACCAGTATTGTTAAAAAATAAGAACTCATGTTAAGCCAATGTAGAATTTGATTAAGTCTGTTTAATATATGGTTACCATTGCCGTAACATTTCAACTAAAGAGTCAAAAAGGACAGGGAGGAAAGTGCTTCCAAGTATTTTTAATTCGCATCTTATTGACATTGCCATCAAAATGGGATCAGAATAGTAATTATATACTAACAGTTTTCTCTAAAATATAGCTTCTAGTATAATCTTGCAGCTTCTGTTTCCCGAAAGTAAATGCACATGGAGAATTCTTTGAAAGAGCACAATGCCTAAGGCAAACTGATATTCTCTAAGCTAGTTAACAGACGATTGTTCAGCTTAATAGTGACTTTAGGAAACTAATTTCTTCAAGAATCAGAATTCAAAAGAACACCTCAGGGCAACGGCCTGAGTTTGTCACCCCAACCCCACAGACATTTAATTCCAGGAGAATTAAAACTATGTCTCAGGAATCTCAAAAACTGGAGGTAACCTCCAGTAGGCTGTGACTGTACTGATTTAGCCATGCATATAAGGCTTCTGTGAGGACCAGAGAGTGCTCGTGGGACAGAAAGACCTATAAAACACATTGCGCCCACAGCAAGCAGTTTTGTTTTGTTTTTTCAAATGCTTGTTCCTATGATGTAGCGTTGGTCATTAGAACAGTCAATATAGGGTTCACTGAAAAATCTAACCTAGCAAATGGAAAGGCTTGGGACACATTTCAAAGGCTAAACTGCTATGATGGCAATTAAAAGCTTGAAGTACTAGAAAGACAAGAAATTGTTGCCTCAATGTTTAATTAACAACATAATGAATGGCTTTCATTTCTTGGAAACAACTCAAGGACTAGGCTGATTTTACCTGGTAAAAACTGCCAGCTTGAAAGAAGTTTGAGGCAATAATCCAGAGAGTGAGGGTGGGAGGACCTGCTGACTTCACAGTGAGTCATTTCTAAGTCTTAACTCAAAACCTTCAGCAAAAAAGCAACCTCAAATGAAAACACACTCAAGCAGTGAAGAGCCTACATTGGTAAAAGAGCCTCTCCAGGGAAGCATGCAAAAATGGACAGCCCATCAATGGCAGGTGAGGCTGCATCATCATCAAATAGGCTGTGTTACCCTGGGGTGACAGGAGAAACACATTCATAGACACTCATATGTGTATAAGAGAGAACTTTATATCAAAGAATAATTGTATATTAAGAAAACAACCCAGCCCAGTCTAAATCAAGTCCTTAAGTCCGATATTAGCCCAAATATCTGATACCAGTCTATAGATCCCTCTTCAGACTCACACAACATATGCAGTGACACTGAATGCAGGAAGATCACAGGCCACTGAGTAGAAAATCTTGTGGATTCAGTGGTGCTGTAAGGATCTCAGTGCTGGCGTGGGTTTCCATGTGGTTCCTCTAGGTCCAGGGCTCTGGATACATAAGTACATCTCCATGTGTCTTGTCAACAGGAGTGTCTTGCAGTAGGGGAGAATGTGTGTCCCACCGCCAAGGAGGAATGAATATAGGAGTTCCTAGAATCCTCAGGAGAAGGCCATGCCCACATAGAAGCCTCATTGGCTATGACCTGATTAACAGGCTAGACCCTACCCCTTCACAAGTTGGTAGGAGATTATGTAATTGCCACATAGGCTAACTACTAAACAAAAGCTCAATACTTTGTAAAAGAGAATATCTGTAATTATGTTAGTTATCTATTGCTTTGTAACAAATTACCCCCAAAATTTTTAAAGTAAATTAAAAAAAGGGAAGCAATAGGATTCAAAGTATATTTGATCCTATCTCCAAAAATAACCTTACATTGAACATAGCAGTTCAGCATGTTTCATCTCTGTGTTCATGATTTTTCCTTTGTGTAATCAATCTGTACCTCATCATTGCAAGTGCTACTAGGTCTTTAGTAACTTCAAAGTCTGTAAAGATGATACATAGCCTGAGAATCAAGGCCTAGCCAACTTGACACATAATTTGGGGAGAACCCGATTCAATCCATGACCTTCCATTCTCTCAAGCCCCTGCTTAGGATCATTCAATAATGGTTGCTGCAGTACATTGACAAGGGGCTGCCAGAAGTTTGGGCTAGATCAGAAAAAGATTTGGAATAACTGATAATATCGTTGCTGATATCAAATGGATCTTGGCTCAAAGCAGAGAATACCAGAAAGATGTTTATTTGTATTTCATTGACTATACAAAGGCATTCAATTGTGTGGACCATAATAAACCGTGGATAACCTTAAGAAGAATGGGAATTCCAGAACACTTCATGATGCTCATTTGGAACTTGTACATATCAAGAAGCTGTTGTGTGAGCAGAACAAGGACATACTCCATGGTTTGAAGTCAGGAACAATGTGTGTCAGGGTTGTATCCTCTCACCATATTGTTCAATCTGTGTGCTGAGCAAATCATCAGAGAAGCTGGATTATAGGAAGAAGAATGTGGCATGAGGATTGAATGAAGGCTTATTAAACCTTCAGTCTGCAGATGGTCCAACCTTGCTTGTTGAAAGTAAGAAGCACTTGAAGCACTTGCTGATGAAGATCAAGGATTGTAGTCTTTGTTATGGATTACAACTCAATGTAAAGAAGATCAAAATCCTCACAATTGGACCAATAGGTAACATCATGATAAATGGAGAAAAGTTTGAAGCTGTCAAGGATTTTGTCTTGCTTGGATCTACAATCGATGTTCATGGAAGCATCAATCAGGAGATCAAAAGAAACACTGCATTAGATAAGATGCTGCACACGACCTCTTTTGATTATAAAGAGCAAGGATTTTACTTTGAAGGCTCAGTGTGCCTGACCCAAGCCATGGTATTCTCCATTGCCTCATAAGCATGTGAAACTTGAACATTGAATAAGGAAGACTAGATGGATTTGGATTCTGGTGCTGGAGAAGAAAAGTGAAAGTACCAAGACAAACTGATCTGTATTGGAAGCAGTGCTCCTGAGAGGCAACGATTGCAAAACTTTATCTTGCATTCTGTGAACATGTTGTCAGGAGAGACCAGTCCCTGGAGAAGGACAACATGTTTGGTAAAATGGATGGGTGATGAAAAAGAGGAAGGCCCTCAATTAATTGGATGGACACAGTGGCTGCATCAATGGGCTCAGGCATGGGAGCAATTGTGAGGATGGTGCAGGACTGTCCTGTGTTTTGTTCCTATGGTCACTGTAGGTCAGAGCTGACTCGATGGCACCTCACACAACAGTGACAACATGATGTCATTTAGAATCTTTAGTAACTCATTTTGCTTACTTGACGAAGTCAACATAGCACTGATAGCCCTTTATAAATGGATACCTTACTCTCTAGATTCACCTCTTGAAACTGTTTCTCCTTCCATAAATACCTGCTTCAATACTGTGCAATAGACACTGTAAGTATTGAGTTTTCATGTCTTTGCCCACGTGTCCCTACTAACATGATAGACTGGTGTTTCCCCCTTAGCATTTAGGGCTACCACACAGCTTATCTTGTCAGATGCCTTAAAGACATTAGTCCAAACTGAAACAAGTGTTTTTCTATTTCCACTGTAAGAACTGCATAGAAGTTGTATTATAAGAATTATTATGATCACTTCTCGGTGAAATATGTTTATTTCAATTTGTTACCCTTTACTCTGAGAGCTGCATGAAGGAAGAATCTTTAAAAAGATCATTTTCTTATAGCTTCATAGCCTAAAACATAGTACCTAACATTAGCTTAGTAAATATTTGATGGACAGCCCGATAGAAGGACAAACAGAAGTCACTTATCTGAAGTCCTTACAGTATACATTTGTTGGACTTGACAATGACGCTCTCATTATAAACTAGTAATTTCTTTCAATATATTCTCTAGAAATTTAGGGAATTTACATTATAGAACAAAAAGATTAGTTTTGATAAATATTAGGTAATAACATTAGATATTAATAATATTGAATATTTGGTTTTTACAATTTAGTTTGATTACCTATTCCTAACAATAATGATTCGTTTTCTTTGAGCCCTTAAATGCAGTCTTGATTTTATGTAAGAAGCCCTGGTGGTGTAGTATCCAGTTGTTCAAAACCCCCAGGCACTCCATAGGAGAACAATGAGACTGTCTACCCCTGTAAAGACACAGAGTCTAGGAAACCTGTAGGGGCAGTTGGACTCTATCCTCCAGAGTCACTGTGGGTCTGACTTGACTTGATGGCAGTGAGTTTTCACTTTTGTTTTGTCAGGCTATTAACGAACAAACACAGAGTCTTCCCACATGTTCATTTGTCATGTATGCAAAAATAGACATTGTCTCTGCATTTTATTTGGATTTATTTTTAATTAAAAAAAATTAAATAGCATTGAACTTAACTTTAGCTGCAGACAATCATGGATTCAAGTACCTCTTTCTTCAGCTATTGATGCACATTTTCCCAAGGTACATAATGTCTCTAAAATTACACAGAGGCAGCTTAAAGTTTCTGGGGGGAAAGTGGCTTTAAAAGAGATAGGAGGCCATTTTTCAATTAACTTTTTGAAGTCCCTTCATATCTGAAATGTAGAGATAATAATAGCTCCTCTCTCATAAAATCTCCTTGGAAATACATATGCTCATAATGAATGCTCATGTTTAGTGTTTATATACTTATATCCTTAGCTTTTGATTGTTACTTTTCGAAAAGATGCATCCCTGGTTAATGGATATCATTAGATAGCAAATTTGTCACTTTAATTTCTGTCTTCTCCGTCTTCTGACCCTCCAACTATATATTACTGATGATGCCTTTTTACTCCTAAAACTATTTTTACTGAAAACCAAAGTATACTGCCTTGCACTCAGCACTGGTTAGGCTGTTAAAATGAGGGAAAACTCACTGTTTTATCTCACTGTTAAATGTTAGGCAGAACCAGCTGTTAAATTGGCAATCAGGGTTCTCTCGAAGGTGGACAGCGAGGCAGCCGCTCAATATGCAAATCACACATTCACAATCATCACTCTTTTTTAACGTTCATCTCTGCATCAGCATATTCTAAGCATCCATACTAATGTTCATTCTGTCTGTGTTTATAAAAAATTAGGTGGAACTATGCTTGTACTATTTACTTATTTAATAAAATTCATTATACTTTTGTTGAAATACTACATTTTTCACCTTGTGCTTCCTCAATAAACAAACTTATAAAGTAAAGAAAAAAGTGCCAAATAACCAGAGGGTGACACAACATATGGGTGAACTAGGCAATTCTGAAAGTGTTCAAAGAGCTAAAAATATTGTCAGAACAGTTCCTGCAAGTTCAGCAGAAGTAAAAAGGGGTTTTTCAAAGGTGAACATATGTCAGATAAGAGAAGTCACCTGTTTCCAATACATCAAATCAAACATAACAACTATTGTCTAATTCAGCGGTTCTCAACCTATGGGTCGCGACCTCTTTGGGAGTCGAACTACCCTTTCACAGGGGTCGCCGGATTCATAACAGTAGCAAAATTACAGTGATGAAGTAGCAACGAAGATAATGTTCTGCTTGGAGGTCACCACACCATGAGGAGCTGTATGAAAGGGTCACAGCAGTAGGAAGGTGGAGAACCTCTGGTCTGATTGGCCTGCCTCTGAAGAAAAGGGATCCTTCTCCTACAGTGAAAAGATGGTTGAGGAGTAATCACACCGCCGAGGATGCTCAGATAAAAATGAAAAATATTCCCAGTTAGGAGACCAATCAAGAAACAATATGGAAATATCTTAAATAACAGTTTCATAGTTTTTAATAGGTACTATTTAATCTTTTTATTAATTCCCATTAAAATTTTAAAACATAACAAACTGCTTTTTATACCTCTTTTATTGTTCTTATTTCAGAATTAATTATATGAAATCATAAACTATCTTTCGATATCTTTTTTTTTTTAATACTTAAAATGCTCAGTAGGGCAGCCAACCAGGGCTTAGGTTATTTGAATACCCCGCTGCCTGCGTCTCTCATCTCACCAGGCTGTGCCGGCCATCAACCCGTCATCAGTACAGAGATGCGTTTGCAGTGGGGGCTAAAGGTCGACAGGCCGAGTGACATCTTTCAGAGGTGATTTGGAGTAAGGAGCTCCAGTAGAATGTTTGGATTGTCCATTTATGAAATAACAAAATGCTAAACAAAAAGCAACCATGAAAATGTAAGAGCAGAATGGATTTAATATGACCACCTGTTAGTGATAGATATGAAGTAATAAATATACTGATTTTTTTTTAAAATAGTGGTTATCTCATGAAAGAGTATAAGCCAAGGATTGGGTGTGTGGTAATTATTTCAAACCTATCCTTGTGATATAAATATTAAACGTGTTTTATGAATACCCAAAGACCGTCAAATCAATCCTATTTTTCGTGTGTCTCTTTAGCCATCATTTGATTGTAATGTGTTTCTGAAAGAATTCATCTTTGACTGAAGTACTCTAAGCCAATGTCTACTCCGAGATTTTATGGAATATGAATATGCTTCTTGATCTCTACATAAGTGTATAGAGATTTTAATAAAAATGTTAATAGGGATAAAATAAAACAGATACCTACAGATGGTGACCGTTTTACTCAGCTGTATAGAAGGAAGAAGGAGCCCTGTTGGCACAGTGGTTATATACAGAGCTGGTAACTTAGCAATTTGAAACCACCAGCCATTCCGTTGGAGCAAGAGGAGGCTTTCTGTCGCCCTAAGGAGTGGGTCTCAGAGACCCAGAGAAGCAGTTCGTCCCGGTCCAGGACTGCTGCTCAGTCAGAACCGACAATGATTTTTGTTTGTTTTATATCAAAAGGTGCTTGAGGAGAATATATTGTGTTTAATGTTTCCATTCTTTGTATTATACCCAACTGGTGTAATGTTTATATAGACAAACAAGAAAGCAGATATATAATGTATATGCGTATATACAATATAAACCTAAAAAACGTGTAAGTGGCTTTTCTATAATATTTTATATATATTTTAGTAAGAAAAGACATTAATCTCTTTGGGACTTTGCAGAGAATATAAGTTGATAAATGCCACACCGATTGTCATCTTTAATACTTCTGTCCAGTGAAGTAGAAACTAGTTTTCTGCCTGACTGCTCAGCCCAAGAGCAATGACTTTCAGCAAGAAAACAAAATAAGAGGCACATTAAGGAAGAGCTTAAAGGTATCTGATGAAATAGAGTCCATTTTTACAATATTAATTGGAGAAAAGTTTTGTTCGTCCTCCAGTACTACATTTTGTGAAATAACTTTTAAGTATGCAAAATTTAAATGTTTTATTATTTTATTTCTATTCTGTTATTAGTAGGGCCCTGAAATTTCATATCTTTTCTTTTACCTTTTTATTTTTTGCTACCAGACACGTACTACAATTAGAGAAAAGATACTTTTAAAAAATAATTTCAATTATGTTCATAAAATGATAAATACTTCTTCCTTATGTCACTCAAAAAGGCAAACTCACTCCTATTGAGTTGATTCCGACCCATAGTGACATTAGTGTACAGAGTAGAACTGCCCCTGTCTGTTTCTGAGGCTGTATCTCTTTAAGGGAGCAGAAAGCCTCATCTTTCGCCTGCAGAACAGCAGATGGTTTTGAACTTCTGACTTGTAATTAGCAACACAACACATAATCACTACACCAACAGGGTTCCTCGAGATTTAAGATGTTTATTGGTAATAGTGTCTACTATTTATCATTAATGTAAGGGTACACTCATTGCAATGATAATACAATCTATGAAGTACTTTGATTCGTGAAAATATCACAATATTGTTCTATAATTCTTTTGAAGAAACTTGCTGATCCTATTTGTTTTGTGCAAAACACAGTACTAGCCTTTTGCAATGTTTAATGGATTTAAAATATTTTTTCAGTATTAGAAATTTTCTACCAGTGTTATCATTTAGAATTCTCATTTTTGTGTATTTTTAATGTTTAAATGTCTTGTATGTCTTTAAAGCAACAGAAATTATTGAATCCTTCTGCTAGACAAGTTTATGTTTTATCTCCAAGTAGGAGGAGCTGTGAAGAATGGAATGGCGAATAATGGGTCCATTTTAAGATAGCATTTTAAATCTTGTAGTATGTAGTATAAACTACCAAATACTTATGTCTTCAACTACTATTTTTGCCTCTAAACTTAAAATTGTTGCTATTAGTGGGAGAAACTTGGTGTTCTGAAGGTATATTGCCTTTCTCATTGAAATATGAAAGTAAGGTTTGCACTCAAGTTCGAAGGAGGTATATGTAAATGCATATTTTTCGTTTAGCAGCATACTTGCGTTATAGCTTGATCATCATCATGTACCCTGACTTCCAAAAGTTAAAAGAATATGCTTATAAATTTTAAAGGGCTCTCTTTTGGGGGAGTGCCATGTGGATTTTGTCTACTTCCTAATGCTTGAGGCATAGCCTGTATAAATAATATTTGCAACATAAAAAGAATGAATAGCCAGTAGCAAACAGAAACAACTAGAGGCAGAGAGTGATACAGTGTGTGTATGTGTGTTCGTGTGGTGGTGGGGGGGTCGTGTTTATTGTGTGTGTGTGTTTATTGTGTATGTGGCGGGGAGGGGAAAGTAGGGAGTGAGATAATGGGGGTATATTCTAGCAGGACAAAAAATATTTAATATTGGAACTAAACGTAGACTCTAGATAAGGACATTTCAAGTTAGAAAAGAGCATTAAACTTTGTTAAAACTAAATTTCTTATCAGTTTTATATATTCTGCTGCTCAGAGGGAAAGGATTGTATCTTATCCACGATTTTAATCTCAGCATTTAGTAGCGTAAAGATGAATGCATCTATTACTCATTAAAATATTTAAAACTATTGCTTTTTCACTAAGCTATCAAATGTGTTATAGATCTGATACTTTCTTGCTAAATTATTTTCAAGTTTTGAGGAGTTCCTTGACTTTAAATTTGGCCACAGCTATTCAATAGGTCTTCCTTCTAGATTCTAGAGTTTCTAGAACTTGATTTTTCAAAGTAAATACCACCCTCTTCCCTTAACACTAAAGTCTGTTTTTATCTACATTGTTGATCCTTCTTTAAAACTAGAATGATAGGAATCTTTTAACAAAGGATATTTCTATAATTTTTTTAATCAACATGGAAATCCTTACCTTTTAGCTTTTCCATAGATATTGCAACTGGGAATATTTTCCCATGATTTCAATGGTGTTAGGCTACAGAGGTTACTTTTCAGCACAGAATAGATGCATTCTCATAATTGATGGCACTTCCCTCGCCCCTCCTATTCTCTAACATAACTATATTTTTAAAATAACCTGATTGAATATACTTAATATTAAATCACCTTAATTCAATAGTCATATTAACCTCTATAAGAAGAGATATATTTTAGAGCCATAAAACTTTTGTAACCAAGGCAAATTATTAAGTATTTTTCTATTTATATTAATTTTCTCAGTTATTTACCAAAGTCTAAGATGTATCAATTTCTTCTGTCTAATTCACTCTTTTGAGGCAACATTCAAGTCTCAATTTCCTTAAGCAGCCTGCCTTTGCTTGATCAGATTAAAGCAAAATGATATTAAAATTTAATATTCTGTTCATACATAGAAATACTAAACAACAGATCAAGGTTTCTTTCTTCACAAACTACTTAGTATGTTGTCCTCTAGTAAGGGTTATTTTGCCCAATAAGGAACATATGGAAATGTATGGAAATTTTTCATATTTTATTATTAATTGGGAGTTAATATGTATATCATATCATTCCACAGTTCAATCCCATCAAACAGAATTGCACAATTACTGCCACAATCCATTTCCAAATATTATTTTCCTTCCTGGACTCTGACATTGTCTCCCTTTTACCCACCCTCTACCACTGTACACGCCCCCCCCCACCGCCAACACACACACACACACACACAGATAAAACCCTTATTCTACTTGCTGTCCCTATAGGTTCATCAATCCTGGGTTTCATGTAAAGAAAAACATAACAACATATCACGCAACTTCTTGAGGGTGACCTCCAATGATGTGACACCTCTGAGATACATCCTAATATTTTTGTTAGAGATATTTTTTAATATTTATAAAATATTTTTATAGCTATAGATATGAAGGGGGAAGATTATTGTTCGTATCTCATGAGTGCCGACAATGGGTGTCATTAAACATCATACAGTACACAAAACAGTCCTTCTACCTGATATACAACAAATCACTATCTAGCCTTAATGGGACTGAGGTTGAGAAACCCTGCCCTACACTCATATTGCTGTTGGCTGCCATCAAGTGGATTCCAACTCAGGTTACTCAGTCACTGCCATTGAGTCGATGCTGATGCGCAGTGCCTCTACAAGATAGGGCTGAACAGCCCCTGAGGGTTTCTGAGACTAACTCTTTATAGGAGTAGAAATCCCGGTCTTTCTCCCACAGACCTGCTAGTGGTTTTGAACTGCTGACCTTTCAGATCACAGGACAATATGTAACCACTATGCAACCAGGGCTCCTCCCAACTCAGAGCACAACATCCCAAAGCACGTCCATCTTCACAGTCTTTGCTATGTTTGCCTTCATTGTTACAGCCACTGTTTCTTCCATCTCCTCAAGGATCTTCCTCTTTTTAACCGACCCTCTGCTGTACTAAGCATGATGTCTTGATAACATGTCCACAGTTTATGTGAAACCAGTTCTCTATATCTTCACTTCTAAGGAGCATTCTGGCTATACTTCTTCCAGGACAGATCTGTTAATATATTGGTAGTTCATGACATATTTAATATTCTTTGCCCACACTATAATTCAAAGACATCAATTAGTTTCCAGCTTTATTCTTTGTCTTCTAACTCTTACTAGCATAAGAGGTGATTGAATAGATCATGACTTAGGTCAGCTATACCTTAGTCCTCAGAGCCATATGTGTACTTTTAACATTTAAAGGATATATTTTGCTGCAGACTTACCCAATACTTGACCTTGCTTGACTTTTTAATTTTGCTTCCATGGGAATTGATTATGGAAATCCTGGACAACTTCAACCTTGTCGCCGTTTATAATGCTGTTGCTTGTTGGTCCAGTTATGAGGATTTTTCTTTATGTAGAGGTGCAATTCATACGGAAGACTTTGATTTTCATCAGTAAGTACTTTAAGTTCTCTTTGCTTTCAGCAAGCAAAGTTGTGTCCCCCACATATCACAGGGTATTGACGAGCCTGCTTCCAATCTTAGTGCCACATGCATCTTTATCTAGCCTTGCTTTGGGAATTATTTGCTCAACATACAAATTGAAATAGTATAGTGGAAGGATACAGCCCTAACACATACCTTTCCTGCATTCAAACCATGAACTATCCCTGGATTCTCTTTGAATGACTGCTTCTTGTTCCGTACACAGATTCCACGTGAGCACACTATTCTGGAATCACCGTTCCTCACATTCTTGTCAATAGTTTGGTATGATTCACGCAGTCAAACAGCCTTTTGTAGTCAAGAAAACATCCTTTTGGTGTTCTCTCCTTTCAGCTAAGGGCAATCTGACATCAGCCATGATATCGCCGAGTCTTCGTCCTTTCCTGAACCTCATGTGTATTTATATTTCCCTGCTGATGTACCGCCATTTTGAAATTATATTCCAACAAAACTCTTTTGGCTGTGATGTTAATAATATTGCTCAACAATTCATGCATCCTGTTAAGTAACTTTCTTTGGCATGAGAATCTGGATCTCTGGCTTTGTTACAAATTTCTTGGCATAGATCAGTGAGCACTTTCAGCATTGCATCAATTTATAAAGTTTATCAATTGATACTTTATCAGTGTCTGGAGCCTTGTTTTTCCACTAGCTCCTTCAGTGCAGCTTGGACTCCTTTTTTCAATACTATCACTTTTGGATCACATGCTACCTCAGACATGATTGACACCATCGACCAGACCTTTTTGACATGAATACTCTGTATTTTTCTACTATCCTCCCTAAAAGCTTTCTGCATCTTCAAATCTTGCCTGTTGAACTTTTCAGTATTGGAGACTTGATTTTGCTTCAGTTCCTTCAGCTTGAAGGGCGAAGCTGCTTCTCATTTGGTGTGAGAACCCTCTCTGCACATTTCACTAGAACACTTTACTCTCTCACTTTGAGCTGCCCTTTCAAGTTTTCAGCTCAGCTCTTTATAACATCGTCTTTGCGTACACACCATTGTAGTCCTGTGTATTACATCTATTCGGGTCCATATGGATAGCTATTGTTTCTTTGTGGAACAGAGGTGTTTGCCTCGAAGCAGTCATTGGTCTCAGGAACCTCTATCAGGCAACCACAGGAGTGGGCCCTGTCACGAAGCCCGGGCCTTCCAACTATTGATCCTTCTTTGATTCCACTTTGCGCGCCCAGTCACCAGTCCTGACAAGTACACCTGATCGCATCGTTTATCGATGTCAGACTGTCGAATTGGTTAAATGTTTTATTTATTCATCTTTGGCATTCCTTGTTGGTTGTAAATTTTAACACTAGTCATATTAATAACTGGTCTTCTTCGTAAGATAATGGAGATTATCCTATCACTGACTGACTTTTACTTCAGGTTAGATCTTGAGGTGCTCTATTTAATGAGGACAGTACCACCATTCCTCTTCAATTGCAGATTCTCATCATGGACGACCATATGATTATCTGATTCAAAAGAGTCAGTGTCAAGCATAAATAGCCATGGTCTTGTTGATCTGTAACAAATTATTTGCCTACGTATCATTAGTAAGGCCAAAACTAGGCCAGTAACTATGTCACGGAGAGAATAAATTTCTCTGCTGAATCATTGCTAGATTATATCTATTTCTTCTGAATTATCTGCAGGGTCTGTCACATTATCATCGAAGGAAATTACATTTTTCTATCACAATCTTCTCTTTTACAAAGGTACACTGATTGCTACACAGTACGCTGAATTGCAAGTCCTGGCCTGTGGTCGCACATTTAGTTTGATGGTTTGTCCTGCTCTTTCTTATGGTATTTGTAGCTTATTTGGCCAGTATTTAATAACCAAGGTTCCTCTCTTCATCCGTAAAGGAAGACAGCTAAGAATTTAAAATTTTAAAATAGACACAGCCCACCACCCCTTTTCTATACATTTTACTTGCTGGACGCCTATACGTACAACCCATCCTGAATGTATTTTCTTCCCACAGGGATTGATACACCACTAGGTTCTGCTGAGCTTAAATTAAGGAGCTGTTGGGGCTTAGTGGATGAAGAGTTGGGCTGCTAACCACACAGTCAGTGGTTCACAGGCACCAGCTTTTCAGGGTATCTCCTGTAAAGGTTTGCACTCTCTGAAACACTGAGGAGTGGATCTGCTCTGCCCTATGGGGTTGCTCTGTGCCACAGTTTCCTCAGATTGCAATGGCAAGGCTCGAGTTAAATCAGATTATCTTTAGAATTTTTCTAAACATTTATATCTCACACTGTTCTTCATTTAGGCAATATTCTCCTCTTCAAATTCCATCCATTCTTCAAGACCCAAGCCTTTATTGCGTCTTTTCTCATTCACTCTTTCTTCCTTTCTCTATGCTGAAAATAGAGGTTTCTTCCTTGAGGACACTGTATACGCCATTTACATGTTCCTCGCATTCCCCCATTGCCTTGTTTCACAGATGATTCTTTTTTTTTTTTTAATTGTTCTGTCTCTAGAAGACTATCTCTTCTTTGTATATACACAGTATTTTGGGCTATTAATAAATCTTTGTGGAAGTATACTTTTTAAGAATTGAATATACATCTTCATCATGTAGAAATAAGGAGGCATACAGGGAGCAAAGTTATAGAAACATCTTAACTATAAGTAAACACTTGGAGGGAATGAGTTGCTGGGCCGGGAGGCTCAGGTCCTTAGTCTAGGGGACACGATTGTTAATTGACATAGTTCACAAAGATGATCTTCCACATCGTACATTGGAGAGTAGCAATGAGGTCGTCCATAGTTGTAAGACTATGTCTGTCTTACACAGCTGTCTAAGGGACAGCTGCTGATCCCTCCCCATCCAGAGGAAAGAAGGCTGATGAGCACAGAAAGAGTCCAGTAAGCTAACGGACCATGTAAACATCAGTCTCCACAGGCCTGAGACCAAAAGAACTAGAGAGTGTTTGGGTACCATTACCTACTGCTCTCGAAGAATCACATTAGAAGGTTCTAGATAGCTCAAAAGTTAACACACAGCCGTTGAGTCACTCCCCATTCTTAGTAACCGGTAGGACAAAGCAGAGTGGAACCGAGGTTTCCAGGACTGTTAATGGTTACAGAAGCATAAAGCCTCATCTTTCTCCCAAGGGATGACAGGGAGTTGGCAACTGCTGCCCTTGCAGTTGCAGCCCCACTGCTAGATAAGAGTAAGATAAAAATATGAAACAGAGCTCCAAATCATCAAAGAGACCAAGCTTCTCAACTGAATATAGGTTGGTGGAGCTCCAAAGACTGTGGCCCTTTGTCACATTTCAGTTCTGGAACTGAACGCAACCCCACCCCACCACACCCCAGCTCATACCACCAGCACCACCACCACACCTGTGGCTCTCTTCTCAGCCAAAACACTCTCAAGGGGAACAATAGCAGTAGGGGAATCAACCATGGAAGCAAAGGGCAGCATTTACCCAAGGATAACGTGTAGAGGGTTAGGAAGCATCGAAGAAAAGAAACAGCAACCACATGTAGGAATTATGATACATGATGGTACATTGAGGGGATTATAATAAACGAGATGAAAGAAAAGGTGTATGAGTGATTGAATGTAAAATTGATTATAAACTTTGTAAATCTTCACCTAATTCTCATTAAAATTAATAAAAAGAAAATAAACACAAAAACTAAAGGGCCTTCTTTCATAAAAATATGCTTATAGAACTGAAAGCAGAACATAGTTTAAGACACGCTATCATATCTTGATGAACATGACGAGCAGGTCTGGCTTTCTATAAGAAAATGAAAAATAAATTCTGTAGCTCCATAGCAGTACAGTGTTTAGACAAATATATTTGAGATTGGCAATAAGAGCTACAACAGACTGAATTTCTTCTTACAAAATATTATAACATATTCCTGATGTATGAGTTCTTTAAGGAAAGTTGTTATTTTTAATAAATAGTAAGGCTTCCCCTTACAGCAAGACTTGAATGCCTACTAAGCTTTTCCTAATAAGCTCCTGTAACACAAAGGGTGTCTTTATAATAAAGTCCTGTTGTCATTTCAGAAGGATAAGAATATCTTTTCAGATGACAATATATTTCTAGAACACTCCCTGACTGTACCAAGATTAAAATTCCTTCAGTAAGATTAGAATTCTGAAACTGGGGGACTGATTTTTTTAGAAACCAAGTATTTATCCACTTTTTATATTTGTGCTATTTTCCAATTCCTTTGATTTTTTTTTTTTGCATGTAAAATTTGGAAGTTAAAATATTGAGAACCAAGCATAGTTGAGATATGGAATGATTTAGTAGATAATTTTATTGAAAACAAAAACTCTGATGATTTTTTGAGCAGTGATGATTGTGCAACCAAAGACTATGATTGAAATTGCCAATTTGGGTATATCCCATTTATATAACATGTTTGGTAAAGCCTTGAAGGGAAATGTTGATAGATCTATAGATCAATCTGGACCAAGAACTAGATTTTACTTGTTTGGGGAGGATACTGGAGATGGCAATCTCAATATAGTTTAAAGAGAGCAGTGATTAAGTCTTAAAGGAACACGGAATAAGGAGGACCAAAGAACTGATGCATTTGAACTGTGATGCTGGAGAATAGTTTAAGGACCCTGGGCTGCTAAAAACACAGACTGGTCTGGCTTGGATGAAGTTCAGCCAGGGTGCTTCTTAGAGGCAAAGATGATGAGACTTCAGCTTACATACTTTGCACACATGGTCAGGAGAGACCAGTCCCTGGAGAAGAACATCATGCTTGGTAAAGTAATGGGGCAGAGAAACAGAGGAAGACCCTCGACAAGATGGATGGACATAATGGCTGCGTCAACGGCACTCACACATAAGAACAATTGTGAGGTTGGCACAGACAATACAGCGTTTCATTTTGTTGTGTGTATGCTTGCTAGGGGTAGACAACGACATTGCTATGGATAGGACTGAATGACAACAACAACACAGCACAAAGAGGAGGCACAGAGTCTGGATAAGGGAGGCCATTAGCATGAGGTCAAAATGGCATCCAAGAATTCACAGGCAAGCTGTTAGTTAAATATGGCATGGGACAAAGGAAGCTGCCATGAATTTATGATTGGTGGTGCCAATCAGTAATTCAGAGTTACAGGTGAGATTAGAGAAGCAGAAACAGAACCTTGATTGGGACCATCTATATCATTTTATGATCAGACAGAATTTAAGGGAAACTATGTGAGTCTGCAAATGGATTTTGGGCTGTCACTGCCATCCATTTACAAATGGAATGCTCAGAATTTAAGCTCAAATACACGACTAATTTACTTCTTAGACAAATCAATAATACTATCACCATTAACCTCTTTTTACAAGTAAACTGGGGCAGAGGATTTCAACAACTTGCTGAAGTTCTCACAGTTCAAAAGGAACAGAATCAAGATGAAAACTTGAGCATTTTGGCCCACACTGATTTTTTTATCCCTCTTTTGCACTACTTCTTTCATTGAGGCTATAATGTAGACGTGTGGTCTTTGACATTGTGACTACTTCTACACTCAAAAAACTCACTACCACCAAGTCAATTCTAACTCACAGGGAACCTATTGGATAAAGTAGAACTGCCCCCGTGGGTTTCCAAAACGGTAAATCCTATGGGAGTAGAAAGACTCATTAATTTCCCTGTGGAACATCTCGTGGTTTCGAGGTACCAGCCTTATGGTTAGCAACCCTGGGTATAGATTACAATACTACCAAATTAAAGTCAATAGAGTCATTACTGACTCAAAATGACCCCCGGTGGGTTTCCAAGACTGTCTGTAACTGTTCACTAGTGTGGAAAGTCCAGTCTTTCTCCCATGAAGCTACTGATGGTTTTGAACTGCCAACCATAAAGATCACAGCCCAACGTAACCCCTATCCTACCAGGGATCCCAAAAGTGAGTATAGGAACACTATTTAGATTTTTGGAGACTCTGATCTGCTAAGGATGCCTGGCGGCATAGAGTATTATGTGCTGGGTTGCTAACTACACAGTCAGCCGTTCGAAACCCCCAGTAGCTTCTAGGGAAGAAAGATGAGGCATTCTACTCCTGAAAGAATTACAGTCTTGGAAACCCACAGTCACCATCTGCTCTGTCCGATGTGGTCACTATGAATCAGACTTGAATCGATGGTAGTGGGAATGAGCTGCTACAAGGGCCCTGATAGCATAGTGGGTTACATGTTGGGCTGACAACCACAAGGTCACTAGTTTGAAACCACTCCTGTATAGAGTAATACCCCGGAAACCCACAGGGGCAGCTGTACGCTGCCAGATACGCTTACTCTGAGTTGAACTGGCTCAATGGGAGTGAGTTGGTTGACAATGTGTTGAGATAATCTGCTAGTCTAAATCTTTGATTTCCTTCTATTAGCTTTTTCTATTGATTTTTTTGGCTTATGTTCACGTCTCACAAAATAATTAACACAAGTCATGGATCATTAAATATCAACACAGTGGGGGACAATTTAAGAAATTTCCAAAATACCTGGGATGCTTCTTATCCTAGGTCTTTGTGGGAAATTATTGATATTACATCAACTGCTCTCTCAAGTGAGGACTTTTAACATAAGCATATGCAAAAATTATAATTTGTAAAAGTGCATATAAATAATAACAAGAACTGATATCAACCTCTGTACCCATTGAGAATTAATCTTAATGTCACAAATAGCCTTTGTTATGTTCCCCATAATTTTCCTTAGAAGATTTCAGATCTATTCTCATTCCTAACAGCTGATTTTGATAATTGCACTTTTTGAATCAGAACCTTTAAACTTAATTATGACAAGCCTTTTTATTTTACTCTTTCATTTCTTTATTCTGTAATTCAAATACATTTATACTGTTTTGCTTTTATAGAATATTTTTAAAGTTAATTTTCAAAATGTACTTCACTCTCCAGATATATTCTCTTTACCTCTCTTTGCACCATTCCATACTTGTATTATCTATCTCCTGTGCATTTTCAGTATGAAGATAGGCATTTAGTTGTGCATTAATTGGTGGGTGTTTTTAACTACTACTGAGAAAGAGAATACTTTCTTTGAAATGTATTTATATTATAACACTTCCAAGATAGCATAATTAAACATTCTGTGAAACCATTTCATAACCTAATCACTTAAATAACATACTATGAACACTTAAAATTTTAAACCTTAAGTTTTGAATTAACAAATATTAATAAAATGCTGATGCATATACAAAATATAATGAATACATTTTAAGGAAAAAGAATGTTATTTTCAGTCTTGATTGTATACTGTTATATTAAAAATCTGAAAATCTTATTGTTAGAGTTTTTATATAGAAACCTTTTAAAGTTAGTATATTTTTAAAAACCTTACTTAGATATATTTTAAGATATAAATCATAGTTTATATTTAAAAATGCGAGATAAAATATTAATGTTTATACAAATGAATATTTTTAAAAGATTTGAAATGTGGATTTAGCAAACATAGTTTATTCTTGTTGCAGGAGTTGTAATAAGTAGCCAGTTTAACTAGAAAGGAAAAGATATGTTTCAATCAATTGCCTTTGTAACCAATATTTAAAATTAAACCCCCAAAATTTAGTGTGTTGTGATAGCTAAATATGTATATATGAACTAAATCTAGTTAAATATAAATAATTTGTCTTGATAATGGCGTATTATTGTGTTTACTTAATTGTAGACGAAAGGTTCTCAAACCATGACATCCTCTGGCACCCAGAAAAAAGTGAAGCGGACCCTGCCGAATCCCCCTCCAGAGGAAACGTCCCCGGGGACCCAGGCCGCATATAGCACAATGGGAACCGCTTCCAGAAGGAGGATTTGTAGAACCAACACGATGGCTCGAGCCAAGATTCTCCAGGACATCGACCGGGAGCTCGACCTTGTGGAAAGGGAATCGGCAAAGCTTAGGAAAAAACAAGCAGAACTGGATGAGGAAGAAAAAGAAATTGATGCCAAACTACGGTACTTGGAAATGGGTATTAACAGAAGGAAAGAGGCATTGTTAAAGGAGCGAGAAAAGAGAGAGAGAGCTTACCTGCAGGGAGTGGCCGAGGATCGCGATTACATGTCGGACAGTGAGGTGGGCAGCACGAGGCCCACGCGAATGGAAAGTCAGCATGGCATCGAGCGACCCAGGACTGCTCCCCAGACGGAATTCAGCCAGTTCGTTCCCCCACAAACCCAAACCGAATCTCAGCTAGTTCCTCCCACCAGTCCCTACACCCAGTACCAATACTCGTCCCCTGCCCTTCCTAGCCAAGCCCCAACTCCCTACACCCAACAGTCCCATTTTCAACAGCAAACTTTGTATCATCAGCAAGTCTCACCCTATCAGACTCAACCTACCTTTCAAGCTGTGGCAACAATGTCCTTCACCCCGCAAGCACAGCCGACGCCAACCCCTCAACCTTCTTATCAGCTGCCATCGCAGATGATGGTGATACAACAAAAGCCACGGCAGACCACATTATATTTGGAGCCCAAGATCACTTCAAACTATGAGGTGATTCGCAACCAACCCCTGATGATAGCGCCGGTGTCTACTGATAATACATACGCCGTTGACCACCTGGGCAGTAAGTATAATAGCTTAGACTTGAGAATAGGTTTGGAGGAAAGAAGTAGCATCGCGAGCAGTCCAATATCAAGCATATCTGCTGATTCTTTCTATGCAGATATTGACCATCACACGCCACGAAATTATGTCCTTATTGATGACATCGGCGAGATCACCAAAGGAACAGCTGCGCTGAGCACTGCATTTAGCCTTCATGACAAGGGTCTGTCTAAAACCGACCCCCTCCTAAGAACCTCGGGGACACGGAGAGCTCAAGAAGTGACAGATTTCCTCACACCGTTACAAACCTCTTCCAGACTGCACGGTTACGTGAAAGCAGAAGAAGATCCCATGGAGGATCCTTATGAGCTGAAACTTCTGAAACACCAGATCAAACAAGAATTCCGGAGAGGAGCAGAGAGTTTAGACCACCTTGCTGGGCTCTCCCATTATTACCATGCGGATACTGGCTACCGACATTTTCCAAAATCCGAGAAGTACAGCATCAGCCGACTCACACTCGAAAAACAAGCTGCAAAACAGCTACCCGCAGCCATTCTTTATCAAAAGCAGTCAAAGCATAAGAAATCATTAATTGACCCTAAAATGTCCAAATTTTCCCCTATTCAAGAAAGTCGAGATCTTGAACCTGATTATTCGAGCTACATGACATCCAGCACTTCATCTATCGGTGGCATTTCTTCCCGAGCAAGGCTTCTTCAAGATGATATCACTTTTGGCCTTAGAAAAAATATTACAGACCAACAAAAGTTCATGGGATCATCCCTTGGCTCGGGACTGGGCACATTAGGAAGTACCTTACGGTCAGCTGTACAGGATGAGGCCGATAAACCCTACAGTAGCGGCAGCAGGTCCCGACCTTCCTCTGTGTATGGCCTGGACTTATCAATTAAAAGAGATTCTTCCAGCTCTTCCCTAAGACTAAAGGCTCAAGAGGCTGAAGCTCTAGATGTTTCCTTTAGCCATGCATCATCCTCTGGTAGAACTAAGCCTACCAGTTTGCCAATTAGCCAGAGCAGAGGAAGAATCTCCATAGTGGCCCAGAACTCGGAAGAGGAGAGTCCTCTGAGTCCTGTTGGCCAGCCCATGGGAATGGCCAGAGCTGCGGCTGGGCCTCTGCCGCCGATATCTGCGGACACCAGGGATCAATTTGGATCGAGTCATTCCTTGCCAGAGGTGCAGCAGCACATGAGAGAAGAATCGAGGACTCGAGGCTTTGACCGCGACATAGCATTCATCATGGATGACTTCCAGCACGCCATGTCAGACAGCGAAGGTAAATGGGGTCTCACACTGCTTTGTTCCTTACAAAACTCAGGCTCTTATTTTTTTGCATGTTTGATTTTACTTTTCCAAGGATGGATTCTGCTTGTCTTGACGTCTCTTTTGCATGTTTACATCAATTTTATTTCTTGTAAATGGAAATCTTGTCCTGTGTATAAATTTAGTAACATGTTTTTCTTTATTTCCTTTTAATTTATTGTGTTATTGTTCTGTTTCTTGGCTGTTTGATTTTAGTGTTCACTTTTCTAAAACCATTAACGAATAATTCTGTCAAGAAAATATGGTCATCCTTCCAATCTATAGTTGGGAAGTTTTTCATTGTTCTTTTTCTTTGACTTTTAAAATGCATCTTAAAAGTTATTTTTCAGCTTCTTTCAGTTTGTGAGATGGTTAAAGTTAGAGAAATTATATTTATGCTAAATTTTATAATAGAAAATGTACACTTTTCATGTGATCAATGATATTAATTTAACAAATATTTTCTTATGTAGAATTCTTGGAAAAAAATCTTTGGTTTTGGTTTAATGCAGAATTTTTCAATAATCTTTAAATAAAAGATGTCTACTCTCACATTGTTCACTGTAATTGTCAAAGTTATACATTTTGCTTAATGTGATAGAAAACGTAACACTAAATATGATTCTGAAAATTAATAATATTCTAAATACATGCAAATCACTCTTCATATTTTAAAATGGAAGATTTGAAAATTAATTTGGAATTGAAACTTGCTGTTGTGCTTTTTTAGGCTTTCTCCTGACTGATTTTTTGCATCATCCCAGTTTTTCTTTGCTGTAAAATTTTGTTTGATATTGCAGAAATATTTTAAGAAAAATTTATACTTAAGTAAACTCTGACTTAAAGTTGATTCTTTTTTTTGTTTAAGTATGTAAGACTAGAAAGATTTTAGGAAATATTATAGTCCACGTCTCATTTTGAAGGAGAGGGGAGAGAGGTAGGCAGGTGTGAAGAACCTGGCTCATGGGACTTCTGTCTTTTTATTATTATTATTACTCCTCTGTAGTTTCTACTTGGGTGGAGATGGAGTTGGAGTCCTGGAAATGAATTTTCTGATAAAATAAAAGCATTATTATTACATTCCTTTGGAGACTCCAAAAGCACTGTTCTAATATAAGCAGGCCTCCTTTTAAATCTGACATCTTTCCTGAGGACTCACAGTAAATTCATGTTTTCATTTAAAAAACAACAACAGGATTTTCTTTCTGTGTCTGTATTTGGACCCACATGATCTTATAACTTCAAAACTAGAGTTGGACACAACTAATCACTGCATCTCAAGGAAGGCAAACAACTTTTCCTTTTGAAATTCCAATGGAAAAAAAAATAACTTTTTGATTTTTTTTCTTCTCTAGGCTATTGGGTTGACCATTTTTACTGAAAATTGGCCTATCCAAAAGAAAAAAACAATTTCAATTTGACTTTTTAAAATTTATCCAGTAGTTTAAATGATTGGGCATGATTAAAACTAGCTTTGATATTATATGGAAAGAATCTCTACATTTTTCTTCATTTGTTTTATAGTCTACATTTTACACACATTATCTATGTATAAAATGTTGAGAAAGAATAAGTAGTCTTTTTGTAACCATAACTGTAAAATAACTAAGATGAAAAACTGTAGAAGGGACATGACATAAGATCTTACAGCTATGTGTACATGAGAAACGTATCTGGAGAAAATTTGACAAACTCAGTTACTCATTACTGATGTTTTCTCATCTGTATGCCAGACATACAGATGTTTATAGAGATCTCAAAATGTGGCATTTATTTGCATACAATGACATGATTACATATTTTTCATTTGTATTTTGTATGATGTGTACTCATAGATATGTGTACTCATAATGGACTATATAAAAATGTTTTTGGATTAAATAAATTTTACAAGATCATGCAGTATAAAAAATAATATATGTTTAAAGGGTATAATAAAATAAAATTCTAAAAATAATTTTCAAAACATTTTAATTAAGCAAATAAATCTATTTATAAAGATATATTAATATAGATTACAGAAATGAGAACTCTGACAAATTGAATGATATATGTAACATTATGTGCGTGAATTGTGCTTAGCTTTAAAAGATGTACGTCATAAAATATATTTTCCTTGCTTATATATCGTGTACGCATATGACTTTTTTTCTGTTTAGTAGTGTTCTACTTATTTTTGCATCTTGGATTTCTGGGGTAATTGAAGGAAAAGTTGGAATAATTTTTCTCAGTTACAAAATTCATGCCATTTATGAATTTATAAAAGACTTGCTTTTTGTTTTAATGAAATTTACCAAATATAGGCTATGCCAGTTATATTTGCTAAAATATAAATCATGCTAAAATAACTTTGACTATTTAGTACAGTGGTTCTCAACCTTCCTAATGCCATGACCCTTTAATACAGTTCTTCATGTTGTGTTGACCCCCCCCAACCATAAAATGATTTTCGTTCCTACTTCATAACTGTAATTTTGCTACTGCTATGAATCCGGCGACCCCTGTGAAAGGGTCGTTCGACCCCAAAAGGGCTCGTGATCCACAGGTTGAGAACCGTTGCTCTAGTACCATGTAGACAAAACAAATATAACTGATTCAAATAATTTGTTGCGTGCTTTCTATGTATTTGATTAAACTCTAGGTAATACACTATAAGTTGTTTTTCAAATGTATACTATATTACTCTAGTAAACTTAAAGCACTAAGTAAAATCTAGGCAGTTATTATTTACAAAGCTTAATGTTTATGGCCATCACTTTAAAATTCACAGCTTGATATTAAGGGGCAGGTGATTGAGGTAAATACAGAGCTAGAAGTCCTTTTCCTGGTTCAGATTGGAGGAAAGTCAGCTATAATTAAACTATCTTTACAACCACTAATATTATGTTAAAATAGTCTTTCCAAATGCACTCCATGTACTTAAAAGAATCAGTATACACAAAATCTTTTTGAAATTGTTTTCACCAATATTGGACACTGAGGATAATTAGACTGTTTGGGTAGCTGTTGAGCATAAACCACGCAAGCTCACGGCCATCGGGTCTGTGCGATTCACAGTAAACTGCAGGGCAGAGAACTGCTGTGTGTCCCAAATACCTTAAGTGCACTTTTAAATTAAGACTTCTTTTTTAAAAATCAGCTTAACAGAAGAGAGGAATTTTATTCTATGGAAAATAATTTAAATTAATTTCTATTATTACTATGTAGTTGAAATATTGAAGCAAGGCAGATGCTATATAGTTATCTAAATAGTGAAGGTAGAATTCAATCAAAAGTCAGATTCATTCAGTCTGGCTGTTTTTGTTCATATATAAATTCCTACACAAAGACATTTACATTCAATTACATGTAGTAATTGATTAGTATAAGAAATAATTGAAAATCAAAGTAATCAGGATTAGAAACAAATTGACTAAATTTTGATCAAGTTAAGATTCTGACTAATGTGGGTAGACACACTGAAGGAAAATGAGCATGTTTTAGAGATTGATGTTCAAATTGCATTTAGAAAAGTTAAATATTCAATATAATTTATTCAAATAAGTATGTATTCTTTTAAGGAGACAGTATATAATAAAAATAATAAGTAATACAGTGTAGTGTGAGTTGTGCTTCCTAACCACTTACTTCCAGTAAGTTATTAGACTGATGATTAAATTCTGGATTTCGTTTATATTTTACTGATCAAATTATATTACCCTTATTCTTTTTCCATAGTTTTAGTCACATGTGAAATTAACACTGTAGGGAAACACAGTAGATTTTAAATAGATTGTGAAAAAAGGTTTGTGAGGGACCAATTTATGTTTATTAAAACGTGCTAATCATGATTAAGAAATTTTTATAATTAAATGATGAATTATTCTATGTTCCATTCATTCAAAAATGTTTACTGAATGTTAGCCCTGCACAAAACATTATTTATAATGTTGAGGGAGGAAAGAAGAAAAAGGAAGGTTTTCTCTTGAGCACCAGGCTAGAATCTAATAGGGGAACGAACCACATGCCAGGCATGATTGGATGTATTTGCTCAAGTCGAAAGCTGACTGAGCTGTGGCACATCTGTGTTCATCAAGGGAAAATGCTGCAGTTAATTAGCAACATTGGCCAATGGCACAGGAGATGTGGAGGTAAGTAGTGAAGTATATGCTGTGGGTTTAACACTCCTGCCAGCAAAGATTATGAAAATGGCCAGGGGAACAATATAGTGCCCCCAATTTGGGAGTAAAGAGAATCAGGCTATAAACAGAGAAAGAAGAGAATGAATAAGATAGAGAAGAGCCATTTGGTAGTATAACATTGTGAACGATAGATGGAGAAAGCGTAAGATTGGCAGCGGCAAATCATTCAGGATGAACTCTTGAGAAAGAGCTGCTCTACTTTCCATTTAGGGAGAAGTGAAGTCTCTCTAGAGACTATTGACCATCGTTTTATAAAAAGTAAAGCGACTTTTAACAAGTGAAATATTATGTATTAGATTAAACATTTTTGTCTTTGTTTAATAACATTAAAATTCCACAAAAGATGCTAATAACTGAACAGAATAAATGATTTAAAAGAATAATTGTAAATATTTTACATGAAAAAATATTTTATGCTGTCAAATTGTCCTATTATACAATTCAAATAACTCTTCAGTTCTTAATTCAGTGATCTCTTCAGAATTTTAAAGTTTTATTTAAATATTATAATAGATAGCTTTTTTAGCGGCCCTGGTGACACAGTTGTTCCATGTTGGCCTGCTAACCACAAGGTTAGCAGTTCAAAACCACCAGCAGCTGTGAGAGAAAGATGAGCGTTAGAGTCTCTGAAATCCACCAGGGCACTTCTACCCTGTCCAATAGAGTCTCTGTATGTCAAATAAACTGAGTGATAGGGGGTGAATAGATAACTTTTTAGCATTAGATTACCAGGTGCTCTTAGAAAAAAAAATTGTTAACGTTTGCCCAGTACACACACTTTAGGGTCAAGTCCAACATCTCTGCATTGATACCAGGTTGGTACAATATTTTTCTTATATTTGGAGTGGAAAAGCGTCAAGGATGTCAAGTAGGTAATGATAGAATGAATTTTAGTAAGAGATCTTCGCTTGTTTGCATATTCAATCATTCCCTTATTTCTTTGTTCTTTCCTCATACCTGTTGGAGCACCATCTATGTGGTAAAGAATTTGTTAAGCCTTGCATTTTTGAAGCAACTTTGAAGTCAGAAAGAAAGCAGAAAAGTTTTTGTTTTTTTTGGTTTTGTTTTATTGAACCAAGCACCTCCTCTTCTTACGTATGTTTCAATTAAGTAATTTTTTTTAATCATTTTATTGGGGGCTCTTACAACTCTTTTAACAATCCATACATCAATTGTGTCAAGCATATTTGTACATATGTAGCCATCATTCTTTTCTAGACATTTACTTTCTATTGAGTCCTTAGTATCAGCTCCTCTCCCTACCCCTTTGTGACCTATTGATAAGTTATAAATTGTTATTATTTTCTTTTTTTTTAATCATTTTATTAGGGGCTCATACAACTCTTATCACAATCCATACACACATCAATTGTGTAAAGCA
>NW_022103920.1:49015998-49018437 GCF_000313985.2 Echinops telfairi | reverse complement strand
TCCCAGCTCTTTCCTCTATTTCCCTTGACTTTCCTCCTGTCCCACTATCATGCTCAGTCCCCACTAGGGTTTCAGCAATTCCTCTTGGTTACAGTACCCTGGATCATGCCCTACCAGGCCTCCCACACCCACCTCACCACCAATTTGGATCACTTGTTGTTCCCTTGTCCCTGGGTTTGTTAACACCTCTTCCCTTAAAACGTTTTTTTCTTGAAGAACTTTTAGACACACTGGAAGAAGAATGACAAGCTTACTGAATTGAGGAAAGGTTGTAATAATTCAGAGATTGGGGAAGGCATGATAGCCTAGTGAATAATCAGCAAGCTTTTTAGATTAATGCTTCCACAAAATGTAAATATTTTTTTAAAAAGAGTATTCAGATAAGAATTTTGAGAAATATAAAGTTAAACAAGGAGCCTTGATGATACATTGGTTAAAAATATTTAGGTACTCAACCAAAAGTCAGCAGTTCAAATCAATCAAGAGGGGGACAGACCTGGAGATTTGCTCCCATAGAAATTATAGCCTAGGAAACTTTTGAGGGCAGTCTCCTCTATCCTATATGGTCATTCTGAGTCAGCAGTGACTCAATATCACATGATAACAAGGGTGTACATGTCTTTAAGAGAAAGCATTTCTTTACTATACTGGCAGTCTTCATTTTGCATCTTTAAGTGACAGTACTGCAGCTTTTAAATAGAAATAAAATAATTCCTTTTTCGAGTAAAAATGTATTAAATGCAAATGAAACCCATAGCTAATTGTAATGGATTTTAAGTACTCAGGCTGTATTAATTCAACAAATTGAGTTGTTCTAGAGTGGCATTTTAGTTATGCATATCTTAAATATTATTATAATAAATAGTCTGATTTGTAAAGAAAAAAAAAGTATTTTTACCCTAAAGTTTGTAACTGCTGAAAGGTTAAAAAAAAAAAGACAATTTAAATTAAGTCAAATAAGATTGATTATAGTTATTAAAGTCCTGAAAGTAGAATAACTAATTTTATTTTTATACCAGGACATACAGTTCCAGGAGTACTAGCAAATCTGTATGTTGTTTCGTTTGTTTGTTTATAAGCGTTCAAAGCTTTTAAACTATACTCTGAATGGTGTTTTTGTTAGGTTCCATC
Source organism: Echinops telfairi (assembly GCF_000313985.2). Taxonomy (NCBI): domain Eukaryota; kingdom Metazoa; phylum Chordata; class Mammalia; order Afrosoricida; family Tenrecidae; genus Echinops; species Echinops telfairi. The sequence goes on along the minus strand of NW_022103920.1, from coordinate 49,017,306 downwards.
AAATCAGTTCTGACTTACAGTGAACCTGTACACAACAGAACAAACAGGTCTCTGTCCTGTGCCATTCTCATAGTTGTTGTTATATCGAAGCCCATTGTTGAAACCATTTTGTGATCCATCTCTTTGAGGTTCATCCTGAATAGGAACTGTAAATTCTTACATGATAGCATAAGTTGAACGTCTTACCAAACAAACAGAAGTTAACTGTTGTTTCAGCATTCCTATGGACACACTAACTATGTGCTAGAGATTGTGTTCAGCCTTAGACAACCTATATACCACTATGTATTTTTTACTTTCTTTTGAAAATGTTTAAAATCACTTTTTATTTTGTTTTGCTCTGAGAGGTTGAACAGGTATGTACATGTTTTGTTTTTCTTTAAAATTTTCAGTAATACAAATAATTTAGCATACCTTTAACATACTACTGGAAATGATTTTTCTTGTCATGTGGAAAATTGTGTGAGATAAAATAGGTGTGTAATAATCTCAGTGCATGTTGGAGCTCAGACTGTATTTTGTCTTCTACTGCCTGTATTCATTGGCGTTCCAATCTTTGATTTGTCCTTGGTCTTCATAGCCTATCATCTGCGTCGTGAAGAAACAGATTGGTTTGACAAACCCAGGGAGTCTCGTTTGGAAAATGGACATGGTTTGGACCGAAAATTGCCAGAAAGATTGGTCCACTCTAGACCCCTCAGTCAACATCAAGAGCAAGTAAGTGCTATATTTAATCATCTCGTTTAAATTCATCAATTAAAAACAAAACCCAAACACTTCTCTTTCAGCTATCCTAAAAGGAATGCATGTTACCTGAATTAACCAACCCCCACCCCCAAGTAACTGAAAAGTAGTTACCTATTTCATCTATGGATGCATCAGCGTTTACTGAATCTATATGGAATTTTAGTGTTTCTAACAACTAGATAATTCTTCCACCAATTGTTGATTATGAAGTTTGTATGCTACAAGCAGTGCTGCTATACAAGGCAATTGTATGTAGCTCTGAAAGAGTTACAGGATCTTCAGTGAAATATACTTGAGTAATGTGAAATGTTTTCCAGGGAGAATGTGTTGAGGGGTTGAAGGACAGTATGTGAGTCTGGGTACTTTAGAGAAACAAATCCACAGAAACTCATGTATAAGAGGGAGTTTTATCTAAAAGGTAAGTGCACATCAAGAAAACATCCCAACCCAGTGCTGCCCAAGCTCATAAATCCAACATTAACCCATATGTCCGACACCAATCCGCAAAGTCCTCCTCCATCTCACAAAACACACGCAATGATGCCGACTGCAGGAGGAAAG
>NW_022103920.1:49014458-49015841 GCF_000313985.2 Echinops telfairi | reverse complement strand
GGAAGTGAGCCTTACCAGCTGAAGCAGAGAACTGGCTAAGGCAGCTACACCCTGGTTTGACCATCACAAAGCAAGAGACCCGAGAACTAGAAAGGTGAAGCTCACTGAGCCATTTTTCCCTCCGCCCTTCAATTAACCCCACATGTGTTTATCAGGCAGGTTGGCACAACCTCAGACAGTAAAAAAGAAAATGACTAAGTCAAGTCAGCTGGGAGACAAGAAGGTTATACTTCGGGGAAAGATGGGCACTCATACCTTAGAGAGGCTATCATATGCATGTGGACGTTTGACAATGAATAAGGATTACCGAAGAAGACTTGGTGCCTTTGAACTATGAAAGTACCATGAGCTACCAGAAGAAGAAATAAATTCTTCTTGAATGAAGTACAGCTGGAATGCTGCTTAGAGACGAGGATGGTGAGACTTCAGACCATGTGCTTTGGGCATGTTATTAGGAGACACCAGCCCGTGGGAAAAGACTATGCTTGGTAACGTGGAGGATCAGAGACAAAGACGACTCAAGGAATTGGATTGACACACTGGCTGCAGCAACGGGCTGAGGCATCACAATTGTGAAGATGGTGCATGGCTCGGCAGTGTTCCCTTCTCTTGTACAGTGAGTGTTTATGAGTTGAAGCTGACTTGATGTACCCTAACAATATCAACAACATGATATGGGAATGCTAGGGGTTGTTTTTGGTTTGTTTGTTTTTTGTATTTTATCTTTAGAACAATTCGCTAAAGAAGGTGTTATTAGTATAAATTTATAGATGAAGAAACTAAAGCCAATGATATGAGAGTAAATGAAAAAGTATTGACACAATGTCATTGGAACCTTTCATAGAAAATATCCCATTGTAAAGCTATTGCTTTTCAACATATCCTCCATCTAGACTGACTCACCTCTGAAGGTGGCCCTCCATCTCTCTCATCCTTCTCTGAGGAATCCCATGGCACAGGGGGTTACACATTGTACTGCTAACTCTAATAAGGTTGGCAATTCAAACCCCCCAGACACTCTGGGAGGAGGATTGGGCTTTCTGTTCTCTCAAGGATAGCCTTGGAAACGCAAGAGAGAAGTTCTGTTCTGTCCTACAGAGTCACTGTGAGTCAGAGTTGACTCCATGATGGCGAGTTGGAGTTTAACTTTCCCTGAAGAATTCTTCACCCTTCAGTGTGCACCACATCAAAACAACAGTTTTTACATCCTTAGGGAGCTCAAAATGCATTGCTTTCATAAGTTCCCTGGGTTTTGGTGTCAAAATATAGTCTAAAAAGGCAATAGCCCCCAACATTAGGTCCTCATTTTTGGCATATCTTGCCCTGTCCGATGTCTCCCTTCACCCACTTTTCGGTTGTCTGTCCCCCAGGGAGGAGGTCACA
>NW_022103920.1:49003259-49013316 GCF_000313985.2 Echinops telfairi | reverse complement strand
AACGATGTACAAATGCCCTTTACACAATTGATGTGTGTATGGATTGGGATAACAGTTGTATGAGCCCCTAATAAAATGTTAAAAAAAAATTAAAAAAAAAAAAGAAAACGATTGAAAAAAAGAGAACTTTACTAGAAATAAAAATAAATAAAAAGGCAATAGCATCACTGGAGGGTGGCTAGAGTAAGATTCCACAACTCACTTTTTCATAAGACAGTACTCCTTACCCTCAAAGAATGAGCAGATGCATTGTCTTAATGGAAAACCATAGAACGTCTCTAGACTTGTTCTCACTAAGGCAGTTGTCAGCTTCCTTATAAGTTCTTCCTCATAAATCCCCATGATAATTCTGTATCCTTTGAGGAAAGACAAAAACAAAAGTCAGTTATTCCATAATAAACAGTCCCTCCCCCAAATAGTCCCATAACCTTTTGTGTTGACCTCTCTGCCTTGAATTTAACTGGCCCAGCAGATCCCCTTGAAAGCCTGTTTGGGCTAGAATTATTTTAATTTGATTAACATTTTTCATAAATTCAGTGAAGGTTTACAGAGCAAGTCAGTTTTCCATTCAGCAATTCGGGCATATTGTTTCATGCCAATCATTGCAATCCTCTTAATGCAGCATCATTTATCCCACTTTCTATGTGTGTTTCCTGGTCCCCATCCTCCTCCACTCCTAACCCTTCTGAACCTTGTCCTTGGACAAATGTTTCACGTTTGATCTCAAATGGTTGATTATTTTCAAGAATGTATGTCCCCTCTCTATCATTCTCCCCTTAGGGGTGAGCCTAATTTTGGTGCTGAATTCACTTACAAGTCTATAAGCAAGGTTGGGATTTTCTTATGATTTTCAGATTTGCTTCTCATTTTTCTTCCACTCTATCCTGGACCTTCTAATGCATTTCCTTTCAGAGCAGTTGGTTGTGGTATGTTCTGGGCATGGGGTTCTGGAAGCTGAGGTTCACATGGCCCATTAGTTCATCTAGCTAATCATTTCCATCTGCCTTCAGTTTTCCTCACTGTTCTCTGCTCTGGAGGGGGAGAGCTCCCCATTTGGGTAGATGCACTTCAGCTGGAAACTCAGTAACTTTTAAGCCCCAGTGACTGCTCACCAAAGTAGGATGTAATTGCCTTTGTGGACTGTTATGCAATTCAACCCAGTACGAAGATTCTTAGCCCCAGCAGTTCATTCTCTCCAGGTATTAGGTTATCACTAACAAGACTTTATAACTTTGCCCCAGTATGCGCTGCTGTATTCATGGATATATTTACAGGACATGTAAATACATATGTAAAAATACCCTCTTTCAAACGTGCACACACACATGTGTACATATGTGTATATGTGTGTTCTGTTGTATCTCTTTTGTAGAAAACACTTTAATGAACTTATGTGTCCTACTAAAGGCAAACGTCTTACTTAATGAACCTGTCTGCAGCCATCCACTTATCTCAGATATGTTTACATACATTTTGTTTGGAATCATTAACTTGTGCATCTATGATCTGATAGCTATATTTTTTACTTAACCATTGCAAATTTTAAAGTTTGACAAATATGGTACCAAAAATCAAGACTTCATGTCACATTAGAACAAATGAGATGATGTTTGTATTGGGTTTTGAAAGGCAAGTCTATTTGTTGTTGTTGGGTGTATGGGGTGGATTCTAATTCAAAGTAACCTTATGTCCGACAGAATGAACTATTTCCCAGCCCTGGAACATCTTCATGTTTGCTCCTATGATTGAGCCCACTCTGCAGCCCATTGTTTATACAGCTTTTTGAGAATCTTCCCCCTTTTAGCTAATCCTCTTGCAAAACATGGTATCCTTCCCCCAGGACTGGTCATTCTGATGAACCAGGTCCTGATTCCATGAGATGAATTTGTGCCATCATAACATTCATGAAACATCCTGACTATCCTTCCAGCACAGATTTGTTCATCTTCTGATGCCTCTGGTAGATTTAATATTCTTTTCCAATACCATAAGATTCATATGAGGTAAATTAAGGGTGATTCCTCTAGTCAGTCTAGTGACATAAAAACGGTTTCCTTAGTAGATGACATATTTACAAGTTGTGTGTTTATTATACTTATTAAAATTGGAAAAAGAAAGAATTTCTTTATTTCAATCACATTAACTCCTAAATATCCTTGTTTAGTAATTCATTGATGTAAAATACTATATTCTTTACATCTAAGTAGGGTTAAATGAGCTTTCTATAGTTGACTTCAGAGTTGATCATATTAAGGTGTATAAAGATATTGGCTTATATAAGTGACAACTAAAGGACAAATGAGCTATCCTAGAAGATTGGAAGTATCCTTAAACAATTTAAATTTTCATGGACATATTTAACTGTTAAATAAATTCTTTTTCTCATACTTTTTTCATGTCTGTTTTGCAATATGGCACAGTAGGTTAGCTATTGGGCCGCTAAACACAAAGCCAGCAGCAGTTCCAAACTCCCAGTCACTGAATAAGGCTTAGTCTCACAAACCCTACACAGCGTCTGTAGGAATCAGAATGGCATGGAAGGCAATGGCATTTGGGGTCTTACTGTGCAATGTAAGAATTACCTGCAGACTACATTGAATCTTCCCTGGCGTCACTAGTCAGGGGAAGAAGATCACCAGCAGCATCGTCTAAGGCTGATTTTTGTGAGGTAGATGTCAAACAGCTCCCCAGCCTTCAGGCTTCTGTATTCTGACAGCAATGGCCTCTTCCATGGCACTCGACTGCTCTGTTGAGTTAGTAATCGGCTGCAGTAGCCCTGCAGATAATATTTACAATGATGGAGTTTATTAGGGAATTTAACGAGATTCAAATCAGGATCAGAAATATGGAGTATACAGTCATGACTGCATGCATACTTCTCTGTGGTCCATGACCGTTTGGGCATGTGGCCCCTTGGTGTCTGCCATACTTATGCAAGGGTTACAAAGTTCCTTTCCCACTGCCAATCAAGGCCCAAAATGTACCCCTGGCTGCCGCTGCTCCTCTGCCATGCCTCTGTGCTGTTCTGATGTCACCGCTATCTCCTGAATCAGAGACTCAGTTCAGGGATTTTAGGGTACAAATCATGCGCTTCACTCCTGATCTTCTTTCTTGGCAGTAATGAGATTCTGTATTCCAACTTCGGAGCTAGCTCATTTTAAATCTAGCAGAATGACAAAATTGACTAGTCCCCACATTAGAGTTTCATAGCCCTGATTTGTACGGTCCCATTCAATGTTGTGGTGAGAATTACAGAGACTGTGGCTATGGGAAGTAATTTCATTCACCAAATTCAAGAACCCTGAGATTCTTCTCTATATGTTTTCAATATATTTTATTGCTAGTTGTTGGATTTGAGCTTCCCACTATAAAATTCCATTTCTTTTTGTCTGAATTTTGCTGTTCTGTTGTTCACTATGCTGCCTTATTATCAAGGAAGTAGGAAAGTTTAGGAATGTGTATTTTTTTTATAAAAGTAATTTTTCTTTTAAAATCTAATATGTGAACAAAAACTGTATGCAGTTATCAAAGCTTCAGATATGCCAAATTATCAAAGATATAGGAAAAATATCATATAACCTCTACACAAACTAAGAAAGGGAGACTTGCCCCTCAGAACACTTATGTGCCCCCTCAGTTTATAATTATCTCCCTCCCCCATACAGAAAACAAATGTGCTGTGTTTTATGATAATTATTTCTTGTTTTCTTTATAGTTTCCTAAATAGAAGCTACATGGAAGACAGCATACATTGATTAGGTTTATATGAAGTTTAAAATTCATGCTGTTTTACATTAATATTTATCTGAAAACATTGTCTTCTTCATTAACTCATCATAACAATGTTTTAGTCTAGAGACTAGGAAAATGGCATACTTGCTTTGTACACTTCTCTGCATCTCTGGTCATAGAAAGGCAATATTGAGCCCTTGATGCCAATAAACTCAGATGGTTTTATTTGAAACCTTATGCATAACAAGAATTTATGCTTATAGAAAACTGGAGGCAAAGTAACAAAAACAAATTGACTAATACAAACACTAATTTATCTGCTTTTGAAAAATATTTAACATAAAGACACAACACATAAGAGATTGAATAATATTTCTAACATTTTTACTGGATTCACAATCATATTATCTACAAAAAATAAACCAAATCCATAAATCCGTGTTCGTGTTTTTGGATGTGTATATTTGTTTAACGTCTGCACTCTTCAATGGGAATTGTACTCTGCTTTGTGAATTGCACAGATCATGTCCCATCTTTTAACCTTTTTCTTAGTCACTTTATCTACAAATAAGGATCATACCCTTTGCAGGGTGATTGTGAAGTCAGTACCTCTCGGTTACTGCAATCCCCCTCCATGCTGCATGAATGCCCGTGTGCTCGGCAATCCATGCAATTACTTTCTAAAGTCATCAAGCAACTCTGAAAATACCACAGTCTTCCCTGGAGGCTGTTCTCGTCCCTACTTACCATTTCTCAGCGAACTCTTGTGATCCCTCAGCGTTCTTGTACGCACTCCGTTTTGCACGATGGCTGCCTTGTGAACACACACCACCTCATCATCAAGCCAGGTTAAAGGTCCCTACTTTGTGCCCCAGCAATGCCCTAAACATTATGTCTTATGCTGATAATTCCTAGGAAGGAGAATCTGGACCTTCCATTTGCCAGCATGTTTTATGCAGTGTCTAGCACTTGGACTTTTCAATTGTCTCATATACATATGAAAGATGGACATTGAATAAGGAAAACCAAAGAAGAACAATTCATTTGAATCATGGTGCTGGTAAAGAATATTGAAAGTACCATGGACTGCCAGAAAAACAAACACATCTGTCTTGGGAGAAGTACAGCCAGAATGCTCCTTAGAAGCATCTCACATACTTGGGACATATTGTCAGGAAAGACCGGTCCCTGGAGAAGGACTTCATACTTGCTAAAGTAGTGCAGCAGAGAAAGACCTTCAACAAGCTGGATTAATAAATCGATGAGGCTCCACCCTAAGAATCCTTGTGAGGCTGGCCCAGGACTGGACAGTGTTTTGTTCTGTTGTCCATACGGTCACCGTGAGTCAGAACAATCTCAACCACACCTAACAAAGCAACCGCAACAGCACTTGGAGTCCATTAGGCTGCTCTGTTCCCGGTAGCGGGCTTAATAACTGACCAATGGTGAGAGAATCAATTTATTTGAGAGAATGGTTGAATATCTTTGCAAATAAATAGTATGTTAACATAGTATGAAGATTCGATATAGGACAATATTTTTATTGATATATTGAAGTATAAGTAGTAAAGAAAAGCAACCCTTTTTCTGGAAGGCACACAGGTAATAGTTCTATCCATGCATAATATAAAAAGATGGTCTTATGAGAGACCAACCCACTTAAAAGAATTATTAATACCAGGTCTGCCATCTGGTCTTGCTCCTTTGTACCTTGTACCCTATCTAATAGAAGATTACTCCAACATTCTTCTGGGTAATGGTTACTTTGGGCTGTGATCCACAAAATCAACAGCTCAAAATCACCAGCCACTCCATGGGAGAAAGAAGAGGGTCTTTAAACAGACCCTTGGAAATTCACAGGGGCTGTTCTACTATGAGGGATACCCCTCCCCCCAAAAAAACCCATTGCTTGCTTATTGATTGATTGATTGATTGATGTGAGGGGGATAGTGCATTTTTAGTTCATTCCACCAGGTCAGACTGTGAATCAAGCTTTCTATTTGGAGCATCTGAAAGATTGTGTAGCAGTGTGTGACCAAAAAAAGGCCTGATTTGTGGCAGACAGGGGACTGGTTTTGCCACCATGACTATGCACCTGCTCACACAGCCATCTCAGGGCACGAGTTTTGGCACAAAATAGCATGTCTCTCTTGCCCCACTCACTTTACTCACCTGACCTCGCTCAGTGTGACTTCTTTTTATGTCCTTGAATGAAGACAGACATCAAAGGACAGCAACTTGACTAAGAAGAGGTGAAGAACAAGGGAGGTGCTATTAGCCATCCAAACAGAGGAGTTTTAAAAATGTTTCCAAGAATGGAATCTCAGAATTGACAAATGTATTAAGTGTAATGGAGAGTGTTTTGAAGGTGATGATGTTGTTTGGTAAAAAAAAGAAAATTAAATGCATAGCTTTGGGGAAGGTGAGGGGGAATTCCTTTTTGGGGGGTACACCCTCATATGTCCTTTGGGTTGCTATGAGTTGACATGGACTCAATAGCAATGAGTTTGGGTTTTGGGATGGTTTTTTTTTGTTTTTGTTTGTTGTTCATATATAACATCCTGATGGCTCAGGGGGTGAAGCATTGAATTATTAACTGCAAGCTTAATACTTCAAATCCTCAAGTCACTACAAGGGAGAAAGATATGGCTGTCTACGCTCAAAGATCTAAAGTCTCAGAATCTCAGTGAAGCATGTTTTTTTGGTTTTTTTTGAAGCATGTTTTTAAATGTCAGTCTCCACTTCAGAATGGACTTGTGCAGTGGGTGCTTTTCCATAGATGATCACCATTTGACAGTTTGATGTCTCTGATTTATTCAATGAACTCCTTAAGCTAGTTGCGCATTTACAAAATGAAGATGTGTACTATCCTGGTCACCAACCTCACAGAAATAAATTAATAGGTAGTACTAGCTAACTGATAAAGTCTGATAAAAATTTAAGAAACTTGATTACTCTTCTAAGCTACAATAGTGTACTCTGACCTTATATCAACTTAGCCTCAGTTTGGAGAATTGAGGAAAAATAGGGGAGGGAGAATTGTCCTTTTTCCCATTTATTTTTTTAACCAAAAGGGGAAAATCCTTTTAAATATTATTATTAAATAATATCTGAAATTAGAAAATATTTAAAAAGAAATATTTTGTAACAACTATAATGAATTATAAATTTCCAATGCACGCAGTTAATTTTTATTAAGATAATTTTTATTAAGATAATTAAATAAGATAAAGGAAGGACAAAAGAACGAAAGGGGGAAGCAAGATGCAAAGTAAGAGGATAAGTCAAGTATGGGTCAAGGGGGAAGAAGGCAAAAGGAAAGGTGCTGAGAACAGGAACCAAACAGGGGGAGGAAGGGTGAAAACATGAACTTCAATTGTGATGAATATAAATGTGATTTCTGATGCATTAAAAATTAGAATTATGACAAAATAATAATAATTTATAAATTATCAAGGGTTCATGAGGGAGCAGGGAGTGGAGAGGGAGGGGGAAAGATGAGGAGCTGATACCAAGGGCTCAAGTAGAAAGCAAATGTTTTGAGAATGATGATGGCAACAAATGTACAAATGTGCTTGACACAATGGATGCATGTATGGATTGTGATAAGAGTTGTACAATTCCCCCAGTAAAATGATTTTTAAAAAGTCATTAAAAAATAGAATTAATGTGCATTATCAATGGTGTCTCCTGGTTTTAGGAAGAACCACTTCCTGCCCTGGTCTACTTTCTTAGTGATAGTAGGTCCCTCTCTTTGTTCTGTCCTTTTATCTCTTTTAAGATAAAAATGTTGCAGGTCACACAAGGGAAATTCCCTTATTAGATCAGGACAGTGACAGCATTAAGGTCATTGTTACACTGTCCTTAATCCTCTTACAACTGATTAGCTAATCACATCAGATCACATCATGTGGGACCACTGCATAACTGCCACATTATATAGCTGTCAAACCTCAGAGAATCATGGCCCATCCAAGGTGAGACATATTGGGTGGTCTGGGGCCACAGCGCAATCCATGACAAGCTCAAAGTAAGAAACCATTGGGAAGGTGGGGCAGGACCAGCAGTGTTCTGCTGTGCCAGGTGTTGCTGTGATTCAGACCAGACTCTCATGCGCCTAATAGCTACAGCATCTTCAAGGATTGCACAAATCTCCATTGAAAGCAAAGCTCTATTAAATAGAAAACAGTAATCCACGTCCATTGATTTACGTTTCAGAAAACGGATTTTGTCAGGTGGAAAAGAGGAAACGTAGCCTGTAGTATTCTCATGTTGAAGATAATGAGAATTCACAGATGTACAACAATAGTTTTAGAGGTTGCTTCTTCTAGCCTAAGGAATGTTCAAAACGAAATGAAAAATAACCCCACAGGCTCTGAATGTAAAGAATATCTCAGAAAGTATTAGAGTGAGTGAAATCTTCATTTATACAGATTTAATCCCAGCATCCAGGATGGAATGCAACTATTAGATGTGCTCCGTAAAATACAGTTCCTCTCAATAAAACGAAAGCAACATAAACATAAAGCAAACCAATGACAATGATAGAAATGCAGGCTCTACGGTACAACCCTGACTTTTCCATTTATCAGCAGTCCAGAGCAAAGTCAGTTTTACACACCTACTTAATGTTTATCCACTATCATTGATTATTGTCTGCTTATTACTGATTTAATCAACCTACTTTAGCTAAACACATCTAGTTCTCTATATTGTTCTGTGGGTTTCTTTAACACTGAATTTTCATCTCATGTATGTCTTAGATTCTACAGATGAATGGGAAGACTATGCACTACATCTTTCCTCATGCAAGGATAAAAATATCCAGAGACTCTAAGGATCACACAGTTTCAGGTAAAGCAAATAAAAAAACTACTCTTTTTATTTCAATTGAAGTACGCATTTTGATTTGAATTTAGATGACTTGTCAAATGATAAAAAACTCACTTTTATATTAAAATATTCTTTTGATCATGTAAAACATAAGCGATAAATATATTTGACTATAACATACATTAATCACATGACCTTTAATCAGAAGTTACCAAATGCTGCGATTTCAATCCTTTTAAAATTAAGTGTCTTTGTTAAATATGCATAAAATGAAAATGGACTGTAGCCATTGCTCTATGAAATAATATGACCACTTTTTTTAGGCTTATAAAACATTCTAACCCAGGATTTAAGAAGGTGCCTTATATTATATTCAGGAATAACTAATCCATTTCTACAATATTAATTATACCAATATGTTAGGCTGCTAACTACAAAGTCAGCAGTTTGAAACCACCAGCTTTTTGGCATAAGAAAATTCCAATTTTTAAATAATTTTTTCTCTTCAGTTGAGGTTTTTCTCTGTATTATTTTGTCTCTTGGTGTTGTGTGTGTTTGTTTCTTGTTTTTGTTTTGTGTGTTTTTCTGCATATGAAATTCAGAATATGTCAGTCTTTAGAGACAGTAGCTGGACTAATAATCCCATAGGGCAAGGCAGGGTCACTTGGGGGAAATGGGAGCTGACAACCATGAGTACAAGAAAGAAGAAAATGTTCTACAACTGATTGTGGTGATGATTGCTTAACTCTAGCTGTTCTGAATCTGGTCGAACTATTGAATTGAATGCTATGAAACCCACAGGAGCAGTTCTATTCTGTTTTATAGGGTTGCTGTGCGTGAGAATTAACCGGATGGCAGTGAGTAGTGTTTGTTTGTTTGCCTTGGTTTGGTTTTGTGGACCAACGTTGATAATGCCTTTTTCAAGCTTTACATTTTGAAATAAATTTAGAGTCTCTGAAAAGATGTGAAGAAAGTGCTAACATTTCTCCTTCCCACCATTCACCCAGCTGACCCTAACGCACCCTTCGGAACCCACTGCTATGGGCTCTGTTTGGACTCATTAGTGACTCGATACTGTTAGCATCTCACATAACTAATGTCAGGACTTCAAACCAGAAACGTAGTATGCATATGACGCTAAAAGTAGCGCAAATGTATAAATCATGTTCAAATCTTGAATTTTCCCATTAATGTTCTTTCTTCTGACCCAGGACCCCAGTGTATTTAATTTTCATGATTCCTTATTCTCCTCCAATCTCTTAGATCTTCATCTTTCCTTTTTTGGGGGTGGGGTAAGGGAAGAGCCCTCATTTTATTGGGGGCTCTTCCAGCTCATATAACAATCCATACATTAATTGTATCAAGTATATTTGTACATATGTTGCCATCATTATTTTCTTTTTTTATCATTTTATTAGGGGCTCATACAACTCTTATCACAATCCATACATACATCAATTGTGTAAAGCACATTTGTACATTCATTGCCCTC
>NW_022103920.1:48946155-49003159 GCF_000313985.2 Echinops telfairi | reverse complement strand
GGGACTGTCCAAACGGAGATCTGTGTTCATGCCTGCCCCTGCAAGGCCGGCCTCACCCCTGCTTGAGTGGACAATGTGTCTCACCCCACCCTAACCCCAGCCAGCTGGGGTCTGGGCCTGGGCCTGGCCGGCTCCTCAGGCAGTTAAGTCCCCCTGGTTGTCTAATTTAATCACAGCTGTGTGCGCGGTGACTCTATAAATAATTTTTAGTGCGACATAACCATTATTTCACTAATTGCTTCACACGCACCCCTGGCCTGTGAGATAAATTAAAGTCTGCTGAGTCAGCACCTCTGGCCCCGGCCGCTCTGCAGCTTGGGAAGCGCAGTCCAGCCACAGCGTGGTTTCCACTCCAGACTCCGTGGTGTGGCCGACCCAGCACCCTGAGAGAGCCCACCGTGGCACAGAAGGGTTGGGGGTGACCGGAGTCAAGGAGGAACGATGGGAAGGAGCTCATGAGGGTTGCTATGGGCAGTGGGATGGGTTGTGTCCTGCACAGGGTCAGTGAACCACATGGAGGCTGAAATTCAGCTCCCGCTGTGCCTTACCCAGGGATGGCCTGGGGCTTGGGGGGCTGCAGCTTCCCCGCACCTGCCTGAAGGGGCCAGAAGGGTAACCTTGGGCCAGTCACCTCCCCCGGAGTTTCAACAGCAAGAAATGCTTATCCCCTCTGGGGCTGGGCCTCTTGCCCAAGCCACCCTGGCTCCCAGAGGTGGGTGCTGTCCACTGTTTCAGCATCTTTCAGAGTTACTGGGTGAGCGGGGGGCGGGGGGCGGGGGGTGCGGGATTGAGAAAGGACTCGCGGGGGCAAGAATGTGTGGGGAGCTGTGGGTCACATGCCGGGCTCTCTGCAGGGCTTCCTAGAGGGATGGAGGGGCAGAAGAGAGGACGTCTTTTACCTGGATGCATTTGGCTGGCTGGGGGACCCTTTAGGGCTCTTCTTGTTCATGAAACATACAGGCTGGGATCCTATAGCTCACAGTGAGTGGGGTTATCCCCATGAACAGAGTTCTTCTGAGCCTTGCCTGCTCTGGGACAACACCAGCCGATGGCCATCTCTGTGCCCGGGTTCTGTCTGAGCTTGGGGCATTTCCTGCCAGATCCGTGCCCAAATACAGCCTTTCTTCTGGTTGGTGTAGTGCTGGGAATCTCTCAGTGACTTGATCCCACCAGATCTGGGCTTTAAAAAATTTTTTTAAAAACACATTGTAGTGAACTATCCATACCATCTGCTACCTTAATACTAAACCTCTAAATATATGCACATAGATCTAGTTCCCCATCATCACAAATAAATAGATTTACATATGCACATGCCTGTATTTAGACCTCTATAAATGCCCTTTGCCTCCTAGTTCTTTCCTCTATTGCCTTTTACTTTCCTCTTGTCCCAGTATCATATTCAGCCTTCATTTGGGTTTCAGTAATTCCTCTCGGTTACATTACCCTTGGTCAAGCCCTACCAGGCCTTCTACACTCTCCTCGCCATTTCCTCTATTTCTTTTTACTTTCCTCTTGTCCCACTATCATGTTCAGCCTTCATTTGGGTTTCAGTAATTCCTCTCAGTTACATTACCCTTTGTCACGCCCTACCAGGCCTTCTACACCCTCCTCAACACCGATTTACATCACTGTTGTTCCATTGTCCCTGGGTTTGTTAACACCACTACTTTTCCCCCCACCTCCCCTCCCCCTCTCCCATGTCTCCCCAGAACTGTCAGTCTTGTTGTTTTCTCCTCCAGATTGTTCATCCAGCCTATCTTATTTAGACAGACCTGTGGAGATAATGACATGCACAAAAACAAGACAGAGCAAAACCAAGCAACAAAATAAAACAAAATAACAATGACAACAAAACAAAACACAAGAGAAAGAAAAGCTGGTACTTAGTTCAAGGACTGTTTGTTGGCCTTTAGGAGTGTTTTCCAGTTGAGTATGTGGGGGTACCAAGCCCTGGCCCTAAAGTCTATTTGTGGTATTCTCTTGGGGCTTCGTTGCTCTGTTCCCTTGCTGTTCTGTTGCACACCCTTAGGTGTGGTGGAATCAGATCAGGTGGAATTCCCACACTGTGTCTCCAGTGTTGTCCCCTGTAGGGCAATGGGTCAGTGAGGGATGTCGTGTCTCATAGTGGGGCCAGCCATGTGGTCTTCTCCGTGGATTGGCTGCTCTGAGCGGGAATATCGTTGTCAAGGCTTTGTAGGCCAGGATGTGTTTTACTCTCTCTTTCTCCCTCTTCATTTGCTCCTGTGTGCTCTGATCAGACATGGCCCTCTCAGGGAGCTGCAGATTCAGTGCCATCCTCTAGAACAAATTCTTCTGGGCGGAGGGGCAGGTATCCACATAGGCCAGCCCCTCAGACCTCTCCACTGGTTCCCTGCTCCACGCCGGCATGTTGCATTCACATCTTGGAGCACTGGGTTGAAATCTGGTCCCTCTTTCCCTGTGGAATTATCTTTGTCTCAGGAAATTGAACCTTTTGAAAAAATGGAATTTTTGTATTACAAATGAAAAATTCCATTATCTAAATATGTGCGACTACATCAATTTTGCCAAGTTAATAAATTGTCAAAAGACAAATGTTACAAATATTGTTCACTCAACTGCCTTTTTTGTTTTATAGACTTGTATCTCAACAGAAAATAATAATAAATATAGTGTATGTGTATGTTTGGTAGGTCTGGCATTTATATGTGCTAGGAGCTTTTTCAAAAGCTGATACAAGAACAAAAATGAGTCCGATGCCAACTCATAGTTCCAGTAGAGGCTCCTGAGAATGTAGTTCTTCACAGGAAACCCATCTCTCTCCCTCTGAGTGGCTGCTGGTTTCGTACTGCTGACCTTGTGGATCGCAGCCCAACGCATAACCCTGAAGTCACGAGGGCTCCCTAACGAGGAGCAAGAGGGAGCATTTCTTCAATGTATCCACTCTCCTGACTGGCAGATTTTAGACTGTGTAGAATGTGGATGTGGTATCGATTTCCTCTATTTTGATGGAGAATGCATTGTACTGCACTGAGCTGCAATAAAATTTGAAAAGTTAATTTCTATGTGTTTGGCACACAAAAATTAATCAACTAAATTAAACATCTAATATTGTTCTTTTAGGATTGGGTAATTTCTCTTATGCCAAACACACACAAACATTCAACTTCCCTCATTGTAGTTCTGCGCCATTGTAACTGCTGGCGACTGTTCAAGGGCAGGTCTGAAAGCTGAGAGGGTTTTGTTTATTTGTTGTTTTCCGTGACAATGATGAAAGAAGATTTAAGGATAATCATAACAGATAGAAGGTTCTCAAGCTCTTTTCAGAGAAATGATTATGAATTCCGTCAGGGTTTATAGAACAGATCATCAGTTTGACATTCCACAGTGCATGCACATTTGTTTTATCTTACCAATTGTAGTCCATCAATGTACCACCCCGCTTCTCTCCTGATTTCTGTTTTTTATTTCTCTTTCTTCACTCACCTCTTTGAACTTTCAGTAAACGCTGCCCTTTTGATCTTAAATCATTTATCTTTTTCTTAAGGCGTGCCTTCCTCACAGTTGTTGTTGTTCCCTTTATAGATTTCTCTTTTGTTTGCCTAAAATTTGAGACAAGAAAGGAGTTCTGTTCTGGACCTGAAAGTTGACCAAGGGCCATAGTCTGGAGTTCGCCCAGTCTCTACCTCAGTGGTTCTCCACATTCCTAATGCCACGGCCCTTTCATATAGGTCCTCAGGTTGTGGTGACCCCCAACCCTAAAAATATTTTCGTTGCTACTTTATAACTGTCATTTTGCTACTGTTATGAATCTGGCGACCCCTGTGAAAGCGTCGTTTGACTCCCCAAAGGGGTTGCTACCCACAGGTTGAGAACCACTGCTCTATCTGATCAGTAAGCTTGGTCTCCATTACGATTTTTTTTGGGGGGTTCCATGTTTTTCTTCTACTCTACCAAGACCTTCTGACATGATCTCTTTCAGAGCAGTAGCTAGTGGGAGCCATGCACTCTCTAGTTTTGGGGTTGTGGAGATGGACGAGTGTGTGATTCATTAGCTCATTAAGGTAAGGGTCTTTCAGCTTTCATCACTCTTTTCCCTCCACATGGGGAGAGATCAATAGTTGCAGCTTAGCTAGCCACTCATGAACTTTAAGACGCCAGTCCTACTCACCAAACTAGATGTAGAATATTATCTTTATGACCTCTGCTATACCAGTTGACCTTAGTGTCCCCGGAGACTATGGTACTGAGCCCCACAACTCATTCCTTCAAATTGTTTCATGTCTTAGTTTTCATAATTTTTCCCCTGTATGGTCCACTAAAAAGATAAATACACATATAAAAATGGGTGTTCTCCCAGTGTCCCTCCTATATCTGGTCAGCTGACTTGTCTACCTATGGATCCACTCACAGATCACCAGTATTGCATGATTGCGTACGCACCTCAGTGTCCTGTACTCTGTACCTCTTGCAAAGCCCCTTCTCTTCTCCTTTCTTCACCATTCTTTGCCAACCTCTTGTATGGTCTACTGCCTTCCCTTTCACCCAAATTAACACTTGTCTGTCCTCTAACCACCGATTTCCCAACTCTACCCCTCTCATCCTGGGCAACCATCAGAGAATGCTTCTTTTCATCTGACTTTTACAATAGTGATTTCACATATTACTTGCCCTTTTGTGATTGACTAATTTCACCCAACATACTGTCCCCTAGGCTCATCCAGGTTACTGGCCTTTTGCTATAAATATTCTAACCTGAATTTAATTTCCTTGTTATATACAGATTTTTCAAAAGGAAAAAAGCATATTATTGTTAGGAACAATGAATTTACTAGCAATATACTCTATCATCTGTCTACATTCCCACTTTATTCTCTTGAGAGGTAAATAAAATAAATTAAAATATGTTTGTATTGCATTGATGGCATAATTGGTGTTAGGTGCTGCCCTGTCTGTTTTGATTCATAGCAACCCTTTTTACCACAGAATGAAACACTGCCTGTTGCCTTCACACTTATTGTTATGTTTGAGTTCTTTGATTATTATTTTCTATCAATCCTTAGGAAACATAGTAACATATTTCACTAAACATTTTAAGCAATCTATTCTTTTAGATTTATTCCTTAATCTGTCACATTGTTTTAAATACGTGTACATACAAAGCTAGCGCTAGCAATAGCAATCTCTGGCAAGTAGTTCCAAGAAGTTGTAAGCCAGAGTGATGGGCAAGCCTCATCATGGAGTGTTTAGACTAGATTCTTGACTAGATTCTGTACTATTTGCTGCCCAACTGAAAGTCTAATCTCTGTGTTTTGGTGTTATTAAGAATTTATTTCCTTTTTAAATTTTATTTGTGATGTTTTAGTGTTTGTTTTTTTAAAGATGTTTTTGTTTTTAATTAATAGAATATATTTTATAAACAGTTACAAGTCAAAACTAATTCACTGCTACTGAGTCATAACTACCCTAACAGACAGGTGTACATTTAACTATTTGGCAGCAAGTTTGAGATATACAGACGAAATTATATCTTGTTGGGATTTAATTAAATTTTTCTAAGTGAGAAAAATGGTGACAGAATAGATGAAACAAACTTAGCCATGATTTGATCATTGCTGAAGCTGGAAGATTAAATAAGATTTATTATGGTTTTATGAAATTTTTTAATACAAGAGAACTTTAAAAAGTTGGTGGGAAAAAATCAATTATCATTTCATTGTATTTTTCCTTGAGCTTTTGGAAGCTCCTTTGTATGTTTAGGAAATTTTTCATAATAATTTTCCCTTCAAATCTGTTTGTTTCTCATGACTAGACAATAATGGCTGTATCCTGTAGTCTCATTAACAGTGAGGAAGGTATCTGAGCTCGTCAGTAACTGGTTTTGTGAGACAAACTAAAGAATGTGAGAAATGAAGAAATAGTATGTATAATATGTATTGTCCCAAATAAAGTAGAAAATGGGCTTCAACATGGTTTAATTTTTTGGTTACAGAAACCTGTGGAAAGTAGAAATACTGCATATCTTTTAAACCATTCTTATGGACTGTGCTAGCTAGGTATGATGTGAAACTTTTCATAATAATTGTGTGATATAAACACGCTTTATAAAAGAAAAATTAAATTTGTAATTTAGAAATAAAGCAAATTTCAAAATATCTAACATATCCCTATATTTTCAAAGTATAATAAGAGGAATCCTTATCATCCCTGACACTCTTTAGAGAAACTCCAAGGTCAAAATTATGTTCTTAGTGATGTTCTGTGTTCTTAGTAATGCCCAGATGACATTTGGCCTATTCATTCCCATTCTCTCCATCCTTCCGAGGCTGCATGAGGTTGATGTCACAACACGGTGCCGAAAGAGCAGATAGGAGAATTAAGCTATTCTTACGAAGCCTCACATTAAGTGTATTTGGAAAATATTAGAAATACCACTCCTTTCTGTGCTGCTTTTGTTTTATAAAATAATATTTTTGAATATAAGTAGCTGAATTTTTAATATAAGTAATTTCCAAATTACAAATTTTCTTTTTCTTTTCTTTCATAAAGTGTGTTTATTTCACACAATTGTTGTCATTTAATAGGGTTATTGTATGTCAATGCATTAACAATATATCAACTACTTCTGAATCCAAGAGTTTGTTTACTTAAAAAGATTTAATTATAAAGATAAATAAATAAAGAAAGAAATCTTTAAGAAGGCTTTTTGCCCTATGAAAAGTCTATAAATATATTTTTTGAAAATAACATATAGTTTACATTGTGTATAGATTTTAATTTTTAGTTATTAATACTGACTCATTGAACACCACCGTATGACTTGTATTAGCTTGGGTGCTAAGTTTGTATATTGAATGCCTTTCAGAGCCTGATTTTTAACTTACTTATAACCTAATAGGAGGAAATAAAATGTGTACAATCAGTACCAGTATATGTTAGTAGAAACTAATACCAAAGCCAATTAATTTATAACATTTTATTGTATATACCATATATTACATAAATGTATAAGTAGCATTACTTACAATTTTGTGATGTAGGTATAGAGAAATATATGCATATCATCTAATATAAAATGATTAATAAGTTTTTAGCAAATGAAATATTTGGTTTATACACTTTAAGCATTAGAGATGTAGCTATAGGTATTTATTAGCAACTGTACAATGATTTTGAAAATATATGTTTAGCCTAGTACAAAGTAGTTACATGGAGAATAAATAAACTTTATCATTTGTTAAAATGTTGAAAATAAGTTTGTTCATTATTAAAATGTGATCAGTTTTATGAATCTCACATTATTGCAATCGCACCTATCACCAAGGGATATACTTATAAGTGTTTGCCAACATCGAGCAACCCTGTAGGGCAGGGTAGAAGTGCCCCTGTGAGTTTCTAAGATTGTGACTCTTTACAGGATTAGAAAACCCAGCCTTTCCCCTATGTACTTACAATACACTCAATAAATATTATTTTTCTTTAGAATGGAATGTTCAGGGGGAAAAATGAAGATAATAATGTACTACTCACGAAATGAGGAGCTTTCTTTTTATTTAGAACTTCATTTTATATGGCTCCAGAACCACAGCTGTTTGAAACAAGCCAAAGAATTTCTGATTTTAAGTCATTTGCTTATGTATAGTTTCATAACGTACTGGTTGCATCTGCAAGGCCTGAACGACTGATTAGCAAGTGTAAGTGGTGAAGACCATGAAAAGCGTTATTAAATTCAAAGGATTAAAATGTCTTCTCTGGAAATCATGGTTCATTTTCTACCCTCATTAGTCCAGCATCTCTGTAGGCTTTTAGCACGAGGGTCCAATTATAACAACTCTCACTGTATCTGAGTTGGTAATAATACCAAATGTGAGTAGCTTTTTTTTCCATTTCGTCAGCTTTATTGTGATATCATATACATGAAATAAAATATTAGAAGTGTACAAATAAATTATGAAATTGTACGTCTGCCTCCACAATCTTGTTTTAGAACATTTTTATCATCTCAAAGAGTTCTCTTAAGTCTGCTAGCAGTCAATTTCCACTTTTGTTCTATGAGCTCCCTCCTCTTCTTCCAATAATTGCCACTTCAATTTATGTATTTTTTTAGTTTGCTATTCCTTGACATTCCATTTAAATACTGTCTGGTTTTGTTCACTTAGCCAAGGTTTTAGAAGTTCATCTTTTTTACATTATAAACCTGCCATTTGTTCCATTTTATTGCTGAAGAGTATTCTTTTGTTTGCATGTTCTACCTTTTGTTTGCCCACTGAATGTGCTCAACCAGTTGAACATTCACATAGAAGGTTTTAGGTGAACATACGTTACTTAGGTTGAGACATTCCTGGGAGTGAATTTATGGGTTGTGTGTTAGTATCTATTTTTGAATATTTTAAAAATATGGCTGTACTGTTATACATTAAACCATAACCTTACATATGCAACTTTTTAATTTAATTATTACTTTGAACATTTTTTTAAATCATTTTATTGGGAACACATACAACTCTTATCACAATCCATACTTTAAACATTTTTTACACAATATTTCTTCTTCAGCAATTTATCAAATTATTTTGGTTGGATAATCTTCTGTACTTTTACGTGGTTAAAATATTATGTATGCAATAAAACAGAAATATGAAATTTTCTTTGAAGGAAAATATGTAGAATGAATTATTTATAATTATTACACTATATGTTTGGTTTTATTCTGACAAACATTTTTAATATATTCTCTTTTATCCCCCACCTTGAATTACTGACCAGATAATATAACAATACTAATAAATAGAGAAGAGTGAATAAAAGCAGAAACCCTGTGATGAATAAAGTCCATATGTATTATCAATATTTCATAACTAAGATTTTGCCAAAAAATGTGACATTCCCTGGATTCTAAGAAAACTGGTGACTCAGTAAAATAATGCAGGTACATCCACTAATTCCACTAAACAATACTTTCCTTTCTTTCCCTTCTTTAATATTCATGGGAAGGACTTTTTGGTGCTATTGTTGTTTCTAAAATCTTTAAGCAATGCAGGAGGCTTTGAAAACATGTAGACATACATGCAAAGTCCCGCTGCTGTGTGAAGGATCATTTGCTAACTATGTATGTATGTAGGAATGTAAATTTCCTCTTCCAATGAAACCCACCCAGAATCTATTGCATGCTTTTTCAGATTGCAGACATTTGAAATCCTCTCCGGCTAGTAAAAGACTATAGAAACTTTAACCATTTAAAGCTGTCATATATGGAGTAGATATGGGAAAAGCCTATAGCAGGAACCTTACTTCCAAGAATTAGCAAGATATTAGAAGGATAAAAAAGATTGTATTTCAAAATATCGGCGTTAATCCATATGGTTTAGATAAGTTATGATTATACCCACATAGTAGGTATCCAACATCATTTAACTGAATATTTTATATGAAAACTTTTTAATTTTCATACTAGGCCAACTCTGACAACAGAAAGGGTTAAAAAGACGTTTCCATATCTTTTGCTTCTTGTCGAAGATCAGTAGCAAGTGTAACTGTGCCCTTAATAACATGCATGCCTCATGCTAGCATTTGGAGACGTCATGGAACTGAACAGGCCCTACACAGAGAGTCATGACAACTAAGTTCCTATCTCTCTATGGACAATTAATTTTGTTCTTTTGTTCTTAGTATGAAAGTTCATTTATGTATGATATTTTTTCATTGTAAAACTCAGAATACTTTAGAGGTAAATTGAACATAAAATTATGGAAATAAAATAAAGTTTGAAATGATCCCCTTCTGAAATCATAATTTCTTCATGGTATATTGTGGTAAAAACTTGTATTCATTTCCTCAGTAGCAAAGTAAATATTTATTGTCAGGGCTAGTTCTACAAAGACATTACCACTTCTGACATATGTCACTATATATCTTGCTTTTATATTGTGGTCCTGCTTAGGAAGTGACATTATAGGACTTGCTTCCAACTGGGGAGAGTTGACTACATTTTTATATGCACTCATTAAAATGAAATTAATGGGTGAAAATTTTGTTGTTGTTTTAATCATTTCATTGGGGGCTTATACAACTCTTATCACACTCCATCCATCCATCCATTGTTTCAAGCACATTTGTACATTAGTTGCCATCATCACTTTCACAACATTTTCTTTCTACTAGAGCCCTTGGTATCAGCCTCTCATTTTTCCCTTCCCTCCCCCACTCTCCCTCCCTCATGAATCATTGATAATTCTTTTTTTTTTTCATGTCTTACACTGACTTTTGTTTCCCTTTACCCACTTTTCTGTTGTCCATCCCTCTGGGAGGGGGTTATAGGAAGATTATTGTGATCGGCTCCCTGTTTCTCCCCCCACCTTCCCCTTACCCTCCTGGCATGGCTACTTTTAATATTGGTCCTGAGGGGCTTATGTCCTGGATTCCCTGTGTTTCCAGCTCTTATCTATAACCATCCACATGCTCTGGTCTAGCCAGATTTATAAGTTAGAATTGGGGTCATGACAGTGGGCAGGAGGAAGCATTGAGGAACTAGAGGAATGTTGTATGTTTTATCGGTGCTATACTGCACCCTGACTGGCTTTTCTTCTCGCCTTGACCCTTCTTTAATGGGATGTCCAATTGCCTACAGATGGGCTTTGGGTCTCCATCCACTCCTCCACTCCTCATTCACAATGATATGATCTTTGCTCTGGGTCTTTGATGCCTGATATCTGATTCTATCGATACCTCGTGATCACACAGGCTGGTGTGCTTCCTCCATGTGGGCTTTGTTGCTTCTCAGCTAGATGGCCTTTTTTTTTTTTATCGTCAAGCCTTTAAGACCCCAGGCGCTGTATCTTTTGATAGCTGGACACCATCAGCTTTCTTCACCACATTTGCTTAAGCACCCACTTTGTCTTCAGCGATTGTGTTGTGAAGGTGAGTATCAAGGAATGCCAGGTTCAATCTGGCATTCCGTGAACAATTGATTCTATGGGATAAAAGTGAAGACATTAAGCATACTTACAGAGATGAGATTAAATGATAATATTAGTGATATGAAAAATCTATGAGAATAAGTTATGAAGAATTAGGCATGGTAAAAGCACCTTCGATTAATGCACTAGGATTATATTGGTCTTCTAGAAAATAGTCTTACAATTAGAGTGATAATGGGAAGAATATAGGAAGGATAGTAAAATGGGAATCAAGAAAAAAAAAGGAGTGATCCTAATCTCAGTTTTCTGCATGCTGGACCACCTATTGAATGCCCTAGTGTTTTCTTACTTTGGTTTCTTTATCCTAAAAATAGTAGAGATAGTACATAACTCAAAAAAATTAGATAAAAAAAATCTAAACGTACTGGCATTGGTCAAATTCCAACTCATATACACAAAAGCAATAGAACAGTGTTGGGCACATAAAACAGACTCTAGATGTTTATTACTTTCTTTTCTTTCTAAACTATTCAGATAATTCTGAATAGTTTGAAGAAAATAAAATCATACACCTTGAAAATATAAAAATCAATAATCCAAAACAATGAAAAGTTAGCATTACAATAAGATAAAAATACATATATATATTTGTTCAATGAATAGTTAATTAAATTAATATTTGTTTCAATAAAATTAAAAATTAAAAGTTTATTTTTGTTTAAAGTATAATTTCAGAAGAATGTTGAAATAATTGTAGCCCTATCATCTAACATCATATGATATAACTTTTACACTTTTCCTTCAGTCATTGTTTTTAAATATTAATAAAAATAAAAATAATTGTGACACATCATATGTACTATGTGATATATGTGGAAAGTCTAAGCTTACCATAGTTCACTGGTGACAAGTTCAGCCTGCAGTGCAAAAATAATCTGGACACCTGAGGTTTATTTATATCTTAAAACTGATTCAGCGATTTATAGTATTTCTTAATAGCCCCCAAATGTAATAATTATTATAGTAACTATCATGCTACAGTCCTATATGCACTTAGTTCTTTGTGGATTTTCATAATGATAAATATAAATATTAATTCCATTATCTGTACATTAAATATAGTTTGTATTTTTATTGTAGTGCTGTAATTCATATAAAATTCCATCTTTATAATCTGTTTAACAAAGATATAGTATACAGAGTGACTAAAATAGGGTTGATGTCAGGCAAAATAGTAACATCTAGGAAACAAGCTGGGTTGATTTGGCTGAGTGGTGTCCATGCCCCCGGCTGTGGTGGTGCTCCTACAGCCAACATCTCTGCCCACAGAGGCCAGTCATCTGATTTCTGTGTATACCATCAAGTCCATGTGTATAATCCCCTTTTGTTGAAAAAAAGATATTTGCTACTAGGAAGTCATTGATGTTGCAAAATTCTATCATTCCATCTCCAGCTTTGTTTCATCACCAAGACCATATTTTCCAACTACTATTCTCCCCGCTTTGTTTCCAGCTTTGCATTCTAATTGCCCATAAATAACAATTGCAGCTTGTTTGCATGTTTAATCCATTTTAGACTGCTGACATTGGTAGAATTCTTCAATTTCTTCATCACTGGCATTGGTGGTTGGTGTATAAATTTGAATAATCGTTGCATCGAATGAATTTCCTTGTATTGGATAAGCATGATCCTATCACTGACATCACTGGATGCCATGCCATTCTTGATTGTGTCATTCCCGGCATCGTGAACCATATGTTTTCTGGTTCAAAATGGCCAATACCGGCCCATTTCAGTTCACTAATGGCTAGGGTATGAATCTTTATGCATTCCTTTTTGAGAGGTAATCAAAGGCATGAGAACAAAGAAAGAAAGAAAAAGTTAAGAGGCTGTAACAGCTCTTTATTAGAAAAGAAGCTCCCGGACGAGGTTCCGTGGTCTAGCAAATAGCCCAAGGAAGTTGCTCCCAGTGAGGAGAGTGGTGGGTTTTTAAAGGAGGGGCCGAGGAGGGTCCTTTTGGGAAGGGGTAGGGGCTGCAGCTGCTGGGGGTTTTCCGCTGCTGTCATGTTTCTTCCTGAGTCCAATTGTTCAGCCATTGCAGGTGGGAAGGAAAGATGGTTGTTCTTAGAGCCTGTTCCGAGAATTGTCCGTCAGCTTTTTTTCCTGGTACGTGCAGGGAGAGGGGTTGAGGCCCTGACAGCCTGTCCCTGACCTGACACGTTTCATTTTTACAAATTTAAAATGTCATAGATTCGTTCTTCACACATTCCAAGTTTCAATTATGAATTGATGTTTGCTGCTGTTTCTTATTTTTAAGTTGTGCAAATGAAGGTCCACAGACTGCTTCCACGGAATGTTCTCTATCCACATTATTGCAGTTGCCTCCATTTTGAGAGGGCAGCTCTTCCTCAGTCATACTTTGAGTGCCTTTCAACCCAAAGATCTCATCTTCTGGAACTAACTTTAACAAGGTTCTACCTTTATTCTTCAGGCTTCCAGTAACTTACAATATTTTGATGCTATCTTTAAAGTTTTCAGTGGTTGAATTGGACAGATAGGCATAAGAGGCATAATTGTGTTGGCAGGAGGGAGTTAATGGAACTTAAGAACTTAATGTCCCCAGTTCCTAATTGCCTGTTTGTATGTCCCCAAGTCTCAGGATCTCATTTCTGCCCAATGTTCTTACTCAACTTCAAACATCACTTGAGATTTAAATTATCATAATTAAATTATCATAATTAAGCCACTCTTGTAGTAAAACCCTGGGTTTTGTTTTGAGCACTATTGGCTCTGTTATTACAACAAATCTGGCTTTCTTTCAGGGAATAAATGGCATCCTTCCGTATTCAACCCAGTGTTTGAGCTGTGCTTCAGAATCTCTGAGTTCATCTCTTTCTCTTACTGCTCTGCAAGTGAAGCTACTTGAAGCTAATCAGCAAATTAACTTCTCTACATTTCTCACTCTGACAAAATTGTAAAACTGTACCAAATATATGATCACTAAGAGTCTCACTGTTCACCAGTGCTTAATTGATTGGTGGTAACATTTTGCATATTAATAATGACATTCCATGTGAGGGTCAGCAGCTCCTTCTTTACCACTGGAGCCAGAGTCACCAGTACCTTTGAGACTAATCAGATGAGAATCAATTTTAAAATTTGATTCTTACCATTTAGTTTCCTTACTCTCAATTATAAAGTCTTAGGCTAGATTCTCTACAGAAATAAAATCAATGGAACATTGTTATTATTTGGTACTATTGGTTTCAACTCATAGTTGCCTTGTACACAACAGAACAAAATACTCAACAATTATATACTTTCATGGTCACATAGGTTGGCAGGTCTCCAGACCCAGGGTCAGGTGTCAGCTTGGAGACTTCTTCTAACTTGTGGAAATGAAGAGTCTGAGGAATCCAAGGTCAGCAGGTAAAGCAGCAGAATGATGACTCACAGGATAGAGATGCCCATGATCCCAAAATTGGCACAGACTGTGGATGCTGATGAATTCTAATAACCTGAAGTCGGAAGATGACTTCCCAGATGCAGCATCCAAAGCAAACCAGAGCCATTCTGGAGTATCCATTTATATACTGGAGGCAGGTCGCACTCCAAGGGAACACCCTTTCAACTGATTGACTGCGCCTAGAACATCTCATTATAGAAGTGATTACATAATAACGTCACAACATTGGGGAATCACTACATCATTACATAACTGTCAAATTACATTATGTAGCTCCCAACCACTGAGAATCATGCCCAACATGTTGAGACACAACCTTAACCATCACATTTAGTAATGTTTATTATCATTTTTCAACATAAAATATTACGAGATAAAAGCAGTTATAAATTGCTTAAATGTACTATTTCTCAGATTATATCAATAATAACATTTTTCATGAAATCTACATTGAATTACAGTCAGCATCATTAATAACTCTGTGTAAGCCCTTTTTTGTTCATTGATTTGAGATTTACTTGTTTGTAACTAAAGACTCCAAGTTCATTTAAATTTTACTTTCTACTCTTTTTTTTAAGCCACTAAAACCACTGTTTAGATTTGAGGGATAAGGAATCTGGTGGGAATTTTGTTTGTTTGTTTGTTTGTTTTTAAAGAAACATGCCATATATATTTACAGAGCTGATCTCAAGAAATGAAATCAACAAGATCCTATTGAACTCTCCATATTTGTGCTTCTTTTTATTTCTCCATGCCATCTATCCGCCCGCTGTGCCCTCCCATCAGCTACTCATTCCTCCCCTCCACCTATTCCCACCCCTGTCCCTGGTCCCCTCATAGATGTAGTCATCAAATTCTTTTTTTTGGGGGGGGGGGCGGGGGGGATGGAAATTCCAGAATACTTTATTTTGCTTATGCACAACTTGTAAATGAACCAAGAGGCACTCGTTTGCAAAGAGCAAGAGGATATTGAATGGTTTAAAATCAGAACACATATCAGGGTTATATCCTTTCACCGTCTTTTGTTTTTTTTTAAATCATTTTATTTGGGGCTCATACAACTCTTACCACAGTCCATACATACATCAATTGTGTAAAGCACATTTGTACATTTGTTACCTCATCATTCCCAAAACATTTGCTCTCCATGACGATACTTCTTTTTAAACAAAAAATCTATTCTGCCACTCTGGCTTTTTTTTTTTTTTAGCACATTTGTACATTCATTGCCCTCATCATTCTCAAAACATTTGCTCTCCACTTAAGCCCCTGGCATCAGCTCCTCATTTTTCCCCTCCATCCCCGCTCCCCCCTCCTTCATGAACCCTTGATAATTTATAAATTGTTATTTTGTCATATCTTGCCCTGTCTGACGTCTCCCTTCAC
Source organism: Echinops telfairi (assembly GCF_000313985.2). Taxonomy (NCBI): domain Eukaryota; kingdom Metazoa; phylum Chordata; class Mammalia; order Afrosoricida; family Tenrecidae; genus Echinops; species Echinops telfairi. The sequence continues at coordinate 48,987,409 of NW_022103920.1, read as the reverse complement.
CCACTTTTCTGTTGTCCATCCCCCAGGGAGGAGGTTATATGTAGATCCTTGTAATCAGTTCCTCCTTTCCAAGTCATCAAATTCTTTTATATTGGTGTATAGACCACATTTCTGCTTTGTTTTTCTCTATAACAGTGGTGTTTTAAAATATTTGTTTTTGTAAGATTGACAGTTTGTTGAGCATAATGTTCTCCAGGTTTGTCCAAGTCTTCTTGTGTTTAAAAGCATTGTGATCGTTTTGTATTGATGCATAATACTCCATTGTATGAATGCACCAGAGTTTATCTGTTCCCCTATGATTAGGGTTTTGGATTGTTTCTGTATTTTTACTACTATGGAAATTGCTGCAATAAACAGCAGTGTGCATATGTCTGTTCTTGTCGTATCCTTAATTTCTTTAGACTATATACACAGAGTGCTGGATCATAAGGTACTTGTATGTGCATTTGTTTAAAGAAGTGATGAACTGATTTCCAGAATGGTTGTGCAATTCTACAATCCCACTAGCAATGAAAATGCATTCCTATCTCTCTGAATCGTCTCCACCATTTATTATTCTGTTTACTGGAATTTTGCCAAAAGTGACAGTGTGAGATGATATTTCAATGTTGTTTTAATTTGTATTTCTCTTATTATTGCTAATGATAGCAAATGTTTCTTCATATGGTTGTTGGCTGCTTGAAGGTTTTCTTTGGTAATTTGTCGATCATGCTTTTGCCCATATTTTTACTGGATTGCTTGTACTTTTCTTGTTTAGGTGTTGCAGTTTTGTGTAGATTTTGAAAATTAGCCCTTTATCTGATGTATAATTATTGAATATCTTTTCCTCTTTCGTGGGTGTTATATTGACCATTTTGATGAAGTCTTCTGTTGAGCTTAAGCCTCATATTTTCAGTAGGTTCCAGTCTTTGTTCTCTCTTCTACAGTGAGGACATTTTTCATCATGTTTGGTAGCTTGTTTATGACTTGTATTAAGGTCCTTAAGGTTGTCCCAATTTTTTCCTTGATGGTCTTTATAAATGTGGGATTTATGTTTAGGTCTTTGATCCCTCGTCGGTTCATCTTTGTGTAGTTTAAGATAAGGTCCAGGAATGAAAGGCCGCCTACTTTATTTTTATTTTTTAATTGTGTTTTATTTATCCTGTTTTGTTTCCTTTCCACATTAATAACTAATAATTAATCACTAATCCTTGTTGGTTGGTTATTCCATGTTTCAAGCATGTTGGTGGAATTTGGATTGGAATTGCATTGAATTTGTAAGATATTTTTGGTAATATTGACATTTTCACAATGTTCAGTTTGCCTATGCCGGAACACTGGAACTTGTGTAAGTTTCTTTCAGCTTCTTACAAGAGTATTTTGTGATTTTCCTTTTATAAGTTTTTTGTTTCTCTGGTAACATTTATTCCTAAATATTTCATCTTTTGTGTAGTTATTGTAAATGTTACTGCTCGTTTTATATCCTTCTTAGAATCAGCAACTTTAATTACATGAATCCAACTGATGTTGGTATGTTGACCTCAGAGCCTGCCACGCTGCCAAAATTTTCAATTAGTTTGAGCAATTGTTTAATTGAATCTTTTGGGCTTTCTTGAAATAGGATTATGTTGCTTGCAAATAAGGAGATTTTTATTTGTTCTGTGCCTATGTGGATACCTTTAATTTCTTTCTGAAGTCTTGTGGCTCTAGCTAAAATGTTCAGGACTGTATGATATAAAAGTGGTGATGAGAGGCAACCTTGTCTAGTTCCCATTCAAAGAGGATATGATTTCTATTTCTCTCCATTAACAGAGATACAGCCTATTGGTTTTACTTATATGGCTTATATTACATTGAAATTTTTCCATTACATACCTATTATATTCACTTTTTAAAACAGGAATAGATACTGAATTTTATCAAAGACTTTTCTACATCAATTGATATCATTATATGGTTTATTTTGTTTATGTGATGAGTTGCATTGTTTTTCTAATATTAAACCATTCTTGTGCATGTGATATGAATCCCACTTGACTGTGACATATTATTTTTTTAATGTTTAGTTCAATTCTGTTCGGTAGTGTTTATTGGAGATCTGCATATACATTGATTATAGATAATGGCCTATAATTTTCAATTTTGGTGCTGTTTTTGCCTGGTTTAGGTATCAGAGTATTAGTTGCTTCAAAATGAGTTTGATCGTATATTGTCTATTTGTATGTTGTGGAATAGTTTATACAGAATCCTGGATGTGTGAAAGATTCTCCAGTGAAACCCTCTGGGCCTGGGCTTTTTAATGTTGGGATGTGTTTCTGTTTGTTTGTTTGTTTGTTTGTTTTGAATTGCTAGATCTCTTTCTTCCCACCTCATAATGTTGTTGATATTTTCTACATAACCTGTGGTACTTTAGGTAAATACTGCATTTCTAGAAATTCAAAAACATGGTGATAACAAACCATCTTTTCGGATCATATTGCTGTAAAATTAGAAATCAACTACAGCATGATCCACTCCAAAATTCAAATACATGGAAGCTGAATAATACTTTACTTCAGAACCACTGCATAATTTAAGAAATGAAAAGTACAATCAAGTTTCCTTGAAACAAGAGCGAAGGAAAATGCAACATACCCAAACCCTTGGGATACAGCAAAAGTGGTACTCTGAAGGCAATTTGTAGCACATATAAGTGAGGAAGAAAGAATTCAAGCAAACACCTTCACACATAACTACAATGATCAGAAAAAGTCCAAAAAACCCCACCATCAGATATGATGTATATCTTCATTCTATGATAACTCTATTATGAATGATAAGCACTTCTGATTTAAGGCCTTTACATAAAATATAGTAGGTTCACAAATTATATCTCTAATTATAAACTTTCATATAATGTCATAACAGTTTGGTAAACTATTTGCATGATTAAAATAAAACATTCTTTGTGAGATTCTAAAATACAGGAGAGTTTAATGTGACAAGTTAATGAACTTGTATAATGAAAATGGAATTAAAACTACAAATTTAAATGCAAAGGTACAGATTTTTTTCACTGTGTGCTCATATTTATCTTATATTCTGTTTCTTTTGAATGATTGCATATTAGTGTATTTGTCAAATACACAGAGGCCTATGCATTCAAATGCAGTTCTAAAGTTATTAAAGATAGTACATTTTCCTAATTAAAGATTGTTTCATTGAATGGCTATTTTTTTCTATAAATATTTCTAGTTTAAAAGTTTCTGAAATGTAAAATATTTCTGGTAGACTTGCCTAATTACACTATGCCTAAATGGGGTGAAATGATAACTTTTAGCTTCACTTTGAAGCACTGACATGTTTAATAGTAAATGAGTGCTCAGCTGGCACTTTATTCTGTTATAATGAGAGCTCAATAGGAAAGTCAGTGCATTGCATGGATATCTGACTGATGTACCACTGTTACCAGTATTTTTAGAAGGAATAATTGCAGAGTTAAAAGGAAATTGTAATGATAAACAAACATCAGAAGTTGATATTCAGTGATGCTACCAACATTACCATAGAGACCTATTTCCTCCTAGACTTTCACTTCCAAATTAACGTTGCTTCTTGAGTTTCCCAAAACTTTATTGGCAGTCCACTTTCTAGATCTTAGGTGGATGCTATTGTTGACAAACGTATTTTGGTCATGCAGATATATTGGATTGACAACGTATCAAAATTCTGTTACTGTTGTTGTTCTTGTGGTTGCAGGTGCCATTGAGTCATGGCAGCCCTACCTGTGTTCCTAAGGGAGGAACCGCCGCCCCACCTTGAACCATCCGTCCAGTGGTTTTTAGGTTGAGCCCAGTGTTTTGGTCACTGTGTCAGTCCATCTTGTCAAGGGTCTTCCTCTTTTTGCTGCCCCTCTGCTTTCCCAAGCTTGATGTCCTTTTCCAGGGACTGGTCTCTCCTCATAGCATGTCCAAAGCGCATGGCATGAAGTGAAGTCTTGCCATCCTTGCTTCCAAGGAGCACTCTGGCTGTCCTTCTTCTAAGACAGATTTGTTTGTTTTTTGTCAGTCCATGGTACTTTCAATATTTTGCCATAATTCAAATGCATTGATTCTTCTTTAGTCCAACTTAGCGACCCAAGCTCAGGTATGAACATGTGATACTAAAATGTCCAGATTTTAAATTCTTAGAAAAATGTATTAATTCAAATCCTATCATTGCATTCAAGCCAGAGAGCAAGCAACCACTAGCTAACAAACTAAAAATATTTTCCCAGTTATTCTAATTTTTTATCATGTTTTTCTTTTACTATTTTTTAAGTAATTCTATGTAAGTATGTGAGTCCCTTGTTATCAACAGTTTGGATACTAAGGGATTCGTGGTTTAAATCCACCTACAGGCATCTCAGAAGAAAATCCTGGTAAACTACTTCTGAGAGATAAGGGATTGAAAATTGGCTGGAGCACTAATGTACTCTGACCCACATGGGGTTAACATAAGCAAAAATCAATCCAGTATCACTTCCTTTATTTACTTATTTTTCTGTTCAGTAATTTACTGTGGTTGAAGCAGAAGTTTGTAAAAGAGATGTACACAGACCAGCAATTGATACAGATTGTTCAACGCCATTGGTTTCAATCCTCAGAGTGTCAGCTCTTGGCCGATTTCTACCTCGGGTTCCCCGGTTCCCTTTACCAATTGCCCATGCCTCTTCCAGCCCTCTTAACATCACTCTTGGTAAAGGCTGTCCTTCTGGTTTTGTAAACTTATTTCTCTAAAGAGCATATTCCTATTAAGCTTTTAAAGTCTTGAAAAAACATAGGGGGAGGTCTTTGCTGTCCTATAGGGTTGTTATATGTGGAAATGGTCTGGGGCCACACCTGACCTCCTTGGGCTACTCAAAGAAAAATCACAAGTCACTACCATCAAGTCAGTTCTCACTAGTAACAACCCTGTGGATTTGTTCCCCTAGAAATGTTCATGGCGAGCAGAAAGCTACATCTTTCTCCTGCAGTGGGGCTAGTGGGTTTGCACAGCTGACCTTACCGTCAGAAGCCCAATCTTTTGTAAACTGCCATGCCACCAGCACCTCCTGGAATGGCCAAAAAGCTTCATCTGTACTGGAAGATGTACACACAGGGTGTTTCTTAGAAGTGAGCATTGCAAGACTTTAGGCATATTTTCAGGAGGACCAATTCCTCCTGATTGGACATCAAGTCTTCATAAAGTAGAGGGTCAGTGGAACAGGAGTTAGACTGATCCAAGGGCTTCAACAGTGGGCTCACACCAAGAATGTGCGGGTGGAACATGGCAAGGCAATATGTTGTTCTGTCGCCACGGGATCACTGTGAGTCAGAACTGACCCAGAGGACCTGACAACATCAATTTTTAAAATTGCAAACTTGAATACTAATAATTTGTATTATTGATCTCAACTCAATTTGTCAGTCTCAAGATATAGTCCATTACTTAAAAACCTGCTCAGTGGAGTAGGGAGCATTTAGCAAATGTATTCCTCACTCAATTATAAATTTATTTTGCTGTGTAGTATGTGCCATGTTCATGCATGGACTTTTTTACTTAATAAATTAAGGCTGTATAGTCAATAATAATTCTTAAGTCATGACTTAGTTCATATTTTACTAATTATAATTCTATGTTGGGGTTGTTTTGCCTCAATTACAGTCATCATTTCTATCTTTCTATAAAGTAGAATGTTTCTCAGTTTTGTGGGTGAATTGTATGTTCTGGAATTTCTTAACACAAGGAACCTACTCAGCTATTTCCATAACAGTTTGTCAAAATTGGCAAAGCCTTCATATATGACTGAACATGCTATTTGAAATTAATTTGTCAATGTTTCACTAATTCCTGTTTTTCTTACCATGCTATCATGAATTCCTGTCATAATATCAACTATTATGGTTTCTAGTTCAAGATCTTTTTGGTTTCTAGTTCAAGATCCAAAGCCCAACTAAAAACTTCTTTTTGTGCATATGTTAACTTGTAATAACTGCTGTTCCTTGTTAGAGTATTATTAATCATGTGCCAATGTTTTCATACAGGAAATGGTTTAGGACTTAGAATTGTGGGTGGTAAAGAAATTCCCGGACACAGCGGAGAAATTGGAGCCTACATTGCCAAGATTCTTCCTGGGGGGATTGCAGAACAGACAGGGAAGCTTGCGGAAGGTAAGGTTAAGGTATTTCAAAGTAAATCAGAAGAATGTAGTCACATTAAAAAACATTTTAATTTAATATGCTAATTTTCTATTCCTTTACTGTCTGGGACAAGCCTGTCTCCTTAGGGTCGATGGAGAAATGGTAATATAGTAATAGAGGAAATTATGTGCACCACTGGTATTGTCTATTGCGTTGTCCTTTTCGGCAGTTTGTTAACGATGGAACTCTCTTAAAAATCACTAGCTAGTCAAGAAATTTATTTCAATTGGAGCATATTTTATTTAAGTAAACAAAAAGCGCTTTGCCTATGTGGCCATTAATGTTTCATAGTTACTAAGAAAAGCAGTAATTGAAATAAAAAACCACAGAAATGACAGATGATTCACTACAAGCTAAGGTCAGCAAAACTATGGATGGCTGTGGACCAAACACAGCCACCGCTTGCTTTGTAAACATTGTTATTTTGTTTGTTCGTTGTGATTTGGGTGGAATTTTACAGAGCAACTTCACTTTCCATCCAACAGTTTATACCCATTTGATGTGATGACCCTAACTACAACCTGTTAAAAGTACCACTCTTCCCCCTCTCCTGGGGTTCTCCATGTCCATTCCTCCTTCTTTTCTACCCCTTCCTGCCTTCTAAATATTTGGGGTGGGGGGGGTGCTACTCCTCTGATTTTGTCTGATGGTTAGCACATTTCACATGGATGTCACTGTTCCCTGCATAGCCCCGTGTGTTATTAGGTTGAAAGGTGATCTTCGAGGAAAATAATGTTATTGAAACACAGTCACACTAAGTAATAAACAAGGCTGCTTTTCCACTATAAAAGCAGAGTTGAATTAACAAAATAGACTGTATGGTGAGCAATGCCTAAAATATTTACTGTGGGGCTCTTTACAAAAGGTTTGCTAAAACCTGTGCTAAATGTTGTCTACCAATAGTCATACTCGTTATGTGACCTGAAACCCTGGGGGCACAGCAGCCTAAGTGTTAGACTGCTAACCACAAGACTAGTGATTCAAACCTACCTGCTACTTTGCTCCATGCGACAACAATGAAGTTATACATTCCTGTAAAGATTTATAGTCTTGGAAACCCAAGGAGAAGGCCTAGTTTCCTATAAGGTCACCGTGAGTCAGAGTCAAGTCCATGGCAGTAGATTAGAACTACTTTACTTTATCATAAAAGTTTTCACATAATCATGATTGTCACAGAAATTACTAGATTTACACATATACTTCATCATATTCTTTTAGTAAAATATTCCAGCTAGACTGTCATAGTCAATACACAATGCTAATTGTTTAGAAAATTCTCCAAATTCATCTAATTGTAGTTTTCACATTTTCAGTGATATTGTTTATAAAGATTATTGTTTAATCATGAAGTACTGACAGCCTCCCTTTTTAATTATTATCCTAAAATAAATACCAATTTAGTTTGTCATTTTATATTTAAATAAAATTTACCTGTTGTTCCTTAAAATGTTAATTATGATAAAATGACTTTCACCATCACTTTCTTTAATTTATTGGGAATTATCAGATTGTCTCTGATTATTTTGGCAGACAATTAGAAAAATCTCTGACTTGAGGTATGAAGTATTCTTCATAGTAGTATGCTGGAGCCAGCTCTGTCCAATCTGTGAATCTCATCCGATCTGTATTCTGTGGCATTACATTGATATGTGGGAGTATTTCCATCACAAAAGTAGGAAAATGCTACAAATTAGGTCTATTCTGATTAATTGTTTTTAGATGTTTTAGAAGCATGTTTACTAATATAACAGTCAATATATTTCCTTGGAAGCATGTTATTAAAAATGTATCAATGGTATTAATAAAACAAAATTGAGAGAGCTCGTCACACTGGGTATGTATGATTTTCCTATGACTATAATCCTGTCAAGCTCAATATCAATTTTCTTTTAGTTAGGGCCCAGGAATTGAAACCCATTTTTAAGGATGTGGGTAATCTGATCATTTTCACATAATATGTTCTAGAAGGAAGCTGAATATGATACCACAACACTAACTAACCAGGTATAGTTTGGAAAATATACTTGAAAAATAAAATTTTATATCATTCTTTGGATGTATATCATGGAAATTGGCAAATGTTGCAAATGACAATGATCGTAAAGGCAATTTCAGTGAAGAATGTTGTGATGAAATTATACACTTTCCCCTGGAAATCTATCTGACCTTTTTCTAAATTCATAAGTTCATATAAAATAATGCACTTTAAACTCATTTCAAGGATTCTTCAAGGAAGGAAATTGAGGTGAACTTAAAATCACACAGATACTCCAAGACTACCCCCCAAATCCTTTTATCTTATTCTAGACCTAGTAATTTTAGAGTTTATCTAACTGATTTAAGTGAGAAAGCATTAAAAACTGCATGCATATTGTTTATTATTTTATTTATATCAATTATTTGTCTTGTTCGCTAGCTGAGAGTCTTGCCAAGAGGCCACGCCAGGCCTTCCAATGGAGCCAGATCCTCCCATGAACTTAGTGTTGTCTTTCTTTATTTTTTTAACCAGACCTACTGCCATAGCGTCTATTCTAATCTGTAGAGACTGTGAATCTTCACAGAAAAGCTTCATCTCTCTCTGGTTGAGCTGCTGGTGGGCTTGAACCTCTGGCTTTGAGCCTAACAGCCCAATGCTTATCCCACAGTGCCGCCAGGAGCCTTGCGTTCCTTTATTAGGTAATCAAACCCATGATTTGTTATATATGAGTTCTAGATTTCCTTTATTAATCGTACAACATTGCTCTTTGTGAAAAAAACACTCTGGAGTATTTTTTTCCATTCATTTTGCTGTTCAAATTTCATTATTATTTTTGAGACATTAACTATTTAGGGAAATAATATGATACTCGATTAACTATGTTCTTTCTCCCACCCAATAGCTTATAACAGAATGAATATATTCTATGCCAAGAGGTTAGAATATAAAAGTCATTCCTTTGAAGTAGAAAGCTGTTAATTGGCTCATAAGGTTTTCAAGAGCATTCATATTTAGACCAGTAAATTTTTGGTAAATTTGTGTGTTTGTGTGTGCATACATGCATATAGTTCTTTAAATATATAGTTGTATATATGTACACATATTAATAGTTATTTATTTGTTTGTTTTTATCTGTGTTTATGTGCTTAATTTATATATCATAACCTTAGGGCCCTCAGCCTCAACTCCTCACAGTTTATCAAACTCCAAAGCAGTATATTGCTCTAGACGTAATGCTGGCTTTAATGTCTGATATTTAAACAATATTAATGCAGAGTTTCAGTTACTTACCACTGAAGATAGAATTCTTTTTTCAAGTGTATGCTTATTTCATGATCATTGGTTTGTATTAGATAATTATTCTGTACAATAAAAATTATTCTCTATGGTGTGTAGGTGATTTTTAGATAGTGATCAGGAGGACATGGTAACTTTAAAAGCATTTCCACTAGGGGCACAGTTCCCTCATGCACAGATCCATTGCCCAGGAAACGTACATAACTACGTCCCTGCCAGCCGTGGATGCTGCACACAAGTTCTCAGTTATAGATTGGTATTCGTCTCTTTAGGGTGCCTTCAAAAATACGGTACAATCAAAACCATGGCTTGTTCTGTTCATGAGGCTGATCTCTTTTGAGAGAAGAGAGATTAAAACAAGGAAGCAAAGATCAGGGAAATAAATACCAAATTTCATGAAGATAGGTCGGGAGCAGAAATTTTAAAAGCCAGAATCTTCCTCCAGAACTGACAGAGAAAAGGTTCCCCTATATGGCTGCCACCTGTACTCAGACTGTGAAAAATACAATTTGTTTGTTAAAGTTACTCATTTGTAGCATTTCTGTCATAGACACACAGGATAACTATTATAGAAGCCATTGTGTCATTTTCCTTTTTTTCCTTTTTTTTTGTGAGGTCTTTTTGTTTTTTGGGTTTTTTTAGATATTTATTAGGGGCTCATACAACTCTTTTCACAATCCATACATACATCAACTGTGTCCAGCACATTCGTACATAAGTTGCCATCATCATTCTAAAAACACCTGCTTTGAACTTGAGCCCTTGGTATCAGCTCCTCATTTTTCCCCTCCCTCCCTGCTTCCCCCTCTCCCCTGAACCCTTAATAATTTATAAATTATTATTATTTTATCATATCTTACACTATCCGATATCTCCCTCACCCACTTCTCCGCTGTCCGTCTCCCAGGGAGGAGGGGTATATATAGACCTTGTCATTGGTTCCCCCTTTCTCCCTCACCTTCCCTCCACCCTCCCGCCATCGCCACTCTCTCCACTGGTCCTGGGGGCTTCATCTGTCCTGGATTCCCTGTATTTCCAGTTCCTCTCTGTGCCAGTGTACATCCTCCGGTCCAGCCGGATATGCAAAGTAGAATTGGGATCATGATAGTGGGCGCGGGAGAGGAAGAATTCAAGAGTCATGTTCTTTTGGGTATATTTCAAAATTTAAATGACAACGTTTGAAAATGCACAAAACTCTCAAAGGCATTTCTATTTTATATTTCCTATTTATATATGACTGGTTTCACCTTTCCAAGGTACAATACAATAGTTAGGTAAGGTATTTCATAACAATGAAACTGGTGTAACTTAACATTACCAAGATTGATTTATTTTTGTATCATGAAGAAAATCTTTGTCGAACAGAAACATGTTTGTTTTCAAAAACTTTTTATTGTAAATTTGTTGAGGGTTTACAGAAAAAATGTTTCCCATTCAACAGTTCATATACATGTTGTTTTATGTAATTGATTCCGATCCCCACAGTGTAACATCACGTACCTACCAACACTTTCCAGTTACTTCCTTCCTGTGTTTCCCATTCAAGTTCTTCTTTCCAACGCCTTTTGAGCTTTTTCCTTTGGCAAATGATGCCCTTTTATGATTAAATCTATCTGACCTTTTGAATTGGTCAATTATCCTAAGAACTGCATACCTACCCAGTGCCATTTACCAAAGGATGAAGTGTTAATTGCTCCCCTTCAATAATATGTCAGTTGTTTGGCTGAAAATGGAGCCCTACGGGTTCTAGGTGTGCAGGGGAACTGAAGGCCATGGCCTCAGAGGTTCCACCAGTCTCTTTCTGTCTTGTAAGCCTGATTTATTTTTTATCATTTGGAGGTTTCTTCCACTTTATCTAGGATTTCCTAATACAATATCCTTTAGTGGGGTTGGGCACCATCTAGTTCCTGTAGCCTTAGAGTTATGGAGACTGTACTTCATAGTCATTTGTCCATTGGACTGTTTGCATGAGTCTTCAATTTTCTTGACTCTTCTTTGCTCTGGATAGGGAGAGATCAATAGGTGCACCTTAGATGGTTGCTCATGAACTCTGAAGACCCCATTCACTACTCACCAAAGTAGGATGTGTCACATTGATTTTGTAGACTGTTAACACCAACTCACCTTGCTGTTCCCTGAGTGTATAGTCCTTATTTCCAGGCCCAGTGACTAGGGTTTTTTGATTCCTTCTTAGAAGTTTTCATAGCTTTAACTATATATTCTTTGCTTTATTCCTCAATATATTTGCACATAGGTAAATATGCATCTAAAATTATCTTCTGTCAAACCTATGTATATTGGTGGATATATTACCATTCTCATTTCTATACCAGTACAGTTTTTTGTCTTTCTATGAATCCACTAATAGGTTACTTTTATTGCAGAGTTGTAATTATAATAGTGCTTCTGTTTCCTTTAACTTTTGCACTCCTTCTAGTGTCTTCCTTTCTTTTCACATTTTTTTCTGAACCCCCTCTTACTGTGTATTGCACTTCCCTTCACCCAAGATAATATGTCTCTCCCCTTGTAAGTAAGTTGCCAGTCTTTTCCCTGCCACCTTACATATTTTTAAATACCGCATGTTCTGTTTTTAATTAAGCACACTTGTTGCTGTAGGAGGAGGGGTTTTTAAAGTCTAAAACAGAGTTATGTGTTTTAAAATATTTCTATAGTTTCATAATTTTGGCCCTCTGCAAAAAATTGCTATTTGAAAACAATTAACTCACAACTTTTATACATTCTTCCACTGCCCTCATTGTTTCCACTTGATTGGGCTTGATGATATAAAAAACACAAAGGTTGTGATTGTCAGGAATTATTGACAGTTATATTATAAAATTCCCATTTGTAATTGATTAGGGTACTACTTTGAGAATATATATATATAGAGAGAGAGACAGACAGACAGAAAGAGTGAGAGACAAAGAAGGAGAAAGAGAATTAGAGAAAGCAAGCTATATTAAATAAATAAGCAGATTATGAGTTCAAAATTTCCTAAAATATTAAGGATATTTAGAAATTTCATCAAGTGCATTAGTCTGAAAAGAAAGTTTATTATAGAGGAAGCATCTAATTTTGAGACCATTGTTAGGGTGCTGATTATGCTAAATTTGGTATTTGTATTATAAAATAAATATGGTTCATACTAATTTATTTAAAGATGAAGTGGCGAATTGTAGTTTTTCAAAATCCATATTATATTAATGTTTACTTAATTAGTTCAAAAGAAATACCAATACTAAAATCTAAGGTGAGAGAAAACATTGTACATCATTTAAAACCAAAACTTTGGAGAGCATTCACAACCTTGACATTCTTGCTCTAAAAATTGTTTAATGTTAATCCTAAAGCAAATAGCAAGAAACAGAGCATTAGAAACATAGTTGGACCTGCAATTAAATTCTCCAGATATTTGTCTTCATTTTTTAATAGAACAAAGACTAATCTTGCATAATTAAAAGTAAAAATAGTAGACTATAAAAAATCACTCTCCATCCAGTAGTTCTTCAAGAATGCGTATTAATTATTGGTAGAAAAATATCTTCAAGATTTTGTAAATTAGGTGCTCTCAAAAAATCTGATTGCCTGGGGTCTTTCAAATATCATGGTAAATCCAAAGCTAAAAGATTGATTCAGAAAATTTAGATGAATGGAATGATGTAGCTCTTATTAGCTACATTTTTTTTTTTTTAGAGATGACACACAAGGTAAAACTGCCTTTTGGAAGTCGTTTCTTGTTGTTATTATTAGCTGTTATCAAATCAATTCCAACTCATAGTGACCCTATGTACAACGGAACACAGCACTGCCTGTTCCTACTCTATCCTTACAATTGTTATGTTTGAACCATTGTGGAAGCTACTGTGCCAATCCATCTTGTTGCGGGCCTTCTTTTCTGCCGATCTTCTACTTTACCAAACACGGTGTCCTTCTCCAGGTACTTGTCTCTCCTGATAACATGTCCAAAGTATGTGAGATGAAATCTCACCGTACTTTGCGTCTATGGTACATTCTGGCTCTACCTATCTCAAGCCCAAGCTGTTCCTTCTTTGACAGATCGTGGTTCCCGCAGTATTCTTTTCTAACACCATAATGTAAATGCATCGATTATTCTGCACTTATTGAAAGCACAGAGCAGATTGTTTATCTAGAATTGCCTTCATTGCTACCATGCACATTGATTTCTGGAATTTCTCTAAGAAAAGTTTCAAAGAAGAAAAGAACAGTTCCTATAAATTTCAAATGGATATTTCAATGAACATGTAATTATAATTCAAGATAACAGATACTCTGTGTCCTCTAATTGGGAGCAATGAAGAGTTAGTTTATGAGCCATTTTTGAAGCAGCAGCAATGACTACGTTTCTAGCTTCTCTTCAGGAGTCACTGTGTGTTTTCTTCATTACAATGATCTGATTCCTCGGTTCATCTTGTAACTAGATCGCTGATAATTGATTTCCTTCCCAAGAATACATCTTGATCACTGATCATTTCCCCTTACCCTTTAGAGCACAGCCTACACCAACAATTTTGGTTAACCTGCTAAGACCACGTTCCTTGCTTCTTGGGTTCCATACAGCTTTGTACATATCTCTTTTGTGTCCTGTAAGACATTACTTTATAAATATAGGTATTCTCGGACCAGCAACACTGCTAAATTCTGATGAGGTTCTGTCAAAAGCTAGTTCTGATGCAACTAGAACACCATCTATACTCATGTCTAAGCCATGTTTAGCAGATTTTGTGGTAAAACTAGTCTCGGCTGATATTTGGGTCCGCTTATACTCGAGGACATAGGTACCTCATTTTTAAAGTTTTCATTATTATTGCTTTTTATTATTACGGTGGAGTTAGATTTCTTACTGTGGGTCTTCTGCCTCTGTCTTGGCGAACTCCAACCAAAGGCCTGGTTGGCACTATGCAGACGGGGCAGGTGTAACGTGACCAGAGGGGATTGCCCAGTTTCCATCGCCACTCACCTCGCTATAAAGATGAGCCGTCTTTGACGCAGCCGCAAGGAGAGAACTCCCCGACCATCGCACACATAGCACCTGCTTGATGAGGGACTGGCATGGAGACTGTGGGACAGACTGAAGGACCCAGGCTGAGACTGAAGGCCAAGGCAAGGAAACCATGAGAAGGTACGGGGGAGCAGAGCTGAGAATATGGGATTGTGCAGCAGAGCTGCAAGTCCGTGGGGTCATAGACCAATGGACCATGTGGCTGAGAAGCTGAGGACCAGAAAGAGACTTGACTGCGAATTGTGGAGTGAGGACTGCCTCTCTAGTGTTTGCTGATCCTGACTTGGCTTAACCCTTTACCTTCCCTAATAAATCCCCTTACTCATGAGGCTGTGGGTTGTGTATGATCATGGCAGTGAATTACGGCACCCAGCATACAGTTAGAGGGTCATGGGAGGAATGGCTGGTGTCAGAAAAGACTCGCATATAGGGGTGAATGCATGTCTGACCTCCCTGACTTGTGGCATTAGGGAAGTCAGATGAGGTCAGATATGACCTCCATCCTGTTTACTGCTATTATCAATATCTTTATAAATCCAATTCTTTTTTTGGGGGGTTGGGATAAAAACAATACCATTAGTAAATTACACAGTGCAATATTATATGTAGTGTGTACATATTACTAATGATAGATGTCCACACACACAAAAAGGGAGGTGGTAAATGTGGTTGGTGAAACTCAAGTAAGTAGGAAGACGGGGACTACTCATTTTCACTTTAAATGCCATTTTATAGGCTATGAGTTATTGTTCCCATCATATGCAGTACCTTTCATAGTATATAATGAAATCGATTTATCTGAGCAATATATGTAAAATGAGTGATAAACACTTCACTTCTTACAGGTAAAGGAAGCAAACTATTACATTTTAGTCACATTTACTGCTTATAAATATAATACAATTACTATTGTGTTCTTTTCTTCCCACACATATTTCTTTGCTTTAAATTTTGATCTTTTAAAGGAGATTATTGTTGCTATTGTTATTCCTGATCATTACTGATGTTAAAAAATCTAAAACCCTAGAATATGAAAAATGCAGAAAACACATTTCCTTAAATTCATTGAGGGTGGGAAGAAGGTTTTTCCCTAGAATCTGCAAATCATTTTCCTCTGTGGTTCAGAGAGAATGAAGAGCAAAACCCAGGAGATTTTAAAATTAGAAGCCAAAATCACAACTCAAAATAGCAAGCACTATGTGGAATGGTTTGCTGCATGATACATCTTTCTGTTCATTTGCACATAAATTATGAATATGTTTTGATTCCAATCACCTAAAATTTTGCTGAATTTCCACAATACAGATTAATTACAGAAAGTCAGAACTGGGGTTTATCAATTCCATTGAGATGGACATAATCTTCTGTACGGTGAAACCCTCCACCCCCTCATGGTCAGGAAATTTGCCTAAGTAGATTTTCTTTTTTTTCCTCTCTCTCTCTCACGCTTTTATTTTCTTTAAATTCCCAAATCTGGCCCAGGATGAACCCCAACAAGGTTCTAAGAGTTGAGAAACCAAATAATACGTTCCAGTCCAAGAGTGATTTTTAACCTAATTTTAAAAGGTAATTCACATCCCAGAGACATGGGTTAAACAATTTAAAACAAAACAAAACCAGTCTTCTTATTCCTGCTCCCAACTAGAAAATCTTTGTAACAGGTCCGTCTCTCTTGGTGGGCACTATATTTCTGGCAAGTTTTCAAACTGGTACAGGAGGAATTTGGCTGGGAACTTTCACAACACATTTAAAGATCTCTGTTCAGGTTGCCTCAATCTGAGGCAGGGCTTGAGCATCTATGAACCAGGACGGGCACAGGCTGTGCTGCCCAATGGCTTGGGCACCCTCCCAACCGTGACAGAGCAGGACTGCAATGCTCCCAGAAGCTTTTTCAACTCTGAAAGTGGGGAGTCCGGTGAAAACAGGAAGGGTAGGTTCCCCCAGGATTAGCCCTGCTGGGCTGAAGGGCTTGCAGAGCTGTTCTAAAGGCAGACCCCCTATGCTGCCCAGGATGAAAGCTACATCTGAGAGGTGTGTGAATTGAACGGACCACCAGGGCAGGCTTTACAGGGCAGGCTCAGTCAAGGTCTGCCTCTGCATTCTGGAGGGCAGAAGTCCACGTGCAGGCCTGCAATGGCCATGTGCTCTGCCTGTGTTCCAGAGTCTGCCAGCCTCTGGTAGCCCAGGCGCTTCTTGGCACACCTGGCTTCAGAGCAGCATCTTCATGTGGCATCTTCGGGGTGTCTCCCTTTTGGAAAGGCCGGCCATCATCTTTCCTCATTCTTGAGTTTTGAGATCCGTGTCTCCGTGGACAACCTGGTTTACTTGTCCTATTGTGTGCAGAAACATTGCTGATCACAGGGCTGAAGCTTCTGCTCCTTCCCAGCATTGAGCAGGTGGCTCCTGGATGGCCATGATCTTACCAGCCAGGTCCACGCACAGCATGGGCCAAGGTGAGGTGGGGCGGAGACCCGGCAGCCGGCTGGAGACCGGCAGGAGGCTCGAGGAGCGCCTAACAAGATTTTCACAACATATTCTAACTTGGATAATAAGCTGTGCACAATTTATTGAATAGTGTATTATTACTCTCACTAATCTACAATGTTCCATCAGTTGTATATCAATTTGTATATATGTATCTGAGCACCTTCCTATATTGTTAATGTCTCTATTCCTTTACCACTGTTACAGCATTAACGACAAAATCTTCATATTAAGTTATTAAGTCTTCACACATGGTAGGCTGTGTTGTTATTGTTGTTGTTAGGTGGCATTGGTTTGTTGTGACGCAGAGAGGCCCTACGCGCAACAGAAGGAAACATTTCCCCATCGGGTACCATCCTCATAATCGTTCTTTTGCTTGAGCCCATTGCACACCCACTGTGTAAGGGCATCTTGTTGGGGACCTGCCTCTTTTTCACTCTCCGTCTGCTTTACAAAGCATGATGCCTCCCCAGGGACTGGTCTCTCTTGATGACATGCCTAAAGTACCTAAGAGAATTCCTTACCAGCTTGCCTCTGAGGAGCATTTTGCCATCTTTCTTGTAACACAGAGTTGTTTGTTCTTTTGGCAGGCCATCGTACTTTCAAAATTTTTTAACACCTTAATTCAAATGCATACATTTTTCTTTGGTCTTCCTAATTCAATGCCCAACTTTCACATGCATAAGAAGGATTGAAACCACCATGGCTTTGGTCAGCGGCGCCGTATACCTCAAAGTAACCGCCCTGCTTTTCAACGCCCCAAAGAGGTCTTGTGCAGCAGATGAATGTGCCATTTCCTTTCTTGAAAGCTACGTCCATGAGTGTTGCTTCTGGATCCAAGCAATCCGAAATCCTTGGCAGCTTCCATCTTTTCTCCATGTGTCATGATGTTACCTACTGGTCCACTTGTGAGGATTTTAGTCTTTTTAACATTGAGTTGTAATCTACAGTGAACCATCGCCACTTCGCGCTTCGACTTCCGCGGCTTCACTCTATCACGGTTTTTGCGTAACAGCGCATGCTCTGTCATTACTGCCACTGATTGGCTCATACTGTACACGCTTGATGCCATAAATAATATAATAAATGATAATTGTAACGTCCAAAATGTTTTACTGTATTTTCCCTTTTTCGTTTAATAAATAGGGTAATACGAGTGTAATGGTGACTAAAGGGTGTTTTTTCATGTCCTCTATGCTCTAACTACGGAAATATTTGATTTACAAATAAGGAATCCTACTTCGCGTAATTTCATTTATCACGGTAGGGTCTAGAACCTATTGACCGTGATAAACGAGGGTTCACTGTATACTGAAAGCTGCAGTCTTTGACCATCATCAGCATGCACTTCAAGTCCTCACTTGCAGCAAGCAAGGTTGCTGTCATCCACATATCACAGGTTGGCTTTAAGCCTTCCTCCAATCCTGATGCCACATTCTTCCTCGTATCATCCAAATTCTCTGATTACTAACTCAGCATACAGAGTGAATAATGTTGGTGATAGGTGCAAACCTGTCACACACCTTTCCTGATTTAAACCATGCAACATGTCTCTGTTTTGTCCACATCACTACTTCTTGATCCATGTGTAAGTTCTTCAGGAGCACAATGAAGTTTTCTCGAATTCCCATTCTTCGCAAGGCTATCCCTAGTTGTTATGCTCTACCCCACGGTATGCCTTTAAACAGTCCGTAAATCACAAGTAAACAGCGTTCTGCTAGTCTCTGATTCCGGCCAAGGTCTATCTGACATGAGCAATGATATCCCTTGTTCCATGTCTTCTTATAAATCCAGCCTGAGCCTCTGACAGCTCTCTGCTGAAACCATGATTGTTTGATCATTGGCAAATTTTTATTTGCATGTGACAGTAATGATATTGTTCTATAATTTGAGCATTCTGTTGGGTTACGTTTTAAATTCTTAAAATTTAGGTGGGATATACTCAAGAGGGTAACTTGGCTGTAGTGCACTTGGTTCTATTTTCTTCAGCTTCAACTTGAACTTCCATATAAGCAATTGGTAGTGTGTGCCACCGTTGGCCCAGGGCTTAATTTTAACTGCTGATATTGATCTATTTCATTTTCTCTCCCACCGATGTGGTTAATTTGATGTCTATGTATTTCATCTGGAGAAGACCATTTGTTTAATCACTGTTTATTCTGTTGAAAAAGGGTATTTTCTCTGAACAAGTTGTTGAATTTACAAAATTCTATCGTGCAATCTATAGCTTCATTTCTATCTTCAATACCATCTTTCCAATATTATTCTGTCTTGATTTCCAACCTTCACATTCCTATAACCAATAATTCTCAATACATCATGATTTACGTTTGATCAATTTCTGATTGAAGCTGTTGATTGAATTCTTCAATTCTTTCATTTCTATCCTTTGTGGTTGGTGCATAAATTTGAAAAATAATTGTGTTGATTGGATTCTCTTAACTATCAATAAATATAATTGTATCACGGACAGCATTGCACTTCAAGGTAGATTTTGCAATGTCTATTTTGACAATAAACTCAAAGCCATTCCTCTTGCTTGTGCTTTTCCTGGCATTGTAAATATATGATTTTCTTATTCAAAATGGCCAATATCAGTCCATTTCAGCTCACTAATGCTTAGGATATAAAAATTTATGAATTCCATTTCATTTTTATGACTTCTAATTTTCCCAGACATACCTAGTACATTTCAATTTCTAATTATTAATTGATGTTTTCAGGTGTTTCCCCTCACTTTGAACTTTGCCCCATCAGCCAGAGTCTGAAGTTGTTACTCCCACAAGATTTATTCCATTCACATCACTGCTGTCTATGGTTGACTCTACTTTAGGAAGACAACTCCTTCTTCGTGATCCTTCCAGGGCCTTCTGGCCCTAGGAGCCCATCCTCTGACATGTCTCTGACAGTGTTCTGCTTCCATTCCTTAGGCCTTCAATGTCTGACAGTGTTTTGATTCTATGCATAAGGTTTCCAGTGGCTACTTTTTCTGAAGTGGACAGCCAATACCTTTTAAAGTATATTATTCCACTTATATTGCTGTCCTTCCTAAACATCGGGGGCCAATTCTCTGACCTTTTGATTTTGCATATAAGCTCTAGCATGAGTTTGCCATTTTTCATGAAAATATTTGTTGTTTCCTAATGATTACATTAAAGCATAGAGTAGCTTCTCAAATTACAGTGCAAAATACAAAAGGAACTAAAACAAAGTAATACATAGCAATTGGTAAGTTTATTTACAATAGTGTGTCTTCAGCAAAGACAGAGTGAAAAATATAAATTTTTTACAAGTTTGAAAATTAAGATTTGTCAAATGTAACCCATTTTGAGCATTTAATGGCTTCTGTTTCATTCAATCACTGGATTTCTTGAACTTGTTCGATAGATTAGTTTTTTCCTGTTATTATGTAACAGATTATCATTATCGTGAGATACATTATATTTAAACAATTTTTGGCAAATTTCCTAAGAGGAAAATGAATTCATAAGGACTAAACATCTTCTATCCAATGAACCCCAAACAAATGTTTGTGTAGAAAACTTGGTTGCCCTACCAATAAAATATTTTGGAAACAACCTGTGCTTTTATTATTATAACTAATAATTCAATCAAAATTGTGAAACAAAGCTCTTTAGAACTAGAACATATAGTGTGAAGATTTCAATATAGGTTCAAGAACCTCTTAATTAGGTAGTAGAAACACACAATAGGATAGCAAAAAGTTAAAAATTGAGTATAACCAATGTTAACTTTTGGATTTGCCCAGAGTTAAATTGAGAGAAAGCATCTCCCAAGCCATAAGACCTACAAAGTAAAGTTGTGGGGTCCCTCCATATGCTCCTCTTTTAGGCTATTTTGTGATGAAATATACCTGAGGCATGCATTTTAATTCATGAAAAGTTGTAAATCATCTGTTCCCATTTCTTTCAGTGCATTTGATATTGGTCCACCTAGCTAGCTCTTCTTCTTAAAGATGAATTGATAGGCTGATTCCTGACAAGAGAAAGCTGTTGAATTTATTGTTGACAATCAGTTTTTGGAGGGAAGATGAGGTTTCTTGAGTAGTGGTTTTGATTTTAGAACTTGGCCTTGGTAATGGAATTAGAACTTGGAAAAAGTCTATGGTGGAAGAGCAAATCCCAAAAGTGCTGTTAGAGGACACATTCCTATGTAGAATAAAGGAGAATATTGCTAGGCAAGCAAGTCTCTATTTCTGCTTATGCTTTTTTGACATATGTTACAGATGACATGGCAGTGATCAAGGTTGGAGATCAAGAAACACACCACACAGATGAGTGAGCTTCCTTGTTCTTGTTCCAGGGGGATTATCAGGTATGGATTGGTCATAGACTTCTCAAATTTCCCAAATTTGGTATATAGGTACACATGACCTAGGAACGACATTTCACATTGATCCGAAGGTTTTCTAACAAGGAAACTATATTGAGGAATACCGATACAAATCGTTAGTAATGGACTCATTTTTTGGTTTGTTTTTGTTTGTCTGGTTTTTGTTTTGTTTTTTTACATTGCTGTCAATTCTGATTCATAGTGTCCCTATAGGACAGAAAAGAACTGCTCGTTGGGGCTTCTAAGGCTGTAAATCTTTACAGAGAAAATTTTCTTTTTCCTGCAGTACCATCAGTGGGTTCAAACTACCCAATTGCTGTTAGCAGTTCAGCACTTCACCACGGTGCCACCAGTCCTCCTGATCTGGATTAATCAACTGTAATATATTAAGTGTTCAGTGATAGCATCTAACTTCAAAAGCATATTGCAATGAACTGTATCCCCAAGCCAAATAAAGACTTCTTTTTTAAAAAAATATTCATCAGAAGAAGAGTTATGTTTCATTCATAATCATTTTGATAGAAGGCCTCAGGAAAGTTATTTAACTAATTGTTCTTGTTGTTTTTTTATAATACATTACCCCAAGGCCAAATTATATTGTTCTTATCATTACATATACCTTGATATATGAGCATTTGTGCTCAAATTATATTGCTTTGATGAGCATGGTTTGTTTTAGTACTGAAATATCTGGATTTGTCTAATCAATTAACCATGGAATGGCCTGAATTATTTACTGAATTTAAAACAGAAATTTTTGAACAAAGGTGCTGAATCCTCTCTTTAATATCCAAACAAAATTCCTAATCAGCCAATGAATGCTCTAGCATCTTTAACAATATGGAAATATATTTAAGAGTCAGATAGAACAAGATTTAAGTCCAGTTTTATATCTTCTGCCTGGATGAACTAAACGTTAGTACTGGGATTGTCTCATTTCAAAAACTGGGATAATAGTCTGTAAAATGGTTGTGAGCTTCAGAAATAATACATCAAAAACATATTCATCAGTGTTTGGTACTATGTAAGTGATGAACAGACCATTCCTAATTTCAACTTTAGAGATCTTTGGGGTAAGATAGAGATTAGCCATATTCAGGTTGGATTATGTATTCCCTATATCAGTACCTATTTAGAACATTGACTATAATCAATCATTTTTAATAGTTCAACATAGTCAGATATAAGTCTTAAATTCAGGGAAATGTAGGAAGAGTGGTTGGAGATGATAAACAGATATTTAAGTACTAAAACAAACAAATTCTGATGAAAGGTTTTTCTTAAACTAAATGATTATGAGAGCAGAAGAAAATAAGAGTTCTTTATCCTCCATTAGACTATTTTCTTGTTTTGCTGTGTTTTGTTTTTCCTTTGCATCCAATACTTATTCAAAATCTTGGTCACTGTCAGCCACAATTTTTGAGTTTGCTGGGTTTCCTCCATCTTGCAATAAATTTTCCAGTGTATGTTATATAGAATATTCTCTTTTCTTGGCCCTTTGGAATCAACAGAGAAAAAACATAAACCATTAATATATTATAAGTACCTCTATTCAACAACATAAACTATGACTGTATGCATGGACCTTGTTAGCTTGAATACACAGAAATCACATCAGCTGCATCAATAGAAAGCCTTGATGGCGGAGGAACTCAATATCATCAGTCAGAACAAGACCAGAGACAGTCTATAGAACAGAACATCATTTGATCATGTGCAAGTTCAAGTTGAAGCTGAAGAAAATACAGAGAAATCCACAAAATCCAAATTATGGGAAAGAGTATCCCATCTGAATTTAGAGACCATCTTAAAATAGATTTGACAAATTGAATACTAATTACAGAGTACTGGAGGAGTTGCAGGCATCAAGTCCATCATGCATGAAGAAAGCAAAGTCACTTTAAAAAACAGCAAAGACAAGGAAGTCAAAGATGGATGTCATAGAGATTGTGACATTTACGCATAGAGTAGCTAAAGCAAATTGAAGAAAAGACAACATAAAAGATCTGAACAGAAAAGTTCAAAAGACGTTATGAAAAGTATTATAATAAAATGTGCAAAGACCTGGCCTTAAAAAGCCAAAAGAGAAGAACATGCTCAGCCTATCTCAAGCTAAAAGAACTAAAGGGGAAAGATGTTCTTTCAGGATGCAGTATTGAAGGAATTTAAGGTCAAAATATTGAATTATGCGGAAAGGCTCGACGGATGATAGCAAGTGTACAGAGAGTCACTGTACTAAAAATAACAAGTCAATATTCAGTCACTTAAACAGCTGGTGTATGATCAAGAACTGAGGGTGCTAATGGAGGAAGACCAACTGCACGGTGGGGATTAGTGGAAAACAAGGCTCTAGGAACTGATGGAATGTGATTGAAATGTTTCAACAAGCTGATAAAGCATTACAGGTGCTCATCTGTCTTTGTTAAGACATTTAGAAGATGGCTTTTTTGGCCAACTGACTGGAAGAGATCCATGGTTATGCCCATTCCATAGAAAGGTCACCCAAAAGAATGCTTAAATTATGGAATAATATCATTAATATCACATGCAAGTAAAAATTTGTTGAAGATTATTCAATGATGGTGGCATACATTGTCTGGGTGTTCTCAAAGGTTCAGCCTGGATTCAGAAGAGCACATGGAACAAGGGATATCATTGCTAATGTCAGATGGATCTTGACTGAAAGCAAAGAAAACAGGAAGTTGTTTGTATTTTTTGGAGTATGCAGAGGTGCTAGACTGTATAGAATATAACAAACTATGGATAACATTGAGAAGAATGGGGATTCCAGAATGCTTTATTATGCTCATGCAAACCGTATACATAGACTAAGAGGTGGTCTTACAAACAGAAGAAGGGAATACTACATGGTTTAAAGGCAATATTACATGGTTTAAAAACAGGGAAAGTGTATCTCCAGCTTCTATCCTTTCCCAAAATGTATTCTATGTGTGCTGAACAAATAATCAGATAAGCTGTGCATATGAATAAGAATACATTATCAGGATTGGGAAAAGTCTCTTAATGGCCTTTGATATGCAGATGATATATTCTTGCTTGCTGAAAGCCAAGAGGACTTGAATTACTTGCTGATGAAGATCAAAGACTTCATCCTTCAGCATAGATTGTAACTCAATGTAAAGAAAAGCAAATGCCTAATGCCGGGGACCAATAGACAATATCGTGATAAACAGAAAAAAAGGCAAAATTTGTCAAGGATTTAATTGTGCTAGGACCCACAGTCAGTGCTCATAGAATCAGCAGTCAAGAAATCAAATGTATTGCATTGGGAAAATCTACTGCACCAGACCTCTTTGTGGTGTTGAAGAGTCAAGAAGTCACTTTGAAAACTATAGTGCATCTGACCCAAATCATGGTATTTTCACTCACCTCATCTGCATGTGGATGTTGGACAATGAGTAAAGAAGACCATACATGAATTGATGCATTTGAATTATGTGTTGGCAAAGAATATTGGAAGTGGCCATGGGCTGCCAGAATATAACAAATCACTATGGGAAGAAGTCAGACCAAAGTGCTTCTTAGAAGCAAGAATGGTGAGACTTTGTCTCACAGACGTTGGACGTGTTATCCGGAGAGTTCTGTCCTTGGAATAGGGTAACATGCTTGGTAAAGTAGGGCAGCAAAAAAAGAGGAAGACTGAGAAGTAGATGGACGGACACAGTGGTTCTAATGAAGGGCTCAAACATGACAATTGTTCAGATTGGGGAGGCTCAGCAGTGTTTGATTGTGTAGTACATAAGGTTGCCATGAGTCAAAACTAACCATGGAATGTAACACCAACAGGTATATACATCCTAGCTTTCAGTGAATACAGTAAATATATATTATTTAATAGAATTTTTTTCACTTAAACATGTATGATTGTATAGGTGGCATTTCACTTTGAAAGAATATATACATATATGTCTAGTGTTAGTGGCTGTATCACAGTAGACCCAACAAAAGCTAAAAGCCATACTTTGGAATGTTTATAAAAGAGAATCATCATGTATTATAATTTCTACTTATAAAGATTATGTCAATATCACCTTAAGCATTGGGGGAGAAATAAAAATGAATAAAACCTCTCCTGATATTCTGTAGCACTTAGAACGTTTCAAAATGAACCATGAAAAAATAGATTTAAGTATAATGATTCTAGCAACTGATTCTAAGTGATCCTGTATTTTCAACCTGAGAATATTTTTGAAAAATTCGGTATAACAATTTATAATAAATTGCTATTTTGAATTCCTATAAGATTAATCAGTCCCCCACTCTATTCTATCCTGAATTCATTTATTCTGCAAATATGTACTACCTATATAGAAATTCAAAATACATCAGTGATGACAGTTTCATGAATTAATAAATTAAAATATTATGAGATGAGGTCAAGATCCAAAGAAAAAAAATGCAAGAGGTTAACCCTAATTTACTGGCTGACATTATGGACATTTTAGAAAAAAGTCATTTACACTTCCCAATCTGCAGTCAGACTGAAAGGACGACGTGATCACTGCAATACTTTCTTCAGTATGAGCTGATCCTGATGTTCTTCATATATGACAGTAGAGTCTGTTACCATGATTTAATGGGAATGGCAGTAGAGAACATCTAGTCTGGGTGGTAGTTGCCTTCAAGTTAGTTCTGCTCATAGTGACTCTAAAAAAAATCAGAAGATCCTTGTGATTGATTCACCCTTTCTCCCCACTGGTATCTCTGTTCTTATTGTTGGTCCTGAGGGGCTTATCTATCGTGATCCCCTGTGTTTGGGGCTCTTATCTGTAGCAGTGTGCATGCTCTGGTCTAATCCTATTTGAGGGCAGGATAGTTGGGGGAAAGAAGCATTAAAGAACTAGAAGAAAGTTGTAAGTTTTATTGGTGCTATACTGCACCTTGACTGGCTCATCTCTTCCTTGTGACCCTTCTGTAGTGGGTGAAGGGTGACAGAGAACAATGTAAAATATGAAAATAATAATCTATAACTTATCAAGGGTTCATGAGGGAGGGAGATTGGAAGAGGGAGGAGGGAAATGAGGGGCTAATATCAAGGGCTTAAGTAGAAAGAAAAAGCTTTGAAAATAATGATGGCAACATATGTACAAATGTGCTTGACACAATGGAAGAATGTATGGATTGTGATAAGAGATGTAAGAGCCCCCAAGAAAAGTATTTAAAAATTTTGAAGCAAACAAAAACAACCTGCCTTGTCCTGTGCCTTCTTCATAATTGTTCTTAAGTTTGAGCCCATCAGTGTAGCCACTGTGTCAATCCATCTTGTGAAATGTCTTCCTCATTGGCGCTGACCTGCCACTTCACCCAGCATGACATCCTTCTGCAGGATTGGTCTCTCTTGACATGTCCAAACTACCTGACATGAAGTATGACCATCTTTGCCTCTAAGGAGCATTCTAGCTATACTTCCAAGACAGATTTGTTTGTTCTTCTAGAAGTCCACGGTACTTTCAATATTCATATTAATTATTTGAATGCATTGTTTCTTTGGTCTCTTTATTCAGTGGCACTCATGCAAATGAGGCCATTGAAAATACTATGGCTTGGAGAGGGTTAGTACCTAAGTTCTCAAAAGTAGCATCCTTGTTTTTCAACACTGTAAAAAGGTCTTTAGCAGGAGAGTTAGCCAGTGCAATGCATGATTTGATCTCTTGACTGCTGCTCTTGTGAGCATTTATAGTGGATCCAACCCAGATGAAATCTTTGACAACTTCAATCTTTTGTCTGTTAACCACGATGTTACCTACTGGTCCAGTTGTGAGGATTTTGAACTCTACTTCAAATGAGAAGATGGTGTTACATACTCACCTTTAAGCCATTGGTGTTATGTTATTTTCCTAGCATCAGCAAAAGTATACTAAGAATCTCATAAGCTTTCCTCTGCCTTATCCAGACATGCTGCTTTTTCAGTGTCTGTTTAAAAAACACATTTGATTTTCACATGCAATAAGCTGTAGCTAAAGAGTCTTTTCTATCATTTTTACCAGGTTTTTTCAGGAGATTTCAGAGAATGATAAATTGAACAGTTTTAGCAATGATTAGAACAGAATTGTACAGTGGTAATCTTCTACAAGTTATACCAGAGTTCATGACTGATTACATTCCCTTATGCACCTTAACTGTGCTCAAAAACCTTACTGTGTGGCAGCCTTACTGCATTACCTTTTTTTTCCTCTTGCTCTGTTAATCAAATGTAATCAATTCCAACTTTCCTTTCATCTACTGGTAGGAAATTTCATAATCACTTTCATAATTAAGTTTTTCTGCTCGGTGTGTACACGTTACCCATTCTGTAAGCCTCAGGTTGGACCCTTTGTACATTGGTTTATATTACTGATGTAGCTCATGTTGAAAAGTAAAGGTTATATTTTTATTTTTATCTTCATTTTTCCACAAATTTTTTATGTGTTCTCATATCTTCAAATAATATCATCTTGGTAATTAAAGCAAGTCCAAAATCCTCTTTTTAAAGTGACACCATAAATAGCATGCCTCTTTATACTAACTTTTACATATTTGAACATTATAAATATTCATGTGGGTCAACTAGTAAGTTTAGTTAGTACAAATCAAATGAATGTGCCTACTTGACTCAGCCAAGCACTGGTCTTGGAAACAGCTGGTTGAGGCCAAAGTTCTGCATGATTTTGGTATTGGAAAAGCCAACTCACCTGTCAAGTTTCAGGTTTTAAAATGCAACACTGACTAGAGCATTCGCAGGGGTTACTTGAGAATAATTGTTCTTTAAAATGCGTAATGTTGACTTATGTTTTTATGACTAATCTATTCATGCACATCTGCATTAATGACTTTTATATCTTGACTGTTAATATTATAAAATGTGAGAAAATTATGTTGTGCCTTTTTTTTAAACATTGGGGGTAGCTCTATCTTGGATCCATGTGGAAAGAAGCCATTTCGTAGTGCTTTCAATGTACTCAGATGTAAAAAAGGAAGTGTGGGTGAGCTCAGACAGTTCAACCATGATCTTCTATACTTTTTAGATAGCTCTCTCTAGTTTAATGAAGGTAGGAACATTTTTAATAGGTAAATGAATTTTACTTTTAATTCATAAATAGGGCTTTCCTTTGTTGATTTTCAATTGCTGCTGCTTCATAAAAAGTGTAAAAGTAAAAGAAGAGACATGGAAAGTAAATTGCCTGAGATCGCATCTCAAGTCAATGACAGTTTCAAATATAAAGTAGCTTCTTCAATTTGGTTATTTTGGAAAATATGTCAAAGCTGTATAATACTGCTTTAAAGGGTTCTTGTTAATAGACTTGGTCAAAGATGGAAATAGAGCATTTTTTTAACAAGGTGTATGATTCCTGATGAGTTTTCCATTCAGATAGTGATTGCGTTGACAGCAGTGAAAAAAACCCTCTCTTGCTGTCCAGTCCATTCCTAGCACAGTGACCACTCAGAGTGAGTGGAGCTGCACCCCAGGCTTTCCAAGGCTGTAATCCTTACAGAAGCGAACAGAGCCGCTGAAGAGTTCAAACCATCCACCGACTTTAAGTTTGGCCTGAACTGGAAGCTCCAGTAAAGACGCTGCTAATACGGTTCAGCACTTGGCTGAGATTCAAGTTCCCCCACCACTCTGCAGGAGAAAGATGCAGCAGTCGACTTCCCTATGCCCTGTGAAGCCGTTCTACTCTCTCTTATAGGAGCTCCAGAGTCAGAGCGGGCTGGTTGGCCATTGGTATGGGTTATGCCAGTATAAAAATAGTTATCATGACAATAAAGGCAATATGATAGTATTGTGATATTAGCTCTTCAACAGAATACTTTTCAACCTTAATGTTTTACCCTTGCAGATAAGTTTTCTCAGGAAAATATACTTGCGTCTTTAATGTCTTATCATCAATTAGGTTGTCACCCTTACCCTATCAATAAGCATTATACTACTTTACTTTCAGAGAAAGCATATCTTCTGGTTTTTTGCCTCCTTTCTTTTCCTCCACTCTTCTTTTCTTTTCCTTCCTTCTTTCCTTCCATCTTAATATATTTAAAAAAGAAAAACTGCATGAAGTCAGTGCTGACTCATTGCGACTCCCCTGTGGGTTTTGGGGACTGTAACTGTTTCCTGGAGTAAAAATTCCAGTCATTTCCTGCGAAGTTGCTGGTGGCTTGGGACTGCCAGCTATGTGGATCCAGCCTAACACTTAACCTCTACACCACAAGGACTTCTGATGTTAATATACAAATAGATAGCACTTAACCTCTACACCACAAGGACTTCTGATGTTAATATACAAATAGATAGAAATCATAAAATGTGTATTTTTACTTTTTAAAAAGTGGTCTGTTTTCTAATTTTAACATTATCTAGTTTATAAGTGAATGAGCTATTATTAATATGGGTTAAAGCAACATATTACTCAATGTTTTTATTTGATTTTATATTTGTTATGTAAATATTTTGTTAATAGTAATTTTAAATTTATATTATTATTAAGTATTTATTTTATGTATGTGTACTTGGATTACACAGCCCAGTAGAGCAAATCCTATTTCTCATTTGGTTTTGTATCACAAATTAGTTTAAGATGAGTCCACTTTGTTGACTGCTAGCAATAGACTGTTTCTTCCATCTCTGCCAGGTGTTCACATAGTGAGCATTTACCATGCTTGAATTGTCCATTTTGCCCAATGCTTCCACTTCCTACTAAAACTAAGAAGATCATTGAGCTATAGGGCACCTGTATTTTAATTGTGCTCTGCTTCTATGCCACTTGGAATGGGTCTTCTTGTCTGTGTTCCTATTATAATAATTACATATTTATAAATTGTCAATAAGTAGTCACTGTTTGTTCAGTCTGTCATAGTAACAGATTTATAGTGTCATAGAGCATAACCCTGAATCATTTATCATATTAATCTCCTTAATGGACTCCAGATCCCTTTATCACGTATCCTAGTCAACACTTAAAAATCTCTGGCTAATGAATGTTTGCCATCTGATTAGAATGGTGGCACCTTTGCCCCTGGTGTTTTAGGTGCCTTCCATGTATGATGAAGCAAACACTGCCTCACCCTGAGCTGCCCTCGCATTTGGCTCTAGGGTTGAGC
This sequence comes from Echinops telfairi, assembly GCF_000313985.2. Taxonomy (NCBI): domain Eukaryota; kingdom Metazoa; phylum Chordata; class Mammalia; order Afrosoricida; family Tenrecidae; genus Echinops; species Echinops telfairi. The sequence continues at coordinate 48,957,006 of NW_022103920.1, read as the reverse complement.
CCATCGTTGCCGCCACTGTGTCAACCCACCTCATCCAGTGGCTCCTCTTTGCCACTGCCCCACTCCTTTACCACATAGAATGTCTTTTCCAGGGACTGATTTCTCCTGACAACATGTCCAGAGTACACAAAAGGAAGGCTGGCGACCCTGGCTTCTAAGGAGCATCCTGGCCAAACTGCTTTCAAGACAGATGGGTTTGCTCTGTTGGATGCCCTTTCCTTTCAGTGGTCTTTGCAGCCCCACAGTTCAAATACACCCATTATTCTTCAGCCTTCCTAGTCAGTGTCCAGCTGCCACTTGCGTGTGAGACCATTGAAAATGCCATGGCTTGGGTCAGGTGCATTTTACTCTTCAAAGTAGCCTCCTTGCTTTTCAGCACTTTAAAAATGTCTTGTGCAGCAAATTGATCAAATGCAATGTCCCTAATAACTAAAAATTCAGATTAGTCTTCATATACTAGTTGCTCGCTATGAATTAACCTTTGCTTTGCTAATTACTAAAACATTTTAATTTTCCAATTAGCAATTTTATTCATTTTTATAAGCGCATAAAAATCTTAGAATTATAAAAGTGATTGATTTTGTGTTACCTGCCACATAAAATATTTTTGGAATAAATCAAATAAATTAAAGTCTAACATGATTAGTGAGGTAAAACAAATAAAAACCCTAATAATAAGGGGGAGGAAATTTTACAGAACTACAGGATCGTTAAGTGGTTCATCACTGCTATACTCCACCCTGGATTCCTTCCACATGGCCCTTCTGAGAAGGACTGCCATTATCTTACAGGTGGGTTTGGGGTTTCCATTATATCCATACACTTCACATCGATTTGGTTGCTTATGTTTAAACTTCTGATATATTTTCCTTTTGACACCTCATGATCATGCAGGCTGGTGTGCTTCTTCCATCCGGGCTTTATTGCTTCCCTGCTGGATGGCCACTTGTTTAACTACATGCCTTTAAGACCCCAGGTGCTATAAAAACATAATTGCTAGGCATCATGGGCTTTCTTCACATTTGCTTAAGCACCCATTTTGACTTCAGTGGTATTGTCAGGAAGGTATCATACAATGCTGCATTATAATAGCAAACCATTCTTGAACTGAGGTAAGATTTAAGTAGAGGGCCATTGGCTTCCTTCTTCATTTGCATATATATATACATGCATAAACAAATATACATATATTTATATAATTTTTTCTTTCCTCTTATTTCTTTCCTACTACCCCACTATTCGATTTACCCATCGTTCACCTCCCCGTAGTACCTCTCAGATACAACTTGACAAGAAAAGCTACACCCTCCTTGCCATCAGTTTTAGAACACTTACTGTTCCCCTGTACCCTTCATTGTTGGCTCCCCTCTCCCCTCCCCCTCACTTCCCTCCCATGGCCCCCAGTAACCATTGGACTAGTCGCTGTCTCCGTAAGATTGCCTATCCTGCTTATTGTGTATAGGTAAACACCCAAAATAATAGCTAAATAAGTAGACAAGAAAGCAAGCCAACAGACTATCAGAGATCCTGAGATAGAGCAGATGAATAGCTCTCTGCTAAATAGAGAGAAGGACCTCTTAGAAACCATCAGTCCAGCCCCCCTTTCTTCCAGAGCTGCATATCCCGGGTCTGCTTACCTCACAACTCATACATGCTTTTAGTCTTCAGCATGCATGTCTGACTGGCGACTATCCTATGAGTCCCCTTTGCTATTCCTGCAGTCAGGGATGGAGCTGTCTAGTGTCCTTCCCATCCCTGCCCCCCACCCCCAGTTAAGCCTTTAGACACTCAATGTGTCCCCCATTTTTTTATTAAATACTTTTATTGGGGGGCTCTTACATCTCTTATCACAATCCATAAATTCATCCAGTGTGTCAAGTACATTTGCAAATATGCCGCCATCATTTTCAAAGCATTCTCTTCCCACTTGAGCCCCTGTTATCAGCTCCCTATTTCTTCCCCCTCCCTCCCTTGCCCTTTCTCCCTCATGAACTCTTGAAAAGTTATAGATTATTATTTTCATATCTTACATCATCCTCTGTTGCCCCTCACCCACTTTTTCATTGTTCATCCCTCTGGGAGGGGGTTATAAATTGATCCTTGTGATCGATTCCCCCTTTCTCCCCCCACCATTCCCTAATCCTCCTGGTATCTCTACTCTCATTGTTGGCCCTGAGGGTTTATCTATCCTGGATTCCCTGTATTTCAGGCTCTTACCTGTAGCAGTATGCATGTTCTGGCCTAATCTGATTTGTGTGTCTCATCGGTGCTATACTGCATCCTAACCTACTCATCTCTTCCCTGTCACCTCTCTGTAAGGGGATGGCCAATTGTCTGCAGATGGGCATTGGGTCTCCACTCCATGCCCTCCCACCCCCCATTCACATTGGGTAGATTTTGTTCCGGGTTTTAGATGCTTGATACCTGATCCCATCAACACCTCATGATCACACAGGCTGGTGTGCTTCTTCCATGTGGGCTTTGTTGCTTCTCAGATAGATAGACACTTGTTTATCTTCAAGCCTTTAAGACCCCAGACTTTCTATCTTTTGATAGCCGGGCACCATCAGCTTTGTTCACCACATTTGCTTATGCACCCATTTGTCTTCAGTGATCCTGTCAGGAAGGTGAGCATCACAGAATGCCGGATTATTAGAACGAAGTGTTCTTGTGTTGAGGGAGTACTTGAGTCGAGGTGTGTCCTCCTTGTGAGTAATCCCCAACCAGTTTGGATGGGGTGCCAAGTGCTGTCCCCTAGGCAGAAGTCTACTTTTATTTGGCTTTTATGTGTTTTATCTCATTAGTCATGTTAGATATGCATATGTTCACTTGCATATTTGAGATTTCTCAGTACATGAAAGCCAAGATAGATAGCCTTTCAGAAACAGTAACAGGAATAATGGTTCCCTGAGGGCATGGGAAGAAAGGGGGTGGAAGTGGGGAATAGGGGGCTGATGGCACTGGTGACTGTATAACCATACTCGATGGGATGAAGTAACAGAATTGTGTGTCAATGGATATACTGGGTTGTGTAAGAAATGGGAAAAAATACTTTTATAGGGGAAAAAATAATAATAATAAGGGTTCCTGGGGGTGGAGTGGGGAGGGGGCTATAAAGGGTTCAAGAAGAAAGAAAATGTTTTGAAACTGATGATGGTAGCAATTGTACAATACTGCTTGATGTGACTGAACTGTGGATTGTTCTGATATCTGTAAGAGCTCCCAGTAGAATGATTAATTTAAAAAAACTTAAAAGATGATAATAATGAATTGTTAATAAGGTATTCGACTCACAACAAAACACACTATGATGAATCCTGAAATAGAACTGGTTATAAATCAGGGTGTGTCTGTATTCATGAACACTTTCAGTATTATCTTAAATTGTTTCCTTAACAAAATGGAGATAATAAAATGGGTATTAGATTTCATAGGGCTTTTTCAGAAATAAATAAGAAAATGACTCAATTGAAAAATAAATATACGAATAAATAAATAAAAGTCATGAGGTATGTTTGGATGTGTAGGAAAACTAACATTTTGAGTATTAAATGAATACTATGAATCTATAAGATTTTTGAGATTTAATTTTAATATTAGATATATACCAGGAAATGACAACATTAAATTGTCTATTATAAAAATAAGAAGAGTTTTTGCCAGTTTGGATAACATATAAAATTAGGTAATTTTGGACTTTAAGAAACCACTAATTTAGAATGTCTTATATTGATGGATTTTTTTAAATCCTAAAGAAAATATAAATATTTATGATTATACTAATTAATGCATAGATAATCATCCAAGTATATAGTACTTTCCAAGAATGTTTTTTAAAGGCAGAATAAAGAGCTCTATTAAGGGTGAAAAAGTTCACATTGACATCTATTAGACGGTAAAATATGGCTCTGTTGAAATTCTCTGGACTAAAATCACTTTCAAGTTATTTATGTGTGTATTTTCAAGTCATGTATTGGATTTTTTAATTTACAGATACTTTTAAAATAGATCTGAGGCTACAATATCTCATTTTCCTAATACTAAATCCATTTTGTAAGATAAATGTGAGATGTGTACATTGATTTGTCATGTAACGAGTCTTAGAATATCGGGAGGAGTTGGAGAAGCAATGGGAAAGAAGATATAGGTGGCATTTTCTCATTCATCACATTCACTCTGTGGCTGCTGACACCCACATGAACACCAACTAGAATGAAAGACGGCAAAATGATTTGAACTTAATCATAACATTGCATCAAACGCTAGTGTGATATTGAAGGAATAGGGAAACTACTCAGCTCTTCGATCGTGAGAAGAGATTATGTAAGCCATGGTCTCAGGTATACGTCTAGTAAAGATTAGCTACTAAACGCCAAGATTTTCAACAATTTTATAACTAATAAGTTTTCATTTTTTAAGACTACAAGCATTTTTCTTTTTACTGGATAATTACTTGTATAAATGTGCTCCTTTATTTTATATTTAAGTAATGAACAAGTAAAACTAACCAAAAAATCATAAATATACAAGATCATTTCTTTCCTAGAATATGCACCTGCAGAAACGTGACAATGCAGTTTTGCATTAAAATATCATACATTTGTTGAAATTCAAGACAATCTGTTCATAAATATGTGTACTCTTTCTCCTAAGCAAACAAACAAAGCAAAAACAAACAAGTGTGCTTTATTTTCCTCATTCCGCATGCGTTTTATTTTTTTTTCACTGGGTTATCATTGTCATTACGTAATTCTTTTATTTTGTATGTATAACAGCCTGGGATTGTGAAATAAATCTAAGACCCATCTGAAGATAAAGTTTTCTTGGAGTAAGTTATAGAAAAGTCATTCTTGTTTGTGTTATTGTGAGAGTTTTTATGGATTTCACTTTATTCTAGTGAAAACATAATTTTCTTGATAGCAACTGATAATATACTTTTCGATATGTATCACAATGATTAAAGCCTTCAAGTACTCAGTCATGCCATGCTTAAGATTTCTCATTGAAGCCAAAGGTGAGCAAAAGGGACTTCCAGGGAGACCTGTGTAAAGCTCTCTGAAAGACTAACTATTCAACAATCATCTTTTTTGTTTTCGTTTAACTGATGGCCCCTTTGTAGCATGCAGACAATCTCTCTGCCTGAAGCTGGTAGCACTCACCAAGACACAGGCTCCGCTACATTAGCTCACTTAATCGAATTATAGCCAACTCACATAGCACAGTTTAAGACTGCACACCAAGCATTGAAGGCTATGCACCCCAAAATGGGAGTACAATGGTGAAGCACTTGTCTTTAAACTAAAAACGAGATTCAAACCCACCCAGAAGCCCCCTGAGAAATGATTGGGAGAGCTGATCCTGTAAAGATCACATGGGCATCTCTGCTCACTTACGTGGGATGCTGTGAGTCAAAACTAAACTCAACGGCACCCAACAAAATCAAGAACGTGTTTTAATACACTATATAAAATGGACTCAAGAAACGACATGTAAAACATCAATATATTATCTTACTATTGTTTCTTTTTGTATGCAATTATCAATTTAGAGATAGCAGAGAAATGAAAGCCCATTAGCAAGGGTCAACTCATCATTTGCAGGAATCCAGTGCAAAACGAAAATAGGGATCCTTTATTGAGACATAGCTAAGAATTTCACACCATTCCTTCAAGTGTGGAGCCCTACCTTAATATACTAGTCATGCACTGTGACCCTGGCCTAGTCAGGGACATCCCTGCCATGCTTTCATTCGGCAAGCTAACATGCAAGGAAGAAAGAGGAAGCAAGGTGGCAATCTGTCACACCTGGGCTTGGTCAAAGCCGCAGACGATTCTTGCAGGAGCTTCACAACTGAAAAATGAATGACTTTTTCTTATCAATCCCACTCCACAATAGAATATAGACATTTACACTCCTTATGAGCTTGCACCCCATAGAAAATCTATCGTGGTGGCTGTCATCATGGTCTTTCTACATAAAATTAAGCAATATATAGTGATGTTTTCTTTATAGAAGTGTGAACAATATGCATGCATTTGATAATATTAAATAGCTTTTCAATACTGAAAAAAAAGACTTTGCATGTTGTAATTAGATATATTTTATATATTCAGGTAAGTTGGTGAAATCGTTTTAATGTACCAAACAAAGTGCAGTGAATGTTCTCAGAAATGCCGTGCTGAGTTGTTTTTTCAAGGTAAAGCGATATCTTCTATGCCGTGTGGACACAGACTAAGAAATGCTACATATTGGGTTTTATACTCCAATTTGTCTTTTTTAGGAATGCAAGTATTGGAATGGAATGGAATTCCGTTAGCTTCTAAAACATATGAAGAAGTGCAAAGTATAATTAATCAGCAAAGTGGGGAAGCAGAAATATGTGTAAGACTGTGAGTTTTTCCTCATCTTTTGGTTTCCATTTTTTGGCTATTCATGGCTGTTTTACTTTAAAATTGTTAAGGTGGAACCTTTGCCCGTCAGTAAGATTTTCAGTAATCAGAAAATCAAGTGAATGCAAGTTTTATAGATGTTTTGTGTTCAAAATCAAACTCTAAAGCTTAGAAAGAACTCAACTAATTTTATTTCTGATATGTCAGTCATTTTCTCTTTTCATGCTTTCATTGAAACATGCTTCATGTAAATGAAAGCTTAAACCCATTTAGATTTCATGGGTGTGTATATTGTTTCAAAATGAACTTACATGTATTCCATAAAGATTTCACCTTAATCACCTTTATCAGCTCGGACTTTTAACAGCATTGCAAATGTCTCCTGGGTCAGAAGGGTGAGCATGCTTTGAAGTTGCTTTGTATCATTAACCACTTCTCATTTACCTACTGAAATAAAATCTTCAAGAGAGTTGGGCAGGGGTGGGGGCGGGGTGGAGGGAGAAAGTGATTGTTGTCTCAGACTTCCTCAATTGCTTTCTCAAAGTTGAGTTTTTCATTTTCAGGGATCTCAATATGCTATCAGATTCTGAAAAATCTCAGCATCTGGAGCTTCACGAGCCACCAAAAGCTGGTAGGTGAAAGCCGTCGGTTTTCAACTGCACCCACAGAGGTAGACATGCAGGTGCACATCATTTCTTTGTTTCTGAAAGAATAGCTTCTTGTGTTTTCAGTGAAAGTTCACAGAAAAATTAGGTTCCTTTTGGGCAATTTCTACCTATAGTGTTCAATGGCATTAGCTACACTTTCCACAATGTGTCTACATTCTCTTTAAGTGTCCTTTGTTCGGTCTCTGGTACTCGCTCTCCTTTCCTGATTACCTTCTCTCCTCCTCCTCTTGTTATAGACGAATTGTTGGCCTTTGGTCGCATATTTGTTGTTTATTTATTGTTTTAATAGAACACCATACCCTTTATTTTGTGGGCCATTCTGTTATTTCACTAAAAGGTGACCTCGGTTCAAAGTCTAAAAAGTACCTCAAGGCAATAGTCTCAAGGAATCCTTTAGTCTCCACCGAACCAGTAAATCTAGATGTCCTAATAATTTGAGTCTTGCTGTGCATTTTTCTCCCATTTTGTCAGGCCCCATCTGTTGCAGCCTTACTCAGAACTGTTGGTAGTGGTAGCCACACACCCAGGGGTTCTGCTGGCCTCAGGGTAGACAAGGCTATGGTTCATGCAGTTGTTAGAACTGTAGATTTGGTTTCTGGTGCAGATATAATTATAGAAGAAGATCTAGCACAGACAAGGTAAAGTTACAGATAGATACTTGCTACATACTTAAATAACTATAAACAAAATAAAATGCATGACAGGCACAGTTTTAGTATTCTAGAGAAATATAGATAGGCGTGTTAGTCCTACTGAAAGACTACATATGGAATCCTTGCTGTATGCGTTCACATTTTTAATTCCTTAAAAATAAATTAATCCTGCAAAACAGTCCATAGAGCTGCTTCCCCCCCGCCCACCCCCATGTACTTGTTTGAAGTCATATATAATTTTGAGATTATGATTGATTCTTAACTATAAATGAGTTTGGGAACAGTTATTCCTAAATCTTTCAATTGAGTTAAATCAACATATCATTTCATGAGGAATAGTCCTAAATAATATGCTCAAATATATGTAGGTCAACCTGAACATTAAAAATATATTCTTCTATTTAGCAAATGTTTTACTTACTATTTTTAACCATCATTCTAGGGGTCTGGGATATTGTACTAAACAGAATAGATAGGGTCCTATAGGAATTTTAATACATCTGTAAATGTAAATATATTCCTAAAAATTCCCCACTTAGAAAATGATGTGTGTGGTTTAAAGAAGGAAAAATAGCTAATTATACAGGTAATGTTCAAGTAGATAAGATAAAATATTCTATCATTCATAAGATTCCCCTCTCTAGGTAAAACATTAAAAAATAATCCACCATTATTTTCAGCCATCCCTTAGTATCCTTGGTTTCTCAGGAAAATTAAACATACAGGTACAATTGAGTTTGTTTATTTTTCTTACAGTGGCACAGTTTGTAAGTATTGTTCTGCCTTGATCACCTGAAGTTAGGCATTGTCTACCTATAACAAATGTGTCAAGTCCTTTCATTCTGTTGCAGTGGATAAAGCAAAGTCCCCAGGGGTCGATCCTAAGCAGTTGGCAGCAGAACTCCAGAAGGTTTCACTGCAGCAGTCACCACTTGTTCTGTCATCAGTCGTTGAAAAAGGATCTCATGTCCATTCTGGTCCTGCATCAGCAGGATCCAGCTCTGTGCCCAGCCCTGGACAGCCAGGGTCACCCTCAGTGAGCAAAAAGAAACACAGCAGCAGCAAGGTGAGAAGTGTTCAGTTTGAATCCAAAATAGCTAATTTTCTTGCCCTTTGTTCAGATCAAATAAAAAATTAAAAAACACCTGTGACCATTGAGTCTGTTCTGGCTCACAGTGACTGTCTTACGCAGGGTGCATTAAAGGAGCAAAACAAGTGACACATATGTTTGTGTGTAGAGAGAGAATTTTCAGGCAGGTTCCAAGTGTGTGGGTCAGATGTTAGACTGGAGGCTTCCCTTGACTGTGGGGGGCTGATGATCCATAAGAAGGCCACAAACTAGGTGGATGAACCAAAGGTCACCCATTCAGACCTGCAGCTGCAGACATGATAGATCCAGTGTTGGCAGATCAGATAACAGGTCACTGACAACTCCTAGGACCAGCAATCAATATGGCTGGCTGTTGGCTCAGGTCCAAAGAACTAGAGGTTGAGGAGCTGGATGTAGGATCCAGAGATAATAAAAGAAATCAGATTTTTCTACAGCATCCACTTATATAGGAAGCAGATCACACTCCCAAGGAAGTTCCCTTTCAATGGATTGCATCAGCACTATGACCAGAATAATCTTGTTGCATTCTACAACTAATCTTGCAAGTGATTGCATTGTATTAGATCAGGTCATGGGGAATTACTATGCATTAACTGCCAAACCCCTTAAGAATCCTGGATCAATCAAGTTAACATAAAATATTAACTGTCACAGAGACCCTATAAAATTTTCTGAGATTATAAATCTGTACAGGAGCACATAAACTCATTTTTCTCCCTGGGGCAGCTGGTGACTTTGAATTCCTAGCTTTGCAATTAGCAGTTCAACACTTATGCTCACAATACCACCAGAAACTGGGAAACAGAAACCACTTTTAAAAATATTTTTCTGATGTTTTCTCATGTCCTTAAGATTTTTTTTTAAATTTCATTTCATGTATTAAACTGATCAAATTAATGTTCTACATCACTTAAAACATCTTAGTAACATGCTTGGTATTTTTCACTGTTGTGGCATAATATTAGCTTTCTTTGTGTATAGAAGTCTAGCTTTGCATTTTTGAAAGAACAGATGTAAAATAATGTTCATAAGGAATAAGAAAATGATGAATTCCCAAATGCAACAAAATTTAGAATATGATGAAGAATTATATCTCACCAAAGTTGTTTTAAAAAAAAAGATGAGGGTAAGAGAGTTCCTTGGACATTAACAACCTGCGGATTCCTGATGAATTGTATAAAAGTCACTGCCATTGAATCAATGTGACTCCTGGCAGTCCTATTGGACAGAGGAGAGCTGCCCCTGGGACTTCCCAAGGCTGCACTTACAGAAACAAAAAGCTTCAGCTTTCTCCTGCAGAGATGCTAATAAGCTTGAACTGCTGTTAGCAGCCCAGCTCATAACCCACTACACAAGCAGTACCCTGCCCCCCCCCCCCCTTGACTTTTACAAAGCAGCTTTCAGTTGCCTCCTGGGGTTGAACACTACAATGCAGGAGATGTAGGACTAAATGCCAGACAAACTAATGGCGTCAACAATCTCAGGCTACCTCTTTAATGTAATGGTTAATATGTAATGGACTACATATAATTTTGTGTTGTTTCTTACCAACACACTTACAACGTAATATATTTATATGTTGACAGAACAAACCAGCAAATATTGTGATCACTAACTGTTATGGTGGTTTTCTAGAAGCAAGGAACCATCCCCAAACCTAATACACACACACACACACACATATATATGTAAACTTTATATATATGTGAAGTTGGCCTACCCCTAGTCTGTCAGTTTGTCATACTTTGGTGGCTAGTGTGTGCCATAATGCTGAAAAGCTATGTCACCAGTGTTTCAAATGCCATCAGGGTCACACAAAGTGAACATGTTTCAGCAAAGCTTCCAGACCAAGAACAGACTATGAGGAAGGAAGAGGCTGTCGACTCTTGAGGAATCAGCCACTGAAAACCTTATAGACAGAAGTAACCGTTTTTAAGATAGTGGACATCTCATGAACAGGGGCAGTACATCGTTGGAGATAGTGGACATCTCATGAACAGGAGCAGTACATCGTTGGAGATAGTGGACAT
>NW_022103920.1:48850223-48945591 GCF_000313985.2 Echinops telfairi | reverse complement strand
AGGAGCAGTACATCGTTGGAGATAGTGGACATCTCATGAACAGGAGCAGTACATCGTTGGAGATAGTGGACATCTCATGAACAGGAGCAGTACATTGTTGGAGATGGGTCCAGAAGATGAGCTGCTCGGATCGGAAGGCACTCAAAATATGACTGAGGAAGAGTGGTGTTCTTAGAGCACAGTCAACCCTGACACCCTGGCTGGAGTAAAGTCTGTGAAGAGAACCTTTGGGACGTTCATTTGCTGATGGTGCATGGCTCCAAGTGAGAAGAAACACCTGCAGCAATGATTTAATCATCTGCACTTGGAATATATGCAGTAAGAATCTAGGAAAATCAGAAGTTGTAAAAAGTGAATGGGACATATAAATATCCACATTCTGGGCATTTGTGAGCTTTGTTGAACTGGTATCAGCCATTTTGAATTGGAAAATCATATGATTTACTTTGCCAGAAATGACATGATTAGGAAGAATGACAATACATTGTTTGTCAAAAGTGATATCTCAAGAACTATCTTGAAGTACAATGATGTCAATTATAGGAAAATATATATCCAAATACATGGAAATCCAATCAATACAATTATGATTAAAATTTATGCACCACCCACCAAAGCTAGTGGTGAAGCATTTGAAGAATTCTACCAATGTGTGCAGTGTGAAATTGATCAAACATGCAATTAAATTACATTGGCATTTATGGAGTGCAAAGTTAGAAACAGAGGAAAGAATGGTAGTTGGAAAATATGATCTTGTTGATAGATATGACGCTGGAGATTACAAGGTAGAATTTTATAAGACCAATGACTTCTTTATGGCAAATACCTTTTATCAACAACACAAAAGGCAACTGTGCACATGGACTTTTCCAGATGGAATACGCAGACATTAAATTTACTACATCTGTAGGAAGAGACGGTGGATAAGCTAACCAAGGCAGGGGTGGACTGAGGAACAGACCATCAATTGCTCACATGTAAGGTTAGGTTGAAGCTGAAGAATAATAAAACAAGACCACGAGAGACAAAATACTATTTGAGTCTATCCCACCTGAATTCTGTGACCATCTCAAGAACAGAATGTATGCATTGAATGCAATGGATGACAGAAGCCCTGATAAGCTGTGGGAGGACATCAAGAGCATCATTCATAAAGGAAGCAAAAGGTCATTGATCAGACAGGAAAGAAAATAAAAGATCAAAGTGAATGTCAGAAGAGACTTTGAAACTCCTGCTCTTAATCATATAGTGTCTAAAAGGCATGGGGAATAAATGATGAAGTCAAAGAGCTTAACAAAACACTTCAAAGAGCAGCCCAAGAAGAGAGTAAAATACTGTGATGAGATAGATGTGCACAGCCCCAGAGTCAGAAAAATGAAAAGGAAGAGCGTGCTAAGCAGATGTCCAACCGAAGGAACTGACGAAAACATTCGAGCCTCGCCTTTGAGCAAAATATTGAATGATGAAGGAAGCATCAAAAGATGGAAAGAATACACACAATCACTGTAAAAAGATCCAGTGGACAGTCAGCCATTTCAATAGGTAGCATATGAACAAGAACGGATTTAACGCTTATGGAAGCAGCAGGCAAGAGATCAAACAGGGCATCACAAAAGACATCTTTAAACTGCTGAAAAACGAGAATGCTACTTTGAGGGCTAGGGTGGGTCCGACCCACACCATAATGTTTTCAATTGCCTCTTATGCAGGTGGGGTTGGTCACTGAATAAGGAAGGCAGAAGAAGAAGCAATCCCTTTGCCTAATGGTGCTGGCAATGACAATGGAAAGGACCGCGGCAACCAAACCAAGCTCACTGCCATTGAGTCAGTGCTGACTCATCGTGTTCCGTGTAGTTTTCTGAGACTAGCTGTTCACACGAGTAGAAAGCCCAGTTTGGAGTTGCTAGTGGTTTCACCCTGGTGACCGTGCACATCACAGCCCATCGAGTAACCAGCACTTCACCAGGGCTCTGCCAAAGAACAGCAAATTGGAAGTACAAACAGAATGCTCGTTAGAGACAAGGATGGCCAGATTTTTCTTTCATGTACTTTGGACAAGCTCTCAACAGAGACCAGTCCCTGAAGAAGGACAACATCTTTATACATTAGCAAACAGAGGAACACCTTCAACAAGATAAGCTGACATGGTGGCTGCCTCCAGGACTCAAACATCTGAACGGATCTGAGGATAGCGCAACAGCACTGCAGTGTTTTGTTCTTCTGTACGGATGGTCGCTATGAGTCAGCCCACTAGACAGCACCTAACAACGTCACACTTACTTCACGTTTGAGGTGTAGGTCGGCAAATCTAGCTCCCAATTATGTGCCTCCTGCACAAAGGTAACCAGTTGTCCTCATCCTGGGGGCTGGGACACCCCTACTCTCCCTTGTGCTCTGCCTCTTGTTCTTGTGCTGCTGCTCTTCTGCCACTTCTCTGCTGCGCCACTGATGACATGGCCTTCTGCCTTCCAACCCGTGTGCAATAGTCCTGGGGTCCAACGGATAGGCTCCATTCTCTGTTTTACACAGTTTCGAATGCCACTTCCATTTCAGGGCCAAGTCAGGTACCCATGATTCAAAGATGGATAGAATATCTTCTTTGCATATACTGTGGTCTGAGACCAGTAGCATCAGTAGTATCTGGAAAGTTGTCAGAAATACAGCTTCTCAAATCCACCCCCGTCCACCTAAATCAGAGACTATAGGGACTGTGTCCAGTCGTCTGGGTTTTACCAAACCCTCTCAGGGAGTCTGATACACTTTGAATCTTGAGAAGCACTGATCTAAAGAACAATGAAGGCTACTGAAAAAGATTAAAGGAAGGAGTGATGTCAGGGGAGAAACGTAGGTGCGGAAACTGGGAGGAAGGTGGGAGGAGTTAGAGTTGGGGAAGCTGAAGCTGTTTATCCAATGGCACCGTTTTGGTAAATGGGAAAATGAGAAGATAGTTTGTCATGACAAAGGGTGTCTTAGAAAATGGTGCGATTAGAACATCGGTGAAAAGGGAGGAAATTAAGAAGCATCCCAGAAGTTTATAACCTGGAGAACATTATTTGCCATGCCACGCCATGCCATTTACACACATGCTAATCTGCAGGTAAGGTGGTTGTGGTTAAGAGAAAACTTTATTAAGGAATAAAATTTAAGCAAACAAACAAGAAAAGTAACAAGAAGCCTTCCTCTTTGAAGATGTTCCATATTTTAAGTAAGAAGTTCTTTCTCCTTCATCCAAAATGCTACATGCTCTTTCGGATCTAGTATACACTTTATGACTCAAATGTAGTTACTTCTCTGCTTGTTTTAATCTCCCTATTGTGCTCTAAGCTCCTTAAAAGCAAAAAGGTGTGCATGTGTGGGGGTGGGCGTGGGGGTGGGCGTGGGGGTGGGGGATTCTCTAGAGTCCTATCAGCACATACTAGAGTTGCTGGCACAATACAGTTATAAAATGAGTATTTGTGAAGTCAATCATTGCTGATCTCTTGTGAGTCTATGCACTATTATACACACTACACAGTTAAAAAAATATTTACAAAAAAATGTAACAAAAAATATTACAAATATTTATTTGTTATAGCAAAAAATAGTAAAAACTAATAGATGAATGGGTGGAAGTCCGGGAGGCTCATTGTGCAGCGTCGAGACCCCACCTGAGTAGGGGCAGGAGACCCTTCCACGATCACTGCTGACGTCAACACCCAGGGCACTCATGGAGCGTCTGTGTCCACTACCTTTCCTGTGGTTTCATTGCATGAGCCTCAGAGATTGACCCGTCCTCCGCCTTTCACATCCAGGTCAGCTGCTGTCAGGCCAGTAGTTGCCTTTGTGGCTTGGACAGTCCCCACTCATTAGCACCAAACCATCTGGTGATGTTTCCTTACTTTTGAAATTTTTATTTATTTTGTTGATGAGTGTTTGCATAGGTGAACATACACCAAGACAACAGTTTCTACAGGTTCAACTCAGTGACACCGATTACATTCTTGCGTTGTGCAATCCCTCCCATCCTCTTTTTCTAAGCTGCTCCTTTCTAGTAACAAAACCTCGCTGGCCCGAAGATTCCTTTCTAGCGTTTTGAGTTGGCTATTGCCAATTTTATTTCTTAAAAGAGAAAAATATTCAGGACAGACCACCCCCCACCCCCACTAATTATTGTTTGATCGGAAGATACAAACTCGGGCTTATTTTAAAGTATGAACTTTTTGGAAATGATTAGAAAATGAAACCAGCTACAAAGGCAGAAAGTATATTTGTAAATGGTGTGGTCAGATTTTATGAAAACATGATTTTTCCCATGCCAAGATTGCAGATCTGCATAGTTTTGCACTAATGTTGCGACAAGCCGTGGGTACAGCACTGTGCTGACCAGCAGGTTGTCACCAGAATGCACCCTCTGTTCATCCACTGGAACGTGGCTCTGCCTGCTTGAGCTGTGCAGTGCATTTCAAAGCATGTAAGGAAATGAGGACTCACGTGGGATGACCTGGTTGTTGAAGGAGTGTGAACGTCTGAGAAGTGATTGCAGGCGTGCTTCAGTCTGGGAGGGAACAGGGAGATGCTGAGTGCCCTGTAAAGAAATAAAAACAAAAGGACTCCTACTTCTCTCCCTCAAGGGAGTGCTTGTATGAAAACAGCATTTTCATAACTCTATCAAATGTAGATATTCAAAACTTATAAAAACTTAAACACTGTAAACAGAAACAGTGTGTTTTCCTGAGTCAATAAACATGTATACGAATGGTGCAAAATTATCATTCCAAACAGGGAATGAAATGTGAAAAAATAATGTCCATAATATTAAATTGCCTTTGAGGAGAATAAGTATACACCATTTTTTGAAGCAGCCAGATGAATACAAAGTGTTTGCCAGGAAGTGTGCTCTGGCCACACAGAAATTAATTTCAGAAGGAAGTTGAAATAATAAATCTGATGGGAATTTATCTATAATGTAATGTGCATTTCTTTTCAACATTACAGCCTACTGATGCAACAAAGATTGTCTCTCATCCAATTACAGGGGAAATCCAGGTAGGCAAGATTTGAAAAGTCATCATTACACTATCTTTTAGACTGCTTTTTCCACTATTCTAATGAAATGATAAAAACTGTTAGAAACTTTCTACTCTATTGAAACTATTCTATAACATCTACAGAACTACTAAGTATTGGTTTATAGTGTTTATAGAAATATATTTTAAATGAAATCTATACTTATGAAACTATATACTTTTAAATCTACCTGATGGTAGGCAGTTCCAATGCATTTGCACCTCCGTTTACTTTATAATTTTTGAATGTGCATCAAAAATGGCAAATTCTTCTGAAAATTTGAAGATTACCCTTTAAGACTTTGTTCTTTCTTTCTTCGATATGTAAGTCTTGTTAAAACAGACCCACTAACTAGATACTGAACAATTCCTTTAGATCTGCACTTTTCATATTTAGCTTGTATGATTCATAAAAATTAATTCAAGGGATTAAGATCAGAAAAAATAAAACAAAAATTGAAACTTTTCTCTTTTTGAAGTCTTCTGTGTTTCTGTTTGTCTACGTTACCTTAACATAAATTGTATTTCTTACTGTGGGACATAGCCTAAACGTGTTAGAAAAACTGTACATTAGATGTTATAAAAAGTACTGTAGGTTAGATAAGATAATATTGAGTAAAAGGAAATAACATAATATAGAATACTAATAGTTTGAAGACAGTAAATTCTAGATAAAAGAAAGAAACAGTAAGTCATGGTTGGATCTCCAACTTCTTCCACCATAGATGAAATTTTCCTAAAAGACTTCCTCAAGGGTGATGGAGATTTGAACTGTTTTGAAGATGAGCTTGGCGAACGACAAGGTGTAATCCTGGGGTGGGAGGAATGGGACAAGGAAAGGTACTGCTGCCAGCGAATCCTGGAAGGAGATCAGCTTTGCGATACTGAAATATTCAGGGAGATATGAGTTGAAATTAAATTTTAAAAGCCAGCAGAACAAGCCACTACTTAGTAGGATGCTAGCCATTTGATAGTAGGATGACCTTTTGGAACATTTCTTAGGGCAATGACTTATTTTTTTTAATTTTATTCCAAATGAAACCTTAGGCAAGGACCCAAGATTTGAACCTGCTAGTGCTGGAGCTATCTAAAATCCAGTCGAGCAAAATTTGAAAAGCATTCACCTCAGGCATCCTTCAGATTTTCATTTAAATTGTGAAAAATTAGTTGAGTGCCTCATCCATTAAGTGCACCCACGCACTGGCAGAGAAAGAAGAGGGTGACGGGAAACGTGTCCTTACTGAAAGCCGGAGAAGCAGTTGGGAATTGTGCTGAAGTGATTGTGGTTTGGGGCCATGGGGCTGGAAACACTGCCCGGTCCTGTGCCATTCTAGAAACTGTTCTTCAGTTTGCTCCAGATTATCCCAGATTATAAAGCCCTGGACCTCATGAGAGCACACAATTACTGTATTTCTCAGCTTTTCCCATTTACCCTCTTCTTTCACTGAACTTTGTTTAATGCATCCTATTGTTCTCAGGATACTCAGAAGGATTCTAGTTGTTTTTTGGGTTTTTTTTAAGATTGAGAAAAGTAACTTTCTGCCCAGGAAGAAAAACATTAAAAACATGCTAAAGTGAGGGATCATTTTTAATTATGAAATTTTCGATAAAATGTGACTCATCTAAATTATTATTCCATTTTTAATATAAACACAGGAAATCAATTTTGTTTAAACTATGAAAATAATCAGTATTGGTATCTATGGATTTTCCTCCTTTGAATATAGGTCCCTTTCTTTTTGTTATTTGATAAACAAAAATAGAATTAAATTAAAGCAAAGCTTTTTTGAAATAATGCCAGGAAAACTTTCCATTTGCAAAGAGAAAAAAATATCCGTTAATTTAATCTTGGTAATTACACAGCCTTCTCCAAATATTTGTTTCATTTGCAAATGGTTGACTATTTAATGGCAATCATGAAACCGCTTCTGAGCATCCATGAAGCAATACCCCTTCTTTTCCCCTCCGCCTCCAAAATTAAAGATTGAGATTTTATTATCCAAATCTCTCGTGCTATTAGGAAATCAGCCAAGGACAGAGGAGTTGCAGGTTAACATCAGATGGTACAAAACGGAGCATTTCTTAATATTCTTATATTTCAGTCTTCACAGATTTATCCTTAAGTAGTTCTTCAAACCACTTTTAACTCTTCCAAGAAACTGAAATGAGTTTTCTGATACTTTCAGCAATCAGTTAACTTATTTTCAACGTCCTGATGGTTACATAAATGAACGTTCAAAACATTTACTAATTTTACTAAGAATAGCAATTTTAAATGATAACTATTATTCATTGTATTATGTTCCTTTTGAATGAATTCAGACTGGCTAGGCCTTTCCCCATGAAAAGAGTGAATAATACATTTACATTTATTAGGAATTAAAATTTGCCTGGGAGCCCCCAATTAAATTAGCCATTACTTCATCTGTTCTGATTTAAATAAAAAGGAAATGAGGATTCATAATGCCTATGAAATTTTTTTTCAACTAAGTTACTGGTAATATATTAAATAATAATTATTTTTTAAATAACCAAATATGTTGCTGTCCCCTAAAGCTTCAAATCAACTATGACCTTGGAAATCTCATAATACACATTCTCCAAGCAAGAAACCTTGTCCCTCGGGACAACAATGGCTATTCTGACCCTTTTGTCAAAGTGTACCTTCTTCCAGGGCGAGGGTAAGTAAAGAAGCACTGTCTTTTAAGTCCTTGTATTTTAGAAAATAAATCTTTATTTCCTAGCTTAGATATATGAACAATATTTTCTGGTCTCTTAATTTCAAAAATAAGCTTTATGTTTAATAGAAGTTTATTATTCTTTCCCTAATTTCTCCACATGATAGTTAGATTTATTTATTTCCCGTTAGTAGGTAAGGCAGAATTATAAAATTATAATGAACTTTAAAGCCTTATGAGAGAACCATGATTATAAGGAAGTTGCCACAATGAGACAAACAGCTTTTCATGGTAGAAACCAGTCCCGTGGTGATCAGTCAGATTGACTGTGACATTGTCTGAGAATTTTTTTCTGGCAGGTTTTAAAGAATTGTCCTATATTCCAAAATGTATTTTACTTGTGAACCTAATATTCAAAGACCCATAAATGTTCCTCGTTTTGTATGGCACGTATATCATCTAATATGTAATGCTCATGAAAAGACTTCTGTCATTCCTTACCTATTTTCAATTCAGTATTAAGAACTGGTAAATGTAAAAATAGAAATGCTGACTTAGGTGAACAAGTGAAAAATATTTCCTTGGATTGCTTGTGACATTAATATATTTTATATCAAGGAAATTCTCTTTGAAGACGTTTATTTTTTATGTAATGAATGCAAATTGTTATGTTTTGGTGTTCAGTACTGAAAGACCATTTCTAAACAGTGATAAGGCATATTTCATTATACCTTATTTGAATAACTGATAGTAGTAAAATTAGGATGTCAGGACCATAAGCATTTTTCCCCACAGCACTTTCGATTTTGATTGCTGGGTCTTCCATAGCACACTGTTTCCAGGTGTGCTCTCACTTTCATTGCAATGCGTACATCACTTATGGGTGATGCTCATTATTAAGGGGCTTATTAGGGAAATGAACAGGTTACAATGCTGGTAAAAAATGCTCAGGTGTTCAGTCAGGATCGCTTCTTCTTTGTTGTGCCCACAAGGAAAAAAAATGCTCTTGGCCTGGCCTCTGCCCTGCTTTGGCAGTGTGATAAGGCTCCTTTAGGGTCGTCAGTAAATGCGCTACAGGCATGCCGCTGCACTGTCAGCCTCAAACCAAAGCAACTCAGCTCCCCTCTTAAGTGCCCAGAGACACCCCAGTCCACAAGCCAGCCAACTGCCCCCAAAGCGTTCAGCATTACCTGCTCGGGGGCTGAGAAGTCCACTGTTTCCTCTCATGTTGTGGCTGTTGCCGCCCCTCTGTCTCTCCTCTGGCTTCAAAGCTGGAATCAGGTATCACAGGGCCAATGTGCTGAACGCTACTGCACTACTGGCTCTTTTCTTTCACTGCTGTTGAAATTCTCCTCCCTCCTCTGACACGACGGATTTTCTATCCAGCAGTTTGGCAATCTTATTACTGTGTTAAAACCATATATAACAATGAGTATGAAGAAAAAGAAAATATTTTAAAATTGTGTTAAAGATTGTACAACCCCTCTTGGTTTGGTTGAACTATTGAATTGTATGCTATGTGGATGAAGTGCCAGTAACTGTTAAAAAAAAAAAAAACTCACAGCAGAATTATATAATCCAATCTGTATCTCCCCCCACTATCTTCCCCAGAACCCTGTGGAAAATGAAATTCTGTTGTTGAGAATAACAAAGACTATGGTTAGAACAGCCAAATTAAATAGTCCACTGCATTACAGGAAACTAATAGACTGAGGTATAATTTTAAAATTCTGAGTTCATAATTTGAAGAATATAGTGTAGTTTTTGTTCATCTTTGATTTAATTTAGGAAGGGGAATTGAATATTACTTTTTAATTTGAATATCTGAAACAGGGTACTGTGGAGGAACTATAATTATTTACCATTAACCCTTTACTTCGTTTCAAAAATTATCTGTTTCATGTTTATCTTCACTGATCTCCTCTCAGATTATTCTGAGATAAATCACAGCTATTTTTAACACTTTTTTTAGTGTAAAGTTTTAGTTTATGGCTTAGCATATGGTTTTAAAAGAGAAAGATACATGGTTTCAAAATAAACACAAGCTACATAAATATAAAAATTTTGAAGAATTAATAATTCCTACTAATTTTCCCAGTTGTTTCACCATTTGTTCTCGAGTTTAGTGACCTAATTGACAGTTATAAACATTCTACCCACCATCGGCAGAACGTATATTCTTTTCCAGGGGACATGGGCCCTGCACCAAGAAAGACTATGCTCTGGGCCCTAAAAGTAATCTCCCCCAAGATCAATGCATTGAAGTCGTAATGCGTGTTCTCTGACAATGGTGTGTTTGAACGGAAGCCGACTAGAGTTTGTACATGGCTTTAATGTGCTGTTTACAAACTCCGTAACTAGAGGCAGACCAGAAGCTTTGATTCCGCTTCCTTGTTACCCTGAGAACACCAAAGCAACAGAGCATCATACTTTGATTATCAGGGGAGTAAATCAGAGAGCACTTCAAAACGATATGAAAAGTACAAGGCGCACTTTGAAATCCTGTATCTAGCCTTTAATTTCCTCCTCCCTAATTATTTTGTTTAGAAACTTAATCTTGTTTTTAGTGTTGCTCTATTTTTAACCTGATGAAAAATTTGAGAAACAATAATTTTATATGGTGATTAACAACAAGCCAATATCCAGGAGAAGGGAGTTTTTATTTTATGTTAATTTTTATATTTTGGGGCTAGTGTTAACTACAATCTGGCTATGTTTTTGTAAGGTAAGTATCAACAAACTATAAGATAACTTCACTCTGCCTTGAATGATGTTGGGTCATTTGCTGTCTTTATTATTTAATGATAGTATAATGAGCCCACACTAAATCATGACCTTTGGTATTGAATCGAGTTAGAATGTGTTAATGTATGGATGAAAATGAGACTGCTATGTTCTGTCTTTTAAAATAATATCGTATGCAGTCATATTTTATACTGTATTGGAGTGCCTATCCTTTATTACGGTGATCTCTTCTGGCTGAGTAATTCAGTTCTCAGCTGCTAACAGAAAGGTCGGTGGTTCCGATCCTCCCAACCCTGGGGAAAAAAGATGTGAGGCTCCGTCTGTCCAGACTTAAAGCCTGGGAAACCCTAGTGGGGGCACTTCTCTTGTGCCCGATCGGGGTGCTCGGAGTCAGCATCAACCCGAAGGCAAGGAGTGTGTGTTGGAAATCTTCCAGTCTTGTATGAGCTAAGTGAGGATGGTGACCACCACCCCCCCACCCCGGGAAGTGACGTCGCGTTGGTAAATTGAGTGAAAACTCAGAAGACCCTCCATGGCATGAATTGACGCGGTGCACCGGGCCCACAGAGAACACCCGTTGTGAGGGTGGTGCCGCCCTGGGCGGCGTGGTGTTCCGTTGTTCATGGGACACGGTGAGTCACAAGCAACTCAATGATACCTCCTGCTCTATTTCATTTAAAATGTTGGAAAAGTAAAGAACAAGAAAAGGCAGGCAGATGACTTTAATACAACTATATAATCCTTATGCAATTTGTCAACCCCCCCCCAAAAAATGCCTACAGAGTGGGGTTTACCCCAAAGTCACAAATATGCTACTCCTAGTCAAGTCTGAAACTTTCCATTTAATAATTACTATTTTCCCATTTATTACAATGTCTAAGAACTTAGAATGTATTCAATGTGTGATTTATTAGGTTTTTTTCTGTTAGTTCTAGTGGTTTTCTGTTTCATGCAATTTATGATACAGCTATTCTAATTATTTCTCTCAGGTTTTGCCTCCTTATTTCTGCTCCTAACTCTTTTCTTCCTGTCCTTTCTACTTTCCTGTTGTGACCTCCACTCTTGCTCTCGGGAACAATGCAGTCAAGTCATGGTTGTTCAGAACGCAAGGTAGAGTCTGCTCTCCCTCAGTGTCAAGCCATGCTCTGTGCTTAGTTCTGTGTTTTACGTGCTATGTACAGTCGCTTGCACTTCGAATTTTCTATGTTCCTACAGTTCACAATCTACTGAGTAAATTCAACATGATCCAATAAGTTTAGAAGATGTGGGAAAAAATAAGATGCCTAGAAATTTGAATAAGGAAATAATACCACCCTGAAATTAGACCTGGTTAAATTTTTTGTATAGGAAGTTCACCAAAACACATTTAGCGTTTCATGTAATACTCATGGCCCGTGTTCTTCTGAGTCTTTTGCTTCAACCAAATGCATCCGGAGATACTTTTCAAAAGGAATTAGTCTTCTGTATGTCCAGGACTAGGTGTGTGTTTTCCCTGAAAGATAAGAAGCATCTGGTCTCTTTCCTTCACTTCAATCTAACATTGAAACAATCCTGTGCCTTCATACTTCCCACAACTACAAAATTATTGCTGTGCCACGTCAGATACCCGACTGTGCCTGTTCTAGTGCATGGGCAGCAACCCAGAAGCACACTCCCCTTTGTTTGACAAGAGTGGGGAGCTGTGTTCTGGTGTAGCTCCTGATATGTTGTCATCATTGCATTGTCAACTCAGGCTAACTTGTAATACATAGCCAAAGGTGCCTTTTTTTGCCCATCTCTTATTTGCATTACACATTGAATGTGTTATTTAGTTGACAAGGTGAATCATGTGCCACCTGTAGCAATCGGGCGATGAGAATGTTCATCCTACCAAGAATCTCAGTAATACAGCATTTGTTTTTGTGTATGACACTGGAACTTGATATCTTTACTAATCCTGACAAGCTGTTGCCTACAAGAGGCAGTTTCTGATTTTTAAAGGCATCAATATTTAAGTATCCGAATGACTAAGTTTAGTCACTACAGGCACGTTCCCTTTCCTGACAGCGCAGAATCAAGGCAAGCAGTGTGATCTGACCCTGTCATGGGCTCCTGTGATCGCTGGCTCTGTCATCCTGGGACACCATCCCTAGCTCTCAGGCTGATAGGAGAAATTACTCCTGTGTTAAAGAAATAGTCTCATTTTTGAACAGACATGATCAATCACATCATTGAGAGCCCTCCTGTTTGTTTTTTTATCCAGAGAAACCCTGGAGAAATGAGCAGGCTGACTTTCACTTAGCAGAGAGCATGTTTTGTAATTGCAAGTAATGATTGGAAGAGCATAAAATGCCTTGGATTATGATGTAGAAGATGTAAAACCACTTCCACATATTAGATCTTTATGGATTGTCAATCTGAGGCAGAATTATAATGGCAAGGTGCTGATAATATCAAAACAATGGAAGCCAGGCTTTGGAAAACAGAGTGAGGTCATTCAGGGCTGGGGCTTGAATTTCACAACTGCCATTTTACATGTTACTAGATTTTTTTCCAATGTGGTTTCTTGTGCCACTAAATAGGAATAATACTATCCTCCTTTCCAGTTTTTATGAGATAAATGACATACTGCATGGGAAGTGATAAGCACAAAATCTGTCACATAATATGGTCTCAACAAATGACAGCTGCTATTATTTCTATTAGTAATTATAATTAACTTTGCGAGTATGGAGCATCCCCAGTGGGACAGGGAATTATGCACTTAGCAGCTAACTGCAAGGTTACAGTCATTGCATGGGAGAAAGATGAGGCTGTCCGCTCCTGTAGAGATTTAAACGTCTTTGAAAACCAAAGGGGCAGTTCTACTCTGTCCTGCGGGTCAGTCTGAGTCTGAGTCAACTGGGAAGCATCGATGGCAGTGGATGGGTCTTCGGGATGCATGTATGTAGTCAGTGGTGTGTTACCTCTGCAAAAAGGAGATACGAAATGCTTGAGCTACAGAAGTATACCAAGTATTTAATACCAAGTATTTAATACCACAATAACTCACTGCCATCAAGTTGCTATGGCAACTTTGGTGTTGGGTTTCTAAGCCTATCAACCTTTATGGGAGCAGATGGCTTTATCTTTATCCCCAGGACCAGCTGGTGGGTTTGAAGCTTGCAGTCAGCTGTTCAAAGCTCACCCACCAAAACAGTCTCACTCAAACCCAAACTCATTGCCATCCAATCGATTCGGACTCATAGTGACCATATAAGACAGAGGAGAATTTCTCCTTTGGGTCTCCAGGGTATAAATCTTTACTGTGGGAGAGGCCTCGTGTTTTTCCAATAGAGCAGCTAGTGGGTTTGAATAACTGACCTTGTAGATAACATGCCAGCTTGCAACCCACGATATTACCAGAAATCATACCACACTACCAGGGCTGATATTCTGCCAGACTTGATTAGGATAGGTTTGGAATATATGGTAAATTGGCTACTAAATATGATGAGTTTAAGCTTCTCACTTACACAGAGGAAGGAATGTTAGGGAAAAACTGAAATGTGTCAAGTTTTAAGGAATGCGAAAAGATTTAGATTTGGTTCATAATGTACCTAATAAAGGACATGTTATTGACATGAATCAGTAGTTTATACTTACTCAAAATAATTGTATAGCTAGATTAAATATCATACTTTACCAAGAGTATCAGGATATAGTTTCAATATAGAATAAAAATGCTCATGACATTTCAGTTATAATAGCCATTCTCAATCTTTTTCTTTGTCAATACAACTATTTTTATAGAGAAAACTAAATGAGAAATCCTCTAGCTTTCCTTACATAATTAGATGTTAAACTATTGGAAAAGTAAATATCAAATTATTGTTTGATAGGAAAAAATACATTGACATTACCATATGGTTCAGATTGTTAACTCACGTATTCAGAGAAGAGTAACAATTCAAAAAACGATAATATAATCAGAAGTAGTAGATCATCTATGAGCTTTTCCTTTTTAATGAATAGGAAAAATAATATTAAGATATTTGAAATATTTTTAAACTATCATGTGCATTCAATTGAAAATAAAGTTTAAGACATGACACTGAAGAGATGATTTTATAGTTATTCTAAACAAAGCATGATCCTGGAAGGTTTAGTATGACGCCCTGGTTTCTCTAAGTCTTTAGTTCAGGTGAATATTCAAATTCATCCTCCCTCCTTTCTTCCAATTCAGCGCTGAGCACAAGAGAAGGACTAAACACGTTCAGAAAAGCCTTAATCCGGAGTGGAATCAAACTGTAATATATAAAAGCATCTCCATGGAACAGGTAGGTAATCATTGCGTTCTCTGTAACAGGTTTAGGCTAATATAAGAAATTATGGCAAAGTTATTCAACTTTCAATTTAAAAACTCATGACATATGTGTAAGAAAAGAAACCAGTGTATGGCAGCAAGTAAAATTCAAAGATAAAGAAATGTGGACATTTTCTATTGATCATTTAAATTTTTCAAATACACTGGGGTATATATCTTAATCTTAGGGGGGGAAATAGTTTCCAACGGCCTATATTTTGGCTTTCATAAAGAATTCAAAGAAAACGAAGATTGACCCCGTAGGAGTGTCTCCGCAGCCTGGCAGACTTCCAGGAACTCATTTCTTCTCTCACTTGAGGCCTCCTTCGAATCTGGCGATGTGAGGGTGGACGCTGTGCGAGAGGAACGCGCATAAAGATGGCCGTCACAAAGAGCTCTCCGCCACCAGGACGTTTCTCCCGGCAAAGGCACGCCGGAGTGCTTCTGAAATTACTCTCACAGCTTACATCAATCACAGCGAATAATTGACGACAGTTTAGAATATTGAAAACCGAGGAAAAGAATATAAGTCGAACAGACCGAAGACCTCTACAGAGAACAATTTATAGGTTGTCTTTTTGAATGAGGCATTTAGTTTGTCCTCTGGAAAATTTCTAATTTGATGATGGATCTGTAAATTATAACTTGGATTCTTGAATTTCAAATGAGTTAAATTCACATAAAGGAATGAGATAATGCTGTGCTGTTTTTGTTTTTGTTTTTTAATATTTGACTGAAACAATGACCTATAATCCAAATAGTTTACCTAAATGATCCCAGATCTCTTTATTGGTATGTTATTTCAAGCCTGCAGATTTTGCTTTATAGTTCAAAGACTAGAGGGAATGGATTAATAAGAAATAAGTAAAAGTGATCCTTTTTTCTCACAAGATAATGAAGTCCCTTATATGCTGGGTTACAAAAACTATTGAGCTTGTACATAATAGTTAATCTAATGCCCATATCGTTTTTTGACGGGTAACATGCTAACAATTTTTCCATGAAAGGAAAGGGTTCAAAGAAGTGAAAATAACGGTGCCTATAGTATGAGCTTAATTAAAAGGATCCGCTAGAAACATGAGATTAATGACATTTTCATTTAAACCGTAGCTCAAGAAGAAAACACTGGAGGTGACAGTCTGGGATTACGACAGGGTGTCTTCTAATGCCTTTCTTGGGGAGGTAAGCCGACCATTTCCGTTTCTTTACTTGCTGCCCCAGGAAACCAACTATGGCTAAAGAAGCCTGGGGCACAGCAGTGTTTTAAAATCTTATCCAATAGCTGTTGATGAATAATATCTTACGAGGGATGGAATTTATTTCCTGGTTTATTCCTTGAAGAGATGGACGTCAACTCAAGGAAAGCTTCTCTCTACTTCTTCAGGTGTATTATAACGGATGTGCAAGATAAAAGGATTAGGAAACGTTCAAATGATTATGTTAAAGTCTCAGAAAAGTTATATTTTAAAATAAGCTGAATCTTTTAAAATGCATCTTCCTAGTTAGTCAGTTGTTATGAAGGATGTATGTGTGAAATAGAATGATGCTTTATGTTGTTATTGAAGTATCAAGTATCCAAAGGAAAATCTCTCAAAATATTTTAAGCAAAACTAGAAAGAGAAAACAATACAAAATGTCTATGTAGCTTGACCAGAATGGAAATAACCTAGTCATGAAATCTAGTGGAGTGGTCCAATCCTGTGATTTCCTCATTCATTTATTATGTTCTAAACAGTTCGTTTTGTTTGTATAGAGAAGTTATGAATGAATACTAAAAAAGTAATTATCTCAAAAAGACCCCAAACCTAGTCTTTCGATAAAGACTGTACTGAACGGTTGTGCAGTCAGAGGTAATATGAGGATGCATTTGCTCCCTTTCTTGTTCCACAAACTAGAGCCGTGATAAGTGCAAATCTGTCCCAGCGTCTTGGTCTAATCGTGGTTTAGGCAGGACTACTTGAGGATAAAGACTACACCTAGCATAATGTCTCAACACAAAAAATTAAGAATTTGAAATCCTTCTAGTTTCTTGACTCGTGTTTACATTAACCTAGGACATATATCTATTGTCTAATTTTCACTTATTTTATGTCTCACTAAATCAAATATGCTAGCAATTGAAAAATGCACCTGATAATAAACCACTAAGAAAAAACTACTGTTTGCTATATGAACTAAAGTATGTTTTAAAATAAGAGAAATTAATTAGCCATTGCAAATTGTTTGTTGTTTTTTGATTTTGTTATTTCTTTTCATTTCGTACCTCTTGTGAGTAAAACCAAATATTTTTCAAAATTGCTAGCCAAACTTAGGGCTATCTTATAATCAAAGAAAATGTTGCTGTTTTGTAAAGAGATTTACTTATGATCCTTCCTTTTTTACGTTATCTAACAACTAATTTCAGTAATATTTATAAATAGTGCGTGTAGTTCAGTTTGACCCAGGATTCATTGAATATCTACTGTGCACAAGACACTATTGCCAGTGTGATGAACAAAGCAAAGACTGAGTGCCACGCCCTCGGCATTTTCAGAGTTTATACTATAGACTTTGGTTGATATCCTTGATTAAATTTAAGACCGCTGGGGGAAAATAATGAATAAAAAAGCTTGATACATAAATCCCACTGATGTGTTTTACTATATTTCAGGTCCTGATTGATTTATCTAGCACGTCTCACCTCGATAACACCCCTAGGTGGTATCCTCTCAAGGAACAGACTGAAAGCATTGATCACGGCAAGTCTCATTCCAGTCAGAGTAGCCAGCAGTCCCCGAAGCCTTCCGTCATCAAAAGCAGAAGCCATGGCATCTTCCCTGACCCGTCCAAGGGTAGGAAATACTCCAAGTAGAAGTTTTTGTCTACATATTCAATGCATGTCTTCTGTCTACTTAACATATGTTTAAAAGAATGATGGATATGGAAACAAGAGAAGCAACGTTTAATCTCCAATCAGCCCATATTCAAAACTATAACTTTGTGGCTTCACCTCTCAACTCTCAGTTTTACAAGCTGTAAAATTGAGGAGGTTGGGCCATATTGGCTGGTGGGTTTTTTCCCCTGGTCCAAAACTCTATGGAAATGTGATTTTTATTGCATGCACTGTGGTGTTTATAAAGATAATATTAAAATCTTCACCGGATCATTGTTTAGGCATTATAACCATTATCATTGGGCATGTTCTATATAACTGTTTCTTCAAACATGTAATCTTACCCCACATAGATAATTTTGTAACCTCTTCTATTTATCATATGAGGAACATTTTTTCTCATATCATTAAAAGAATGGACATGAAAAACTTACAGCAATCTATCCTAACGGTGGGACTCAAGTGAATTCTGTGATTAAAAAAAAAATTTTTTTCAATTCTGTGATTTTTAACTATGATATTAAAATAAATAAATACGAATGCCATAGATTTGGTCTTACAATGTACATAGTGTTCCCATTCGAGCTTACCCTGCAAACAATTTATTACTATCTATCCTACAATACACTATCGATCCTCATCATAAACTGAGTTATTGCTCATGTGACATAACCATGCAGCCTTAAATGTAAATTTTAAAATCAGACCTGATCGTAGCTTACTGAGAAGAGGTTCTCAGGCAGGAAATCCCATTTAAAAGAACTTCTCTATACATGACAAGGGAGTAGGTCACAAGTGTAAGTGTTCTGGAAGGTAGGAAATGAAGGCCGTGACCAACAGACCTCTACACCTGTATGACCCACGATTGACTACTTTGGGTGTTGTAGGTTATTTATGAATGAGTTTCATAGATCCCTGGTTGATTCCACTTAGCCATAAACAGCCGTGCCCGGATTGTGAAAGCTGAAGTGTAAAGACCATATGAAATTTGCCCATGACTATCAAATTAGCCAATGTGTGTGTGATCTATACCTTCTTTAAAAACACCTGAGAGGATTTCTTCAGTCTCTATGTATAATACACAATCACGCACACACAAAGGGGGTTTCAGAAAGTTCATGGGGAAAAAAGGTTATTAAAAAATAATAACGGAAATGTACAGGAACTTTTGGAAGCCTTTATGAAAACCACCTTCTTTCAAGGAACACACTGTGCATTTAATTAAAACTCGTCTTGCAGCAGCCCAAGTCTTTTGGTGCTTACTTGCTTGCCACCACCACCCCACCCCTCCCCCCAGTCAGGATTCACTTGACATCAGGCCGTGAGACCAGCAGGAGCGGCTTTGGCCAGGGAAACCAGAAGTTAACAAGCCCATTTACACTGCAAATGGGTCTCTTCTCAAGTCAAAGGACCTTTTCCCCATTCCTCCCAAGATTTGTCTCCCAGATGTTTAATCCTTTCCAATTGCTGGATCCCATTAAGTGACGGTGAACACCCCCATAAAAGACAGAATTAATCTAAATCTCAGATCGATTCAAATCACTTGTTAGCCAAACTTGACAGGAGGCATGCTGGGGCCACGCTAACTCGTGTTTTACCCTCTTGTGACCAGATATGCAGGTTCCCACCATTGAGAAATCCCACAGTAGCCCCGGTAGCTCGAAATCCTCATCGGAAGGTCACCTCCGTTCTCATGGACCATCTCGCAGCCAGAGCAAAAGCAGCGTCACGCAGACCCACCTGGAAGACGCGGGCGCCGCCATCGCTGCGGCCGAAGCCGCCGTGCAGCAGCTCCGCCTTCAACCAAGTAAAAGACGCAAATAAATCCCTCAGCATGGCAGCTTAGTGTTCATCTGTTGCCTTTCTTCCCTGCCGTCCCTCCCTGGTTTTTGCTTTCTGGTTTTTGCATCCCTGCTCACTCTGTTCTCTGTCCCTTTGTCTGTGTAAAGACTATCGATACATCAATCGACTCCTTCCTATTTAGATTTTTTTTTTAATTTACCTAGACGGCAATAAAACTGGCTGTTTCTCCTTTGTTTCACCATCCATCCAACCTGACCCATGGTATTCGGTGGTTGTGTCTGTGATGTTTGCAGGCAAAGCAATGTTGTGTGTCCTTTTCGTTGACCCTAAATATCCTTTAAAATATAGGAATTAATCAAAAAGCACAATGTATGCCAGAATTCCAGGCATTACACAAGAACAACACACACGGTCCACACAGATCACTACAGCAGTGGCATGCAAGCATCTGAAAACACACAACAACCGTTGGCAGGAGACTAGCGCAATCCACAGTCAGGTGGTAGAACGTAGTGGGGGAAGCCAGTGGGGGATGCCATGTTGGGCCCTTGTGAAACGCTCATCAATAATGTTGTAGCTTTCCATGTGCAAAGCATTTTGGTTATTTAAAAATCTGTGATGAGAAATGTGTTTCTTACATTCTCAAAACTACACAAACTATCAATATATGTATAAGCATATGAGATAAGGCAATGAGACTTCAATTAAGAAGAACAACTGAGTCCATACCTGTTGGGTCATACTTTGTATAGGATAACAGAGAATTCATCATTTTATTTTTGATCCTAACCATCGAGGATCTTTTGAAAGTCACGGTGTGCTATGTCTGGTAGCTGTACATCGATTAAAACATAGCAATTACACATTCTTAGCTGCTGTATTTTCATTTAATCTGTGAAAAACAAAGAACAAAATAGGCACGTGATGTGCAAAACTTAAAGAGTGCAGAGAGTCCACAAACGATCGGTGCACTGCTACTTCCAAGAGGCACTGGCCGGCCAGCGGGATTCGATCGCTCTTCTGCCTTCTCCTTAGTCCTCATTTCCAAAGAAACAGCCAGTTTTAACCCCCTTAGTGCTATGCATGCGGTGTCATTTTGGCATTGGAAAACACAACTGATTTCAATAGAGCAAAAGAACACTTCTGTTTGCATGACTAACATTGAAGCTGATTCCATCTGAGGATACGTACTCTGGGTTTCCATCTCACTCACACTGCCACAGCAGCACATAACAGCGGTCAGTCTAATCATGCCAGGAAGCAGCACAGACACAGCATAGCAGGAGTCCTCCCCATTCAAAGAACTCAGTCTGATAATCTGCCTCCACCAGCCAATGGCAACCAAGACCAAAGCCAGCTAGCCCCCAGGAAGGTGATGTCTGACGGACCAGTCAAGCCCGAAGGAGGTGAGCAGAAAGGCGCTGTTCAAAGCCCACAGCAAGAACATACCCCAGATTTAAAGCTCTCATCTTTTAATTTTTAGAGATATTCTGATAAAAGATGTTTATCCACTTTTTAAATGTGCTTTTGTGGGCATGGCATTTCAAGATCTCATCATCACTGTGTAAGTCCCAAGGTCAGACCCATGAAATATTCGATGACAGTGATTCGTACTTTTCTATGCACCGGGCGTCTTTTGACTTTTGTTGGGAACTCGATTAACAGTATTCATATTGCAGAATGGAATGCATGCTACTAACCCAATCTGTTCAAGCATGACTATAAATATATTGCATTGTGATAAAAGTTTAAATCGCTCACAATTGGAGCTAGCAGTTGAAATGTAGATCAGTCGTAAATGCATAATATCACGAGTGTAATTTTTTTTTTATATTCAGTGAATTTTGGAAATTCTTAGAGTGAAGTACAGGAAAACTTGTTAATGCCCTCACTCACCCTTACCTGGTGAAGGTTCTCTCTCTATCCTACAAGCAAACATTTTCCACTGGTGTTTCCATCGCTGTGAAGTGTATCAGATGTGTTGGGCATGTGAATATCCAAGTGCCTGTGTAATAAATAAAGTATCTTTATTTCATTCATAAACTACTGGGTTCTGAGCCATTGTTATATGATACAGTTAAAAAGAGTGTGTCAGTTTTTGTTTTTTCATTTGATTCCTTGCAATTTAGACTCTGTAGAGTGACAGCGACATTGCTAGTGAGGTCAGTAATGTTAGGACCTTGGGGAGCAGAACACAGTGCCATGTCAGAAACATTTGACGACAGATGAAGGTGTGTTAGCCAAATAAAAACTGAAGCTTATATAAAAACTTAAAAACATGTAATCAAGGTGAGCTACTTTAGGCGAAGCTTCGACTGTTCTCTTCTCATACATCGTATCTACCTCATAATCACCTGAGGTCTCAGACAAAGAGGATCATTCCCGTGAGCCCTGGTTGTGGAAAGTCAGCTAACTGCAAGTGCGCAGCACTCTTCAAAGCAAAGAAGCAAGCTCCTATCTGTCCAACGCTGAGGACAATAGAAAATTTTCCTTTAGAAAACATAACAATGGCACTCCCCACAGAAATCAGACCAGGGTGATTATAAAATTACTACCACAGTAGATTCAAAAGTATGTAAAAATAGATATTCATTTTAAAATACACGGGTTGATATATTTAAAATAGGGTGGCCACATTTGAACCTAAGTCAATTCCACCCTGACACACATAATGTTATCCTATATTTGCCACAAAATTAAAGGCAGACCATGTTTCCTATTGCATTTCCCCTCATTCCCAGGAATTTTTAAAGTTTAATATACACAGCTCCCAATTAATGTGAAAAATGTCATCATTTCTTGAATTAGCCAGGTAATTACGGAAATAACTAAAGAATTAAGATAGTTCTGAATGTGCATTTACTCAGCCCATTTTAGATTATCACCAAAATACACTGTTCCTTTAATAACTAGCTTAATATTTCCAAATAACTAGCCTAGTATATTTCCAAAAATACTTAACATTCCTTCTCTCCCAGCAAAGGATTGCAGTTAATTTCTCAATGGTATTCATTTTTATTACTTGAAACATTCCATAATTGTAAACATTACCACATCAAACGCTTGCCTTATTTCATGCCCTGTTTTTAATTATTAGCGTTTAAATATTACTATAAAGTGGCCCAAGGGTCATGTACTTGGCTGTGAACCAAAAGGTCAGGTAATTTGAACCCACCTGCTCCACCACGGGAGAAAGGCTTCGCAAACTGCTCGCATACAAGTATTTGTCTAGGAAATGCTCTGCTGTTACGGGGGGGTCATCTCTAGTCAGATTCAACTCAGCGTCACAGAACAACATACATATTTTTCTATGTCTTTATCTAAATTAAGTTCTCGCTTGGATTTGAATCAAAATGTGCTTTTTGCTTTTTATTTTTAAATTATGGTCTTCAAATAAGAGCCATGGTTACATAGTGGTTACGAGGTGGGCTGTGATCCTCACGGTCAGCAGTTTGAAATGGAAGAAAGACGGGACTTTCTACTCCCATAAACAGTTATCATCTCTGTAAGAGCTCCCAATAAAATGATTTCGAAAATAAAAAGGCAGTTCTACGCTGTCCTATAGAGTTGCTGTGAGTCAGAACTGACTTGATGGTGGTGATTTTGTTTTCAAATACATTAATAATGTTGTCATACTTCTGAAACCCTGTCATGACTGATGGAGACATTCCATATTAAGATCACAACCAAAAGAACCACTAGCTAACATCACATGCTTTCTTGTTTAATTTTGTTCTTAGGGATGATAAATGAAATGCCATCTTTACTATAATATATGTATAGCTAACATTCACCTCCTGCTGTAGACCTACCTAGAATATGTATGATTCAACCATGCATTTTAGCAAACGTTTAATAGCAAACACACTCTAAGGTGAAATCTATGTAAAATGCAAGCCATTATAGCTAAGACAGAAAATAATTGTAAAAGTTAAAAACATCAATATAAGCATGTTTTTGTTTTTTTTTTTTAAACATTTTACTAGGGGCTCATACAACTGTTATCCCAATCCATACACACATCAATTGTGTAAAGCGTATTTGTACATCATTTCTCAAAACATTCTCTCTCCACCTAAACCCCCGACACCAGGTCCTCATTTTTCCCCTCCCTCCCCGCTCCCCTCTCCCACATGAGCCCTTGATAGTCTATAAATGGGTATTTTGTCATATCTTGCCCTGTCCGACTTCTCCCTTCACCCACTTTTCGGTTGTCTGTCCCCCAGGGAGGAGGTCACACACAGTTCCATGTAATCGGTTCCCTCTTTCCTACCCATTCTCCCTTTACCCTCCCTGTTTTGCCACTCACACCACTGGTCCTATAGGGCTCATCCGTCCTGGATTCCCTGTATTTTCAGTTCCTATCTGTACCAGTGTACCTCCTCTGGTCTAGCCAGTCTTTTTGTTCTCCATTTTCTCATTTTATCACCAAATCGATGCGGTATCCAGTCAGAGGGGTAGCAGGGCTGAAGGATATAGGAGCAAGCAGCTAGCAACCTTCACCTTCAGGAATATAACTATTGTTGGTGACGGACTCCTGAGCCTGTGCCTTAGAAAAGATAGTAGTGACTCCTTTTAAACCAATCTCTTTCTGATGCCAATTTTTAATATGCTGATTTATTAATTGTTCCTTATCATTCACGTACTTACACAAACGATCAGTGGTAATTAGAAATGAAAGCGAAATACCATTTAGAGTTGCTGGCTTCTCCTTTCTGAAAGCTGGTAGTTACACTGCCACAAACCAACAAAGGAAAACCTTCCACTGCGCAGGCCCAGTGCAGCGGGAAGCGGGGCCCACAGAGGATGCTGTGCGCATCTAGACGCCCAGCTACATAAGATGGCGAAGTTTCCCCTAGCAAGCCATTCAAACTTGTTTTTAAGCTTCTGAGAGGATTTCTACTAGAAGTGGAATAAACTATGCGTCAAGCAAGAATTATAGTGTTAAGCCAGGAGGAACTTTTTTTTTCCCCCTTCAGAGGTTTATTTATCTGCTAGGGAACCCGAGGGAAAAGATTGGATAGATTTTGCCAGATGTACTTGATGCCCAGAGAACTAATTACAAATTTCTATTTGTAATTAGAAATCCCTGGCAATTTTTGGTCAAACACAAGACCTGCTATCCCAGAGGCCGATACTGTGAGGAAAGAAAGACCTTATAGACAGTAAATATTTAGGACGAAATCACCCACAAACGGAAACTAATGAAAGCATTCTTAAAACTTTGAAATCTAAGCCACTTGACATTGAGCGTATCAGTGTTACACGCGTTTTGAAAAACTCTGATCTATTTTTGTTTGTAGTAAGGTTTAAACTGCGAGCTTTGCTTTAGAAGCAGTTTCTATACGGCACGCAGAACGACCCCACCACCTTGGACCATCATAGAAGAGCAATGGGAATGGGTTGGAGAGGTGGGTTGGGAAGATTTTTTCTTCACCTGTGAGAGAATCGCGGTCGGGTGTCCTTGGAGCCCCCTGATTGTGGGAGGAAAGCTTGGAGTGACTTCCATTGACCACTGCGGGACAGTCCACTTCGAGCAAGCTCACTTGCACCTGTCAGCAAAGAGTTTCCTAGCCTGCGTGCTGTGGGGGGCACTCTGAGTGGGGTTGGGTGGCTGGGTTGGGCAACTACCCGGTTTCCCCCAAAATAAGACAGTATCTTATAGTAACTTTTGCTCCCAAAGTTGCGCTGGGTCTTATTTTCAGGGAATGTCTTATTTTTCCATGAAGAAGAATACGGTACACATTTATTGTTTTATTAAAAGAGACTTCGCATTTCCTGTCTGCTCCAGCTGCGCTGTGGCCAACAGTGAGCTGCGCGGTGGTGTCCGCCACTATAGTCCAGAGTCCAGAGTTATAGTAGCTTCGGGGGGCCTTATTTTCAGGAGGTCTTGTTTTCAGGGGGATGCCTTATATTTCAGCGAGAGGCAAAACTGTAAGTAGGTCTTATTTTCGGGGGGTGTCTTACTTTTGGGGAAACAGGGTAGCTGGGCACTGGACGTGGTCACCAAACTCAGTGTCCCCTCATTTCTGACCAGAAGTGCAAGTTCGCTTCTCATCAGAAAGAATTTATCATTCTGTGTTTCCGTTAGGACAGGATCTATAAGAGAAATAAAGATGAGTTCATTTGGAGGTGACGTCTTCTGTAAGGTTAATATATAAGAAGTTAATAAAAGTAGATTTTACTTTTCTCATTTAAATATGTTTGAGATCTGGAGGAGGGGCAGGGGAGGGCGTCACAGAGAACAAAAGACAAAAGACAAAAGGTTTAAAATACAATTAGGCTAGTTTAAAGGAAATTGATGTAGTCATGATATAGAGACAGCAAACTTTCAACAAAATCAGAGAATCAAAGGGAATAGTTTCAGTGCTCGATAGTGTTTTCTTTGTTATCTGGGAAGATTTATAAACTTCTTAAATTTTGTCACTTGTGTCTCCATATTTCTTGGAGACACTTATTTCTTGGAGACACAACTGCTTATTCATTTCCATGTATTTCTGAGCCATTTAACATTGATTGTCAGAAACATATTGCTCTGATAGATGGCACTGTCTCTTGTGTATTCACTTTCATATCTGAAGGCAAATGCACACCGACCTTCTATCAATTGGTTTGATGGTTTCAGGCTTCTCAGTACTGGGTATGGACCTGCACCTAACCATGCACAGTTTAGTCTGGTCCACACGGGAAATTTGCATGTTCATTTTATTTGATATGATTGACAAAATTAATTGGCCCATCTGACTATCAACCGGGGCCTCAATAATGTTATGTCTACTCAAGTGACCGAAGTTGGGAGCCTGTGTACTATTCATAGGACTAGTGATACAGGATATGAAGAGAAAGGTCTAATTTTTCCCATGCCGAAGTTCCTTGAATACAATTCATGACATGTCTTTAGCATATAATCTCTAAGGTAGCTCCTTTTTAAAATACAAATGATTTTACTTGGGGTTGGAGAAAATTACTTTCAAAAGATTAGTTTAACAATTACCACCAGAGTGCAAGACTCTGAGGAGAGGAGAGGGGGAAGTCAATGTTTCCAGGGAAAGAATTGGGAAGCTGGGGTTTTGGAAAGGTGAATGGGGACACGTGACAGTAGGGGTGCTGGACAGTCAGTATAATGTGGGCATGGAGGTGGGAGCATTACCACACATGGAGAAGGGATGATGGAACCAGGGGAAATACTAACTAAAGAGAGTTGGAGGAATACCAAAGACACAGTTTAGCTACTTTACAAGACTGCCTAAATCCAGACACCAAACTATATATGCATTAGTATCCACTTTTCATTAACATGTATTAAAATTTGTGAAACCATAGTTTTCTACCATTCTTCATTGTGCAAGATTATCTGAAAACAAGGCTACAGAGTAAGAGAGAAAGCAGTGTTTTCTAAAGTGGGCACTACTGGAACAACTGACAAGGTGTGTGTGTGTGGCGGGGGTGGAGGTGGGGTGGGAGTGTCCTGCAAGAGCAGATACCTACACTTTACAGTGGGCTATTGTACAAAAGTTTTCATTGTCATGGGGGTTCTGGGGTTTTGTGTTTTTTTTTAAAGGAGGCAGAAGGCCAAATGAATTTGGGGAACTGTGGTATGCAGGGTACTTTGAAAACATTTTTAAAAAATTGTATTACTGTACTGTATATATAATATATCAATAATTATTGAAGAGATAAAAGTACATAAGAATTTAAAATGAAAACATAAAAATTTGTACTGGAGTGCAGGGTATATTAGGTGTGTAAGATGAAATAAAGTAAATTTAATCATAATTTTGTATCTCAATGTGCTTTAAGATACTGAAAGATTAGATAAATTTAATTGATGATAATTTGATGAAAAGCCAGTGAAAAGATCACATCAACCAAACAAGGCAATTTTAAAAAAACTTGGAAAAGTCAGAAATATTGGCATCTGTTTTTAAATGTATAAGAAAAAGTAAAATTTTTAAAAATCTTTTTCCTGTTCTGGTTGTTCTTAGAAGCAACAGAGTAACAAAGTTTGTCTTTCCTCAGATATGTCAAGTTCAGAACTAATTCTATTTTTATCTTCCTCTTACATAAAAAGATCCCAGAACATAGAAGTATTTAGAAAGTTACTTTTTTACAGCTACTTTAGGAACCCTGGTGGCATGAGCAGTTGGAACCCCCAGCTGCTCTGGTGTGGAGAGCTGAGCCTTCAGCTCCTTTACAGAGAGACACCCTCAAAAATTGTGATGAATTGTATGAGCCCCAATAAATTGATTAAAAAATAATAATAATAAAATAAAACATTGAAAAAGCAAAAAAAAACTTTCCAATAAAGAAAGCTCCAAATTAAAAAAAAAAGATTATATACAATCTTATGTATAAGATTACTTTGAATTGGAGCTTTCCTGCTGACCAAAAAAAAAAAAAAAAAAAAAAAAACCTTCATGGTCGTTTAATCTGTCCGGCAGGCTGGCTATGGGCCAGAAGGGGCTCGATTTCAGGGAATTTGCCTTTTAGGTTAATTCAGATTCGTTTAGTTTTTCATAAAAAATTCTCATGGTTAAAGGCATTAAAATGTAAATAACTATTTTGATCCTTCAAAGTATTATAGACAAGAATAAATTTAATTATATAAAGAGAAACCCGTTGAAAGAACTTGCATTATTCTATGATTACCAAATATCATTATTTATTCTGAATTTATGTAGGGCATAAAATAGCTTGAGTGTATAAAGGTTTTTTTTTTAATGTATAAGTTTTTATGATGTATGCAACTCTCAAGTCTGAGCTTGCACTTCTAAAGTTGTGGAGTATAGGATGAAACAATATCTGAAGAAATTTAGAGAAAGCTAATGAGAATATCAATTCTAATAATTTTCAGGAATACACACACTTAACA
This sequence comes from Echinops telfairi, assembly GCF_000313985.2. Lineage (NCBI taxonomy): Eukaryota > Metazoa > Chordata > Mammalia > Afrosoricida > Tenrecidae > Echinops > Echinops telfairi. Next base: position 48,917,252 of record NW_022103920.1, on the reverse strand, counting down.
ACGTGAGGACTAAAAAGAATTAACTATGAAAGTAAACTGAAATATAAAAGCATCATAAAATGATGTTCATGCATCCAATGGCTTATGACTATTCAAGCATCTAGTGCTAAATGGTTTCTCCTCATTTTCATAGTATGTTCCCTCACTGTAGGGCTAGCTCAGAAGTTCTCAAAGTGTGTCCTCTGACTGATGGGACCCCAGAGACACTTTCAGATTTCTGCAGGATCAAAGAAGTTTTTCAGAATACTAAGATGTCATTTACTATTTTCAGTCTTGTTCTTGATCTCACAGAGTGGTCTAGTCACTACATGAGATGCCATCACATCTTTGTTTTATTGGCTAATGTAATATATACTTGTAGAACTTTTGTTGTAGGATTTTATCTGGCCTCTTTTTGAATATGATACATAAAGGCCTCATAAGCCAAAGGTATTTGGAGTGGTCAACAAATTTTAAAAGTTGAAAAGGGGTCTTGAGGCCAGAAGGTCTTAAGAACTGCTGACGTACTCCTCTGTGTTTGATCATCATTTTTCCATGAGCCAACGATATTGACTAATTCAGAATTCTTGCAAGAGGTCCCAGTGGCTACATGGGTCTTGACATTTTCTACGCCGTCTAGGTCTCCAGTGGCACTTCAGACCCCAGTCTTTCCTTTCTCTTACAGTGTCAATTTGCAAGCATGACTGATATTTCTTTTACATTTTATAGAATGAATTTAAACTAGTTTATTAGGCATGCCTACGACTAAACTGTGACTGTATGTTCATATTTGTTATTTCTCTTTTAATTCGACTCATTCATTGCCAAGCAGCACTAACTGAGCTGTTCCCAGTCTAAGGGGAATGTCTGGGAGTGTTAGAAATGTAGAATAACCTTTGTGCGTGTTCTCCTGTTGAAGATAACATCTGTTGGAAAAACAATCATCTCTAAATTATTTTCTCCTCCCTTATCCTGTTGCATTATTATCTTACTGATCACATGTACTAGAAATTCATTTTACTGATATAATAGAAATAGAAAAGTAGTCATCTTGATTCACATTTCAAGAAAATCTGATATTGTTACTTCTCATTTCTTAATATAATTCAGTGTATTTTTAAATAATGAAGATTAAAAAGGGAATTTTGCAACTATATATTTATAATTTATTAGAACTATTATCTAAATTAAGGATCACAGGTAATATAGTGGTTAAATCACTCAGCCGCTAAATAAAAAGTTCTCTGTTGGAACTTACTAGCCACTCTGGAAGAAAGATGTGGTCGTCTGTTTCCATGAAGATCACAGCCTTGCAAACCATCGGGGCAGTTCTACTCTCTCCGAGAGTGTTGATATAGGTCAGAAGCAATTCAATGGCAATGGGTTTGGGGGTGATTATCTGGATCACCTATATCAGATGTACATCATTCACTCATCCATACATGCATTCATTTTATTCATTTAGAATGCATATTTTGGTAAACAACCTCTTCCAGGTGTTGATGATATATCAACAAATATATATATATATGCATGTATATATATATAAATACATACATATATATATAATTACCGAGTAACCAATTTAAATGTATCTGCGAAGAGTTATGAAGAATGAGTAAAGCATAAATTTGTCTACATTCAACTGAGATGGAAAAAGAAGCTGCAATTAGTCCTTAACTTAAATTTATATGCAGCTAAGCATTGTCATGTTTGAAAATATCTGGATAATATGAGAATTAATTAGGTTTTTATTTGATCAGCCTCTGGTTCCACCTCATTCATAGTCCTTGCATTTTGTATGGTGATAACCAACCACTGTGGTAGAGTGTGTTTGGAAATGATCTATTTGTAGAGAGTGAAAAAGATCAGTAAGTGTAACAGGAAAGGTTAAGTCTTATGGGACTGGATTTATTTGTCAAATAATGATCAAAATGTCATCTTTACTTTGAGGACATTGGATATGCTTTAATAATCTTACAAACTAATGTTTCGATGTTTTCTCTAGCATTAGACATATCAAGTAATAGGGAACTATTACTTTATTATTTATTTACATTCAAAATCTGCTCAGCTCTTCCTTTGGACAGAATTTTTAACATAAATCCAACTACTTGTTGTCTAGGGACAGCATTCTCATTGTCTTTAAGTTATCCTATGCTAGGATTATGATAGTATCAGGATTATTTAAGAAAGAAAAATTGTCCAAATGGAGTAGTTTAAGAATTAATCTGCTCTGAAACATCCCTCCACTTTTCACAGTAGTATTCATTCCAGGCGATCCCCCCCCCACCCCCATATCAGCTGTTGGAAATACCCATCTGGTGGCCCAATGCAAGTACAGTGCAAACAATTTGCAGTAGAAGGTATTTCTGCTCTTAATCAAAGAGAATGAAATTAATCATGGAAAACTGGGTTGTCTTAAAAAAAATGATGGAGCTCAAATGTTTGGTTTAAAATATAATTCTCCTTACTGCTTATCTATAAGGATCTTTACTGTATTATTATGACTATATGCCATTTTAGCACAAAACTAAAACTTAGTACCTGATAAATTATTTCTTCTTTCTGTAAATATCAGTCCAGCTGAGATTTTAATCTAAAAGTTGTTAAAGATAAAATGAATTTATTTTCTCTGTTTCTGTGCACAATATTTTCTTATTCTTTATTTTTAATTTGCCATTAATTTTGATACCCTTTTTAAATGTATTCATTTTAAATAGCTTTTTCCAATATCAGTTACCGTATATACTCGAGTATAAGCAACACTGAATATCAGCCGAGGCACCTAATTCTACCACAAGAACTGCTTTAAAAATGTGCTGAAGACCTCAGTTTATGCACGAGTATATACGGTACTCTTGGAAAGTATCTGCCATATTTTTGGAAGTAGAAGATGCATATAAAATGCAACATTATTTTATAAATGTAAGGACTCTGGTAGCCATCATCAATTTTATTTATGTATGGTAAAAAATCCTCTATTTTTTGTAATAGTTGAAAATACCTTTACTCTCATTGCCAGTAACCTAACCTTTTATGTTGAATTCATATCCTATTATTCCCAATCCTTAAATATACCATTGATCCTATTATCTGCAAAACCAGAAAGTAAATGATTAGTTGGGATGCAGAACCCTATAAATTCTAAAGTTGTAGATAACAGCAGATTTAATTTTTCACGAAAATGTCTTGACATACAGTTAGAAGAGCAATGTGGATGGAGAGACGATAGCAGAACATGATTAAGATCTTCCCACCTGGGACATAGCAAACGGAGCCATGACACGTCCATTCTCCTCTCTGACGGAACCTACACTGTCAATAGGGAAGATCTTGAAGGACACATTTTGATTTTTGTAAGGGAAAATGCACTACAACCTTCTATTTCTAATCACTCGTTCTTGCTTTGTACTAGGTGCCACACAGATGTTGCTGTGAGGTGCCACCAAGTAGGTCCCCATTCAGCCACCCTGGGGACAACAGCTCCGGAGCTGTCATCAGAATTGTTCTATTTGAACCCACAGTGGCAGTCACTGTGACAATTCATCTTGTGGAGGGACTTCCTCTTTTTTTTTTGCTCCTTTCTATTTTACCGAGCATGGTGTCCTTCTCCAGGGACTGGTTTCTCCTGAAAACGTGTCCAAATTCCATGAGACTCAGCCTCACCATCCTTGCCACTAAGGAACATTCTGGCTGTACTGCCTCCAAGACAATGCGTTTGTTCTTTCGGCAGTCCGTGGTACTGTCCATATTGTTCAGCAGCATCCTGATTCAAACACGCTGATTCTTCCACAGTCTTCCGTATTCAATGCCCAACTTTCACATGCATATGAAATGATTAAAAATACCATGGCTGGGCTCAGGAATACCTTAGTTTTCAAAGTTGAATCCTTGGGTTTCACCACTTTAAAGAGATGGTGTGCAGCAGATTTACCCAATGTAACGCATTGTTTGATTTCGTGATGGGTGCTTCCCTGAACACTGATTGTAGACCCAAGCAAGAGGAGGTCCTGGAAAATGATATAGATGGATCTCTCCAATACTTTGTCATTGAGAAAAGCAATTCAGTGACAAACTTTCTGTATTTTCCCTACAAAAAGTTCTTACAAATGGCTGACATGGAAAGTCAAGGATTTTATTTTCAATATTTTAAGTGTCAAAAACTTGTATTTTGGTTGTATGTGTGCACTCCTACAAAAGCTTACTGGAGCAAAGCCTATCAGTTTTCTAGTGACAGGTTTCTTTAATTTTTAAATTGGCTAATCAATATATTGATATAGAATTAGAGAAAAGGAAAATACTAAATGTCCAGAGATTTTGTAAAGTGCAGTATTTCCCCCTAAAAGACGTATCTCTAAATTGTAATAGTAGACATACAACAATTAAATTGGACATTTAAGGAAAATATATTAAATAATATTACTTAAAACTTGGCATTTTAAGATCCCTACTAACATTAAATCAACAAATGAGGCAACACTTCAAACCCTCCATTTTATATGAAGGGGAAAAAAAGCAAAACCAACAATAATAAGTGGGAAGTAGATAGCTAAAGAGAACAAGGCATTCCTAGGCGTGGATGAAAGAGCGGGGGCGATGACCAATATAAATCTCTTGTTGTTGCGTGCCATAGAGTGGGTTCTGACTCACAGCAACCTTCTCTCCCTCCAACAGAAAGAAACCCTACTCCGAACGTGGCTTGCCTCACAATGGGTGCTCTGTGCGAGCCCACTGTTGAAGCCACTGTGTCCATCCATCTCACTGAGGACCTCCTTCCTTTTCCCTAGCCCTCTGAGCTAATTTAAAATTAAAGTCTGCTAGAAAAAGAAAACGATATATACAAAGTGCTTAAAAAATCCAGAGAAAAAAATTCATTCTCTTTTCATTCTATTTTCCACACATTTTTATTTTGATGTCCTCTTATATAACGTGCACAGTAGTTATTTCAGTTCCATCATTGAATATATAAAGAATTATAGGTTTCTTTATCTTATATTATTAAATGGTTATCTCAATTCTATATGTGCACATTTTGCTTTTTAAAAATTTTTTTACTTTTTTTAAATTAGGGGCTCATACAATTCTTATCACCATACATACATACATCAATTGTGTAAAGGACATTGGTACATTCATTGCCCTCATCGTTTTCAAAACATTTGCTCTCCACTTAAGCCCCTGGCATCAGATCCTCATTTTTTCCCTTCCCTCCCCGCTCCCCCCTCCCTCATGAACCCTTGATAATTTATAAATTATTATTTTGTCATATCTTTCCCTGTCTGACGTCTCCCTTCACCCACTTCTCCGTTGTCCGTACCCCAGGGAGGAGGTCACATGTAGATCCTTGTAATCGGTACCCCCTTTCCAACCCACCCTCCCAGTATCGCCACTCACACCACTGGTCCTGAAAGGCTCATCCGCCCTGGATTCCCTGTGTTTCCAGTTCCTATCTGTACCAGTGTACATCCTCTGGTCTAGGCAGACTTGTAAGGCAGAATTGGGATCATGATAGTGGGGGCCAGTGGGGGAGGAGGAAGCATGTAGGAACTAGAAGAAAGTTGTATTTTTCATCGCTGCTACATAGCACCCTGACTGGCTCCTCCCTGAGACCCTTCTGTAAGGGGATGTCCAGTGGCCCACAAATGGGTCTCCACTCTGCACTCCCCCCCTCATTCACTATGGAAAGATTTTTTTGTTCTGATGATGCCTGATACCTGATCCCTTTGACACCTCCTGATTGCACAGGCTGGTGTGCTTCTTCCATGTGGGCTTTGTTGCTTCTGAGCTACATGGCCGCTTGTTTACCTTCAAGTCTTTAAGACCCCAGACGCTATATCTTTTGATAGCCGGGTATCATCAGCTTTCTTCACCACATTCGCTTATGCACCCATTTGTCTTCAGCGATCGTATCATGGAGGTGAGGACACAATGATATGATTTTTTGTTCTTTGAATGATGCCTGATCACCGATCCCTTCGGCACCTCGTGATCATACAGGCTGGTGTGCTTCTTCTGTGTGGGCTTTGTTGCTTCTGAGCTAGATGGCCCCTTGTTTACCCTTGCTTTTAAGGTAATATTCAGTGCTGTATTAACTATGTAATGCCGGAAATTATAGGCGGTCTGCATAATAGATTATAGTTTGAATATTTGGAAATAACCCTGAATTGTACCACATTTATAAAGCTATGGACAAAATATCATAAGTAGGAAGTGTGTGTACATTTGCAGTGCTGAATTCGGGTATAGTATATTTTCTACTTTGACAAAATTTAATGTGATAGAAAAGTGAATGAAATCGCCCGCTTTAGATTTAACACTCTCATTCCTTAGTCTGTGACTTTGGACAAACGATTACATTTTTCCAGGACTATAAATGAAGGGATTATTCTGAAAAAGATTATCTAAAGAATTATTTTCAAGTTTAAATTTCCTTGATTATGCAAGTATTGTTGAAGCTGCAAATCCGATGCTTGTGGGCTCTCAGAGGACTGCTGCCACCTTGCAGTAGCACCGCGAGTTCTGCATCTTTAAGAGCAATGGTGGGAAAACAGCCTGGCGAGCTAATTGAAGACAGATGTGCAGACTGAGAGACATTAGCAGGTTTAATTGAGGTGAGCTCCAGTACAGTAATAAAATAAAATTATATCTAACCAGCTAGCAGCAAAAGGTACTAAATAGGTCAAAGAATAATTTCAAACTGATTAAATTGCCGCACAGAAGATAAAGTATATTTACCTGAAATGTCCTCTGAAAAACTGACTTAGAAAAATTATTCAATGGGATTTATTTCTCTAAGGAACAAGGTCCCTATCGATAGGAGTACTCATCCCATCCTATATTTATGTGATCCATATTTTATAGCAAAATTTGGAATTCAAAGAGAAGGTACACATGAAGAAAAGATGTAATTCATAAAGCAATGCCTCAGAAAATGTACTTTGTAACAAAACCTCAATTCTTCAGTAAAATAAACAATTTTCATATATAATATGCAGGTACATAATGCATGGATATCTAATACGTCCATGATTTCCGAAGCGCTGAAAGAGTTAGAAGAACAAAGCAGGTGTAGAATCTTCTTAAATTGCTCATTTCAAAATCATAAAATTAGGAAGCACTATATATAATTTTAGAATATTATTTCCTGAAAGGATATAGAAAGAGGGGTATTACATTTTATGTCAAGAGATATAATGAGTTCAAGTACCCATTCCTAGAACAATACTCTCTGGTAGCTCCCCTGTAATGTGACTATACATATTATTTTCTTTAATTACTCCAGTTTTTAAAAATATACAATAATCATTTCTATTTTTAATTCATGAAGCTATGCTCTCCAGTGTATAATATAGTGTTAAAAATGTATTTCAGTTAAACCAGATCTTGTGGGATTGAGATAATGCATCTAGTTGAGTGAAATGTTTCTCTTTTTAAAAAAATCATTTTATTGGGGGCTCTTACAGCTCTTATCACAATCCATACATACATCCATTGTGTTAAGCACATTTGTACATATGTTGCCATCATCATTTTCAAAACATTTTCTCTCTACTTGAACCTTTGGTATCAGCTCATTTTTCCCCCTCCCCAAGCCCCCCTCCCTCGTGAACCCTTAATAATTTAGAAATTATTTATAACCAAATAATTTTTTTCATGTCTTACACTGACCAATGTATCCCTTCACCCACTTTTCTGTTGCCCATCCCCCAGGGAGGGGGTTATATGTCCATCACTGTGATCGGTTCCCCCTTTCTCACCCCACCTTCCTCTTCCCTTCCTGGTATTGCTACTCTCATTATTGGTCCTGAGGGGTTTATCTGTCCTAGATTCCCTGTGTTGCGAGCTATTATCTGTACCAGCATACATGAACTGGTCTAGCCAGATTTGTAAGGTAGAACTAGGGTCATGATAGTTCAGGTGGTGGTGGGAGGAAGCCTTAAAAAGGAAAGTTGTATGTTTTGTTGGTGCTATACTGCACCCTAACTGGCTCATCTCTTCCTGTGACCCTTCTGTAAGGGGATGTCCAATTGTCTACAGATAATCTCTGGGTCTTCCACTCCACCCTCCCCCTCATTCACAACAATAGGATTTTTTATTCTGGGTCTTTGATGCCTGATACCTGATCCCATCAACACCTCATGATAACACAGGCTGGTGAGTTTCTTCCATGTGGGCTTTGTTGCTTCTCACCTAGATGACTGCTTGTTAGACCCCAGACGCTATATCTGTTGATAGCCAGGCATCATCAGCTTTCTTCACCACATTTACTTATGCACCCATTTTGTCTTCAGCAATTGTGTCAGAAGGATGAGCATCACAGAATGCCAGGATATTAGAACAAAGTGTTCTTGCATTGAAGGTCTATTTGAGTAGAGACCCAATGTCCATTTTCTGCCTTAATCCTTAACATATAAATATATGTACATAGGTGTGTTCCCCTATCATTATATATAAATATGTTTACATATGTACATGCCTGTATTTAGACCTCTATATTTGCACTTTGGCTCCTAGTTCTTTCTTCTATTTCCTTCTACTTTCCTCCTCTCTTCCCACTATCATGTTTGGACTTCATTTGGGTTTCAGTAATTCCTCTTGGCTACATTGCCCTTGATCAAGCCCCACCAGGCATCCTACTCCCTCCTGGCCAGCAATTTTAGGTTACTTGTTGGTCCCTTGTGCCTGGGTTTGTTGGTACCCACCTTCCTTTCCCCACCTCGCCCTCTCCTGTGTCCCCCCAGAACTGTCAGTCCCATTGTTTTCTCCTTGGGATTGTTTATCTTGCCCATTTTATCTAGATAGACCTGCAGAGACAATAATAAACAAACAAACAAACAAACAAAAAAGACAAAAGAAAGCAAAAACAAAGCACGAACAATGACAACAAAAGAAAAGCCTATAAATAGTTCCAGGTCTGTTTGTTGACTTTTATGACTGTTTTCTTGTTGCGTCTGATGGAGTGCCATGCCCTGGCCCCTAAGTCTATTTTTGGTATTCTTCCAGGACTTCATTGCTTTGCTCCCCTTACTGTTCTGTTGCGCACCCTTAATGTTTTGCCCTGGTGTGATGGGGTCAGATCAGGTACAATTCCTGCACTGTGTTTCCAGTGTTGTCCCCTGTAGCGCTATGGGTCAGTGAGGGACCTAGTGTCTCCTCGTGGGGCCGGCTCTATGGTCCTCTCTGTGCATTGACTGCTCGGGCCAGGGTGTGTTCCACTCTCTCTCCTTCCTTTTTCATTTGCTCCTGTGTGCTTTAAACAGAAGTGCCCCTCTTCCTGAGCTGCAGCTTTAGTGCTGTCCTCTGAAGTGCATTCTTCTGGCTAGGGGGTGGGGGTGGGAACTGGCTTGCAGACCTCTCTCTATTGGTTCGCTGCTTCATGCAGGTATGTTGCATTCACGTCTTGACTCAAGGGGTTGAAGTCTAGTTTCCGCCCCCCTCTCTATCTCCTGTGGCAATATAAAAAACACCCTCCCCTAAGGTGGGTTATAGTATGACAAACTAAAAATGTTAACTATGATTTTTTAAAGCAAAAAAAATCCATCTCTCAAAGTGTATTTGACAAAAAACATGAAAAATCATCTTGTATCCAGTGACCTTTTGGATGGGAAACTTGTCATTTGTATCAGGTAGCTACGCCTAAATGGGGGGGGGGGGTATCTAATAAATAATTCAGAGGGTTTGACTATTTTATTAACTGAAGGAAGTACAAATAATTAATATATTGTTACTCTTTATTCCTTAACTACTTCTTGAGCATGGCGTTAAAAAAGCTTCTAAGGGACCCTGTTTCCCCGAAAATAAGACAGTGTCTTTTTTTTTTTTTTTTTTTAAGACAGTGTCTTATATTAATTTTTGTTCCCAAAGATGCGCTAGGTCTTATTTTCAGGGGATGTCTTATTTTTCCATGAAGAAGAATATGGTACACATTTATTGTTTATTGTTTTATTAAAAGAGACCTCACACTTCCTGTCTGCTCTGGCTGTGCTGTGGCCAACAGTGAGCTGTGAGGCTACGGTCCAGATTCCAGAATTACGGTAGCTTGGAGGGCCTTATTTTCGGGGAGGTCTTATTTTCGGGGATGCCTTATATTTCAGCGAGAGGCAAAACTGTAAGTAGGTCTTATTTTGGGGGGATGTCTTACTTTCAGGGAAACAGGGTAGCTGCCGAAATGCAAATACGGACTTTACTTTCAGGAATGATGTGTGTGAACATACCACCATCAGAGATGGACAGTAGTCATCGCTGTACAAGACACACAGAACACAAGTCTTCAAGATCTAGACTTACGGGATCTCCCTTCTGATTGGGAGAACCAGAGAGTTATGTGAAATGCAGGCTCTCTGAAGCGGCCTTTACAATGAACACAAATTAGGTTAAAGGAAGTGACAGGGGCAGAAGAAAGCATAACAAACAATGGAAAGGAAAGCCCCAACTCAGACACCAGTGGAGAGGGACGATAACCCTCAGGAGCCAAAATCAGGGGGGGTCGTCTGAGTGGATTTTTATATAAAGTATACGTAGGAGAATGACGGGTAGCCAGTTTGGAAAAGAGCAAAGATTAAATACAGATGGGAATTGACTGAAATCTTGAAATAAACATAATATGCACTTTCAAAGAGTTAATAAAGCCATCAAAGGACTTTATCTGTTAATATGTTTGTATTAATGTTAATATATTTAGATTACTAAGCTTATGTCAATATATTTGTGGTACTAAGTTTAAACTTGTACATTTATTTGTTAATAAGTTGTATTTAGCTCAAGATAATCGAATGGATGTTTGCTCTATTGAGGGCTATTTCAAAGCCAAGATGTTAGTACATATAGGTCTGAAAATTACTACTAACATATGTGTATTTTTTTAGCATTGACTCATCGAAATTTCTTCATTTCTGTGTTCTGTATCACATCTTATATTAAGTAGAGATAGCCTGGTAAAAATGCAATGTCCATTCTACAGCTTATTTCATTCACTTTCAGAAACCAACCAAATGTCAGGCTGTTTGTACATTGCCCTTACAGTACACCAGCTTAAGACTAAAAATTATAATTAGCATCCAAATGCATTTGTTACTATAACACCAAACATCTAGAATTTCTTAAGTTATTCACCTTATTTCTTAATGCCTGATATTTCTGGATATTCGACCTTAGATATAAGTTGGTGTGTAAATATTTTAAATAGACTTATACTTGTTCCAATATATGTATACATTTCTTGATTTTCTATTGTTTAAGTCTCATATAGTATGATATCCTTGCATTTAAAATATTAAGTGTACTTCCACAACCTTTCAAACAGATTCCTGTTTAGGGGAGATGCACAAGAAGAAAAAAACTCTGTTAGACTTGTTTGTCTCTCTTATGCTATATTGCATGCTGTACACATGTCTCAAATTGCTAACAAGAATAATAGAACTAGAAATTGCATCAGGTAAAACCGAAGTTGGAAAACAAAAGGAGACTGAACGTTTTTCGGTATAAATAGTACATTATTTCTATAAAATGGCTCTTCTGCTCCATTGAACTACTTGTGGGATGAAAGTGGTTTTAATTTAGTAACTGATAAAAATGTTAGTGTCAGTTAATTACGGATTGTCTTTGAAAACACTATATCAGGACCTTCCGACTGATAAAATTTAAATGTCATTCTAAGAACTATTTACAATCTAATTGGTTTGACTATATAATATATATCAAAATGTATAACTTTTATTTATAATACACTGACTGCTCTAGTTCATTGTCATTGGTTATACAGTTTAATTACTTCATACATGTTCATAGTTTTATATCCCAGTCATAGTACCTTTAAATATTTGCAAATTATCCTTCTAAAAGATTCTTGTTTTTACTTTAACAGTAAATACACTGTTTATCTGGGGTTGCTCTATATATTGGAAGAGACTATTAATCAAATATTATAACTAAAATTGGATTTGCACAATTCTAATCCCATGGATAATTAATTGGTAATTGTATCTTTAACATGATAAAGGTCCTTTTTTTTACATTGTTGTCCCCTGTTTATTAAATACAGTTGTCTAATCATTATAAAGGTCTTCCTTAATTACTTATTCTGGAGAAATGCTACTATTGTCACTGAAATAGCTCATGTCAAATTCCTGGTGGTGGGAATATGCTATCGTGGAAGAAGGAAGGAAGTTGGGCAAAGCTAAAGCTTCGGGAAGACTTTACCCTGAAGAGGAGGGAGACAAGCACAGCTTCGGGGAGGGGGGGGCACTTTCCTGCCCTCGAGTTGTCCTCAGAATGTCTGTCTTTTTCACTTCATCTGATTAGAGCCATTGGAATGCCACCACATTCAGAGTCCTTGTATTTTCATAATCTTCTTAAGAAAAATATTGATGTTTTAAGATCAGTAAAAGATTCTCAATGGCTACTCATGTCTATCAATTTCCCCAATTGCCTAGGAAAGGTCTAATGGGAAGGGGTGATTTAGCCAGGAAAGACTAGATTGATAACTAGAGTACGTCGACATTGCAAAGAGAATCAAGAATTCATGGTCAGGGCGTAGGCAAGCTCCAGGCACTAGTGAATGGCCATTGACAGTCGTGCCCTGAAGATGAATTTAGGAGTATGGCAAATAAAATCACAAGAGAGAGAAGACGCCAGTGGGCCTCTGCTTTGCCCCCTTCCTCTGCAGAATCACAGTCGTATGAGGTAAACGTTATGGACCCCATTTTTTCAAAATGAGAAACAAAAATGAGACTTTTGTGAGTTACTACTGGTTGGGTTGAAAATCAACATCAGACCATTGTGCCCTAAATTCATGATCTTAAACTATATCACGTGGCTCGAGACAAATATCAATAATTTCTCAATTTTGCCAGAGTCTGCTTCACCACAAAATAAGAGCAAAAAAAATCACTGCTCTTTCTTCTTTCTGCCTCATAAATCATTCCCTAATCTTCTACAAACTAGACTTCTGCTAGCAATGTTTGCACTATGTCCCTATTGAATAATTTATAACATGTATGAAATTTGATAACTTATCTGTGGGAATATGCACGGTAATATACAACAATTAAATTCACGAAATGTTCAAATCCTAATCATAATCTAGAAAATGCCCCAAAGTGAAACAAATCTTTCCAAATTTTAAAAAGCTGCTGGAGATAGATTTCAGAGTTACATTCTAACAAGCGCAGCCTTTTCAGCCACTTGCTGCAATTATGTAAGCAATTTTGCATCTCCAGTTCTCAGGAGACCATTGGCCATTAATATGAAGAATAATTCGACAGTGTCTCCCTTGTGGAACTATTTCTACCTACCATCTTTTTATTCTCATTCTTCAATGAAATAATAAAAGAGATGTCTGCCATATCACTGTTACAATACTGTACCAAAAACACCCCACAGCTAGTTTAATAATGTTCACGAATAGATTAGTTTCATACTACTTATAACCCCATCCACAAACTAAATGGCATGCCCTTCGAAGTGATTTTCCCCCTTCATCTCTAATCAAAACAATGAAGTAAGTAATGGAATATTGGGCTGGTGCCCTATTGGTAGAGGAAATAAATAGCAAAGGCGGGTTGAGAAGTGGAGAGTTCTCATGGTACCTTAGCTATGTTTCTTTATTATGTGCAGATGAAGAAACTGTATCATTAAGCAGGAAGGGATCAATGATTTATTGACTGTGGCGTTGACTCTCCTACACCATGCAGCAAAGCCCACCAGTGCCCGGCCTGCGGAAAGCTCCGTGTCCACCGGCTCCTCGGGCAGCAGCCTTGGCAGCGGACACAGCGTGGAGAGCGAAGGAAGCAGCGGCGCTGCAGGGGAAACGAATCTATTTCCTATTCCTAGAATGTGAGTGATTCTTGTTTCTCTCTCTGCAAGCTAAAAGCCCCGCGAGGAAGGACTTCGCAACATTTAGTAGGAAATAACGCCAATTTTGAGTCACAGTCCCTGGAACACTTGATGTTTTTGCCTAAATCAGCTCCGAAATTTCAGTTAATTCTAAAGACGAATGTTGGTCACTATCCAGGCTATGAAATCAGGATAACGTATAGTTAATAGAAAAAGAGCTGAAATAACAACTTTGGCTATGTTTTAATCCTATATTAACCAAACACAAACATTGCTGCTAGCTAAGATGAATTTTGAATCAGACTAAATCAGTAATTTCTTTGAAACAGAATAAATGCAAAATATTGAAAGAACCTCTGGTCATGAATGAAATTGCACATTGGGCTCATCAAGTAGTTTTTTCAACTGTAATTTTCTCTGCATTAAAATTAACTAATCTTGAATTATTCATTTTTGATAAAAAAAGGGTAATATACCGGACTCTTCATAGCTGTCGCTGGGAAGAAAAAAGCTCATTTGTATTAAATCATTCTCGTGTTCTTTGAGCGGATCCCAACCAATTGCAACCTCCTATGACAGAGTAGAACTGCCCCATGGCATTTTCTCGGCTGTAGATCACTGAGAGAACAGATTTACAGATTGTGGGGTCCAACCACTGACCTTTGGATTAGCCGCTGAGTTCCTTAAACATTATATGGCCACAGAGCTCCTTTTATCATGCATTGATCTTGAAGAAAAATCATATTGCAAACCAAATGCACAACAAGCAGATTGTGTTTATATGCTGTTGAAATAGATTTAGTGATACTGGGGACATAGTTTAGGGGCAGCTGCAGTAAACGTGTGGGTTATGTCCATCCCTAGACCAAAGCCTACTTTCTGAGTATCTGCTCCTCCCCACTATCTGCTGGCATTTCCGACCCTGAACTGTGGTGTATCCAACAGGCTGCCTGTTTGGTTGGTTTGCTTGTTCGTTATTTGAGGCCTACAAACTAAAATGGCGCTTAATTTTAAAGCGGTTCAGACCAAAAGAGAATGATATTTCCTAACACATAGAAATTACATGAAATTGACCTTTCAGTGCCCGTAACATTTATACCTTTATATGCTGACAGGTGGTCAGCGTTTACACCAAAGGAGAAAGGCTGAGTAGTTGTGACATCGATTGTGAAAAATATTTAGTTCTTCACAGAAAGTCACTAACGTTCAATACGATCTTTCAGATAAGGGTCTTTCTTACATTTTTAGTGGAAAGTGAAACTTTCTCAAGAGTGGAACTTATATTTTTCAGTATTTTAATGTTAAGGTTTATAGAACCCTTTCTTCTCATTCAAATCAGTTCTTATATTTAGATAATGGTTCAATTTATAAGACAAATCGTGAAAACAGTGAGATTTTACAGATAAAATTTTTTAAGTTATTTTGGAGATTTCTACTAGCATTTTTAAACATAAATTATTGATCACCTATTCTTGTTTTTTGTTTTGTTTTAATAGAACCAGGTTATAGATTAATGTACTTACCTGTATCAATTTTGTTACATTTTGGAAATGACTTCCAAATGGAAAATGATCAGTTTTGCCTTAGTCACTGACGATCTAGTCTGACTCAGAAGAATTTCAAGAAATCCTTAGATTCTTCTTTTGGGGCTGTGGGCTTTATAACATTTTAAAGATTTTAAGAAGGAAGGTCTTGCAGTAGATGTAACTTAATAGTATTCCAATTTATATCCATCTTTAAAACTACATAATTTAGAACATGACTACAGGCACCATACATGAACCCCGGCGGCATACTGGTTTTGTGTTGGGCTGAACTACAAGATGGGCAGTTTAAAAGCACCAGTCATTTCAAAGGAGGAAGATGAGGCTTTCTTCGCCCCTCAAGAGTTACACCTCTAAATACCTTTACCATGGAATATAAGGGAGCTTCAAAAAAAATCTCATTATCTTTCATTTACATTTTCTAAAATGGTTGTGCAGCCTCCTTGCATTTCTACATATGCTTTTGTACTCATTTGTGCTGCAAATATATCCATATATGTAGTAGAGTACACAGGGAGCAAAGTTTATTATTCTTAGTCATAATCAAACACTTTGTAGTGAATGATTCAGTGGGCTTGAGGACTTATTACCATTGTCCCAGGGACCACTGTTGTCAATTGACATAACATAGTCCACCAATAAATGTTCTAATTCCTACTTTGTTGTTCATGACTGGAATCTCAGAGGCCTGAAAACACTCATCTAAGATGCAGCCCTGAGTCTCTTCCTTGTCTGGAGCAAAGGAGAGGAGAAAATCAACAACTTGAGGAAAAGCAGCATCCAAATGAGAGCAGACTGAAATGGTGCCGGGCTACCACTACTGAGCGCTCTGGTCAGGACCACAAGAGAAGATCCTGGATAGATCAGGAGGGGGAAAAAATGTTGAACACAATTCAAAACCATAAAAAAGGGGGAGACTCACAGGTTTGATGGAGACTGCCAGAGCCTCCAAGACTAGGAGACTCTAGAGGCTCTGACACCCTTCAAGCCGGACATTGGACCCTCTCTAGGGGCGCACCTTCCAACCAAACAATACACAGGCCTACAGATTGAACCTAGGACCAACGCACTTCCTAAAACCACCTCCAAATGAGGGGGAAAGGCTACATTCAACCAAAAGCAAAGCTCGAAAAAAGATGGATGCAAATGAGAACCCAAAGTGAAAGTGGAAAGACTGAGGACACATTGAGGGTGTTGCAACAAATGTCATGAAACAAAATCTGTCCAAATCATTGAACAGAAATTATTTGCTCTAAATTCTCACCCAAATCACCACTTTTAAAAGATGCTACAACAACAACAAAAAGTAGTGAAGATTTAGCAATTGTGTCTTATGATAAAGACTGTTACAAAAAAAGCCCTCTAGCTCCCACCCCCACCCTTGCCCCAACAAAAAACGAGTATCCAAATTACCACCCTATTCACAATGATTCAGGAGTCCTGGTGGCACCTTGGTAACGTGTTGGGCTGCTAACCACAACGTCGGCAATTTGAAGCCATCTGTTGCTCCACTCCAGGAAGACTAGACAGTCTTGGACACTCACAGGGGGCAGTTCTGTCCTGTGCTCCAGGGTCACTGTGAGTCAGTGTCAACTCGATGGCAGTGAGTTTGAGTTTTTGGTTACAGTGTTTTATACATCTTCATCTTCAATATGATGAGAATAAGCCTAATTATGTATTTTATTATTTGAAATCTATTTCTAAAAAGACAAAGTGATTTTCTGCCTTGAAGAACTTTTTAATACTCCTCAGAACAATCCAATACCTTAGACTCCAGTACAAATCCCATCTTTTTTTATAGTTAAAGTCACAGGCTGCTCGTATGCCTCATTGAGAGAAAAGTTTCCTGGTGTGATTTTAACTTTCAGCTTCTGATTCTGTATGTATAGTCAAGAAGTTACTCCATCTGCAGATTGTAGAGATGCCAGGACTCTTGAAACTATACCAGAAAAGTTGATTTTTGATAGTCTTCACATGAAATCAAGTGACATACAACACTTTCATTGTACGTGTGTAGTTGAGAAAGAGGCTAAGTACACATTGTCCGTGTGTAGTTGAGAAAGAGGCTAAGCATGACATTTGGCATCTTCCTGCAAAAAGATGGACATGAAGAATACCTATAAGAAAGAATGTAGCTGAATTTTTGATACCTCTCAGCAGGTTCACTACATTGTCCAAGAGTGATAGAATGTCTCTATATAAATAAATTATGTTTTCCTCAAGTAAATGTATATCATTTAATAGTGACAAAAAGTTATAACATGCAAAAAGCAAACTGAAATTTCATCAATAAGTAAAAATGGAAGAAGATAATAATATGGTTTTAAAAATACATGTCAAATTAATTTTCCCTTCATTTTTATGTTTCTCTTGTAAAGGAAAGCTTTTGAACACTGTCTAGGATAATTTTTTATTTCCACATGAGCTGAAAGAAAATTCATTTTTCTAAGGTGCTCCAGGATGTATACCAAAAAATTGTATTTGCTATTTCTTATAAATATCCTATTATGCTTGACACAACCAGTTGCTGGGATATATATATATGATATAATATGCTGGGATATATATAATATGTATATTATATAAGTAGTATATTTGAATATATGCTATATAAGTACTAGATAGTGTATATATATATATATAATGTATTATACATTCCATAAATGCTTGTTAATTGAGTAGCAGATATAAAATACAAAATTTGAAATCAGAAGGGCCTGCCTGAGCTGAGGATCATTTACTGGTAATTAAGAAAAATTAAGCCTTTCATATCACATAAAAATTGGTTCTTTGGAAATTCACTTAAACTCACAATGCCACAAAAATGTCCATATTATCTTTAAAAATCTATGGCCTATACTTTGGGCTATGTACCTAATGCTAAAATCTGTTTTCAGTAGAAGCGAAGACTGAAGCTGAGCCTCACCACTGAGATAAGAATCCTATGATTCAAAAACAATTCTAAAAATTGTTTTAAAATGTATTTAATACAATTACTAAAATTGTAAGGATTTATAAAGCATTTGGAACAGTATGGTGATGATTATTTTTCAGTTTTCTCAGTTGCTAGATTTCTCCCAGGATTATTATGTGGCATATTTGCAATATTAAATAGACCCTTACTTTCAATTGAGTACAGAGCAGAAACAAGGCATGCTTTAGCTAATTCCACCAGTATTTTTAAAGAGATGGGATATCATCAAGTATCATCAAGTTCATGATTAGTAGATTCTCTCATCATAGCAATCCAATGTGATAGAGTAAAACTGCCCGTGGAATATTATTTTGTCTTTATGTAAGTAAATTCCACTGAGTGCGTTCAAATAGCCCGCCTTTCAGTTAGCCGTCGAATGCTTCACCATTGGCACCAAAAGAACTCAATGGTGAAGCCTTTCTCTTTCTCTCCGCGTGGCAGAGCAGAGTTCTTTATTGGTTAATAGTCATCGGTTCCTGGTCACGGAGACGTGGTCGGTGGGAATAATGCATTCTCATTGAAGCAATTACTCCAATTAAAGTTCTGTGCACTGCTGAAAAAAAAAAACTTTCCCCATGTACATGCAGATAAAACTTACTGAAGGGTAAACCTTAAGATTTTGCATGCAATTTTACTTCAAAATTACATGGAATTTTGTCACTTAATAAAATGTGTGCTTAAAATCTTACATCTGGAATTATCATAGCAGAACACTGTAATGGGTTTCAAGATAACAAAATAATATTTGAATTTGTATGTTACTCTTGATTATGTGCAGACATATTTTGGTAGCTTCTTTGAGAAGGATGATAAGAAGATAGAGCAGTCTTCAAGTAAAATATAATTATATTCTTGAGAAAAATAAGAATTTATTCTTAGAAAAACCAGATATGTTAATAATATTGTCTAGAAAATACAGTATCAATGAATTATTTTGTTCAAACATATTTTTGAACACTTAATATCTTATATTACATCTTTTTAAAAACATCTTCTATAAGTACACGCAAACCAAACCACCAGCCATGAAAGTGATTTGAACTTCCGAATGAGTGTATAGGGCAGTGGTCCTCAACCTGTGGGTAGTGACCCCTGTGGGGGTCGAATGACCCTTTCACAGGGGTTGCGGGCTACTTCATAACAGTAGCAAAATGACAGTTACGAAGCAGCAATGAAAATAATTTTATGGTTGGGGGCGCCACCACAAGAGGAACTGTATGAAAGGGCGGCGGCATGAGGAAGGCGGAGAGCTACTGGTCTAGGGCATGGTAGAACGCCCTAGGTTTTGAGGCTCTAAATCCATAGGAACAAAAGCCTCAGCTTTCTCGTGCAGAGGGTTTGGTGCATTGGAACTGCGGACCTTGCTGTTAGTAGCCACCTCATAGCCTACTGTACCACCAAAGCTCCTAGAGTACATACACAAGCAATTTCAGAATCTTTCATCCGTTACATAGCTTTCATCTGACTGAAGAAATAACAAGTGACCTACAATCTTCTGGCTGCTGTAATCCATATCTGAATCTACAATACTCCAAGGATCGTAAATTCTTGCAACAGTGTTCTCTGACACTAATATAGACGTAGAAATAGGAATAGGGATACAGATAGAAATGTTATAAAGGAAATAAGTAAATGAAGCCTTGTTGACAAGGTGCAGCAGATTGGCCTTTAACTGCACAGAGCAAGAACGATCAGAGCCAGAAGTGGAGCCAAATGCATCTGACTTAAAAAGTCAATGTGCAAACACATCTGAAAATACATGAAAGGAAGTTACTGAGTAAGAGTACAACCTGTGGGTTCCAATATTGTGCATTAATTCAAGGATCCCTCTTCCCACCAGAGAATTTATAAAAACTCATCATTACAAAGTATAAAGATGCAAATGTCCCTTCTTACTTCTCCGTTTACAAATGGAAAAGAAAGGTTCGATAACATGGTGACTGAGTCAGCAAATAGCTTTCATTTAAATTAGTGGTATATTTAAGGCGCCATGGTAATGCTCTGGGCTAAGCATTGGCCAGTAATTGCAATGTTAGTGGTTCAAGCCCACCAGCAGTTCTGTGGCAAAAAAGTGAGGTTCAGAATCCTTACCCAGGGTTGTGACGAGTTGAAGCTGGCTCAGTAACAGTGGGTTTTATTTTGTTTTATGTTCGGATTAAATAAGACTAATTAATTCCCATTTTTAAATACATACGACATGTAGCAATTTGCTGTGTGTATCTTTGCCTTTCAAATAACTTATGCAAATCTGAATTATTTAATTTTATTTTGCTTTTATAAGAATGAAGCTTATTCGGTTGCATCCAGGTCCTCATGCCTGAACAAACAATCTTTTATTTTCTTTTAAACAGAGGAAAGATGGGTCAGAATGGACAAGAGCCTATAAAACAGCCAGGAGTAGGACTAACAGACACTGATGGTAAGTTAAATCTAAACCATTGCTGGTTTCTATTTGACTTTACTTTCTACACTATAGTTGCTGTTTTTAATGTAAATGTAGTTTCCTAGGAGCAAATGGCAAAAGTTTGTTCTCTATGAGATGAAATTGTTCTCTGTGAGATGAAAATGACTTTGTAACTTCACTTTTTCAATTTCCTCATTCATATTCAAATTTTACTATGATAGGAAACATACTTAAGTATAAAAGAGAAAGAAACTTAGAAAACTTCCTCAAAGCAAAAGTAATCTTGTGAAGTGTTTTGTTTAAAATGGTGTTAAATAGAAAACAATCCTGGAAGTTCATTTAAGCCAAGAGACATTCTTAAATATATAAAGCTGAGAAGAAAATAAACATGGAAATCACTGTATTGGCAAATTAAATTTCTGATTTTTAAAGTAAAAGTGAAAATAAATTTATCTGTATGAAACAAGCTGCATTACTGAAAATAAATACATTTCTTAAAAAAGTGAAAATAAATTTATTTGTATTGAACAAACAGCAAATGTAGCAGAGAATACAAAACCAAACAGAAACCACGTTAATATAGGAGTACATAAAATTATCTCTATGATTCATACAAATCTGATAAGACATTCATGAATTGCACCACCTCTCAAAAAGTTAACTATGTAAAGACTTTATCTAAAGTTTTCCTGTTATAGTTCATTTAATTCTTATAATTACTTACAAAATGAATATCATAATTTATACTGATTTCACATAAAAGGTAACAAAAGTGTGGACCGCACACAAGGTCAGAGCCAGTGAATGTAATTCATGAAAATAAATCAAGTTCCACGATATTAAAAAGAAAGAGTGATTACAAACATAGTATCAAAAGGATTCTAAATGGAGTAGTAAGAGACATGAGTTTCATATCTGGTCCTATCAATCCGGGTTGACTAGAGAAACAAATCCAATGACACTCATATATGTGTAGGAGAGAGCTTTATATCAAAGAGCATTTGTGTATTGAGAAACATCCCAACCCAGTTCAGATCAAGTCCCAAAGTCTGATCTTAGCCATATGTCCAAAATTAGAAATTAGACTGTGTGGCCCATCTCTAGGGAGAAAGAGAGGAAGTTCCCAGAATCCTCATGAGAAGGCCACGCCCACACGGAGGCATCATCAGGCTGTGACCTGATTGACAGGCTACACGCCACCCCTTCACTCTTAATACCCTCAAGTTGGCATGAGATTTTGTAACTACCACAGGTCTTGTTTCATACCCAAAATTCTCTATTTTTCTTTGAATTCTTCCAAAGGTTGAGTCCTTTTCCTGTTGTCATACTCCCTAAAGGGCCATCTTCAATCCACCAATCTTGTTATATGTCATCTACCTCCCTTAGTAATCTCAGTAATTCTCACTATATTTTGTTGAGAATCAAAGCTAAAACACAAAAAACTGATATTTTTATTTAAGCCATTATTATGTGCCAGGTAATTCTGTCCAACCAGAAAATTTTAAATAATTCGGAATAATACAGATAAACACTAAGGTCAGAATTGACACTATACTCAAGTGTCTGAGAAACCAACCAGGAGATAGTGAGGCAAAATAAGGACGTTACTATAGTCACTGGTGAAAAAAGTCCCACTAACTGGTGGTGACCAGTGGCTCTGGAGGCATGATAAATCCTTTAGTGAGTTGCTGACCACAAGGCTGGCCTAGGAAACTCACAGGAGCAATCCTACTCTGTCCACCAGGGTCACTATGAGTCTGAATGGAGCAAGTATTCTAGCTTTCCTTAGAGGTCGTTGGGAGCTGAGTCTTTTGCTGGGAGTGGAAGATAAGGAAGAGACAGAGAAAATGTCTCACACATATCGTGAAACACACAAGGGTGGGAGAAATGATCCAGTTTCTCCTCCTATTCTCCACGTACACACCGGTGCTTGATCGAATCCAGCTGGAAGTTCCCTGGGGAACAGCTGAGGGGACAGCTATTCTGGGAAGAGAACAAGAGAAAGCTGAAGAACTGATCCAAGGGCATCCGACCAAGGACCAGGGCAGCATCCTAACTACAGGTTCCATATGTGCATTGAACTCACTCACACTCTTCCACCTTTTACCTTCGCCTGTGCCCTTCAACCTCTTCACAAAATGTCTACTTACACAATCATCTGCGTATATCCTTACATTTGCTCTTTTAATTAAATTTATCTATTTCTTAGCCTGTCCCTTTGCTAAAGCTGAAGAGGGTGAATTACATTTTATCCATCTTGGTGTCCTAGTACCTGCCAGAAAGCCTTGCCTGTGAGGTTACTTAAATATGTTTGAGCTAATGAGTAAAAAACAATCAATTAATGACTGTTGTTTTCATATGATTCTAGAATACCTTGTTTTCGTATGATGCTAGAATACCTTGTTTTCGTATGATTCTAGAATATAAGCCTATGTTGTGCTTGGTAGGTGCTACTGAGTCCATTGCAGTCCACAGCAGCCTTATGCACAACAGAACAAAACACTGAGTGGTCCCGCACCCGCCTCCCAATTGTTCTGGGCTTCCTTCGGCCCATGATTGCAGCCACTGTGCCAATCCTTGCTGAGGGCCTTCCTCTTTGTCACCACCCCTCTACTTTGCCACGCATGATGTCCTTCTCCAGGGACTGCTGCCTCTAGACAACATGTCCAGAATACCTGAGGTGAAGTCTGGCCACCCTTGCCTCTAAGGAGAACATTCATGGGTAGTTTTTCCCCCCCAAGCTTTAACACTTAATTCAACCTTTCTTTGAATCTTAAGGTTTATAGACAAAACAATTTTAGTACAAATGTTCACAGCTATCAATAATAAGAAAGTGTTTGTCCTAAAATGACTTTCTTTTTTTATATCAGTCCCACACAGAGCACATTTGCTTTGCAAGAAAAGACCAATCATAAACTCCTTCATATTTTTACTTAAACTGATGAGTCAATGTGTTTATACTTTAGTAAATTGATTCTGTTTAACAGTTGATCTCAAATTAGCTATTGGGCAGCATGCCAGAGAATGGGCGCAAGATGGAATCTGTAAAGTAATGTGGATCAATTACAGTCATGTGCCTTTTGGTAACAATATTTAGATCACTTGGTTTTGACTGATTTCTTATGGACAATTTGACAATAACTAAAATTTTTAAATGTATTTATCAGTAGGATGTTAGGTATAAATAGTTATAAGGTTATATTAGGTATAAATAAATTTATGTGAACTATATAAAGGTATCTAGTAATATGGGAAATAAATTTATAGAATATTAAGCATTTAGAGAAAAATTTAAATTAGGAAAAATAGGCAGAAAACAAGGGAAATTGTTAGCTTTCCTGGAGTTTATGTGTTCTAGTCAGAAAGAAAAAGCATTTCATTGGCAATTTTGTTTTGTCCCCTTGGAAATATCAAGTAAACTTTGTGTTATACATGAAATATTTGTGATTTATATTTTGTTTGCTTTAAACTTTATGATCTAAAGAACTGCTTTCACTCCTATTTTTGTTAGTTAATATAAACAGCCATATGGGGGTGAGCGGGTGGTGAGAAGCAAAAACAATACATAATTCAATTTGTTTTTAGATAAAATAGATAGTTCTTTAATGGATTTTCTCCTTTCACTTCTTCCCTAAGACATCATGAAAACAGTGACTCTATAGATAGCATAGTTTTCCTGAAATCATATCTACTTCCACTTCCTATTGTATCTTTCCTGTTCTTTACTTAAGCACTTAGTTTCATGAGCTCCTTACTGCACTGAAGGGAAATTGATCGATGAAGATGTGCTCATGGGCAGCATACTTTAAATCAAAGGTCTATCATAGATGTTAAGTACTGACCTTCATACATGTAGTTCTCATGGAAATTTTATTCTTAATTTGTGTGAAGTGTTCAGAATACCTTATATTTTGTTTAATGAGAGCAAATTTTCATATTGAAAACATTGTTGACATTTTTAATGTTAAATAATCAGGACCATGTTCAAAATATTAGTTGTATTTGCTTTTTGTTTATGATTTTAAAATAATCTCATATTTTTCTGTAATAATTTTTCAGCTAGATGGGGGTATCACATGAATTAAAACCAGCACAAGATAACTGTGTTGGGGTGTTGCACTGCGGGAGGTGTGGTGTTGCTGAGACTCTGGACGTCACTAGTATTTCCAATACCAGCAGGGCCTCCAACGTGAACACGTTGCAGCCGAGCTTGCAGACTAAGAGCAGACTACAAAGAAGGCCAGCCTGTCCACGTCTGAGGAATTAGCCACTGAGAACGTTAAGAATAGCATTGTCAAATAATCAAAATCTCCCGAATATCATCAGAACCTTATCATATATAGTGCCAGAAGGTGAGGCCCTCGGATGAAGGCAGGACTCAATGTGAGAATAAACAGCTCCAAACCTCTATTCATAATTGGAATTTGGAATGTAAAATGTATGAATCTAGGAAAATAAGAAGCTGTCAAAATGAAAAGGAACTCATAACGATCAATATTTTAGGAGTTAGTGAGATGAAATGGACTTGGATTGACTATTTTGAATCAGAAAATCATATGGTTTACTATCCCGGGAATGACAGATTCAAAGGAATGGTATTGCAGTCCGAAAAGGATATATCAAGATCTATCTTGAAGTACAATGCAGTCTGTGATAGGATAATATCTATCTCCAGATGAGGAAATGCAGTTAATAAAATGCTTATTCCAATTTATACACTAAGCACTAAAGCTAGTGATGCAGAAATTGAAGAATTCTACTAATGTCTTCAGTCTGAAATTGATCAGACATTCAATCAAGATGTGTTGTTAATTACTGATGATTGAAATGCAAAATGTGGGAACAAGGAGGAAGGAAAATAGCTGGAAACTATGGTCTTGGTGACAGAAAAGAAGATGGAGATTGCATGACAGAACCTTGCAAGACCCCCAATTTCTTCACGACAAATCCCCTTTTTAAACAGCATGAATGGCAACTACACACATGGACATCTCCAGCTAGAATACCAAAAAACCCAGTTGGCTACATCTGTGGAGAGAAACAATGGAGAAGCTCAATATTAGCACCTAAATCCGGGCCAGAAGCTGACTGTGGAACAGACCATTTTGAATTTGAATTCGCTCCTAGTACGTTCAAATTGGAGATAATAAAGGAAAACATGTCTACAAGAGCCAAAATGCAACATTCATATCCCACCTGAATTTCGAGAGCATCTCAAAACCAGCTATGGCACGTTGAACACTAATGATGATGTTCTCTAGGAGATGTGGCATGACATCAAGACCATCGTGCATTCTTGAAGGTCTAGTGACTAAAAGGAATGGAAGAGAGGATGGAGTTAAAGAAAGGAAAGGAAAATTTCTACAATCAGCTCAAAAGACAAAGGAGATCAATATAATGACATATATGAAGACCTGGAGTTAGAAGGCCAAAATAACATCTCAAGTGGGGAAAAAACTGAAGAAAATTTCAAGCCTTGAGTTGCAGTATTGAAGGTTTCTATGGACAAAATATGGACTGAATCGGGAACTATCAAAAGAAGATGGAAGGAATACACAAAATCACCGTATCATAACGAATAGGTTGATATTCTACCATTTCAAGAGGTTGCATATGAAAACCAATGCATGTGCACAATTACATGTTCTGCAATTGTCATTCTTCACAATGTTAAAATAATTTGACGCACACGCACAGATACTGTTGTCTAGTTAATGAAACACAGACACACACTCTGCCTTCAGTCATAATCTGACAGCAGCAATGATATTTCTGGTTCCACATCTGCTTCTGAACAAGCTGGAATTGTAGCCAGTTCCCTTTCAAAGTACCCCTACAACCATTTCTTAAATTATCTCCAGCAAAGTTTTATTTTTGTGTAAAATTAATGATTTTGTTCAATAATTTGGTCAGTTTGTTGGGTCAACTTTCTTTGGAATGGACACAACTATGCATATCTTCCCATTGGTTGGCCAGGGAGCTATCTTCCGAATGTCTTTGCATAGACAAGTAACAACAACAACAAACACCTCACTGCTCACATCAACCCTATGTGTTGGGATGAGTCCTTACTGCCCCTGTGGGTCTCTGAGATGGTTTCTAACTGCAGACCTTGCGGTTAGTAGCCCAACTGCTTAATCCACTGTGCCACCAAGATAGTGGTATAAATATTTCTGACTAATAAAAGAAAAATAAGAAAAGCCCAAATAGCCCATCCAATGGTATCATTAAGATCCATTCGGTATTTGTCCTTAAAACTGGAGAGCAGAATTTAATTGAACGTGACTTTTACAATGGATTCATATATAACAATCGTAACAATCGCATGATAGTGTATCAACCGTGAATCACTTTACCCATAGGTGAGATCTACAGTGGCTCTGCCTCATAACATTTCTAATTTAATAATTCCTATAATTTTAAAAGTATTAAACATGTTCCAAACCCAATGCTTATTTATACCTTAAACTGCACACTTGCTTCACTTGTGGACATTCCATCTTTCATTGCAGAGAGAGGCCAGAGGTCTTATCAGCCTTTGGGGAACAGATTGCCAGGCTTGGCTTCTGAAGCATTTCTGGGTGGGTTCAAACCGCCAATTTTATAGTGAGGTTTTAAAGGCATAGCTATTTGTGACACTCGGGGACCTCTTGGGTGCCTTTGCTCTAAACATAAATAGATAACTATACTAGGGTAATATTTTGAATGGGAAGACGGAAGAAGAATGGATGGATTTGAATTATGCTGCTGGCAAAGAATATTGAAAGTACCCCGGACTGCCAAAAGAACTAACATTCTTGGGAGAAGTACAACCAGGATGATCCTTAGAAACAAGGATGACCTAACTTCATCTCACATACTTTGTGTAGCAGGGGAGAACCCTCCTTGGCAAAGGACACCATGCTCAGTGAAGTAGGAAGACAGCGAGAAAGAAGACGACCCTGGATGAGATGGGTTGACCCCGTGGCTGCAACAATGGCTTAAATGTAACAACTGTGAGGTGCTGCAGGACTAGGGCGGTGTTTGTGGAACCGACTCTACGGCACCTAACAATGCATCTTAGAAGGATCCCCAATAGTATCGGGGCTCACTTGTAGGCATGCTCTACTACTCAAGGTAGGGCATCCACAGTTAGAAACTACCAGCTGCTCTGTGGGAGAAACACACAAAGAAGTGACAGCCGCAGAAACCAACAGGGCAGTTCCACACACCCCCACAGGGCTGCTGGGTGTGGTGGAGTCATTCTGGTGACCATGTACACGATGAGTATATATGAGCATGATTTGAAAAGAAAACCTGGGGAAAGTGTTCGTGACAAAGGGCAATATAAAAGCAATAAAATAATAGGAACTGTAAAAAGGTGATAAAAAGCAAACGTACACGTCCAAAGAATTTTGAAGAGAGAAATCTACTGTGCTTTCAGAAGCCATCTGGTATGTACTTGAGAGGGCATTTTTGAGACAATAAGACCTAGCTAGTTAAGCCCCCTGAATTTTGTTCTTAGCTTGGTCCAGATGTGATGATTTGACCTCCTGCTCAAAATATGGAAACCTGCAGTCTACTTCATCTCATGTGCATGTGCGCATGTACACAGCTCGGGGAGTGGAAGAAGAAAACCGACGGCAAACAGTACAGATGAGAATATTTTTTAACTAAAACTTTCAGAGTATACCCTGAAGACACTGGGGGTTTTGTCCAATATTTAACATTTTACCACTCTGTGGTATGGTGCTTGGACAGAAGCCCTGATGCCTCAAGCAGGTAAGTGCTCAGCTACTACGGGAAAGGCTGGTGGTTTAAACCCACACAGAGGCTCCTGGACGACAGGCCGGTGATCTGCGCTCAAAAACCCTCGGGAGCAGCTTCGTTCTGTGTGCACAGGCTCACTGCACGCCAGGAGGGCCTCCACGGCTCCTGGGCCATTTAAAAAAATGGATTGTACAAGACATCAAAACTTCACAAGACTGCCATAGATAGTAAAAGCTGGTGTAATCACACACACACACACACACACACACACACACACATGTTACAATTTTGTTTGGTGAGGCTCAAGTATTGATATTTTCAGAAAGTTTTCCAAGCCAGCTTTTCTATAATAAACCAGAAGAAATAGACTGGACTAACTAGTGTACTAAATGGCATGGGGACCATACCTGACCCTCTCGGGTTTCCCTCTTGCCGTGAGGGATCAGATAAATCTCTGAGCGCCATCCTTCTTCACCCACCGTGACACCCACCATGCCTCCCCCAGCGCTCTATTTCTCTGCTGGGTTCATTCAGTCGTTACAGTGGCCTCACAGAATTCACAGACAATACTCACAATTACCAGGGGCTATTTAGAGAGGTTAAGGAGGTGGCATAATGGGTTACCCATTGGACTGATAACTGCAAGGTTAGCAGTTCAAAAACACAGCAGCTCTGCAGGAGAAAGATGGGATTTTTGGGGGGGAAATGAATAGATCGCCACACATCAGGATCAAATGAAGGCATAGTTATTGGTTCACAACAACACCTCTCCTCACCCAGCAACCAAGTCTCTCTCTAGTCTGTAGCCGTTCCATCACGCAGGCTCTTTGTCTCTGCCTTCAGGATCCAGGAAGCCTGCTTCTCAGGGTCTCACAGGCCCTGCTCCTCTTCCTCTGCTCCGTGGTCTGGTGCCAGTCTCTGCTCCCTCTGGTTCAGCCTCCACCACTATAATCAAAGCAGCCCACTGCCTTTGAGGCAAGGCTGGCTCCTAAGGACCCCTGTGGGTTTCTGAAAGTGTAACTGTTTACGGAATAGAAAGCCCAGGCTGTCTGCCATGGGGAGGCTGGTGGTTTTAAACTGCCAACCATGTGTAGCCCAACACCTAAACATCCCACTACCACTTCAGAGAGAGATCTGGAATGAGCTGTTTTGATAGTCCTGGCTGTCTCTCATTGTTGTTGCTGCAGCTGCTTTGAAGATGGGTCATCCTTATGGCCAAGATTGTGGTAACGAAACTGGCTTAACAATTCTGCTAGTGTTACATACGCCCTGTGTGCATCGTCCCACCCAATCATTTGGTGGGAGTTGCAGAGAAATGGGAAGACAGTTCATGTTAAGATTTTTCACTCTCCCACAATGTACTTCATCTTACTTAAAGTAACACAAATATCTGAATTCTTATTTAGTCCCCACCCCCACCCCCTCCCCAAAACACACATTTGTCAATCATTGTCTTACTAATCTAGAGAAATAGGCCTGCTGAGTGAAGGTTTAAGTCACTAAGTACTCTGTAAGTATTCAAGTTCCTGTTTGATCGTGTTGTTTCATGTTCATGTTTCATGTTCGACACTTAAGCAGAGTAATTTGACGCTTTTAGAACAGTGTTCAATTGGACTTTATATGGGAGGTGTGGTTAGGGTCTTCAGATTCAGGACACAGCCTCATCGTCCTTCATTTGATTCTTCCGTGAAAAGATCTCCCCAGTTCCCCGCCTCACTCTCCCTGGGGGCTGTTTTCCTGAGGCTTTGGGGAGATTTTTCAAAACTCCAAGTCATTTTAATTTGAAGTGTTTCTCCATTAATAATGACAGTTGCTTTTTTCCTTCTTTTTATTCTTTACATGATAATAGGAGATGTTCCACTAAAATTGTTGAAATGAGGTCTGGTTATCTTCAGTTACAATAACAATAATACTAAGAACATGTACCAAAAAAGACAAAAAATGCCAAAAACATTGAAAGAGACCAATCAGAAAAGTCCAATTTTTTTTTTCTTCTAAAATTATGTTATTTCCGGCTCTCTCAGAAAGAAAGGCTTTCCTTATATAACCACTACAGACAGCATGCACAGGCTGCCCTACTTTTACAAAACCCTTAAATACTACTAGAGCAGAAGCATGCCTTCTTGTGGAAAATGTCTTTTTGAATATGGGTTATTTCAAATAAAGGATTTATGAAATTATACATAATTCTTCTCCCTTGGACCCATGCACATAGCCTGCTCTGTCCTACAGGGACACCATGAGTCAGAATCGACCCAAAGAGAGTGGGTTTTTCAGTTTGAGCTACATCCTGAGGAGCTCCGGTGGGGTAGTGCTTAAAGTGCTATATTTTTAAACAAAAGATCAGCAGTTTCCAAAACTGTAAATTGTTATGAAACTATAACACTTCATCTTTCTCCCTGGAGCAACTGGGAGATACACACACATACACATAATGTGTGAAATGTATATGTGAA
Source organism: Echinops telfairi (assembly GCF_000313985.2). Taxonomy (NCBI): domain Eukaryota; kingdom Metazoa; phylum Chordata; class Mammalia; order Afrosoricida; family Tenrecidae; genus Echinops; species Echinops telfairi. The sequence goes on along the minus strand of NW_022103920.1, from coordinate 48,886,310 downwards.
GTATATATGTGTATACATATGCATGCATATGAAATATAGGAAGAAAACCTGCCCTTAGCCCCCACTTTACCCTGAGACCTGAAAAGACATACTGAGATATCATCCCACAGCATCGGATCTAAAACTCAGCTGCCATCAAGCCAAGGTAATCAAAGGGGGCGGAGGCATATGACTCAGTAGAACTGAGACTCCAAAGGTTTTTTCATGGCTGATTTTCTGAAGGTAGATAACCAAATCTTTCTTCCAAGGCACCTACGAATGGAATTAAATCTTCAAACTTTTGGTTAAACTGTCAAATGCATTTGCTATTTGCACCATCCAGGGACTCCAACCTTGGATACAGAAGCTTTGATGTACCTGTATACCAAGCATGGAATTAATAGATTATATAATATTGTTTACTTTGGGTGGAAACAAAGATTTGCAAAGAATATCAAATACATCTCATCAATGAACTCAGTTTAATTTAATGAGAGCAATGTGGAATTTTTGGTCAGATCCAATAAATCACCTTCTTCTGGTTTGATGGAAATTGTGTCTACCTTGCAGATTTGGTATAGAGATTGTTGTGGATTGTTGACGCCTTTCTAACTCATAGCCACGTGACAGCACAGAGTAGCACCGTTTTGTAAGGTTTTTCAGTCTGTAGTCTTTAAAAAATGTTTTATTGACACATAATCCACATATCATACAATTCAATAATTCAAATATATCAAGATTTGTTTTACAATCAGTACCACAATCAATTTTTTAACATCTTCTTCTTTCTTGTACTCATTGTTATTAGCTCTCTCCTATCCCTAACATCCCCGCCATTACCCCCACCCCCACCTAGAAACCATCAATCCAGTTTCTGTCTCTGTAGAGTTATCGATTCTGGATTTCACATATAGAAAAACATAACCCTCCACCCCACCTCCAAAAAAATCCAACAACAATAACAAAATAAAACAGTAAAACCTCAACTTAAAAAAAGGTGGAAAATATTAAAAACTAGAAAAAATTTTAAAGGGGCTAAAGAGAGAATAATTGATGGGTGTTCAGTTTTAGCCAACTACGTCTGCAGTCATCCACTTTCAATGCACTCTGCGTGATAACAAGGCTGTTCACAGCCCCAGTCTATCATTCAAGGGGATTCACCAGAGCCTTAATCCATGTTTGTCCCCATTACTTTCATTTTTCAATGGAAACAATTTTAAATGGGTCAAAAGGGAGATCAAATGATATGGTATTACAATTTAAATAACTACCTCTGCCATAATCAACTTTATAATGCTGTCTGTCTGATAGCCACGCAATCCTATCCCTCAACGATGATCAACATGTGTTGAACCTACAAATGGATTTGGGGCTGGCGCTGTCCTGCATGGCCTTCTTCAAACCAGGTGTTCACAATTAAGTTCTGGCACCATTTCCTCCTTCTGATTTGGATTATATTATTTACTGCCCTTGGATTACACAAGCTAGTGTGCTTCTTCCATGTTGACTTTTTTGACCTTATTCAGATGTGTCCTTGTTTGAATGCAAACCTTGAAGACCCCAGATGCTAGTCTTTCTGGTAGCTAGGGACCATACAGCTCCTTCACTTCACCTTGCTACTGAACCGTGTCTTCAGTGATGTCTTCATGAGGGTGAGCATCAAGCAGGGTCATGTCAGAAGAATTTAGTATTCTTAGATTGGGGCTAGAACAAAGCATGAGCCAAAAATGCATTCATATATCTATGGGTTATACATGTATTTGGTTCACTTTAGAGACAACATTGTCATTTTAAATTAAAGAATATTATCAATCACCTCCCTGGGGCATAAGTTAATTCGATTGATAGTGTCATTAATTTAGTCAAAGATGTAGAATTTCAAACATGATTGAGGGAAGGAAATTATACATGTAGAGGCTGGCTTTATGGGAACAGATCATCAGATCTCTTCTCCTGTGGGGAAGTTGGTGGTTTCAAACCTTCACCCAATTCACAATAAAGAGGGCTTTTTGAGCTGTTGTTTTGATTTTTTTTTTCTTAATGCTTTTCCAGTCACCAGAGCAGGAAGAGGCATCTGTTAATGGAGCTAGCCACATGTAGTCATTTTCATTGTCTATCCCAGTTGATTTGCAGAGAACTGACCTCCTGAGATCTCAGTGTGAGTACACGAGATGGAATCGAACTACGATAACATGAAATAATAGCTGCATTCGGCTTCCCCTTTTCAAGCATCAAACAACTTGGATAAGCCTGCAAGGCCCCAAATGTTTCACATTCCTTCTGGTTCTGCGCAGTACTTACCTGCTCTATACAGCTAAGATCTATCTAGGAAACAGGTTTCTAAGAATTTAAAACACACCATGACTTTAATGTATCCCCAAAGAACTGTGGCCTGCCAGGAGTTGAAAATCAGTACAAATAAGATTACTAGACTTGTTAAAATATTTAGTAGCTTTCTTTGCCACTCAAAAGTATGGTGTAAAGAAATTGTCGAAGCTAATTATACATAAGGACTGATACCACACTAAAATCACTTTTTGACTTTTGGAAGGGAGAGATAAAATTTCAACATGGAAAGTAAATTGATTAATACACCTGCTGAATACTATAGAGAATAGAACTATATTGTGCTTATTTTCTCTATGAGTTTATTTTCTCTCTGAATTCAGTAAACTTGGAAAAATATTGATTTTCCCTAGAAATGTCAAGTTTACAGTTATAATTTATATAAATATGCAAAGTAATGTTTTCCTTGTTTGGTTAGTTAATCTGAATAAATTGAGAAACTAACCAAAAGACTATGGACATACAAGTTCTTGCTTGGGATAAACTGTCGATTCTACTAGAACTTATCTTCCATTCCATTTGTATTGAGATATACAAAGAAATCAGCACTTGTTTAAAGTAACCAAGCTGTTTAAAAACAACCATCTAGCTATTGTTAGATAGTTTAGCTTTGTTCCAACTGATATTTTAAAAGTCCTGTCATTAAAGTTTGAAATTGAAAAGAAGAAGAAAAGAACGCGCTGGGAAGCACACATCGCTACTTTGGCTCCTGGCAGGGATTAGGCCGTTAGTAAGACTCAATCCTATCTGAGTCTGAAAAAAACACATGGCTCTCTTAGATAAGATTATGGAGAGAAAAAGATATTTGACTATTTTATAGACACGTGAAATTTAGATAGTTGTTATAAATTATCTTTGAAAATATTTTTGGATTATAGATGACAAAAGACAAACAGGAGATTTATATGATCTATTTGACATCTCACAGTTCAAGAGACCAGAATTCCTGATTCTCAAAATCCACCTTAGTTTCAATACATTAGACTTTTCTTAGATTTGGAATGAGTGGCTGGTGTTAGGTAAGGAGTTATGAGGTGATAGACTGCAAGGGCTAAATATGCATCTTATCTAACACCATTTCAGACTTCATTCATTAGCATCAGTAACCAGCAGCACTAGTTTGCAGTATTAATAGAAATTTGCAAATGCAACGAAAAGTGTTGATGTTCATTATATGCCTTTTTCCTTACCAACAAAGATTTTTCTTTTACAGAATGCTTCTATTTCCTCTTTTTTCCCTTTTGAGGTAGCACATACTCACCTCTAATTAGTTCAAAGTTGAGTGTTGTAAAAGTCTTTTGCTTCAAATGTGTTGGCCTTGACAAAAATAGCAGGATTCTAAGATGTCTGAAAGTAACTCAATTTGCACTGTGTCTAGTTGAGTAGACCTATCAGTAATGCAATAAAAAGATGTTCCCAGTCAATAACTTCATTTAAATATATTTGTACATTTAAGTGCACCCCATATAAGATCGTGTGTGCTAGGAATGCTTCAGAAGGTTTTATTGCAGTTCTGTTGTTATAACCTGTGTGTATATGTAGACAATAACCTGTTCAACAAATCTTTCATTATTTGTTCAAATTGCAACAGAAAGTTTTAGCCACTGAAAACCCCTTTATTTTGATAGTTTTATGAAAATGTCTTAACATGGATATACCAGAAATGAATTACTATTTAAGCAACTCATAAATAAAATGTAAGTGTAAGAAGTGTAAGTGTATTTCTGACTGAATAGATCCCTGGACTTAAAATCAGAAGATCAAAATTCATTGTGGGCATGGGCCGCTTACACATTTGGCAGTAACCAAGTGAAAATGTTTTGCATAATTGAAACAGAAACTATACTAACCTTAATTCCTGTTATAAGACAATGAGTGAAAATCCTATTAATAGTGATGCTTACTTAAAATATACTCTCTAAAAATAAAACTTTGATATAGATATAAATGCTTATATAAGTTACATATATAGCTATGAAATACACATGTTTTTCTTTTTTTGTAGATATCAAAGTTTATTAGTGGCTACTAGGGTCAGTATACAGAAAGTGAGGGGTGGAGGATAGCGGGGATGGAAAAACTACATGGATCATGGAATGGTACGCTTGCAAACATATTCTTCTAATTGCTGTCAATAAGGCTTTAACCTGTAAATAATTGAACGGGCAAAAGTTGTGTGATAGATACACAAGGGGGCTTCAAAAAGTTTGTGGGAGAATTCCATTATTTTAAAATTTATTCGCAGTCATCACTGGGGCTAGTTCTTGCTGATTTGTCTGCTGGCCTACTCTTCCACCTGCATGGCCAGGCGCAGGGCCTTCCTGAAACCTTGGGAGGCTGAGAGGTACTTGGTAAAGTTCAACTTTGTTCTCAATGGTCTCCAAGTCATAGCCAAGCTGCGTGGTCACCGTGGGAGAGCTTAAGTCAGGTTGGCCCTTGCTTTGAGCTGAAGGAGTGCAAGGAGTCTTAGGCAGAAGACATATCTGTATGGAAAGGAAACAATGGAGGGAGGTTAGGAGAGACCTCGATATACATGTTTTTCTTCCTACCTTTTCTCCTCCTTTCTCTTCCTTTTTCTCTCAAGTCTTCACTGTTATATCCTCTGACATAGTCTCTTCAATATTTGAAACCATTTCCTTGAATATAGGAATGATAATTTAAATAGGATTAGATATTTTCCCCTCAGATATGATGGTTGCTTTACTTCTGCCATTGAATGCTGCTCTCTGAGTGCAGTAAATGTCATAAAGACCCTACCTGTTCTCCCCCGGTTTCCCCACTACCAGGAAGCAGGGATCAGACATGCCTCCACCCTCCATCCTCCTTTACCTAGTCAACACTACCTGTTTTTCCCAAGGCACTCTACCATGTTGGGTTCAATAATTCATTCCAACGGCCACACAGAACTCACAGACAATATCCACAATTATGGGAGAAGTTAATAGTGAATATAAGTTATTAGGGAAATTGATAGTTTGCCTAAGACATGTATCAGAAAGCAGTTATCAGTAAACAGTGAGAATAGTCATTGGTTCAAAGCAACATCCCTCCTCAGCCTGCAGCCAAATCTCTCTCTGGCCCTCAGCCTCTCAGCCACATAGTCCCTTGGCCTCTTTCTTCCAGAACCAGAAACCCACCTACTGCTCTCTCACAGTCTCAGAGACTTGCTGCTGCTCCTCTTGTTCTGTCCCATTGACTCCATGCCATAACTGTGGGCACCTCTAGTCTTGAGACCGCATCTGGACCAGTCTCTTCCAATGGTCCTGGGATTTTTCTCTCCGCTGCTCCTTCAAAGGTGGCTCATTCTTAAATCCGGGGAGGGTGGGGGTGGGCATTGTCAGTAACTGATAGTGACAAATCCCCTGTGTTAGTTACACACAGCCTATGTGCTCAGTCCCAACTAATCATTTGATGGGAGTTAGAGACATAGGTATGAGAGCTGTATTAACAAATTTCAACCTGATTCTGTACCTTTTAAGTTTTTTTATTGTGATTTAAGGAAAAGTTTACAGAGCAAATTGTCCATTCAGGTTGAACATATTTTGTTTCTTGATACTGACTGCAATATCCACGGTGTACCAGCACTTTCTTCCTGTGTTTATTGCGTCCATTTGCCCTCCTTTCCTGCTTGTGCTGCCCTTGGTCTTGAATGATTGGCTGTTCCAATGAGAATGTCCCTCCCTGATGTCACTGTTCATTCTGTCGTCTTTTCTTTGGTGGAAAGTGATGCCAATTTCTGGTCTGAGATGTCACCAAGGGCCATAATCTCAGGCTTCCTTTACCCTCTCTCAGCTACTAACCCTGGTCTCTGGGTCAGCCTGAATCTCACACTGTGACAAGAGGTTCATTTTTTCATGGACCCTTAAAGAATGTTTTCTACAGCTCTGGAGATCAATAGATTAAATAGATTAAAATTGTGGTTGCTCTGAATCCATGGCTTTTCTATGCCATTATTTCTCGGGATTAGTTTTATATTTTTAAATAAAAGTTATTTTTTCTTTCTTTCACGTTTACTTTATCAGAAATTCCATTTGTGCTGGGTTGTAGTTTTCTAAGTCTCTATCAATGTTCTCCCTTTATTTTTTCATCTATCTTTCCTCTCTCTATTACTTCAAGCATTTCTTTCTCCTACATTAACATTAATTTATATCTTCTCTAATTGTGTTCAATGTGCCTCTAGTTCATTAATAATTTTGAAATTGGATTATTTCTTTCCTTTGCTCTGAAATCCCTGTCACTTTTCATCTATTATTTTGAAATCTCATTTTTTCAACTATGCCCCCTCTGTCTCTCCCTCCTTCACACCCTATTCTCCTTCCTCTAATCTTGGAGTTGTAGGTATTCAATATAGTAGAATAAATAACTTCTGCCGAGTAAACATTCTCCTTATTCCCGTAGCAAAAGCAAGGAAGCACAAGTGTCAGACCTTTAAGGAATCTGGAGACGTGGTCAAAACTTTCTTCTACTGATTATTGTTTATTCCCAATCAAACATCTTCACAATTCCTCTATGCGATATTTTTTGGGAGAGAGTGTTCACAGACGGGAGCAGATCTTAAATTGTGGTCCCCCCTTTGGAGACAGTGGTACAGAGAGTCTGGTCTGCCTTTTGAACATGTGATCACTAGTGATACTCAGTACTTTTAATTCGGCCAACTCCCTTGAGCCCACTTCAATGAGCATAAGACAGTCAAGGGAAAACCACCTTTGAACCGAGAGAAATATACCAAGAATCTCACAAGCAGGTAAATTTATCCTTTCAAGATAGAAGTCAGCAACGTGATGATTTGAGAGCTTTAGTTAGCAAATTCTTCTACCACCTTTTTCCCAAGTGTGAAAGGGCAGGAAACGCAACCACTGAACACATGGAGTGTTGGTCCAAGTTTTGGGGCCTATGAACGAGAAATGTGACCTATAAAAGGAAATAACTCCCAGAAAAAGTTGGAATACTATTTCATTTAATCTTACTCATTATTATAATTAGCTCTGCCCCAACTCTTTAGGTTCTTAATAGTATCTGGATTTTCCTTGACTCTCTCCCCACCATGATGGAATTTTCCCTCATCCCAGTGCTCTGTAAGAAATGGAGCCGTTCTACCCATGTGCTCTGTGCCCATGAAGAAAAGAACCTTCACTGTGTGCAAACCCACTGGACCGAGCTGCGTGCCCTCCTTTGAGATTGTGTTAGTGTCCACTCCACCAAGCGAGGGGCGTCCTATTTCTATGTAAAGTTACTCTCAGCTTTAAATATTTTTCCCTACTTCATTTTGGAACCTTGATAAATGGAAAGTTCTGGTCACATTCATTTTTTCCCTGAGTCTCCTGAAAGCCTTGAATCTTGGGAACAATCAAGCCAAAGCTACCACTTTTGTGGAGATCTGTGCTGTTCCTATGGTTGTTGCTAAATGGGGTCTGACCCAAGTCTCCATTCTCATTCCTCAGCACCACTGCAGGAGTATGCTGGGAGGAGGTTGTCAACTAATAGCTATTGGTATACATTTCCCTAGATTTTCCTGTTGTTTTGTTAATTCTCTAGATATTAGAAAGACCTCTGAGAGCATCTTCATTTTTTAAAAATTTTTACTTCGGAGGTTCTGTTTATGTGCAGATATTTTTAATAGGATTGATTTAAATGGGTTTATTTATAGTCAATAGAATTTGGGGGGCCATAGCTAAGAAACCAGCAACTATGTTTCTTTTGACTCATTATTGTATTCATTCTTTTTACCCGAGTATTTAATCGAGTTGGGTGGGGAATAAGATACTTGCTGTTTACTGAATAAGTTGATAGATAATTATTTAAGAGTTGAATGTTTGAGTTAAAAAAATAATCAGCTTCAGTGATGTTAATAAAGACGATGTTAGAGAAAATATATTGAGTTCAATTTAAGTAATACATACTTGTTATGCAATTCCTGTTGCCTATTTCTTTCATAAAGAGAAATAAAAGGACTGAAATAATATATAATAATGTTCAATTGTCTAGGATGTGTTCTTGTACAATCCTAGGAATTGACAAATTTTGGCCCACAGTTTTTTGTATTTCCCAGGACTTATACCATTTATATTAGGAATTTGTTATATTTTTATGATTTTCTTTCTACAATATAAATATGTTCTGATTTATCCTTTCTTTGGGCTATAAGTCCACAGTTGAGTAATCCTTACCTACATATTTTTTCCTACATATATTTTTTCCACACCTTCCTGTTAGTAGCCTATTATTACACCTACACTAATGTACTGCAAAGATCTGTATTTTTATCAGTCTGCTCATAATATCATTCACTGTTTTAAGGTTCAGTTCATGTTTTTTCTTCTGTGTATCCATAGGTAGCAATAAGATGCTAAGCACTTGACAAATATTCAATAAATTAATGATCAAATGAATTACATATGTAATAGATAGCATTATATATTCTTTAACTGCTTTATTTAAATCTTCCAGTTAAAACTCAGGTAATGGGTGAAATAAAGATTGCATTGAAGAAAGAAATGAAGACAGATGGTGAACAACTAATAGTTGAAATCCTCCAATGCAGAAATATCACTTATAAATTTAAATCTCCTGATCACTTACCAGGTATCTAATTTTATTATAATGTGCAATATGATATCTCAAATAATTTATTAGAGATATAGCCTGAGCACCTTGGAAAATGCTAATGACAATTTGGGCTGTATTATATCAGAAAAAAATAGCATAAAAATGCCAAATAAAATTTTCATATCTTTTGTACATTATTAGTATCTAAAGCATTGATTTTTCCAGGTTTAAGCTAGTTAAGTTTTCAACATATGGACATAGATATGTAATTGTTATAGTACAGGACAGTGGATTTAAATCACTAAGAAAATTAGTGCATATGTTTATAGCTTTTAAATTGTTTAAAATAAATTTTATACAATCTGTTTTCATTTGTTTAAAATGTAGGAGGAGCTCTTGGTAGGCAATTATGATTTTCCAATATAAAATGTTATATTATTTGATTCTTAAAAGAATTAACCCTTGTTTGCAGATTTATATGTGAAAATATATGTGTTGAACATCTCTACTCAAAAAAAGGTGATCAAGAAAAAAACACGAGTATGTCGACATGACCGAGAGCCTTCATTTAATGAAACTTTTAGATTCGGCTTAAGTCCTCCTGGACATTCTCTTCAGGTAACTCTGGTAATCGATTGACCCTAGTGCATGCAGCTGTTTCCATTCAGCCACTCAACATTGATGTACTAGATGACCTTCAACAATGAATTAATTCTTAGATGTATATATTCCCTGAGGCCCCTTCCAATTGAACATCATACTTTCCCCATTCATTTGGTTACCAAGCCTCCTCCAGTCTACGGAAGTTGACTTCCTATTAGTTTCTCTTACTTGCGTATTCACTGCCACTGTTCCTCCTTAGGCCCCCCACCTCTGTTACGCAAACCACTGGAGGAGGGTCCCCGTACTACTTTTGACCCAGTTATTGCTCCATGGATTTATTTCATTACACGGACACCAGTGCTATGGAAGTAAAAACACTGGTTGTCGCATTACAACCACTCATTAATTAGCCACGCTTTTGGCACTTCCAGGGTCCTCCAAAGTGAGTTCTAATTTATCAATCTAATTTCATCTCCTTTTATACGCCAGTCACACAGGAATCTTTTCAAATGAGGTTAAGCTCCCAAACCTTTGCTCATCGTTTCCTTTCCTTTTAAAGCTCCTCTCTGCATTTCTCTCCATCCACCACAAAGTTCCGCATCTAACAACATAAAGTCAGTGGCTTTACTGATGACCCTGTGTGCAATCCCCCATATGTAATTTATTCAACCTTAATCACGTAAGATTTTGCTTAGCATTATATCAATCCCATACTGTGTGGTACAGATATTTACATATGTGGGTGTCATTGGATTCTATAGTGGTAGCTACACACACATATATATGTTTATTACTGCTGGCACTGGGGTCAAGTGCAAGCTACTAACCCAAAGTGGGCTGTTTGAACCCCCCAGCCAATATGCTGGAGAAGATAGCGCAGTCTGCTTTCATAACAGAGGATGGTTTTGAAAACACTATGAGGCAGTGAAAATATTTTATAGAGTTCCTCTGAGCCAGAATCGACTTGATAGCAATGAGTTGTATATGTATATTTTACTATGTGAACTATTAATAATGTCCTGTTGTGTATGTGTATGTGTATCTCTATCTAGCTACAGTGTTAATACAATGATTATCTCTACGTGGCATCCTCTATATTTCTTTCAACTCATCTCTTTAAAATATCTTGGGTTGAAGAGCCAAAGGATTTTAACAAATATAAATTCTATGTATTATTTTTAAAGATCTTTAAAAGTACCTACTGTAGTGAAACCATCAGTGAATTAAATACAAAATAAAATTAATGCTATGTTCAATTTTCTCTGTGAACTTTATATACTCACTTATCAAATAAGTTTATAATTCAGGTAGTATTTTATAAACTGGTTGTAAAAAATGTGCTTAACAGAGATATTCTGTGCAATTTTTTGTTAATTTGAGCATAAGCCACGTCAGAATATATTGCTACCCATTTTATATTTCAAAAAGGGTGTGCCTTTTGCTTTGTGAGAGAATAAGAAATATTAATACTGATTAGTTTATAATATGTAAATCTTTGAAAGTATCTTGGGTATTAATTCTTCTATAAGGATGCCTGCTATTTCCTTCCATTAGCATCTCCCCTCTGTACAAGTTCTATGGTGATCAAATGTTCTGAAAAGAGATGGAAAATATTTACATCATTTTGATTTTCCCCCCAGATTTTACTTTTCTCCAATGGAGGAAAGTTCATGAAGAAAACCCTGATTGGCGAAGCCTGTATCTGCCTTGACAAAGTCGACCTAAGGAAAAGAATCGTCAACTGGCATAAACTTTTGGTCAGTCCGACTCAAACCCATTGAAGAAATATGTCTGCTCAGGGCCTAGAATCGGATCTAAACAGCTACGAGCCACCATCATAGTCCAATACGATTGTATTAAACTGTGTTTTCAGTGGCACACCAGAGAGGGGGCACAACAAGGTACACGTACTTGTATAATTGAAAAGATCTGGTTGTGGAACCCAGATGACCAAAGAAGTTCATCTGTTGAAGGGGAGAAAAGGATGGGGTCGTTTTGAGACCATGTATTTCTCAAGACTTCCAAGTGGATTGAGATACACACGCTGCACAGGTAAATCAAAATCACTGAGCAGAGTTGAGCTGCAAGATAAGGCCTAGGCTCAAAGATCAATATGGTTTTCAATGCACACAGAGGTAATCCTTTATGTAAAAGAACTTTGGTCAAAAAAAGAGAACTGATAACAAATAACAGATTTCAAAGGTCTGAAAACCTTTCTTCTTCATCTTACATTCTCCAACAATGTACTGCTTGGGGGCCCTGCCATAGGGTTCACCTATGACACATGCCCCAGACTGCAAGTGAGATGGTTGTGTTCCTAAAGAAAAATGGAAGAGGAAAGGAAGAAATATGACATGCAGACCGTACCATAGTGTATAGATTTTCTCTTGTGTCTACCTGCTACAAGAGTATAAAGCATCCATTTTGAAATCTATGTGGCAAAAGCACATTTGTTTCAGTTTAACTTGAAACACTTGTAGAAATGAGATTACAGTTATTCTAGAAACAGAGCTCCATTTCTCTACACCTTGATGACCGGCTAGCAAAGAAGAATGAACGTCGCCCACAAAATACTGTAACCCTGGTTGAAAACATAAAAACCTCTCCAATTTACCCTTAAGCCAAGGCATTTTCAATCTATGTACCAAAGGAACTAGATTAAATTTGTATGTTCTAGGGAGCATGATAACTTTTTCTTTATGAAATTCCAAATAAATGCATATCCTACATATTCCATTTATCTTGAGTGGTATATCAATGGAGATAAACATTTTCCTCTGACAAGTAAATCATATTAATCTTGTGACATGGATTCACTAAATTGGTGTCAGATACTGCTCTTTGTAATGTCAGTCTCCCCTCTCCAACACAGTGATTGTAATGTACACCTTGACACCAAGTTCAAGTCCTCCTCTGTGTGTTTGGTAACAATACCACAGTGATGAAGTTCATCAATGTTGGAAAAACATGTGAAAACTCAGAACCAGATTGAAGTGAATCTATTTTGAGCTAGTTTAATAACAGAATAAAATGGATAATGTCTAAATCATTGAAACAGAGGTATTGTTTTCTCCATCAAATAACAACCCGAATAAAGAAAGAATCGTGGAGTTATGGAAAACCTACTCAATTGGGGTTTAAAATCCGGTTCCTAGTCTTGGTTCTTTTTCTGACTGAGTGTCACCCTGCACATGTCACTTAAGCACCCTTTCCCCTGACTGTTCTGTGCAGGATAAAGTAACCAGATCCCCCAGCCTTCCTCATGAGATGTTAGGATGTGAAAACCATGTTAGCTAGGAATGAAGAGGAAAGCACATTTTCAAATATAGCTTTATATAAGAAGTGAGAAACAATTATTAAGTAGCTTTTTCTTTCTCAAATTTTGACATGGGAGAAGCAGCCTCCAATCCGTGGCCAACAGTGTCATGAATGAAAGCAGAAAATTAAGTGAAACCTCTTCTTTCTTTCTGTTCTCTCAGCTACAAGCTTACAGTTCAATGAAAGAGAGAGGGCATGATTAAATAAAATGATTGGGGGAAAATTAAATTAATGAATTATATCAATTATTGTAACTAACCATATTAGTTATTCTAAATTAAACCACCTCTTTTCCTTTCCCCATATTCCACACTGAAATAAGGAACATGCTTCTAAGAGAATTCTGATCTTAAAGTCAGCTTCTTTGTTCATGGGGGAGGGGTTACGGGGCTGGCAAAATCTCTGATACATAACGTTGGTTGTATATTGAGTTTACTCATGTACAGAGGGAAACATATTTACAATTTGGAATCATATAAAATATTAAAATTGCTTTAAAAAGAATCTCTACTACATCCCAGGCCATAAATCCTTGCAAAACACAAAGGTACTATTCTGAACACAGGATGGGAAACCATCACGTTTATGCCCTCTATTCTTTATCCTCCTCTCCCCAGACAATGTGATGTCCTTCACCCTTGATGTTGCTCTGCGCGGGCTTGGTGTGAGGGGATCATTACCTATTTGATATTGCTAGGACATTTTTAACGTGATGACTAGACCTGCTGATGGTTGGTTGCCATGGATATTTCCAGCAGACGCTAGCACCTGAGGAAGCCTATAATTATCATTCATAATTGAGAAAGAAAAGGGACCAGAAACATCTGCTTCTATAAAAAGGCTCTGCTATTTGGCATTCAAAGAAACCAAAGCTCCTCTTTGGACCTTCCCCGCAGCCACTTGCTACTCTATGGAGGCATGAGAGGTTGTAAAAAGTTTATTCAATTAATTTCAAAGCTCATTTCTTTTGGAAGAAATATTGACACTCCCTTGGTACTATTTGACCTAAAAAGAGGCAGAGTCTTTTCATTGGTGGGCCTCTAGATTCCAAGGAACTAGTGGTGGGGCCAGATCGACCGTGCCAGTTATGACAGGGCTTCTTTTTGTGCACCAGCATCCCCTTTCAGAGCGTGTGAGATCCTGCCAGCTTGTGCCAGGTTTGCAGGTGACTCCACTCCTAGGTTGGGCTGGAATTATTCTATGCAACACCAATCCTTATATGAGTGATTTCTTCGGGATAATGTTAATTACCCTTCTTACAATGAGACCGTTTCTTTTTTAATTAAAAATAGGGCTCTTGGTGTTTTTTACTTTTTGTATATCTCATAGCACATGATTTTCCACTATTTTTAAAATTTTTATTGGAGTTGGCTTTCTTTTCCTCTAAGTCTAATAGCGACAAACTTTACAATCTCTTAATAACATATTGATTTGCTTGGTTTGATTAGAGCACTGAAGTTTGAACTTTTTTTTTTTTCATATTTTCCCATATTTTGACTGAGTCATCAGGGGTGAAAGCTGCTGGTTGGTTTATGATTTGACCCGAAAGACATTTCAGATATAGAAGCAAAAGCACAGTCTAAAATTTCACAAAACAGTGGGGATTTTTGTTTGTTTCCTGATAGTCTTTGCAGAATGGATAACCCTTGCAGCAAGACGGTGGTGTCTTCCCAGTTGTTGTGTGTTCTTTCTTAAAATTATAAAGATTTTGGTGACTCTGAACACGTTATTTATCATTGCACTTTAATAGACTAGTATCCAAGAAGAGGGGTAGAGATTGTCTTTGCTCCTAACTGCTGCCCATGTTCCATTAACCACATTAATCAAATGTATATTTTCAGCATATCAATGGAATTACTTTTGTGGACCACACATAGAGAAATTGTCGTGTTGTGGGATGGTTATAGCTGGTAACCAGCTGACATTGATTCTTACTATAGGCATGATTATGATGACCGTGGTGATAGCTGTGCTGATACTAGTGGTGATGTGAAATGAAAACAAAAACAAAAACTATATGCTACATTGTGCCCAATTTATCAGGAATTTCTTGATCAATGTTTCATTTCATTAAGATATCACAAAGATGTTTATAGTATTTTTTTACTTTATTATTTAAATCACAACAAACTATTTTTAAAAGCTTATTTTCATTGCTACAATGTCTAATATTCCAAAATTATGACTAAGTACAGCTAGCTATATATGTATTTATGATTAGTTGTGTGGCAGAAGTGATCCCCAACCATTTTTTTAGCTTGAAATTGAAGTGAAAGAAAGCTCATTGAATAGTATGAGCTGTTTCTTTAATAACGACATGTCTTTGATGTAATATGAGAATGAGTGAATGAAACATATACTCATTGAATACGACACACTGATGTCTTCTGTATGTTCCCTGTTGTTATTATTAGTAAAGATATTCACTCAACCAAAATCATTGAATTAAATCCTTATCTGAGAGGCAGATTGAAAGCATTTTCTTACTTTGTCACCCTGTACATACTATACATTTGGTAAAATAGACAAAGCTGAAATTTCAATTTCATTTAACACTTGGCATGTGAACGTGACTCTTGGTGGATTGTGTCTGTATTGTTTGCTCCTGTGCGTCCGTGCTCCCGCTGCTGACAGCCTCCCAAAAGCACATCTGATATGAAAAGGGAAAAAATCCACATCTTGTCTGAAAAAGAAAAGCTAATGAAATTGATTTCCAAGTTAAAGAATAAAGGTTTGGAGATATGTCTTGTTTCTAAGTCTGTGTTGCATGCCATGTTGCTATTTTGCTGTGCTTTTTTTTCCTGTTCCAGTCAACATCTCTGAAAATTCTAGTGAATAAATATGAATTCTTGGGCTAAAGGTTGTATAAAGAGAACTGAAAATAAATGAGAATTATATTAAAAATGCTTGTAAATCTGTCTTGAGTTTTACTCCATGTAAAAACATGTCTTGGTTTTGTGATTGTATACCAGATGTATCCTGATAACTTATGCAAATTGTGCTGTATAAGGCTGTTGCCTCAGCCTTACCAATAAATATGGAGAAAATCAATTTTGCCTTCTTGTATTTATCAATCTGATGAAATAAATATATACAAAAGTAGAATATAAAACTTTGTGGAACATTTTCTCTGGAAATTGTTTCATAAACACATTCATGCACTCAGTTTTTGAAAATATATTATAGACTACAGCACGATACATAGAACAAAATTAAACTATATAGCTTCATAAATTATTAAATGACAAATACTTTTGTAAACCACATTTGAAGTCAAGAAATTAAGCTTTGCTCGCCTTTCTTTATGTAAGCCATCGCTATCACACCTACTTTTCTCTCTGAAATGTAAATGCTGTCCTGATTTGCATAATCGTTACCTAATTAAGCAACCTCATGTGTCCAATAAATACCCAAACAGTTTTTTTATTAAAAAGAAGACTTGTCTAAGAATCTTCCTATTTTCCCTCTGTCTCCCTTTTTATCTTGTGCCTCTCCTTGATTGAAGAATACCTGGATTTTTTTACTAAGGTTTATTATAATATTGATTTAAATTCCTAAGGTACAGTTCACAAATTCTTCTGCCTCTGTATTTCCTGTACTTGGTATTTGCCTCTGCAAAAATGGATGTGATCCTTATTCATGTTGGCAATTTACTCTTTTCTCTTTGTTTCTTACTGCCATTGAGTCATTTCTGCCTCACGGGGACCCTGCAGGGCAGACTGCCCCGGAGAGTTTCAGAGATTATAAGTCTTTGCAGAAGTAGGACGGCTCCTCTTTCTCAGGTGAAGTGGTTTCAAATTGCTGACCTTGGGGTGAGCAGCCCAACATCTACTCCCCTAAGCCACCAGGCTCCCATTCTTCCACTGGGAGGCATCCAATGTCTGTCTGTCTCTCTTGGTTTGTTATACTTGCAGTCACTCTTACCTACAGTATATCCATTAATTGATCATACATTGCAAAAATGGTGATATTTCAATTCAATCATTACTTCTTCATGGAATACTTCTATAAATTGATGTGATCCTTTGAGTAGTTTATCTATTCCCTTTAAAGGAGATGTTGATGTGTAGTGACATAAACATTTCAAAGAAAGTCATATACTACTAAATTCCTTTTAACAGTAAAATGAAGACTGCCAATGAATTGTAATTGGCTAACACATATCATTGCATTTTGTCCCACTCAGAATCTGTTCCTTCTTTCTACCTACTGCTGAGCTGTGCTCTTCCACAAAGTCCGCCCCCAGTTCTCACTTTTACCTGACTCCTGTTCATCCCTGTAGACTCAACGTGTGTCTATTCCAGAAAGACTTCCTGTATACCAATATTGCTGCCCTAGAAAAAATTCTCTGACAACCATCACCCAATCTTGTTCTTCTCACTCTTATAGTACCCTGTTTAATAATATAAACATAGAACTGTGAATTGGTAGGAAATAGATATTGGCTCTTGTAAATTCTGGCCTCGTCCAGGCTCAACTCTGTGTCATGATATTATGGTCTATGCCCGTAGTTCTCAAACTTCCTAATGGCGGGACCCTTTAATACACCCCTTCACGGTGTGGTGACCCCCACTATAAAATTATTTTTGTTGCTAATTCATAACTGTAATTTTGCTACTGTTATGAATCAGGCGATCCCTGTGAATGTGTCATTTGACCCCCAAAGGGGTCACAACCCACAGGTTGAGAACCGCTGGTCTATGCCAATCGTTCTCCAAGAGATGAAAAAAAAAAAAAAAAAGCCCTTCCATTTCCAAAGCCAGCTCTGTCCAGTAGAGCATCCTGAAGTAATGTAAATCATCTATAGCTACACTCTCCGATACAGGAGCTAGGAGTCACATGAAGCTATTGAGCAATTAGTGCAAATCGATTTAAATTAGTTATTCGTTAAATTTAGTTATTTTAGTTAAACCTAAAGTATCACATGCCGCCAGTGACTACCATATTGTGCAGCACCGTCTTGGAGCAGGGATTGTTAGGCATTTGCCCAGCATTAAAGCCCGGTCTCCTTCAGAAGGCTATAAAATACCATGAACTCTCTGTCCGGAATTTTCCTCGAGGAATTGTGTCCTTGAAGGCGGGATCTCATCAAAGTTGATAACATAGGAGGTGTGAATATAGATTTCACAAGACTAGAGAACTGCAAATGTTGCTAAGTGATCATAAGATGAAGTCATAAATCACCAATAAAGACTGCTGTGGTAAAATCAAAATAGACATAATAAGTTTGAATTTTAAATTAATGTACTTTTATCACTCCCCAAATACTAATATTTCATAAGAAAACATTTATTTATCAATAAATGATACTATATTTATGTGGAAACCCTAGAAAACATTTATGAGTCAACCGAAAATCCCTTTATTATCTTCACCAGGTTTTTACAAAGAAGTTTACAGTCAAACAGTCAAACATTACAACTAATGTGCTTCAATAAAGTGTGTTCCAAAGGATTTTCAAAGGCTAATTTTTTTTCAGAAATAGGTCTCTAGAATTTTCTTCCATGTCTGGACAGACTCAAATCTCTGACCTTTCAATTAAGAGCCAAGTGCGCATGCATCCATCAATTAGGGTAACCTTTAATCCATTGATAGTCTGGTGGGTGCATGTCTATGAGAGATAGCAAGATCTCATCTGAACGTAAGCAACTTGAATGTTTAGAAATGAGCATTTTAATTAGCTTGCTAATCCTTCATTTTTGCCCAGGGTACCAGATAGACCGTGCATCTGGTGAGATTTCAATGATCTGCACCATTGTCTTGAGATGGCTTTACTCAAAAACTTCACTCATTCTTATCTTCAGTTTAGTATTTCCCCCTAAAATCAGCAATTGCTCTTCTCACCAGTAGCATATAAAATGCCCTTACAATGAAAATTACTTTCTAAACAATGAAACCTAACACTACATCATAACAAAGGAGGCTGTCCCTGGGGGTTTCAGCTTTAATGGGACGAGATATTCATACAGGGGAGGCTTATAAGCATCCTCTGATCAGGAGTTACCTTTTAGTTCCTACCCAATGCCCAATGTATTCTCTCTCTCTGTCTTTTTCTGTCTCTCTCTCTCAGAATAGGGACAAAAAGCAGGTGAACTCAACATCAAGAAAAATTGCACAGAGAATTATATTGCAATCAGGACTTTAGAGAATTGTGAATGGGGAGTGGATACTGGTGAAGTACAGTGGGCGAGATGGGGAAAGAGGAAAGGGCTATGAGATTAATGCTGCACCCACAGACTGGTACTGAAGCTCTCCCACCTTGTTTCATTGTGCTTTGCTTAATGTACTTCTCGGGTGGGGCACTTTTTCCACTGAAGGTTTGTGGCAAGCTTGCACTGAGCAACTGTATTCTTACCATTTCTTCCAATAGCATGTATACTCAATTCATGTCTCTGTGCCCGTGTTAGTAATTATCACACTATCTTAACCTTTTTCATTGTAGTGGTGCATACTAATAGACTCCAGTACAATGTAAATAAAACTCTCATTTGCACCAGGAAACAAAAAATTACGTTACAATATTCACTTTATGGTGGTAGTGTAGAACCAAGTGCACGCTGTCTCCAATACTTTCCTGTATAATAGTAAAATACTTTTGGTAGTTTCAGTATTTTAGATAATAGAATAAATGGAAAATCATTTAAACTTTCTTGAATTATAAGAGATCCTTCCTGAGTCTAGGTCCAATCTAATACTAGACAGGTAGAACTTTTTATTCTTATAAATTCTGACAGAATCTTTAAATAATTAAATGCTTTAATTAATATAATTAATATGAAGTATTTTACTGTTGTAAAAATCTATTGAAAATAATAAAAATATATCAGGCTAAAAGGACTAGGTGTTGAAAAATACAAAGTGGAAAGGAGAAAAATTATTCTATCAGCTTTTATCATCACTTGACTGATTAAATTACTTGTACTGATAAGAAATCTGAAGAATAAGGTTTAAGGAACATCAGTGTGAAGTGTGCCAGAGCTCAAACCCACTGTCATGAGTGGATTCCAACTCACAGTGACCCTAGGGGACCTCTGTGAGTTTCTGAAATGTTAACTCTTTACGGGAGTAGAAAACTTCTCTTTCTCCCACAGTTGTTAGCAAAGGCCTCAGAAATAATCTGAAATTTAAACTCTGAAATATGCATGAAAGTAAGTTATTGTTATTGTTACTAAAATGACCCCCAAAATTGGAATTTATATAGAAATAGAGATCCTAGAGTCAAGAATGGAAGAGAGTAAAATCAATCATTTATTCTCAAGAAGACAAATAATAATGAAATATTTATTTAAATTTTAAATATTTGCTTAAATATAATTTCAGGGCTGAAATTATATTTCTTATATATTTTCACTATCAAATGTGGGGGCAAATAGCTAGGACAAATGGGTAATTCAGTCATTTCCAACATGAGAGTGTTCCAAAAAATACATCAAGATTTATCTTTTATTCCATTTACAATTTTCAGCATTATCATGACCTTTTAAAATTACATTCCCTGCCCCCTTTAGGAGAGAATCAAAGACAAAGGTTCTCATGGCTACCATTAATAGAAATTAAATTAAGATAAACAAGCAGCCATCTAGCTCAGAAACAACAAAGCCCACATAGAAGAAGCACACCGGCCTGTGTGATCACAAGGTGTTGATGGGATCAGTTCAAGCATCTAAGACCCAGAATGAAACCATACCCCAGGTGAGTGGGTGGGGAAGGGCATGGAGTGGAGACCCAATCCCCATCTGTAGACAGTTGGACATCCCCTAACAGAGGGGTCACAGGGAAGAGATGAACCAGACAAAGTACAGTATAGCACCAATGAAACACACAACTCTCCTCTAGCTCCTGGTGCTTCCGTCACCCCACTATCATGAGCTCAATTCTACCTTACAAATTGCATTAGGTCGCAGTTTGATTGGAGTGTAAAGAGATAAATGGCCCCTCTGTCTCTTGCTCTCTGGTGAGCAGACCAGTGTGTGGCTGATTTAGCTAGATCTCTGCCTCAACTTGTGATCTACTCTACCTGTGGGACAAATGGACCCATGGATCGAGCTGCTAGAGCTTGAGGTTCCTTGGAGACCTGCTTCATTATGCAGCTTGTGTGTACATTGCTTGAGCTTTAGGGTCCTGTTGCATCCGGGCCTGCTTCACTAAGCTCTTGAGCTGCTGACTGTTGGTGACCCACCCTGCTGTTTGCTGCCTCTGGGCAGACTCTGCCTGCATTGCCAGAGGGAAGACTCAGCTGTCTACTTTCTTGACCTTGGACCAAGCAACCGTCCTGAGTTAAAGGACTTCCAGTATAATAACTGTTCCATGTGAGTTGAACCGAGCCCTCTATACTGCTGTGTGGACTAATTAGCTGGTTTAGTTCTTCATGCTGTATAAACCTATCCTCTTATAATAAGTGTCCTGGTTTTGTTTCTGTAGAGAACCCTGCCTAACACACCCTGCTAAGTATTACAGATGCTTATTTTCTTTAACTGAGCTGTTAGAGGTGAGGGGGAAGGATTCTAGACCATAACGTTTATTTAGAGGACATTTTCAAATTCTAGCCTTTGTTACAAATGTGCAGTTGATTCAAGACTGCTGTGCATATAGTGGACAAACTTAAGTCCTTATTAGAAACATCTAGAAATCGTTCTAGATGTTTAGAAGTGCACAATATGTTAAGAGAGAATGTAAAGTAAAACCCTTTAAATACCTTTTGGGGGTCATAATTTATAGGTATGGTTGCATGTGGGGGGAAGTGTTCATTTTCATGTCTTGGAGGCAGTATACTGAGTATTGGGGTGGGAAAGGAGATGCAGAGGGAAGGGTTCTATGCCCAGAGTCAGACAAGGTCAGATTGTCTACACGTGCTTTTATCTGTGCATTTTAGTCAATATTGCTCTGTGTTAAAGGACAAATAAGTCCTAATGTCCAAAGTAAATGAAAAGTAGAGGCAGTAAAACAAGCTCTTAGAAGCACTGTCTTCAGTGAGTGCCCTTGGCTAATCCACCTCTTCGAGCTGGTCACGAGGGAAATGTGACTAGGACTATGTTCCCTAACTCATAACAGAGGGAATCTGGAAAGCTAGTATTCCACAGGAGGAAAGCCACCACTTTGTTAAGTTAGAGATAAAGTCCAAGTACACAATCCTGCTTTAAATATCATCCCCACAGATTTTCTCCTAACAGCTATGCTGCCTTAAAGTGAGCACATAATTGAGTCTATCTACCTAGAGAAGCGGACATTCTATTGTTATCTCCTCCCACCATGGCACCCATTCCCCTCTCATTCCTTCCCCCAATGCAGAAATTTGGTTTCCTCACCTGTGAGCTCAGGGACTTTACTGTGGTTACCATCCACCTTGTGACATATGTAACTACTGAATATGCATGTCTCATGGCTACCTATAAGTGTCCCAAGATGGTAAAGACCCTCCTCTCTCCTGTTTTCTTTTCTCCCACCTTCACGTGGACCACCAAGAGGGGCTGAGATGAGCGTGCTAACATGAAATGTGCCTGACTCCTTTATTTTATTCTCTCTCCTATCTCTCCTACCTTCTATGTTCAATTGCTTATAAAATACACTTGCCTAATTTGGACAATGTTTGTTATTTTACAGCATCTAAGCTTGAGGTGTCTTGAGGTGACAATGTATGATAAACAGTAATAATACTAGTGAGTTAACCAATCTGTCAATATCTTTTTGTTATGATTTAGAAAAGCATCTTGTACATGGGATTACTAATCCACTTTTGAGAAGGAGACATCAAGATTGGTTAGGTCGTCGGCAGTAGGATGTGCAAGGGGAGGAGTGTATGCGAGTACGGGATGTGCCTGTATTTGCATCTGGATGGCAACCGTGATGCATGTGTGCGTCTCCTGACTTCACTATAGAAATCCCTACAGGACCAGTGGTGTGAGTGGTGATACTGGGAGGGTAGAGGGAGAGTGGGTAGGAAAGAGGGAACCGATTACAAGGAACTATATGTGACCTCCTCCCTGGGGGACGGACAACAGAAAAGTGGGTGAAGGGAGACGTCGGACAGGGCAAGATATGACAGAATAACAATTTATAAACTATCAAGGGCTCATGAGGGAGGGGGGAGCGGGGAGGGAGGGGAAAAATGAGGACCTAATGCCAGGGGCTTAAGTGGAGAGGAAATGTTTTGAGAATGATGAGGGCAATAAATGTACAAATGCACTTTACACAATTGATGTGTGTATGGATTGTGATAAGAGTTGTATGAACCCCAATAAAATGATTTTAAATAAATAAATAAATACATTAAATTCAGGGGAAGCACCTTGATAATATTTTAATAATTTAACGTCTGATAATTCTCTTATGAGCATTATACTTAACTTCCTCTTACTTTATGTCTCATTTTAAACTGAACATGAAGGTAATACAGTGTTTTAATTGTAACTCTGCCCAAACCCTTATCTAGAGGCCTGTTAACCAGGTTTGTCTTTTATGATTTTTTTCTCCTCCCCAGTGGATTTTTCTTTTTCTTTTTATGATTCAGTCAGCATATGATATTCTTGCTTGGGACTTTGAATTGGTAAATATTCATGATATGTGTGTGTGTGTGTGGGGGGATGCATGAATCTATACTGTGTGATCTCAACCACCTAAAATCGTATGCTCAGTCGTTTATACACATGCATAGGATGTAGGAAGACATGACAAACTGTATCAAATCATCAAGATGACTCTGGATGCTTTTTGTGTTCTTTGCTTTTCAGTTTTCTATAATGCACAAAAAAAGCTTGAAGTAAACAAAAGAAAAAAAGCTTGCATCGAGTCCCCATCGCCTGTGAATAAAGTTAGCTTGCTGACCCCTTAACAATAAACACTTCGTACAAACACTAAAAATGTTAAGAGAAAACATATAATATTGGCCCACTGCTTTTTTCCTTGGCGGATAAAAGGAAGAGCGATGTTTGAACTGAATAATTGGAGAGCAGCATGTTATTTTAGTGTTGGCAAACATTGTCACTTGCTGTAGACATGCTGTTAGTTTCTGAATTGTAATATTGCTTTAACGATGATGCACTGCTAATTTGGTGGAGCTTGAAGCGCCCCCTTTGGGCCTACTTCAAAGGGATGCTCTGAGCTGCCGCCTCTGCGATTGTTTCGTGGTTTCATAAAATGGAAGATGAAAGGGCGTCGGCTCTCTGGGGAGGAAACCAAAACCCGAGGACAGAGATACATGTAGATGGATAATTAAGATCAACAATATTTTTTGTTCGTTAAGGTCCAGGGCCTCTGTAGCCTGCGTGATCCACTTTCTATTGATATTTCTTTTCTATATTCATTGCTGTCCTTTTTTTCTGTTCACACAGTCTTGTTATTTATCACCATCATTATCAAAAGTAAGTGTTAAAAATATCTTTTGCCTTCAGTGTGCTAACTGGTAACCAGTTTGTCTACATATATGCTTTCAATCTCCTTTAAAATCAAGGCTCTCTACTTGAAAGTTAAACAAAAATGAAATCCTAAAATTCAAACAAACTCAAACTTCAGAAACATCCAGACCAAACACTGGGGGTTTGTGTCTGAAAGTGAAAGAAGCTTGGTTTTTGCCTTGTTTCCCAACATCATATAGTTCAGCTTACTTGTGCATAGAGTACCAGAAACCACTCAGAGTGGAACCTTTTCCAGAAAGAGGGCGGGGAGCAGGAAAGCTGAAGGAGACCAAGCAGCCCTGACGACGGGTTTGGGTCCATGGGGAGTTATCCCATCATCCCTGAGTATTTTGACGCTAGTGCTGTTTTGTTTTGATCACAACATAATTAGTCTTAAGACACTAAAGAAACCAAGGCAATTATTATTCACTGGTTGTTTTTTAATTATTGTTAGTTGGGATTTAATGCATATATCATATCATACCCTATTTCAATCATGTCAAGTAGAATGTACAATTGCTACCACAGTTTCCAAACATTCTTTTTCTAAATAGACTCCTTGATATCGTCTCCATTTTAATGGCCCCCCACCCACCCACACACCCCACCTCCACCACCCCCACACACCCCCAGTCTCCAAACCTCCTATTCTACTTGGTGAACCTGTAAGTTCATCAGTCCTGGGTTTCATATACCAAAAATAGAAGAGCATAGAACACAGCTTCAAGACAGTGACCTCCACTGACATGACACCTCTGAGATACGACCTAATACGGACAAACAAAACCCGAGAAACACAATACAAACAAACAACATAGAACATTTTCGAAGCCAGATCAGGTCCAGCCCACATCACAGGTGGGGATCAACTGACAACCTTTTCATTGTTCAGGTCAGATTGATGCCTTAGATCTTCTATACTCCCTCTCCCAAGCACTCTGTTTAGTGACCACTTTCCTCCCATCCAGCCCTGCTTTTTTTTAGTTGCTATTTTCTTGGTAAATTTTTCATCATCCTTTGACTCTCATTCTATTTTTGTCTGTGATTTTGAGATGTTTGTCTTGAAGACAACATATTGATGGATTTTGTTGTTTAATTTAGTCTGCCCCTCTGTTTTTTAATAGGTGCATTTAAACCATTTAACAGTCCATGTAATTAAATGTAAGTGTAGAATAGTTGTTGTCTTCTCATATAATTTGTGTTTGATATTTTCCTTTCTTCCCCTTTTATAGGACGGTGTGAGTGTTGGAGGAGTTTCTGCTGGTCTTTGTTTATCTGTTGGATCGGTAATGTTTGGGGTACTGTTTTCAATGTATTGGCTTCTGGGTGATGTTACACCCTGTGGTGGTCTCATGTTTGTGTGCTGAAGTTGTTGGCTTTCTGCCCATAAAGAACTAGAAAGTAATTTTCTTTTGTAATCCTGGTTTTGTTTTTACAAATTTGTTTCCTTATTTTTTAAAAAAAATTATTTCTCCCACAAATTTGATGGAGAGCTTTGCTAGGTAAGGGATTCTTGGATTGCACTTGTCTTTCAACCCTCAGAATATGTTGCTGCAATTTCTTCTTTCCTGCATGGTGTCTGCAGAGAGGTCTGGGCCTGTTCCTACCTGTGTATGGGACTGCTTTGTTCTCTCCAGCTGCTCTCGCGACTCTCCTTTTCCTTGAAATGGGATACTTGAATTACTATATGACTTGATGTGTTTTCGGGGGGTGGTGTTAATCTAATTGGTGTTTTCTCTGCTTCCTGAATGATTATCATTTCCTCCTTTGCGATATTGGGGAAATGGTCTTCCAAGAATTCCCTTACTATTTAAACTGTAGGCTTCTTTATGTCCTCCTGGTCAGGGACCCCAATAATTCAAATACTGTTTTGCTTCATGGAATCCCACATCATCCTCAGGCTTTCTTTAGAGTCTTTTGATTTTTAAAAAAAAAATCATTTTATTAGGGGCTCATACAACTCTTATCACAATCCATACACACATCAATTGTGTAAAGCGCATTTGTACATTCATTGCCCTCATCATTCTCAAAACATTTTCTCTCCACTTAAACCCCCGACATTAGGTCCTCATTTTTCCCCTCCCTCCCCACTCCCTGCTCCCTCATGAGCCCTTGATAGTTTATAAATTGTTATTTTGTCATATCTTGCCTTGTCCGACGTCTCCCTTCACCCACTTTTCTGTTGTCCATCCCCCAGGGAGGAGGTCACATATAGTTCCTTGTAATCGGTTCCCTCTTTACCGGTTTATCGGTTCCACTCACACCACTGGTCTTGTAGGGCTCATCCGCCCTGGATTCCCTGGATTTTCAGTTCCTATCTGTACCAGTGTACATCCTCTGGTCCAGCCAGACTTGCAAGGTCGAATTCGAGTCATGGTAGTGGGAGCAGGGAGGAAACATTTAGGAACTAGAGGAAAGTTGTATTTTTCATCGTTGTTGCATCACACCCTCTCATTTGCTGAATTCTGCTTGGTTATCTTGGAGATCCCAGATTCAGTGCTTCACTTCCTCCATTCTATTGGTGAGATCATTCACCTTTTTCATTTCTGCTACATTATTATTTAGCTCCTGGATTTCCCTTTGGTGTGAAGATTCTAGTATCAGTATTTTTTCATCCGTTTTCAGGATTGATCCCATAATTTTTGTACAGCCCTAAACACTATTCTTATGCATTTTTCACTGGCAGATCACGGAGTGCTTCTTTGGTGTAAACTGCTGGGTTTGGGTCCTCTTTGGTAGTTGACTTTTGTTTCTCTGGAGTTTTACAGTAGCCACTGTTGTTGGCTGTTGTTTACTTTGCATCTTGGTTGAACTAAAGATGGTATGTAGTCTTCTGGGATGTGTATGTAGGGGAGGGGCTGGCTCTTTAGGTTAGGGGATGATCAGATAGGTGCTGGAAAATGTATTGTGTGTAGATGAGGAGGGGGTATTAGTTGGGTGAGTAGAGGAATTAAGTTATAGGTACTTGGGAGTAGATTTTAAGTGGTGGTCTTAATCCTTGGAAGCCTTCCCATTAAGTTTAGTAATTTTAATGAGCTGAAGAAGAGGTTTATGGGAGATGTAATTTTACTTGGTAAGTTAGAGGAGTGTGTGTATTCCTTTGGTGGAGGGAACAGGTTCTAGAAGTTATGGTGGTTGGGGAACGTGAGGGGTATATTGGATCTACCAGGGTCCTTTGTTGACTCTGTATATTATTCAGGGAGTCCTTCCATTATTGTGGATTCCTGCACAACTCAAAACTATCTAGACCTTCACGTGTGGCTGTCGGGTGGAAATGGGCATTTGTAGTGGATGCCCCAGTTAAGAGGGAACTTCCAACCAGAGGGTGCTCTGGCTAAACACTGGTTCTGCAAGCTACCTTGCCAGCAGCAGAAAAGCTGTCAAGAACCCAGGAAATGCCGCATTGTATTTCATCTGGCATGATGGGGAGTTTTGGGTTTCAAAACTCTTTCAAAAGCAAATAGGAACAAATCTAACAACCTCCTGGCACTGCTGTGCTGTTCCAGCCTCGCCTCTTTCTCCCTGGTGCCATATCCCTCTGCAACTAGCTTGGTCTTGGCGAGGGATTGTCCCCAATGAAAACTCGACTCTGGGCCCCCGTAGGTTCCAGTGCCCCAGGGCCTCCAGGAGTCCGAGAGGGTGTCCGTGGGATGTCCCGAGGGATAGATTGCTCTGGGCCACCTCCCCACGCTGGCGAGCTGCCATACAGCGGGAGTGGGGAGAGGGAAGAGGCAGGAAGTTGCTGCCCCACCAGCAGAGTAGGCAAGTTGCCGGAGGATGCCGTGAGATGGGGCTGTGTGTTTGACGAGCACATCTGTGCTCTCCATGGAAAAACTGACCGAAGAACCCAGGGGTACTGTGAAAAAACCCGGTTTTACATCACAGTACCCCAACTCGGCCTCCTCACCCATAAACCTGAGCACCTTCATGCAGGTAGTCCTGTAGCGGCACCAAGTTCCTGGAAGCTCCTCACTGCTGTTTTATTTATGGCTGTCTAGAATTTATTAAGACTTTCTCAAGTTGGACGTGCTTCCTCACCCTTAACAAGATATGCTATTCATGTGGAATAACAAACATGATCTTACTCCCAGACATTCTGGGTTCAATAACCTGGTTCATATTTGAAAAGATTAACACATACCCACACATTGTAAAGAAAAAAATTAAACATAAAGAATACTTTCACTAATATTTTAAAATATTCTATTCAAGAATTATTCTTTCTCCAGGAAGTCAGCTTCTTATTTCTTATTGAAGCTTTTTCAAAGGGGGCAGGGGTTGGGGGCATGAAGATTATTGATTGATAGTATTTACCAATGGCCTGAATCCAGCTCACAATAGAATGAAAAGGACTAGAAATTACAAGTACTTTTTTGTTGTTGCTTGTTTGTTTAAATACCACTAAAGCTTCCCCAGCAGCTGCATGTATGGATTGTGCCTCCTGCTGGAACTTCACAGCTTTAGCTGAAGGGTGGAGCGTCAATGCTGCATCTCAACGTCAAGTGCACCAGGCAGAACGCCTTCATCAGTGACGATCGCATGGAGCAGATGCACAGAGTGTGTGCTGCACAGTCTCTCGGAGACAAGAGTCCTTCTGCTGTGATGTACTGATGAGTTGTTTCTTAAATGCTGATGAGGCCCGGAAGGGTTTTCTGCCAGCTCAGACCTCCATTTTCTGCTTTCATCGTTTCCTTTCCAGAAGGACAAAGTCTTCTATCTAAAGAGTTTGCCTTTTTTCCTAAGCTAGATTTTACACTTTACTTAAATATGAACCTTTTCTTATTCCCCTCCTAATATTATATATGACAGTTTTCCTCCATGCTTTCTATACAAATATGTAGTTGCACAACCGAGAGGGAGCAGTCCACTGTTTAGAGAAAATTTCACATAATGTACATCTAAATCAATAGTTTATATCCTTTAGCCTAATTTTTCTGTACATGCTATCCCCAAAACAGTTTCTGTGAGAAATAAAATTATATTGTTTTACAATTTAATAAAAACAACCTAAACATGTTCATTTATTCCGTACAAGAGCTAGGGTGTTTTCGTTCACTCACTGCTCAGTCTCCGGCATCACATTGATTCAGCTGAAAGCAGCCCTGTGCAGCAGGACAAGCCTGCCTGGAGTCTCTGAGACTAAATCTTGACAGGAGTGCTCAGCCTTTTCTTTCTTCCGTAGAGAAGCTGGTCCGTTTGAACTTCTGACCTTGTGGTTAGCAGCTCAATGCATAACCCGTTGTGCCAGAGCTCTGTTTCCTTTCCTAGGCAACCTAAATTATTAAGAAGAGTCATCATTTATTGATCACTGCTGTGTTATAAAAATGATCTGTATTGCCAACAAGGCACTTAGCATACACATTGTAATCTCATTTGAAACATTAAGCCATTGAAGTTGAGAAAGACAACAGAAGGTGCTCAGAGTAACACCGTGCTTGAGCGGCAGAACTAATGTTTAAAGCTGTTTAAACTATTAAAACCACGCCATATTGCAAAATCTATGTT
This sequence comes from Echinops telfairi, assembly GCF_000313985.2. Classification (NCBI taxonomy): domain Eukaryota; kingdom Metazoa; phylum Chordata; class Mammalia; order Afrosoricida; family Tenrecidae; genus Echinops; species Echinops telfairi. Next base: position 48,856,620 of record NW_022103920.1, on the reverse strand, counting down.
CACAGTAAAATAACAGGACAGTGATTCTCAGGCACTCAATCAACCTGAAAAATGGAGAAGAAAAAAAATTAGAGGAAGTGCAAGTTTTTCCACCTATCTGCATCCAAACCTGACTGAAACAAGAAATGTCATAAGCAACGAGGGCAAAAATGTATGGAAGTATGCAGATCACCGTAGTAGTTGATGAAAAAGTATTGTCACAAGAAAAAGATGAGAAGAAAACAATATATTATAGTTGTGGGATAATGTTCCTGATTGGATATTTTAAATACTTTAAAAGAAAGTAAATATAATTTCAGAAGGCTAAAACTGGAGCAACAAAAGGGCTTATTTTCCTTCCTGTGGGAACAGTAAATTATTTAAAGTGGCTCTACTAGACAAAGTCTTTCTAATTCCCACCAAATGACCTTTTGCTGCATGGTCTGGTTAAAAAAAATGGGGAAGACACTGACAGGAATCACTTGTGAGTAATTTCTAACAGTGAGCTGGAAGCTCCACAGTTGTGAGTCGTTTCTATAATTGTGACTGCCATCTTGATGTGTAAACAAAAGAGCCCTCTGAATAGCAGGAGAGAGAATCTCACTACCAGCAAGCACCAGGAGTGACGCGTGTCCTGTGGAACCCTCAGATCCCTGCACAGTAAACCTTATGGGTCTGGAAGAGAGCTGTGGCATCAGAGGTCTGCAGAGGTACAGCAGCAGAACCAGGAGCCAGAGCTCGGGACAGAGAGATGTCCTTCCCAGCCCACAAAGTAAGTAAAGCTGAGTGCTTTCGGGCATGAGTCGGGCTTGCTGAGTTGGATGCCCCTGGGCACTTAAATGGGGGACTTGGAGTTGCTAACCCATGAATGTAGAGCTGGGTGCCTTCGGGCTAACTGTAGTAGCAGACATCCAGGCACTGAATTCAGGGAGCCACCCTGAATTCACAGGGTACCCACATAGCTTGAGCTTAATGCCTTCAGGTTGAGGCTTACAGCCAAGTGGCATGCCCGTTGGGCAGTTATTAGCATCCTTGAAATAACTTTGTAACCTGTCCTGATGAACAACTGTATCCTGAGCATATCTCACTTCAGTTACAACCTGATAACTTCCTTGCTAAAACCTATCATTATTAATATTGTCCATGAATTCTGTGCAGCCATTGCAACAAATATTAGAACCTACATAAAAAAGTAGAAAATATTTGAGTGACAGAACGTGCTTCCCTAAACCTGTCCAAAAGCTGATGTGTATAATATTTTCACTGTTGAATACACTGGCTAGACAAAGGTATGTGCGTGCATTGCATATATGTATATATATATATATATACACACACACATATATATAATTATATACATATATATCTATATATATAATTTTAAAGGTGATCTTTTATTATTTAAAAAATAATATGCCAGTGTGTTAATCTGGGTAGACTAGAGAAATGAATCCACAAAAACGCATATGTATGTAAGAGAGTTTTATATAAAGGGTAAGTGTACATTAAGAAAGCCTCCCAACCCAGTGCTGTCCAAGCCAATAAGTCCGCCATTAGCCCAAATGTCTGACACCGATCTACAAAGCCCTCCTCCATCTCACAAAACACATGCAATGACACTGACTGCAGGAGGAAAGCCAAGTCAGTGCGTGTGTAAGCATCTGAGCGCTGGCAGGGGTCTCCTCATGGCTGCTCCAGCACCCAGGGCTGCATCAGGGTAGGTCCATGTGGCTTCTCCTCAGGGATGTCTTGCAGGAAGTGAGCCTTGCAAGCTGAAACAGGGACCTAGCTAAGGCAGCTGCACACTGGTGCAACCAACACAAAGCAAGACACCAGAGAACTAGAAAGGCGAAGCTCACCAAGCCATTTATCTCTCCGCCCTTGAATTAATCCCAAATATTTACCTTAACTATCTCAGTTAGTTTCTACAATTTTAGGTCATATCAAAAAGCTTTTCTTTTTTTTCCTCTAGTAGTTTTGTTGCAAAAATGACAACAACCACAACACATATCATACCCTTTCATAGTTCAATTGTATTTTAAAAGAGTTGTATGTACCTCACCACAGTCAGTTCCAGGGCATCTTCCCTCCTCCAGTATTTACCATTTGCTCTCCAACCCCGTTGCTCTACCATTCTCCTTTCAACCCCATCACCCTCGACCATGTATCCCTGACAAGCCATTACTCCCATGATAGTCTCCATACATCTGCCCGTTCTGTGTTCTCTATGGTGGAAAACACACCAAAGACCGGGAAAGGAGAGAAGGAAGAGACCCCCAGCAATAGTAAACTAAGCCAAGAGCGAAAACTTCTGTTGAGAAACACGTAGATTTAAAATCAGAGCAACATATTTAAACCCAGAACAAATCCAGAATCGATCAGGAGGGAGATCAGCTGACCAGGTGCCCTATTATATCGTAATTCCACCCCCCGGAATCATCCCTCCAGTATGGTCAGAGGGCATGTGCCCGGGGCTTCATCTGAATGAGTAAAGAGGTTCTGCAGAGGGGTGGTGGGCTCCCACGGTCCTCCATCCGCTTTTCTTTTTATTATATTCTTCTGGTTTCCTTTATATTTCAATTTTGTTTCCTTCCTGCTCTTTATTTGTCTTCTGTTTCGTTACAGAAATATGTGTGCAGTGCTTAAATGTAGGGTTCATTGTCAGCTATTTATTCTTATGTTTGATCATGCCCCAACAGCAAATGAAGGTTCCCAAACTGTTCTATCTCCACATAGTTAAGTTTGACTGAATTTTAAATAAGTCATTGTATTTTGAGAGCCTCCCAACCTATGGGGCTCAACTTCTGACATTCTATCAGATATTGTTCTATTGCTATGCATACAATTTTTGGTGGCCAATTCAGAAATGGACAGCCTCCTCCTTCTTGCTAATCTACATAGTATGAAGCTCTGCTGAAACCTGTCCATCATGAGTGACCCTAATTTGAACTACTGCTGGTATAGAGTCCCTCATCAAAGCAACATGCCAGCCAATACAATCCCACAAACAGGCAAGTGGTGACTTATATGACTTACATGAAGGAACTTAAAATTGTTCATGGGCAATGAAGAAACTGGAAGGTGCCTGGCTATCAAAAAGGTAGCCTTAAAGGCCTGTTTTCAAACACGTAGCCATTTAAGTGAGGTGTCCACATGGAAGAAGCACCTCAGCCTCTGCGATCCAAGAATTGTGAATAATATAATCCAAGTGAGGGTAAATTTGATATATGTAGCAAACCACTTGACTATACTATGATTACTTTTTTCTCTTATGTATAGTAGTATTTTTCATGGTATTGTTTGTCTATCATTTGTTTTATTTTATATACTATTTAATAATAGTGTTCCACATATATGCTAGTATATAGTAATTATAAGTAATAGGGAGAAATATGAGGCTTTCTAATTCTGTAAAGAGTTACCGTGTTGGAAACCTACAGGGACAGTTCTACACTGTCCTATAGGGTCAATAAGCACCAGTATAGACTCAATGGCTATGTTTGTTTGGGTTTTGTTTTTATTCACTACTTCCTGGGAACCCGTGTATGATAGTATAGAAGTGCCCTGTAGGGTTCCCTTGAGTATCATTTTTATGGACGCAGTTTGCCAGGCCCTTCATCCACACATTACTAGATTAGTAGTTGAATGCAAAATGCTTGTGCCACACATGGGGTTGCCATAAGTCATATGACAAGGGGTTTGGTTTGGATTTTTCATCATTTCAACCACAAACTCTTCTTCTATTATATAATATACCACTTATAGTATAACATACACATACACACACATTAGGTTTTCTCCCAATTTTCTCTTTTTAGTGGAAAAAACTTTCCTGGAAACTGTGAGTTACCAAATCTGGAGAGCTTGTTCTAAAACTGGAACACAGAAATCCCCTGGAAAGATAAGAGTGCAGACTTTATAAACTTTGGCAGAAGACAATAGCTTGAGCTAGGAAGAACTGTACTCATGTAGCAGAAAGCAAACTTGTCAGAGTAGAGCAGGGGAAGCCTACTGCATACATTCCAGATTTGACATCCTTCCCCATAGAGGTCACAATATGCCTCAGTGGTTTGGATAACAACCAGATTTATTTTCACCTGGTCCTACAAAAATAACTAAGCTAAAAAACTGTCTCTCAATTGTATGGTATTCATTGCCAGCACAGAGTCAGTTCTGCCTAGTGGTGGCCGTATGAGTGTAGAGTTGAGTCCCAGTGTTTTCAAGCCTGTGGCCTTTTTCATAAGGTCTGTCTTCTGGAGTGCCTCTGTGTTCATTGTCTAGTTGTCAGGCATTGAATGGTTGGCACCACCCAGGGACTCTATAAAATAAATGGTCCAAATAATAGTTTCTCAGCAATAGTTTGAGTCCGCAAGGCACAAACTGTAACATGTCTTTCCTATTGCGTTCACTAAGAAACCCATGCTGATTTTGTGGCTCCTTCCCTTGTAACTTTTGTGGCCATATTTTTATTTATGCAAAAAAAATCACATAACCTGGTTTTCCCTGGTGCCATCCCAAGAGCTAGAATTTAAATCTTTCACTATACTAATAACATAAAACAAACCTTTCTTGATTATTTAGCCTTGATCAAATGCTATTTCACTCTCCCTTACCACCCAATATGTTTCCTTCATCATGCTTTGCACAGATTTGCATTAAGTATTAATGTCATTATTTCCTCATGTATTTCCCCCAACTAAATGATAAGCTACATGAGAGCTCATTTGTTAGCAACTTTTATTAAAGTGTTAGACATGTGTGTCAAAGCATAAGACACATGAAAATGGGGTAATGTCAAAATACAAAAGTCAAAATTCCCTGAGCTAGCAATTTTGTTTCTCCTAGGAGGTGAGAGATGCTGTATAGTTGCAGCAGAGGAAAGTTAGGGGACAAAGTATAGAGATTAGGCCAGAGATTTAGGCAGGAGTGAAACTGCAGAAGGTCATATATGTTAAGTTAATGGCCAGTGCTTTTACAATGTTTACTGCATTCAATGAAATATTTGCTGTATAGATTCAGAGGTAGAACACAAAAACAATGTTGATCATGTAAGCGATAGGAATGACTATGCCATCGGAACTATTTCAGTTATTGAAGATAATAGTTGTTTTAAGTATTGTCTTAGTTATCTAGTCCTATAACACAAATTTCACAAGTGGAAGACTTTAACAAACATAAATTGACAACATATTTGGGACAATAGAATTCAATCCATAACATTCTATTCTTTGTCCCATAAAATTTTTGTCTGCCACATGTAAAACATGTTCACCCCATTATATCATCCCCATAATCTTAAATCAACTTTAATTCCAAAATCTGTTATTCTGACTCAACTAAATCAAGGACAGGTGAGATTTTAGGTGTATTCTATCCTGGCACTGAATGCATTTTCATTCATAAACTGAGAAATCTAGAAAACAAGTTCTATCTTTACAAAGTACAATAGTATAACTGGCACAAAAGAGACATTTCCATTATAAATGAGAGAAGTTGTAGGAGAAGAATAAATAAAAGACACCGACAAGTCCTAAACCCAGTAGAACAAATTACATTGGCTCTCGAGGCTTGAAAATAATCTTCTCTTTTTTAAGACCATCTGGGCAATGGTCCTGTCTTCCTGACTCTGGGCGTTGGGGGTCCTCTCTGAATCCTGGGAGAAAGTGCCTCAGCCCTGGGCACCAGCTCTACTTCTCAGGACCGATGGACAACTACTTCGCTGCCTCCATTGTTGGTAGGCCCGTTCTCCGAGTTCAACTGAGGACAACCGAGACAGCTCCTTTGGCCAATTTCCGGACTAGAATTCCAGAGGCAGACAGTGTGCTTGGCTTTCATTATTGCTCTGTCCCCTTCAGTATAACCTGATGGGTCTCTTGTCATGGCAATTGGTTACATCCATCTGCCACAGCCTTCATCTTTTGGCAAATGATCAGGTAGTCATGTTAGGTACAGATTCTAGGATACGTGATTTTAGTTTATAAAACAAAAATTTCCAGAGCTTTAGGTTGTATTTTCATTTGCTGCCTCCTTTCACTGGCATCATGTGAAACAGCAGTCTAGACATCCTTGAGTGACGCACATCATTTTTCTTTTCAATGCTCTTTATGTTTTGGAACAAAAATAAGTCTGAAGGGTCAAGATACGTGCTCTAAGGTGGAAGGGGAATGGTTTTCCAACAAAACCGTGGGATAACCTGTAAGGTAACTCTTGTTATCTCTGAGGAATTTACAGAAGCATAGTGTATTAGTCTAGGTACTTTAGAGAAACAAATCTACAGCGACTCATATATAAGAGAGTTTTATGTAAAGAAAGTGTGCATCACGAAAACATCCCAACTCAATGCTGCCCAAGCCCACAAGTCCAACATTAACCCATTAACCCAGCACCAGTCCACAAAGTCCTCCACCTCACAAAACAG
>NW_022103920.1:48825976-48849208 GCF_000313985.2 Echinops telfairi | reverse complement strand
GGAACAATGGCAAGAATTGTCACCAATGTAGTAAGCCAAATAGTAAGTCATCAGAAGGGCAGGGAAGGTCACTGCCATGAGTTAATACTGACTCACAGTGACCCCTGGGTTCTAAGACAGTGACTTGTTCATGGGAGTAGAAAGCCCAGTCTTTCTCCCACAGAGCTGCTGGTGGTTTTGAACTTCCCATCGTGAGGGTCCTAGCCCAAAGCCTAACCGCTACACCGGTGACCAAGGTTCTATGAGAAGATTCTCTGAAACAGGAAGTAGTCAAACTCTGTCAAGTAGTGATTATTAAGGAGCGAAAGATTTAGCAGCAAGGGAAAGATTGAGTATATAAAGGAAACTAAAAATATGAAGCAAGGTCCAGCAAAATATGGAGAAGGATAAACTCAGTAAGAGAAGCAGCCAGGAGGAGATACGATGCAGATGATGCATTTATATGTCGGCGAGGAGTGCTGTAAGAGTTATGAACTTCCATGCTTGATGACTTCAGTTTTATCAAGGAAATAAAAGACTACAGAGAAGTGGAAAGTGCATTTCCAAAACATACTTTAGACTTCTCCTAGTCAATTCAGAATAGGAGGAGGGATAGAGATTTGGAATATAATTCCAGAGTGAAATACAGCGAGCGGAATAGTTCACTGAAAGACAAACGGGTGGACTTCCGGAAATAGGTGGGAGAACCATTCTCTTCGCTGGTCCTAGGACACTGCCCCCTGTCAGAAGCAACCTCTCCCTGCCCTGAAGTCACAATTGCAGTGTTTGTTGTGATCCAACTCACAGATCCAAACTGCCCGTGGGGTCTGCCGGGCTGTCATTTTGACAGTAGTAGATGGCCATGGTTTGCCTCTGGCGGAGCCACTGCTGCGTTTGACCGGCAGATGTTTTGGTCCCAGCTGATCATAGTAGTTGAGTCTCCAGTGCTCCTGTTACTATGGGCTAAGGTGGTTTTCACGCACGTTGCTTCCTCTGTCGCCTGTAAGCCCACTGAAGCCACATTTCCAAGGACTCACTTGAAACTTCTGTATGAAGGATCTGGTGTATTTCATCTAAAAATACGGACCTGGATGTTCTCTTGCATTGCATTTGGAGTGCTTTTAAAAATCATTCCTTAATAAACTATGTTGAAACCTTATTAGAATTAACCTTTATCTATTCGTAAAAAATGATTTTAAAAAAAACCCAGGAAAATTACCACAAAGTCTATTCATCTAAGGTTGATCATGTTCTCTAAATTCAAAGAAGTACATAATAGGAAATGCTCCCTCCCCCCTTCCCACTTCCTTTATTCATGGGTAATCTCCTGCTAATTGTTAATATGTAAAAGTAGATCAAGGAAGTCATGAGTGGGGTATATGTTAATAGAGTGATAATTGAATACTGATGGGTGAGAATTAAATAGGAAATGTCAAGTGTGTTCAGAAGATTTTCATTAAATGAAAAATAGGAAAATGCTGAGGAGCTTCCTAGCAACTGCTTAATTATTTTATACCAAATGATTTCTAAAAATTAATTTCAGCTGGCCAGTGCTGTGACCTTGTTGGAAAAAAGTAAGTCCGCAAGTAGTACAATCTACACTTGAGCTGATGAAAGCCGAAAAGAGAAATAATTCAGCGCACCATTGACAGCTCCTATCGATGTGTCTCTCATTAATAGATCGGATAAATGCTTAACATGTGAACATTCATTTTGAACAATGCAATAGAAAAAAATGTACATTTCTGTTAAAGTTGTGCTGATATGCTAAAGGAATTCATTCCATCATGTTGAAAATTGTCAGTTTGGGAAGGGTGGTAGAGAGATAGAATTTCATATGAAATTCATTTGAAATATTTGCCTAAGAGGATTTTTTAACGTAATTATAAAAGAGGTTTAGAAATATGTATTCTCTATACTAAGAATAAGGTTGAGTAAAAATTATGCTACTGGAGTACTGCTTCATACATGCATAGGTTTACTCCACACAAAACGTCTCCACAGTCAGTGGTTGGTGAAAGACAAGTTCTCCCAGTGATACACTTGTCTTAGTCTTATTAGAGGGCCTTCAAAAAAGAATTCCAGTCTGAACAATGCTTTCCATGGGGAACTGTTGGACACGTTACGTTCCAGGCAAATAGTTCAGCTCGGAAGGTTTTGAAAACTCGTGAAACTTCCAAGGGGTCATCTTGTTAGGTTTTCTTGAAAGGCACAGGGCGTTCAAAGGACCGTTGTATGAAGAAGCAATAAGAAAACTGGATTGCTGCATTTGGCGAGAAGAAAGACGAGGACTATTTTGCCCCAGAATTGTCTGCCCTGCCGTCACCGTGCTTGCTCTTTCTTTGAGGGTAGCAACGCTGTCCCACGAGAATGTCAGGGGGAACCTTATCCCACCCGCCTTACATCCCGATTTTGCCCCTTCCAACTTTATTTTGTTCTCAAAAGACCAAGAATATTGATAAGGAACTCACGTTGAGTCACTGGAGGAAGCCGAAGCTGCCATTTGAGGTGCTGTGAATTGAACAATGCAGAATTCTTCAGAGAAAAGTTAGAGAGATGGGAAAGACGGTCTTCAGAAATGTGCAGACATCAATGGAGGATGTGTGGACAAACAATACCTTCATTTGATATATTTTTTTAATGACGGGTTCTATGATTTGGTGGTAATACCTTGAAACTTATAATTTGTCTGTACCTACAAATATGCTTAAACTGAAAACAACGGACTGCCATGGAGTTGACTCCTATCCACAGGACCCCTACGGGACAGGGCAGAGCTGGCCCTGCGGGTTCCCACCACGATGACACTTGACAGGAGTAGAGAGTCCCGCTTTCTTTTCCTGAGAGGCTGGTGGTTTCACTGCTGACCTTGCGGTTAGGAACCCAACAGGTAACCAAGGAGGGCACTATGCTATGGCTCCTTACAAATATGTTGAAAACACAATAATTGGCCTACACTTTTGTCCAACATCCTAAGTTGAGCTTTTAAAAATTATTATTAAATACTTTTATGGGGAGCTCTTATATCTCTTAGCACAATCCATACATTCATCCAACGTGTCAAGCACATTTGCACATAGGCCACCATCATTATTTCCTAAGCCTTCTCTTCCAACTTGAGCCCGATATCATCTCCCCATTTCTTTCCCCTCCCTCCCCCACCCGCCCTCCCTCACGAACCCTTAATAAGTTATAGATGCATAAGTTGAGCTTTTTAAGAAACAGTCGTTGTGCTGCTAGCCTCGGCGTTTTCAAATCTTCGACCAGCATCTGCTTTGTTCTCTGGAGGCCCTGGGCCAAGCTGCTCTCCTGGCGCAGTAGGAAGTGACTTGTCAACTTCCATTCTCACGTTAGAATTGTATTTCTCAATTTTACTCCTCTGGTTAATGGTTTTTTGTTTGCTTGTTCATTCACCCATTCATTCATTAAAGTTTATTGACCAGGATTTTTAGGAAGGCATTCAATTGGGGGCTCATACAACTCTTATCACAATCCATCCATCCATCCATTGTATAAAGCACATTTGTACATTCGTTACCCTCATATACATCAGTTTTTAATTCCCTGAGAGTCTAGGGGTGGTAGGTTGTTTTCTTTGCTTTACATAGATTTGGCCACAAGGTGGTGATACAACGCCATGAAAGTAAAACACAAACCAGCCAAACAAAGAAAAAGCAAACGCGCCTATTTTATCAAGATTTAGAAAGAGAAATATTTTTAAAAATAGGCACCATTTAATTTTGTGTCGTTTGACTTCCATGTTTGAGTTGATGGTGCAGAAATATTCTATTGTAAATAAAGTTCTCTTCAATGACTGAACAGTTACTGGGTTTGAACCACAGCCCAGTGACCCACTAACTCCACGCCCCCCTTCCCACACCCAGGCTCCTGCACAAAGCCATCATCAGAAGGAACAGCCTGAGGCTTCCGTGTGCCAGCCACTGAGCTGGGAGTTTTACACAAATAGCTTCAACTGTTCATTTGATATCATTATGAATTATCAGCCCGTGTTTCCAGAGGAGATGACAGCCTGGTGGTGCTGTGGGTTAGGCGTAGGACTACTAATCAGAAGGTGGGCAGTTCAAGCCCACCAGCCACTCTGTGGGAGAAAGGTGAGGCTTGCTGCCCCAGTATGGATGCTTAAAAAATAACGGATATGCACTTTAAAAAGTAAAAATGGAAATGCAGGGAATCTAGGACAGAGGAACCTCTCAGGACCAGGGGTGACAGTGGCGATACCAGAAGGGAAAGGGGATGTAGTAGGGGGGAATGGATCACAGGGAGCTACGTGTGGCCTCCTCTCTGGGGGACGGGCAGCGGAGGGGTGGGTGAAGGGAGACGCCGGACAGTGTAATATAAGATACAATAATAATTTATAAATTATTAGGGGTGCATGGGGGAGAGGGGAGGAGGAAGGGAAGGGGAGGGGGGAAAAACGGAAAATTAGAGGCTAGCGAATTTTGGGAATGATGAGGGCAACAAATGTATAGATGTGCTTTACACAATTGATCTATGTATTGTGATGAATTGTATAGCCCCAATAAAAAAAAAAAAAAAGTAAAAATGCCCCTTGCGATCCTGAGTATCTAACAAACTTAAAACTACCTAATTGTTGTCATTAGATTCCACTGATGTACTTACTACTGATGCTTAAAATCACCTGGTTGCAAAAGCATGCTTTTTACCTTAAATATTTACATTTTTTCAAAAGAATATACATTCAGACTCTTGTCTACAATATGTCACTGGGTTGAAGAGTCGGTTAGTCCTGTGTTCTAGAAAAGGTAATACCACTGCAAATTCTATGCTGTTATTCAGATATGCCAGTGTACCTTTCAGAGCCCAGGTGGTGTTGTGGGTAAGCACTGGGCTGCTAATTGCAAGGTCAGAAGTGTGACATAACCAACCACTCCTCATTCGACGATGGGGCTTTCTACTCCATTTAGAATTACAGCACCGGGGCTCAGAGGGGCACTTCGACCCTGTCTCAGTGGGTTGCTATGAATCAGCACTGACGAGAGGCATGGAGATTTTTGGAGTGTATAATTAGCCCTCTCTCCATTTAGATAGTTATCGTAGGGTGGTGCAAACAATTAAGCATTCCACTACTAGACAAGAGGTTGGTAGTTCAGACCTAACCTGAGATCACTGAAGGAAGGCCTGGCTACCAGCCTACAAAGGGTCACAGAGCTGAAGACCCTGTGGGGCAGTTCTACTCAGCACACCTGGGGGTGCCGTGAGTGTTAACCAACTCACTGTGCATGTAACTTCTTCCTCATGGGAGCTGGTATTCCCATTGCTTTCATTCAGCTGTGAGTTGTAGTCAACTAGTATGTCCCTTCCAGCCATACTTCCTTATGCAATGTGTAATTCTTGACTGTATACCTATGGCTATAATTTCATTTTGGAGAGAGCTTTCTACTAGACTGGTGGGATTAAACCCTGACTTTAGTCAAGGGTGTAAACCAAGTCATCCTTGTGTCCCTTGGGTAAGGTGACCAGACGTCCCGCTTTTGGTGGGACAGTCCCGATTTTTGGCGTTTTTAAAAAGTCCCGATTTTTGGAAAGAATGCATGACAAGCTAGGGAACAGTATATTTGGTCCATATAGACCAAATTTTTCATCAAGAACCCTCCTCTCCCCCCCTGCTGGTCAATGGTGTCTCTCTTTAAATCTGGTCACCTTACCCTTGGGGGCATCTTTAGAGTACTGTCCTAGAGGGTAGGACTTAAAGACTCCCTCCTTTGTCTCCTCGGAAGGTGTGGTCTGCGGAAAGGCAACTCACATAACTCCATCAAAGCCATTCGTTTCCTGACTGAGCGTTGGTAGAATCAAGAAGACTTGCTTCGTCTTTCAGACGTAATTGGCTTCTGGCCCTGCACCCTGCATTTGGCTCACCTGTGCCAGGGTCTTGGGATTTGGGACTGGACTGCATACCCCACCACCATGAGGGAGCTTTGCTGATGTTTCCATGAGACATTGCAGTGACCCACAGAACTGACTCAGGGAGGAGTTGCGGAAACGAGGAACAGAGTAGCATCTTAGAGGAGTTGGTCATTCGGCCCACCTTTCATCTCCAGCTCAGTGGGATGGGCCTGGCATGACTTCGAAAAGAGACCACTCCCAGCTGCTCATTGGCAGCTCTGCAGTCTGAGCCCAGCAGCTGCTCCGTGGGAACAAAGATATGGCCATCCCTCCTATTGAGGTTCCCAAAGTGCAACCCACTGGCATCCAGTGACTCTCACTGCTAGCAACGCTATCTAGGTTTCCCAGCAGTCCAACGCTTATCTGACAGCCCCACTTGGGCTCCTCTCATTAAGATGGCTGTTTCAAGGCTCCTCTCATTCAGATGGCTGTTTCAAGGCTCCTCTCATTAAGATGGTTGTGTCAGAGTCATTCAGACTCATAGCGACCCTATGGCAATCCCACAGAGTAGTTCTACGGAGTCTTAAGAGGGGCACTAGAAGTCAGACCTGATAGCACAAGCAACAGCACTAAGTTATAATAACTATGCACTTATTAGTGCAATACAGTTACATACTATTACAATGCGTCTCCTCATGGAGATGGATTGACACTGGTACAACAATGGACACAAATAGGCCCGATGATGAGAAGGGTGTCGGACTGGGTGGGGCTTCTTTCTGCTGTGTAAGGGGTCCACATGAGTCACAGCCAACGCGAGAGCACCTACTAACACAGTTATCTAACAGAGTGTGACAGTGACAAGATCATGTTCAGCGGCAAGACATGCCTTGCCTCGTTTTTTAAAGTGAAGGCAGTGAAACCTGCATTTCTTGTAGTTTCGTGCAGGAAGGAACAGAAACGTTCTCAGCACTGAGTGCACCTTGCACGCTCCGACTTAGTGCTGTACTCTCACCTGCTCACAGGACTGCCAAAGGGAACCTTCTAGCAAAGGTAAAGGAGTTGCTCGGTTGTTCAATGGACAAGAAAATCCATCTGAAAGTGAACATCAGCTCACGTAAAGAGGATCACTTACAAACTGGTCTTTCAGTGGAAGGGTGACACCAAAACTTATGTCAACAAATGTGATGGCTTCAGGAGTTGAATAATCTATCAGCCAAGGTTTAAGGCTGAAAGGGTTAAAGTAGGTGCTGGCTAAACCAGGTACATTTTTTATTACATTAACAACCTGTGTCATACAATGAAATGGATGCTATTTGTAGTATGCGCATTTTGGGACGTTTCATAAGTGCTTTGACGTTTCATAAGTGCTTTGACTCAGGGAAAAAGGTGTGTGTGTGTGTGTGTGTGTCATATTTCTGAAAGTCTGCATGTGTGTGTGTGTGTGTGTGTGTGTGTGTGTGTGTCATATTTCTGAAAGTCTGCATTCCAATCCCTAGCCAAGGCCTGTCTGGGTTACGAACATGGAAGCTGTCAGTTCCTTGTTATTACACTCGGGTAGTTCCCACGTTACCCCTTTAATAGCCTTCAAGTGCTTTGATTAATTAGCATCACAGCGCTGCCCGAGCCACCTGCAATTTCTGCTGCTGTCAAACCAATTTGACAGCGATGCTTCCTTCAGATAAAAGAAATGAAAGCAGTGCTTTCAATCTTGTTTGCTATGCCAAACCATGCCACTAGGTGGCACCAACTGACCAATTGTTGTTCCGTTGCTTTCAGCTTGGTTACAAATTACTCTCCTTTAAATTAGAAAATCCTGACCTCGATTGGGCAATTGCTGACATTGATGGAGATGCTATGAATTACGAAAAACTACAGTACGAGTAGAGATTTGTTTTGTAGGTTTTTCCAATCACTTTGAACTTTAGTTTTAGATGTGGAAGTTTCTCTCTTGAAAGTTTATCCCGAAAATAGATTTTTTTTTCCAGGTAGTTTTCCATTTATAATCTGTAAGTACAAACAAAGCCCATTTAACATGGAATAATATATTTTAAAATATACACATACCATTTACCAATAGCAGTTTTTGAGAGAGTACTATAAAACTATTTTTCATGTTTCTCCCCATGGTACTGATTTTTGAAATAGGGAAAGAGGCTCTCAAACAGCGCGGTTCATTCTGTAATGAAATGAATGCATGGCTTCTCTATACTCCATCTCTCTGGCTCACTCTGGCCCCGTCACGTGGACTTTACTGCCGTTGTCCTCACACGTGCAGAACTCCATCTCTGTGCACTTTTGTTCCAGCCGTTCTTCAACCGGGAAAACTCTTCCCAACACCACCTTCTCATCGTGGCCCAACAGCACCAATCTCCCCTCCGGGCCCTTCCACCACTTCCCATTCCTCTCTCTCTCGGTGGTTTACTTCACGTGGAACAATCTCCTGCCATGCATCGTTTGCTTGCTTATTTTCACTATTCTCTGCGTTCTCCTTTAGGATGTGAGCTCTGTGACGCCAGAGACCTTGGTGTTCTTCACTAACACGTCACAAGAACCTAGTAAAATGACTCGTGTATAACGGGCACACTTACTAACTCTTGGTTAGTTAATTTGAATGGAACTAAAACAACAGCTATTTATTGTGCAGTTACTAGGATACCCTATCCGGGTTAATCGCTGCAAACTTGAGGCTCAAGGTACACATGAAGGCTCATGGTATTGAGCGTGGATGCACCTTAAATTACTTGGTAATTGAAACCTCCATTGATGATGGCATTTGCCTTGTCCCCATCCAGATATGCACGGTGTGCTATGGATGCATGTATTTATGCATTTGTGTGCACTGATTGTACA
Organism: Echinops telfairi; assembly: GCF_000313985.2. NCBI lineage: Eukaryota > Metazoa > Chordata > Mammalia > Afrosoricida > Tenrecidae > Echinops > Echinops telfairi. The sequence goes on along the minus strand of NW_022103920.1, from coordinate 48,840,511 downwards.
TGCAGGCAGCTGTTTCTTGAAAGGACTGATGAGGGAAAGAAACGATTTGCCGTTGGCCTGCAAATGGAAAGGGAATGTTTCCATGGAGACACATAAAACCAAAGCCCAAAGGAAACCCGCTGACATCAGTTGATTCTGACTGATGATGACCTTCAGAAGGTTTGCAAGGCTGAGCAGACCAACTTCTTGTGTCGGTAAAATGGAAAGTTGTTAAAACACAGATATGCCTCTACCCTAAATTAAGACCACAATGGCGTCCTGATATGAAGATATACCTTTGATACCTAGCCTATCTCCAGGTTATGAAAGAACTCCATCCCTATGTATGTCTTTAGGTGTAATTTGTAAGCCATTTGGAAACAGCTGTGTACAGTTCTAATTTACTCCTATTTCAGTGGTTCTCAATCTTCCTAATGCCGGGACCCTTTCATACAGTTCCTCATGTTGTGGTGACCCCCCCAACCATAAAATTATTTTTGTTGCTACCTCATAACTGTCATTTTGCTACTGTTATGAATCGGGTGACTCCTGCCTGTAAAGGGCCGTTCGATCCCCAGAGGAGTGTGACCCACAGGTTGAGAACTGCTGCTTTAATGGAAGGAACAGTTGAAGCCTTTTCAAGGATTGAAAAACTGCAGGGGCTGCAGGGGAAGATGTGGTGCTGAAGCATTTACTGGGATTGGGGGTTGTTCAGCCAATTCAAAGGCAAGGAAAATTCACATACTATTAAGGCCTCTTTATGCGAGTTGTCTTTAAGGCAGACACTAGTAACTCAGGGCTTGTTTTCTACCAACATGTATTTAAAGGCAATGCATTTAGAATTATTCATATCACCATTTAGGATCGGTGAAAGAAATTTTAATTGGTCAAAATTCTAGCTATCAAACCAGCTTTTTTTTCCCTCCTCCAACACTGGAGCATTAAATGTATAGGCGTAATCATAGGATATAGGGGCAAATAGTAAAATTCTGAGCTGCAGCACCTAGTGAATGTTTTTAATAGTTGACAATTTAAAGTAATTTCCCAAGAGGACACTCGGGACCTGCCCATGAAGACTGTTTTCATAACTCAAGCCTAACGCTGGGTGAAGAGCGTCTCCCTGGTTCCTCTGGGTCCTGTGGACCCAAGAAGAAAACCAGAGAGCGTGGCCGAAGCAGACGAGGTATAAACAGAAGCCAGGTCTGGGCGAGCTAGCTTTAGGTGAAACCTCCCTAGCAACTGAGTCGAGAGACTCCACATTGGAAGTGAACTTGGAGCAATGCCTTGAAGAAGTGCATGACCCCTGAGGAGCAACAAGGGCCATCTAATCCTCTACCCCTTGGCTAAGCAATACAGTCTCCGGCTAGCGTGTCTAGGAAGGGCCTTCTCAGTGTCTGCGGAATATCGCCAGTACCTTTTCGGGCTATTTTGGGGTCTCTTTACCTAAAAGAACCCTGTGTGCTCTGCACTCTGACGGGACAGGCGGTGACCATTGCTTCTGCTGGGGAAAATAAACGCTAATAAGCAGTAACACGAATACCATCTATCATGTGACCGCGATGGCAGGGCACCCTTGGTCAGAGCCAGGCATTTCTTCCCCAGCAGCTGTCTTTCCCAAGATACCTGCGGAACATTCCTGCCATGCCAAGGCTGTGTGCTTAGCTTTTTGACTTTGAGTTGCTCTAAGCCTTGAGTCAGATTCGTACTTCAACCCAAAAGCTTTGCCTCTCACTCCTTGCATTTACTTTTGGTCAGATTTATTAGGTTCTCCACAAAGATAAACTGAGCCAGGCCAGAAAGAAGGAAAAGGAGACGTGTATTGCTTATGCTGTCAGGAGGGTAAACAACAGAGGGAGGGGGTAGAAGCTGCAGGTGGGCAAACAAGGAGGAAGGGGGCAGGAGTTGCAGCTGCAGGGGCTTTAAGCCAGCTCCATCCATAAAATTCCGAGGTAGGGTGGGTGCCTTGATCATTCAGCCTGATGCCAAGGCTCATCGTTCTGGGGCCCTTTGAAGCCAGCTGTCTTGCTCCAATAAGGACAGGCAGGCTTTTCCTAATGTCCCGGAGCGGTACCTGACTGGACAGCTGGTTTTCATTTCTAGTGTCTGTGTCTCCTATGCTCCCCCTAAGAGCCCACTAAGGAGACCAAGACAGAAGTCACACCCTTCCTGAAAGGGGGTTGACTGCTTGGCTACCTCTCCTTCAAGTCTTAGAAGAAATGTTATTAGCATTTTAACTCCTCTTTGAAAGCATCCCTGTTCTCATCACACAAGTCCCCTAGAGCTGCAGTAAGTAGATACCATACATTAGGTACTTTGTAGGAACTGAAATGTATTATCTCAATGTAGGAGGCTCAGCATCTGAAATCAGGATCTAAGTTATATTTTTAATATTTAAAAAAAGTGTATCATCATTAAGCTCATAGAGTTTAACTCTACACAAATAGTGTTTGGATTGTGGTAAGGACGCTGGAATTATTTGGAGTCTCTGACTATTGCAAACAGCTAACATACTCAACAGCATATAGAAAAGGTGGGAGTTCAAGTTCACCCAGAGGCTTCTCAGAAGAAAGGCCCATTTACCTACTTCTGGGAAGGCCACCTTTGAAAATCCTTCCGCGCACAGTTCTACGCTGCCCCACAGGAGGCTGCTCGAGTGGAAACGGACCTGAGAGCCGCTGCTGCGGAGCACTGTGCTTCCTGAACATTCGAACGGACTGCCGCCGAGAAGGCGCTCGTCAGTAGAAGCTCGACTGGGGAAACGCTGCTGGAACTCAAATCGTAGCAGTAAAAGTGATTTGCAAACTTAGGTTTTAAAATGCCTAGTCCAAAGACATTGCTAATGCATCGTGACAGACTGAGCACTATATATAGGACTAGATATTCAAATACTATGGGCAGCACGTGCTTGGAACAAAATATCTTGTTACCGGAAATAAAACTGAAAAATGGCACAACAGCTTTATGCTTTATTATAATATTCAATCACTGCTATAGAAGTCAAAATTATGTATAACTGCAATGTAAACTGGGTAGTTAACATAACAAAATCACCGATTACATACTTAGTGAACAAGTTTATGACTGTAATATCGAGTTATTAAAATTTCAATAAAAAGTATAATAAATATGAGCTATTTTTAGAAATGGGAGCACAGCAGTTCAAAATGTTATTTTTTCACTTTTTTATGAATCATATCAGTTTTATGATTTCAAAAGTGTGCGTTTGTAGAACGAGCAGGATACAACAGAGTGAAACCCTGCCCGATCCTGCACCTCCTACCGATCGTTGCTGAGTTCGAGCCCCTTGTCGTAGACATCCTGTCAGTCCATCTTGTTGAGAGTCTCCCTCTTTACTGCTGACCCCCCCCATGACCGAGTATGATGTCCTTCTTCAGGGTCTGGTCGCTCCTGATGAGATGTCCAAGTCTATAGAAGCCTGCCGCGCTGACGTCCAAGAAGCATTCTGACTGAACTTCTTTCACGACGGATGTATTCGTTTCTATGGCAGTCCGTGGTATACTCAGTGTTCTTGCCAACACCGTCATTGGTAGGCTTCAATTCTTCCTCATTCCTCCTGACTCATTATCCAGCGTTCACATGGGGCCAGGCTCTGGAGAGCACCACGGCTTAGGTTGCACATTCTCCAAGTGGCGTCGTTGCTTTTAACACCTAAAAGAGATCTTGTGCAGCAGATTGGCCCAGTGCAATACCTAAATTGATTTCCTGACTGCTGCTTCCACGGGCATTGATTGAGGATCCAAGTAAAATTCAATCCTTGACAACTTCAATATTTGTCGATTTATCATGGGGCTGCTTATGTATGGGTTTGTAAGGCTGTTTGTGTCGAAATGGGATGCATACGGGTGGCTGTAGTCTTTGCTCTTCAGCAGTGAGTGCGTCAAACCCTCTCTCCTTTCCCAAAACAAGGTTGTATGATTTGGATATAGTAAGTTGTTGAGTCTTCCTCTAATCTCCATATAGTCCAGCTTCTTCTTCTTCCTCCACCTCCTCCTCCTCCTCTTCTTCTCCTTCTTCTTCTTCTATTTTAAGTCCAGCTTCTTGGATTAGTTGCTCAACATATTCATAATGAATATGCTTATTGGAACAAAATGAAAATAGATATAAACATCCATTAAATCCTTTATCATTTCATAAATGCCACAAGAATCAGAATCACAAGCAGAATATTTTATTTGCAAGTGGGACTGCAGCACAGAGGCGAAGCTAGAGCCCCTTCTCTTCATAGGCTTCAAGAGAGAATGGAAAATTTCCATTATCTTTTTTTTAATTAAAAGATCATTTTAGCGGGGGCTCTTACAACTCTTATAACAATCCATACAGCAATTGTATCAAGCATATTTGTACATATCTTTCTATCATTCTTTTCTAGATATTTACTTTCTTTTATTATTATTATTATTTTTTAAACCATTTTGTTGGGGGCTCGTAAAACTCTAAACTAGAGGATATTTATGTGTTTCATCAGTGTTGTACTGCACTCTGGATTTATCATCCCTTCCATGAAGCCCATCTGTGAGGGACTGTCCAATTATCTTACAGGTGGTCTTTAAAAAAATTTTAAAATCATTTTATTTGTGGCTACAAATCTTATCACAATCCATACATCCATCCATTGTGTCAAGTACATTTGTATATATGTTGCCATCATTGTTTTCAAAGCACTTTCTTTCTAGTATAGCCCTTGGTATCAGCTCTTCATTTTCCCCCTCCCTCCCTCATGAACCCTTGATAATTTATAAATTATTGTTTTTTCATGTCTTGCACTGTCTTATATCTCCCTTTATCCCCTTGTCTGTTGTCCTGCAGTTATAGGTAGGTCATTGTAACTGGTTTCCCATTTCGGTCCTGAGGAGTTTATCTGTCCTGTATTTCCTGTGTTTCCAATTCTTATCTGTACCCATGTACATGCTCTGGTCTAGCCAGATTTGCAAGGTAGAATTAGAGCCATGATAGTGGGGGCGAGGAAGCATTAAAGAACGAGAGGAAAGCTGTATGTTTCATTGGTGCTATACTGCAGCTTATCTGGCCGGTCTCCTCCCCATGACCTTTCTGTAAGGGGATGTCCAATTGCTTGCAGATTGGCTTTGAGCCTCAACTCTGCACTTTCTGCCCCCACCCCCCACTCCCATTTCACATTATGATTTTTTGCTCTGGGACTTTGAAGCCTGCTACCTGATCCCATCGATACCTCTTGATCACACAGGCTGGTGTGTTTCTTCCATGTGGGCTTTGTTGCTTCTCAGCTACATGACTGCTTTTTATCTTCAAGCCTTTAAGACCCCAGACATTATATCTTTTGATAGCCGGCACCATCAGCTTTCTTCACCACATTTGCTTATGTACCCACTTTGTCTTCAGTGATTGTGTCGGAAAGGTGAGCATCTTAGAGTGCCAGATTATTAGAACAAAGTGTTCTTGTGTTGATGGAGTACTTGAGTAGAGGCCTAATGTCCTTCTGCTTCCTGAATACTAAACCTATAAATATGTGTATATAGATCTATTTTCCCATCATCATATATAAATATATTTACATATACATGCCTGTACTTAAATCTCTATAAATACCCTTTGCCTCCTAGTTCTTTCCTCTTTCCTTTTACTTTCCTCTTGTCCTACTATCATGTTCATCCTTCATTTGGGTTTCAGTAATTCCTCTCGGTTATATTGCCCTTGATCAAGCCCTACCAGACCTCCTACACCCTCCTTGCTGTCGATTTTTGGTCACTTGTTCCCTTGTCCCTGGGCTTGTTAACACCTACTTCCTTTCCCCCGCCTCCCCCTTTCCCATGTCCCCCTGGAACTGTCATCCCATTGTTCTCTCTTCCAGCTTGTTTATCCTACCTATCCCATCCAGAAAGACATGCAGAGACAACAGTATGCACAAACACAAGACGGAGCAAACTAAAACAACAATAGAAAATAAAAACAATAGCCACAACGACAACAAAACCAACTATGAAAAAAGAAAAGCCTATAAATAGCCAAGGTATCTTTGTTGTTTGTTGTGATGTTTGCCAGTCAATAGATATTTACTTTCTATTGAGCGCTCCTTGGTATCAGCTCCTCTTCCTCCCCCCGCCCCACGCCCACGTCCATTATCTTTAAATTCTGCTTTCTCACAACATTGTGGTAACCCTCTCATATGTATTCCACGGCAAGATGTCTTTGTGAAATTCTCCTCTCATAAAGAAAATTACATGAATATTTTAATACTTTTAGTTGTTATTTTCTCCCTAAATACCCTCATTTGGATTAACAAGTTGGAATCCCTTGCTTTTGTTCTAATAAAGGAAGCATTTAATTTGTTTGGTTAAATTCTTCTGTTTCCATCTAAATTGTAGATGATTTCCTCTGAATAGATTCTGTGCAGGACGGTGTAAGTAAAGCTTTGTGTTGGCCCTCAAACAGCTTTCATTTTTGTGGAAAAGAAACATGGAAAGAAATGATGTCATTGCTGCGTGCCATCAAGTTGAATATGACTCTTAGGGTACTCATATGACAGAATAGAACTGGCCCATCATATGTTCTAGACTGTAATCTCTGTGGAAAGAGTCCTAATGTCAGGACATTATAGAGTGGGTTAGGCACTGGGCAGCTAACTACAAGTTTAGTAGTTCAAACCCCCAGCAGCTATGCAGAAGAAATGCATGTCTGCTCCTCTAAAAATCCAGTCTTGGAAGCCCCGAGGAGCAGTTCTGCTCGGCTCCGTAGGTGCCTGTGGGTCAAGATGGCCTGTGTAACAATGGGGTTTGTTTATTGTCTTCTGGGGAGCATCAGCGGGTCTTTTTCCCACTGAGCTGCTGGGTGGCTTTGAACTGACCCCCCTTTGGTTATGAGCCAAGGCTGTTTAAAAAAAATAATAAATACTGTATTTTGTAAAAGGGGTCCTGGGTGAGTAGTGAGCTATGTATGAGCTGGGTTGCTAATTGAACAATCAGCAGTTCAAGCCCAGCAGTCACCTGGAGGTTCCTATAAGGATCTAGAGTCGCAGAAACCATAGGAAGCAGTTCTGTTCTGATAAGGTAGCTATGAGTCCAAATGGACTCACTGGCAGTGGGTGGATTCTATGACAAACACAAGTGACATAGAAGCAGACAAAAGGAGGATAGCTCCTTAGAATGGAGAAAGTGACTGTGGAGAAGGATGATTATCAAGTCTCTATTCACTCCAAAAAGCATCTATTGAGGTTTTACTCCTCCAAGTAAAATAATGTCCTTCAGGGGTCTTCTTGCTATTAGTCATTTAACAATCTAAGGGCAGAGTTAAGAAATGGAGAATTGCAGTATACGAAGCACTTTAATAGAGCTATGCACAGGAGGCCAGGAGGCCACAAGAAGGCAATCAATGCAGTTTCAGTTGAAATACTGAACAAGAAATGGAAGAAATTTTAGGCATAGAAATGAAGAAAAATGACTTATTGATATTACTCCACAAAATATTGGTGTGAGAAAATACTTATAAAATAAATGAGAGGGAAAAGGCAGGCCGTAACACTATGCCCTTCTTGTCAAACATGTGAGACCTGGACACACATATGCTGCCTGGTAGTGGAAGAAAGAATGCTCTAGAAGAATAGGATAACATGTGCCCAACAGTTAGACATGGCTCCTCTCAATGTTCGTGGGAAAATGAAATCTAAAACTAGCAGACTTCGTCCATGGATGTTTAAGTCCCCTTGTAGTTAAGAACTGCAATTATGGTTGATTTCTTTCTTATACTTTTAATCTCCAAATTTGTTACAATTTATTATACTGTGTGAAGAAAGAACTATGGTAGCTTTTTAAATTAAGTAATCATAGTCCTCTGAAGCACTGTTTTGTGTTCCACTTATTCTTCAAAAATTCCAGTACAGGAATGATAGCAATATCTATTCTCAAATACCTGTAAGCAGTATGGTAATACTTAGACTGACCTGAGACCCTTCTAGAGAAACATACTTCCTCGACTAGTAATTCTATGATTTTCTTGGAGTATGCAAATGCTCATTACCTGTATTATGTAAGGCGTCTACAGATTCACTGAGAGCCAAGTCTTTCATTTCTTGTAGCTTGTAAGAGGATCGCAATGAGTCTTACTGTTTAAGAAAAGATGATGTCCACATAACCTATTCAGATTTGGCAAATGTGATAGTTAAAGTTTTGTGTCAAGTTGGTGATACCTGAGTTAAGGTGTGCGTGGAATCCAACCTCAATCAGAACACAGCTTAATTACAGCTCCTTGGGAGTGTTGCCTAATTATAAGAGACACTACAGAACATGGTCTTTTTGTTGCCCTGCTATTGCTTGCTTCGATCCTGTGCCAGGGAGTTGTCCATGCCCTAACATACTCCTGAAGACCTTGGAGCCATTCAACTCTGCACCCACTAGCCTGTGATCTCCCAGCTTCCCATTTCATCTTACTATTTCCTCTACCACCAGCTGTGTGAATTTGGAGGAACCTTCAGCTAGTATGTGATCCATAGACTTGAGTTGGACTGGGATGGGCCACTTCCTTGGTACACATTTTTTTCTTGGACATATATGAGTGTCACTGGTTTTGTCTCTCTGGAAAACCCAGCCTACTACAGCAAGTCAGCCTGTGAAAGTGCTAACAATCAAGGAATGGGTGGGGAAAGATCCCTGACCAGCTCACAGCTAGTATCAAAGCTTTATTTTAAAACCTTGAAATTTATAATTCTCACCTCATTCACTTACAAACTTCATGTAGTCTACTTTTCTTTTTCCTCTTTTGGTCAAATGACACCTTCTTAGAAAAGTTTCGGATCGTACTCTGTCTCAGGCACTTGCCCCATTAGGTTCCTTCTAGTGCATCCTCCAGACTTATTTAAATGTCCTTTATTTATTGTTTCCCTGGTGATTGTTTTTCTTGTCTCTGCTGGATGTAAACTCCTCAAGTGAAGCTATCCTGACCCTCTTATTCATCACTGTCTCTCCACACTCTGGATCATGTTGAACATTCCACAAACACGAACTATTTCATTATTCTTTTAAAGAAGTATTTATTGATTGGCCGGAATGTTCTACATGTTCTATATATATTATCTCATTTAATCTTCACAAAAAACTTATGAGATAGAAGTGTTTGCATAAAGACATACATCCACATGTATGTAGACTCTCATGCACAAAAGTTGATATAAAAGTGTACTTAAGAGATAATAGAATTTTTCCATGAATTTTCAAAACCTACACACACATGTACACAGATACGCATATACATATATGCTTGCACAAAAACATACATTTATACATACATACCCACTCCTCAGAAGAAAGCTGTGGCTGCCTGTTTCCATAAGATTTACACGTCAGAAACCTTACAATAGTTCTCTGCCCTTTAGGATCATTAGGAGTTGAAATGAACTTAGTGGCATAGGATTTGGGATTCAAAATGTTCATTAGAAAATGGAATTATAGGATTTTTCCACATAAGTTTTAAAGCCTCACGGTATATACTTTCATGGGGAAGATGAATAGTTTTTCAGAGGCTAGCTCTAAAAATAACGGTGTCATGAAAGTAGAATTCACCAAGGCTTATCAGTCTACCTCCCAGTGTCCCTGGAAATCCCTTCATTCTTTAATAGCCATTCTGATAGCAATCTCTGGTAAGACATTAAAATAAAGCATTCATGTACTTTAAAAACTTTGTTAACAAAAACATTATTATTCTAGGATATATTGTATGCTAATGTATGGATGCAAAATACTATTAAAAAATTCTAACCCTTTGAGTAATTTACAGTATTTACACTAGAAGTATAAGTTGGAATCAGGGGAAATAAAAGATCTTTAGCAGCTCTCTGATGCATGAATATTCTTTTATTAGATTTCTACTCATGGGTCATTATAAAGACATGAAACTTACTCAAATTTGAAAGGTGTTAAGGAATTACTTTTCACATGAAGGAGATAGGACAGTTTAGATTTAAATTATAATAAAATTATTTAGCTATGAAATTTAAAAAAATAGCTTTACAGTGTTTTTTTAGTGTGTTGAATAATCTATGAAAATATTTTCTTATCAAATTGTGATAATAACACACATGATAAAATATTAAATTATGATACACTTTGGATTTGATGAATATGTATGCCCTCAAACTCATTTTCCAAACTCCAGACCACATGTTTATTTCACAAACAAAAAGTAAAAAAAAAAAACATGTTTAGAAATATGAGCAAAAAATAATCACAAAAATATTAGCAAAATAAATGCCCATTAATTCAGCTAGAATGGTAAATATTTAAATTCAAAGGTCAAGAAACAAATACAGATGACACGGGCCTTAAACCCTTATGATTAAACTTACCTTAATATTAGCATGGCTTCAAGAGTAGCAATTTTCTGAACGTGATTCACAGAGACAGAGTTTCTGGAATATACTACTGTGGTGAAGTAAAATGACTGGCTCCTCGATCCATAGTCTTTGCAACTCCCACCCAGTCACTAGGGGCAGTATGCAAATAAGGCATAGAGGACTCAAACTAGGGGCTAGATCAGTGGTGCTATATCACTGGGTATAAAAATGAGCCCTATCAGAAGAACAAGGAACCACATAATCAGTGAGAAAAGTCACTAACAGAGCACGTTTTAAATTCCTGCCTGATGTGGTGAGACAGCTAGCACAGAGACCATGAGGCAGGGTAGAGTAGCTATCCAGACCTGGTGCACTGAGTGAGTGAAGCTGAGTGTCTTTGTGTTAGTCTTGGAACTTTAGAGAAACAAATCCACAGAAGCTCATGTATAAGTGAGAGTTTTATATAAAGGGTAAGTGCACATCAAGAAAACATCACAACCCAGTGCTGCCCAAGCCCACAAGACCAACATTAACCCATATGTCTGACACCAATCCACAAAGTCCTCCTCCATCTCACAAAACACACGCCATGATGCCAACTGCAGGAGGAAAGCTGAATCGGTGAGCATGTAAGCTTCTCAGCACTGGCAGGGGTCTCCACATGGCTTCTCCAGCACCCAGAGCTGCACCGGGGTAAGTCCATGTGGCTTCTCCTCAAGGATGTCCTGCAGGAAGTGAGCCTTGCCGGCTGAAGCAGGGAACTGCTAAGGCAGCTCCACCCTGGTCCGACCATCACAAAGCAAGAGACCTGAGAACTAGAAAGGCAAGGCTCACCGAGCTATTTATCCCTCCGCTCTTCAATTAACCCCACATGTGCTTATTGGTCAGGTTGGCACAATAAACTTTAATTAACTCACTGGATATAAAACTGAGCCCTATTAGAAGAAAGAACAATGAACCACATAATCAGTGAGAAAAGTCACTAGCAGAGCATGTTTTAAATCCCTGCCTGATGTGGTAGAGGCAGCCAGCACAGAGACCACAGACAGGGAAGAGCAGGTATCCTGACCTGGTGCACTGAGTGAGTGAAGCTGAGAATCTTTGGCAGAAGGTTGGCTTGCAGAGTAAGGTGTCTTTTAAGCATTTATCATTTCGGAAGGAGCTTTGTAACTCTTGCTGGAGCAGGACAAAGGCCAAGGAACAACATGGCTGAAAGGCAAGAATCAGAGAGAGACATGCCTGCTATCGTGGGTGAGTGAGAAGTGCTTTGGATAAAAGAACTGCATCTATAATATTTCGTAACCTTTTAGCTCCCATAATAAACCCTGTAATTGTGAGTATTGTCTGTGAGTTCTATGTGGACATTGCAATGAAGTTTAGAGCCCGGCACAGAAGAAGAATGTCTTGGGAGCAAAGATTGGTGTGAAAGAAGGTAAAGAAAGCTGGAGAGTGGAGACTGTCTAACTTCTGCCTCAAAGGAATCCTCAACCCAAAGGACTTCCTTCCCCTGGTGTAGCAGAAGGAGGCCAGATGTGGCCTCCCTGTCATTTCCTCAGCTCTCCTCCTAGACCAATATTGCTTGACACCAATTAATTCGGGCCCGATTTCCAAAGAGAACATGGAATAAGGGATGTCATTACTGATGTCCGATGGATCTTGGCTGAAAGCAGAGAATAGCAGAAATATGTTTACTTGTGTTTTATTGACTCTGCCAAGGCGTTTGACTGTGTGGATCGTGAAGTACGGACAGCCTTGAGGAGAATATGAACACCGGAACACTTCACTGTGCTCATAAAGAAATTGTACATGAATCAAGAGGCAGTTGTGTGAACCGAACAGAGGTTTAAAATCATGTGTTAAGATCAGGAAAGGTGTACATGAGGCTTGCATCCTTTCAGCATATGCTGCGCAAATCATCAGAGAAACTGGCTTAGATGAAAAGACTGCAGCATCGGGCCTGGAAGGCAGATTACTAATAACCTGTGATGGGCAGATGACACAAGCTTGCTTGCTGGAAGGGAAGAGGACTGGAAACGCTTGCTGAGGAAGATGAACGATCGCACCTTTCAATATTATGAACAGAGTTCTCCTTAGAGGCAAGGATGGCCAGACGTTGTCTGAAATACTTGGATATTGTGTCAGAAGAGGCCAATCCCTGGAGAATAACATCATGTTTGGTGAAGAAGAGGGAAGTCTTCAAGGAAGTGGAGTGACACTGGTTGCAACAATAGGCTCAAGTACAAGAACAAGTATGAGGATAATCTTTATTCAATGACCATCTTTCACATGCACACTAGACAATTGAAAGTACACGGCTTTGGAATGTGTACCTTAGTTCTCAAAGTAACATCCTTGCCTTTCAAGCCTCTCAAGAGGTCTTATGCAGCAGATTTACCCACTGCAATGCAGCCTTTGATCGCTTGCCTGCTGCTTCCGAGAAGAAACGCTGCGTGCTGATTTGTCCATCAGGTAGCTAGGGGGGAGGGGAACTGGAACATGTACTTCTTTTTTCTTACTATGAGTAAACATCTATATTTTGGGAGTCTTCAATCTTCATCAGGATTACATTAGGGGGAAAAAATGAAAGAGTAAGCTCTGAGAACAAAATTTCCAAAAATATATGTGTGTATAGCTTAACTATTGTCCTTTTAGCACACCTGAGATTGAACAATAGAGTAAAGGTTAAAGAGAACGTCAGAGCCCGAGAATACGGGGCTGATGTTTTAGTCTGTATGAAAATCTAAAACCAGGGACAGTAAATACAGCCCAGTATTCTTGCTGATGGTCCTGCAAAGAAGTCCTTAAGTGTAAATTTGCCTTTAGCGTAGGCTTGGCAAACCGTTTTAGAGGAGATGCCAAATCAAACTGTTTGGTTGGATGCAATTACCCTTTAAAAAAGCATACGTGCTTGGAGCCATTATTCCCCAGGAGAAATTCAATGAGTAAAAAAAAATTTTTAATCCTATACAAGGAGGGTAATGCTCCACTTGGCAGTTGTATTTCTCATTGTAAATAATAAATTCTATTACACATGGAAATGTCTGTGAGTTTGCTGCTATAAATCAACCTCCACATGGCAACACCTAAGTTTTCAGCTATATAGGTTGTGAAGTGACAAATAAGGCTTGTCTGAGGGACATGTTAAAATATATAATGTAGAATGTAAATATAGTTATATATGAGGATGGGGAAATAGATCTATGTACATATATTTATAGGTTTAGTATTAAGGTAGCAGATGGACATTGGGCCTCCACTCAGATACTCCCTCGATGCAAGAATACTTTGTTCTACTAAACTGGCATTCCATGAGGCTCATCTTCCCGACTTGATCGCTGAAGAGAAAGCAGGTGCATAAGCAAATGTGGTGAAGAAAGATGATGCAGCCCAGCTATCAAAAGATATAGTGTCTGGGGTCTTAAAGACTTGAAGGTAAACAAATGGCCATCTAGCTCAGAAGCAACAAAGCCCACATGGAAGAAGCACACCAGCCTGTGTGATCATGAGATGTCGAAGGGATCAGTTATCAGGCATCAAAGAACAAAAAACCTTATCACTGTGTTCTCACCTCCCCAATACGATTGCTAAAGACAAATGGGTGCATAAGCAAATGTGGTGAAGACAGCTGATGGTGAGCGGCTATCTAAAGATATAGCGTCTGGGGTCTTAAAGGCTTAAAGGTAAACAAATGGCTATCTAGCTCAAAAGCAACACAGCCCACATGGAAGAAGCACACCAGCCTGTGTGATCACAAGGTGTCGAAGAGATCAGGTATCAAAGAACAAAAGGCTTCTCTGAGGGACACATTAAAATATATAATGTAGAATGTAAATATAGTTATATATGAAGATGGGGAAATAGATCCTTTTAGCACACCTGAGATTGAACAATAGAGTAAAGGTTAAAACCCACTGCTACACAGTCAATTCTGAGTCATTGCAACCTGTGTGATCACTCAGAATTGTGAATGCGGAGGAGTGTGAAGTGGGGACCCAAAGCCCAACTGCAGGCAACTGGACATCCCCTTATGGAAGGGTTGTGGGGAGGAGACAAGCCAGTCAGGGTACAGTCTAGCAATGATGAAACATACAACTTTCCTCTAGTTCCTAAATGCTTCCTCCCCCAACCACTATCATGATTCCTATTCTGCCTTACAAATCTGGCTAGACCAGAGGATGTACACTGGTACAGATAGGAACTGGAAACACAGGAAATCCAGGGCAGATGATCCCTTCAGG